>NW_026562376.1:9752500-10352500 GCF_027474105.1 Poeciliopsis prolifica | reverse complement strand
CTATACCAGCAAAACATAACTAAAAAGTACCTGAAAATTTGGAAGAAGGTTGAGCGTTGGTGGATGATGAGTCAGCGCACAACTCCATAGGAAACTGCAGCTGCTCTTCGGTCTCATTCCCACCTGACAAGAATGGACACCGTTATCCACATGTCGCCTGGATTTATCCATGTTCTGGGGGCTATTTCATGCATTTTATTCAAAATACCCTCCCTACATCCCCTCTCAGCTTCAGAGCTTTGAGGGATGAAATGAAAATGATTGTAGAACAACGAAATGTAAAGGTGCCACCTTTTTAGAACATATGTTTTAAAATAAAACTCAAGGGATACTTGTACTTTTACAAGGCACTCTACACTTAATCACAGACCTTTGGTCATAAACCTCTCCTGAGTCTGGTCCTTGTCAAACGTCATGGCGACAGCTGTCACCGAAACCTAATCAAAAAAAGAAGAAATTCATAATAATTTTGTTTGGAAAGTAAAGTCAGTGAGATCATTTCCTCTGATAAACCAGAGATTGCCTTCAATATCTCACCTGAATGAGCTCTTCTTCTGGCACTGCTACAGTGAAGTTGAGATGACAAAGACAGCATGGTATATTGGCGCGTAACTTGAAATAAAAACTCTGAAACAAATCAGAGACAAAATAAAAATTGTTAACTATTTTTTGTTAGTTGGATCGGAGTTAGAAATGCGTCTTAGGGTTGTAACGGTTGCTGACCCCTTTTCTAGATCAATGTTGGTCGTTTACCTTCAGCAGATTCTCACAGAGGTCAGTGAAGATCTTGTTCAGGCTTTGGTTAGAAAGGTTAGCATTGCTCAACCTCAGGACCCTAACCGATGTAAACATCTGTAATATAACATTAAAATAAATTCTGTAACAGTACAAAAACAGATATAGCGTCATCTCTAGGTCACTTTAAATAGGTTTAAATTGCTCTTTACCTGTACTGCTGTAGTCCAGTTATAAATCCCAGGCATGGTCTCAGTGTTGCAGGTGTAGAAACCTGGAAAACAAAATGGACACAAACATGCCTTTAAATCTGAGAGGGGGCAGACAAGATGCAACTGCAACAGAAAGTAATAGGCCAAACCTGTGGGGGGAGATGCATCAATGAGGAGCGAGTGGATGTCCTCCACAGCATCTGTGTCATCAATCTAGGAGGAGGAGAAAAAAAAAAACAGTTTCAGCTTCCGACAGATTTACATGAGCACACAGGTCATCATTTCTGCATTACTCCACCTCCAGGACAAACGCATCCTTTTTGCCGTGCGACAGATCCAGCTCTGTCACTTCATCTGAGCTTTCCGAATGCGAGCGGAAAAGTCGGGATCTGTGTCTGGGCTCAGGGATCGGAGAGCCCACTCCTTCCTCTGTCAGCTCCTGTAAGCAAACAGACAGGAAATTATTGACCGCAGAACTGCTACCTGCAGGACGCATCAGTTCTAACTGCACAGACTAAAATCACAGTTAGTGACACTACATGCTGGTCATATGCAGCTTTGCTGATACAAACACACACACAGACCTTGTGTAAAAAACAAACAAAAAAATATTAAATATCCAAAGGTACGGTGAGTAGATCTGGTGAGAGTTACTCATCATTTGGTTCACAAATCTCCAGTTAAGAGTTGTTATACAGTTACAGCACTGGTGCTCTAGTGTGGTTAACTGAGTGAAGTGTTGCTCATGCTTTGCTGAAACTCAGAGCTGAAATCCAGCATGCTCAGTACCAGGTTTGTGCTGCAGAACACCTCAGGGTCCAGAGCAAATAATTTCTTTGATGGTCAGAGAGAGACAAGAAGTCTATCATGATTTCAAACAAAACAAAAAAAATCAGAGCAGGCACACAGAGACAAACATTTATTGGCTCAAAAGTGAAGAAAAAAAAAAAGATAATTGCCTCATGTTTTGCATTTGGTGTGATTTGTCATTAAAAAATCAAATACATTTTTCATGTAAATATATGTTGGTGTGAGATTTTTTTAGATGAAAGAGTTATGTTTTACATATAAACTAAATGTGGTTGCATGCATATTGAAATATTTCTGAAAATCTACTTTGGCACAGCAAAGACAAAGATCACCCTCTATGAACTCCTACAGTCCACAGTCAACATGACGGCGCTTTACCGGAGGGTTTATTTGGTAGAGCTCCTTGTTCTTGGCAATGGTGTCATTGATCCTTTTCTGGATGGACTGAATGTGCTGCTCATTGTTCAGGTCACCGGAGGTCTTCCCAGCAATCTGGATCCCCCCGGGCGCAGGCAGAGCTGTCAGGTACACTCCTGTAGCAGACTGTAAAAATAGAACATATGTTCTAAATCGGACAGAGGTCAGCCATGTAGGTAAATGACTTTTCAAGACAAATTCAACATCAAATGTTGTCTTACAGCAAGACCCAGCAGCATGTTCTCGCCGACGCTGATCTGTATGTGCAGACCAAACAGAGCATTCATACTCCGGAGCTTCAGCTTATTCATCAGCTGAGTGTGCAGCTCGTATTCCATGAAAGGCAGCAAGTTTGAGATGGCGGTCGCATTCACTTCTCCCTGAGCTTTCTTTTTCAGACGACACAGTCTAGAAGGTGAGAATCAATGACATTTAGGGTGCCCTTAAAGACTTATAAATCATTCATTTTATTATGAAAAATTATTATTTTTTCACCTTTGAGTATAGAACTGAGAAGTAAAGAAATCTAACAATATAGTGTATTTCAAATCTAGATATCTATTTCTATCCTGCATGTTATACAGCCCAAATATCCTGTCTTCCTTTTTTATTTGGCTACCGCTCAAGTTATCATTTTGCAGTAAATCTAGATCAAATTAAAGGTGATAGAAAAACATGAGATAAATCTGCTTATATGTATGACTGAATATGAATACAGATCAGAAATAATGAAAAGTTGCTGCAGTCTTGGCAGTCGGAAATGAAAAGCATTTTTTAAGGGTCTGGTCTCTTCTACTCACTGAAGCTCCAATAACTCCCTGAATCACAGCGTGAATCAATACAGACTGCAGAATGAATTGGTGCAAAAGTACATATGGAATGATGTGACTGAATCTGATACAGACTGCAGCCTAGACAGAGTCTTTGAACAGGAAATATATTATGTGATATTAGTGCAAATGCAGAGGCTTAGCTTACACATAACAGGTAATCAGGACACTGTTCAAAACCTAACCAATATATTTTATGTAACTGCATTTTCTGCTATTTTTATTCATCTTAAATAATTTATTCTTCAAAGATGACCAGAAAGTTATCTGCATTGCACTCACATGTATGTGCATTATAGCAAATTCAAATATCACCAACAGATTAAAGACTTTTAGGAATTAAATTTAAAAAGTAGAATTTGCAGATAGATTTATTCTATGGAGCTTATAAAAATCCTATATTTAGTTTTCCTAAAAAGTAGAAAATTTCAGATAACCAAAAAATAATTCCCTAATGTAAAATATGTTGATGTACTGCACATTAAGGGTTAGATGCACTCAATACTTAAAACTTTGCATGAATTTGCATGAGTCTGCTGAGGTGTTAAGGAGGCTCAGGTTGCTTTAACAGCAGCCACACCTCATAAATCTCTAAACTATAGAGATTTACAACATACCACATCTGGTATATTTAGATTTACAACAAACCAGATGCTTCATTATTGTGTTTCTTCTCCTTTTCTACCACACTTCTTTTCTTTCTCTCAAATATTTTGCACTAAATATTTGCACAAAATATTTGCATATATAGTGCAAATATTTTGCACTATATATATATATTTATTTATTGAATCTGACATTTAAAAAATGTCAGATAAGTATGACAACTGAGCTGTTTTACCTGGCCTGAATGAGGCAGCCTTTCCCTGTGACAGCTGCCTCCGCTGGCAAGTCGATTGTTGTGAATAACACATCTGGAACCTTAAAATAAAGGAATATTTTGCGTTTTATCCACTTTTTATTCCTTGACCAGGTTAAGTAAAACTCAATCGCTGGTGATATATTTTTGGAAACAAGAAATTTGCTACCTTTTGCCGCCTGCAGTTGTAACAATATGTGAGCTGGGCAGGAAATGGCATGTTGAGCTCGTCATACGGGATGTGACAGAAGCCACAGCTTGGAGGTGATGGATCATCGAACCTGTCAAAAAAAAAAAAAAACAACGTGTGTGTTTAAGCAATGAAAGTCCACAAGATTTTACCTAAAATTACACCAAGAAACTTCGATCAACCTTTGGTCGCTGCTGCCGATGTCAAGACAGCCTTCACGCATATACCGAGGATTCAAGATGGCGGCTGTCCCTGATGCAGACAGAATGCAAACCTCTTCACTGTAATGAGAAAAGTAAAAGTCAAAAGTGAGACATGATGAATATAAAATATGAAAATACAACATTTTTCTTATTTCATTTACACAACATACCAGATGCTTGTGTTCTCACTGTAACCTACAACAGCATGGCAACCAAGAGCTTTGGCATGAGATTTTATTTCCTGACGAATCTCTTCCCACCAGGCGTCACGTGTCTCAGGTTCATCTGCAAAACACAAAATTGTGATTCAGTGAGCTTTCATAGAACATGTAAGAATGAGCTGATTTGTTTTTCAAAACTGAACTAAACACTGGGATTGAGGTAACGTCAGACTGAGTTTGCATCCAATCTAACCTCATTAATTTACACAAAATATCATACAGTCAACAGAAACTAGTTTTTTCTGTTGTTTTATGAGTTGAATGGTGCATCTACGCAAGCAGAAACCAATAGTCAATTTGTGAGGCAAAGTTAAAGTGAAAATGGTTGGTGAGAATTAGGGGATGATGAAGTTATTGTCAAGGTCCTGACCAGGAATCAAAGGTGTTTTATATCATGTGTGGAAATACACATGCTCTAAAATCTCATCACTCTCTTTCACTATTAGGAGAAACAGAACGGCTTTCTGAGGCCACTTTTACCCCTCTGCTTTTCCATAGAATATGCCATTACAAGAAAAACAAACAAAAAACCCCCAAATAACAGATTATATGGTTAGTAAGTGAACCTAAAACCTAAGGGGGTGTAGGACTTTGGTGTTACCCTGAGCCTTGGAGAGAAAGTGTTAATAAACTGTGGTGTGATTTTCTGCAGTAAGGTAAACAATGGTGTTAAGAAGTGTCCACGATTACTCAAGCAGTTGACTGCTGGACAGTTACCT
This sequence comes from Poeciliopsis prolifica, assembly GCF_027474105.1. NCBI lineage: Eukaryota > Metazoa > Chordata > Actinopteri > Cyprinodontiformes > Poeciliidae > Poeciliopsis > Poeciliopsis prolifica. The sequence continues at coordinate 10,347,304 of NW_026562376.1, read as the reverse complement.
GAGCAGCAAGCCGGACTAATTAAGTAGCTTATATGCGTCTGTTATACTAAGATTTTTACTGATTAAAAATCAAAATGACAAAAAGAGAAGATGCTATGAAATAAAAATGCTTACAGGTGTTTATTTTATAATTTGCTTTAGCTTATCTATATTTTCAATACACATACAATATCGCTATATAGTTCCATTATGGTAACTATTTTGGAAAAATATAAAAAATATCAGGTGTAAGATGCCGTTTCACATTTTTTATGGAAATGGTTGTGTGAATACCAAAGTACTATAAACCAATGGTATTTTACTCAGGGTAACTGTACACCTGACTGAAATGCACAAACAGCCTGGGTTACTCAGGTTCAGGGTAACTTTGTTTCTTGGGAGAAAGTTGTGTATTTCTCCCCTAATCCTAATTAAATTATGTGGCAGAGAAAATCAACTGGTCGATAATCCCGGGAGCTCTGAAAGAAGTCAAAATTATGACTTAGCCGTTTAACTTGTACAAATAAGCAACAAGCAATTAATACAAAAAAAAGTTGCATTTCGTAGGGTCTCGTGAGGTTTTCTTATACACGTATTTTTGACATTTTGTGTTAGAGTCCAACAGTTATAAGCAGAGAGACTGTTTTCACACACGTTTGAATGAACAAAGAAGACATAAATAAACCTAAGAGCCATCCAACATCACTCCCTGGGAGGGCAACATGCAGATGAAACTTAACCGTGAGATGAAGGCGAGGAATGAGTGAGGGCAGAAGAACGAGTGTTCAAACTAAAACAGATGAAGAATAATGACTGATGGTCAGGCATCAGACCCCCAACTGTGGGTTCCTTTAAACCAGCAGTAGCAGCAGCATGTCGCCACAGGCACAGGCTCACCAACGTGCACACTCATGGCCATGTGCACGTTCATGGCCAAAGAAGGGCCATATTCATCCACTAGAGTCTGTCAAATCCGAACTAGCTTTTCTCAAGCTCATAGCGCTTCCCATCATACATATCATATACAGAATATATTTCATCAATACAGTCAATCTGCCTCCATTCATCCATCCCTCCATCCATCCATCCTTCCGTGCTCACTCTCAGTATGAATACGGCCCAGTGAGGCAGGGATGAACATGCCCAGTAGATGGCTCTTTGTCACAGAGTAAACCTCCTAAACCTCCTCTGGTCTAGATAGGTTTGACCACAATGCCAGTTCAGGAAGCATCACAAACAGTGCCAGGCAAAACGTCAAGGGAGAGCTCTAATGTGCAGCACAATGAGTTGGGTGTCTGCGCGCGCATGTGGAGTGGGGTAGCCAGGCAAGGCTGGATGGGGTGACAACACAGACCATGCTCAGCTCAGCACACACTCACAAAGAATCAAGATAGGAGGAGGGCAGCTCAGTGAATTCAGTTTTTAGCCATCAGGCTATGGATGTTTTTGTTGATTCATCTGTAGATAGTTAAGCTAGCTCGTCTATGCTGATTGAATTGACAACTTAGAAGGCACAACAAGCTTAACTTCACTGAGCTACCATCACTCTAGTGGAGTGAGAGCAGTAAAAGGGGGGGAAGGGGGAAATACCTGCAGTGACACTATTCCAGTCTAGCAGTTTGTATGAGCGCGTGTTACCCAAGGCTGGGCCAGAACACACCGTTAGTACAGAAGAGAGAGAGAACAGAAGAGACAGTCTAACAAACAAGCACAGCACAACAGCAGCACTCCACAATCACTAATGCAAAGACACACTAACGTCAGAGCTACTGAAACTACCTCAAGGGAGACTCATGAGGAACGGAGATGTTACAAAGCTTCAGGACTGGCTAAAATTATAAAGAGACAAAGAACAGAAGCGATCCGATACAAAACAAAGCATGCAACACGAGTCAACTCTAGTTGAGGTCACATCACACAGATGATGTCTGATGTTTTTCTTACAAATGCTGGTGTTTTATGCTGATAATTTGCTTAAATCAAGTGTGTTGAGAGACCAAGTATAACCTTGATGGGGAGATGTAGCAGCTGATCTAACCTTACTTTATTGCTCACCTACCTAAAATCTGTTCATGTAATAAATTGAATCATTTAAATACTTTATGGGTATTTAAGTTATAAATACCCAATACACTCATCTGCCACTTCTAAAAGGTATACTGGTTGTTTAAATTGTTTAACACAAATGGTAAGCAAGTTAGTTTTAATGTAGGATGTTTGCCAGAGCCAGACACGCCAGTCGGAGTATTTAAGAAGCGGCTAATCTTCCTGTACAACCATCTCTTGGGTTCACAGAAAATGATCTGACAAAAGAGGAAATATAGAAGTTGCACAAATTAAAATGCATTGTTGATGTTGAAGGTCAGATCAGAATGGTCAGGATACTTTAATGTGATAGGAAGGAAACAACTCAAATAACCACCCTTTAAAAGACAGGATGTTATAGTGAATATACTCAATGTGAAGCATGCCACTTTTTAAATGACAGTTTTGTGACTATTTGAGTATGAATTTACTTGGCAATCCCTGCCACTCTCCATCTAATTTAGAAGCTCAGCATTCCTTAATATATCATTAAATGTAGATTGTAAATAGTCATTTCTCCTTTTTTGCCAGCTATTAAGTTAATTTAAAAGAGTCATTGATTAATGTTGTCTTTATTAGGGGTTGTGGACTCAGCATTTACTTCTGACAACATAATGAATGGATGCATCCGGGTTTGTATAAACAATTCTGGCTGTTTGGGGTGTTGTGTTTAAAGTATACTTTCCACTTCAAGTTACTTGGTACCTGACAGAGTATTGTTTCTGACTACATTACTGCCTTTATAACAGCAACATGCCCATACTTTAATTTCTACACCCAGAAAAATCTAAAAGAATTTTCTCAAACATGTATGTCAATGTGCTCCAATTGTCTCTACTGTCACCAGTATTCAATTTAAAAGAACATCTTTGCATGAGGAATGTTTGACAGCCTTTTGAAAGCATTAAGGCTGGTACAAAGACTGAGGGTCCAACCTGGTGCTGGTAAGAAGGGAGTGCAAGTATGCACTTTCTTAGGCGTATGAAGAAATATAGTCGGTATAATAGGACATTGTGGAAATGTGAAATTATGACATCTGAACAACAGCCTGGACTCTATGGAAAAATGTTACAACTAAAATGCTACATGTCCCTTTGTACTCACCCATTTGTCAACAATTGCTTCAAATGAAACAGACCATGCAACACTGTTTTCAATAGAGATCACTGCTAACTGGGTCATGCCTGTGTTCTTCCCTGCTTAGTCTTATGCTCAAACAAGCCTTATTTAATAGCTTTGAAGAAATGACTAACGCAAATCGCGAAGGAATTTTTTAAAAGTATTTTAAAATGAATCACTTGAGAATAAGAGGATATTCCTACACTTTCACCTAGTATTAGACCAACCTGCTACATTCCACTGTCTGTCCTGACCTCTTCTCTGTCTTCCTTTCTTCATTCTCTCCATCCTCATAATTGAATGCCGTGAACTATGTATTAAGTCTGTTTAAAAAATACAAATCACATGTAAAAAAAACATATTTTATTTTTAAATAATCTCCTTGAAGAATAGTTACTCATCAGACTAATCAGATATATTACAACAGAACTAAAGAACTAAGTGAAGACCCATAAATTAACTGCATCACTGCCAACTTTTATTTATCTCTTTTATTATTCACCATAGTTAAAAAAGTGATTACTGTCTGAATGTCAGAACAACAACAAAAAAGAATTTATGTTTTTCTTGCTAAAATCTATTATATTATACATGCAGCACATAGTTCCAGGACAACAGTGACCTGTCATGTTACTTGTAACTTAAATCAGTCTTTTTATACACCGTCATAATTTACCTACCATCTTTCAACCACTTTGAAAAGATTTTTTTTTCATCCCTACAACATCTTTATCTTTCTCCCTCTTCCATTTTGTTGTGCCAGCTTTCGTTTCTGCCTCTCCATCTTAAGCTTTGTGTCACGAGATGATAATATGATTCAAATGAAAGAAAATAATAATTGTGCAATGGAGTGCCAATGACTACAACAATAAAACGACACTGCTTGCTTGGCTCATGAACGCTCAACACAACCCTCTGAAAACGCCACAATAATTCAACTTTTAGAGCAACAGGAAGAGTTGGGTGAAGGAGCAGAGGGATGTCTAATGAGTGCTGCACCTTTGTTATTGATTACATCATTTACACATGCACAAAGCTGTTAAATATAGAAAATGTTGGCTAGAAATCCTTTTCCAGCCAGTACACTTGTGCAATGCATATAGTGCATGCCCACTTTGTGTGCCACTGCTGGAAAGGTATACCTAATAAAGTGGCTGATGAGTGTATATAAATGGTAATACATGTTAGGAATGAATGAATCGCAGTCAAGTACCACAAAAGGTCTTAAAGCTTATATTATTTGTTCTCCAGTGGTTCTCCTGATCTCTTCATTTCTTGATTCATTTTTGCTACATGACAAATTTAAATTTCTTAAATGTATATGTTCCTAGTAGGATAAAATAAAATTGAGAAATAATAATCATCGAGAACATTTTTTATTAGGAGCTTAAAATCTACAGCTGGTTTTATACATGAATGATTTTACACCATTGTTGATCCTACTCCTTAATGACATTGAAACAAGAAAATATAAAATATAATAGTAGTTTATTTCAATATAATAAGTGGGATAGCAAATTTCATAAGTAGTATTTTTTTTCAGGTCTCCTGTGGACTTCTTAAAAACTTTTCAAAAATGCCCATCCAATCTGTTAACTTTGTCGAATCATTCAGGAATCAAAGACAAACTGGGCAATCATCAAAACTATCAGCCATCAAGCCAATTCTCATTTAGGTTTGTGGTTGTATTCAAAGTCAAAGCCAATTTTGATTTTATTCCCATTACATGTGTTGGATAGAGAAAAAACATCTGGTCCTTACATCAAATCTTTAATGATGCAAATACAAACAGCTGAATACGAGCACATTAAGTACACTGTGCCATTATTTAATGACAAATAAAGTCAAAAAGCAGAAGCATAGTCTTAGTTTTTATGAAGAATAAGTTTAAGTCGTAGCCTAGAGCTGTTCACCAAAATTATATTTAACATTAAGAACAGACATCTTGAAAAAGTAAAAATATTCTGCTGTTTCTTACTTTGATGGTATCCAAGTGTGTGTAATCACAACGCCATAAACAAAATAAAACAGCTCGATTTAACATTTCCTACACATAAGTAAGCTCTTTTCGGAATATTTAAAGAGTTCCTTACTCTTCAGGAAGATAAATAATCTGCTACACATTTAGCTAAATGCGGTGGACTTGTTCTGCAGATCCCATTTTAATCATTGAATTAACCATAAACCCTTCTTTATAGATTGAATTACAAATGTGGGTATACAACGTAATAAATTATTGTTTCATTTGGCCAAGCCAAATTTAAAACCGTATCATGATTAAAATACTGTGCAAAAGCAAATGGCAGACAAACAAATTTCTGAAGTTTGAAACCCAAACTTAAGCAATTTAAAACAGAAATTTCATACTGCAAAGAAATATCAAAAGTTATAGTTCCACAACATACTGTTAAATTTAGCATTCTTTATAAATGTCCTGTGCTTTATGGGTTAACATAAAACATGTTGAAGGTTATCAAAAGTGTTATTAATCACACCTAAAAGATGCTAAGGACCAGAATGTTTTTTCACGTTTTGCAACATTAAACAATACAAATGAACGGGATGCTCTAATTTTCTTTAGTGTCATATAAACCAAGTTAAGTAAAAATGATAAACCTATTGAAACACTCAAGGTGGGAGAGCATATTAGAGAAACATCACTTCACTCTATTGCAGCCAACACCACTACACAACACAATATCTGGAGCCATGCACCACTATTGTATGACAGCTAAAGTAGCCACTAGAGCATTTGGACACACACAAACACAAAAAAATGAGGTGAAAGTTGTCCACATACATAAACTGTGACAAGTGACAATGTATTACGCTGCAAAGTGTTTTCATCAAAATACTCATACTCATAGCATTCATACCCCAAGGAGCAACTTTCACCTGTTTCAGAGCTCAAACATTTCCTTCAACGCATTTTTTTTTCTGACACAAAGACCATACACAAGAAAACCGAAAACATAGCAGGACCATGGGCAGCATTGAGTATCAGCCAGGTAAAACAAGACCAGACATAACACACTCGGTCGTTGGAGGAGTGCACTCACATCCTGTTACAACAGGCAAGCCACATTCGAATTCTAGTGAATTGCTGTGAACTCACCAGGGTTGTGTATGCGATCCAGCAATTTAACAGAACGAGCACTGACCACGCCGCCGACGTGAACCAGAAAACCCGGCGGGAAAGAAGTCAAGGTGAAGAAGGGGAACTCCTGTTGATTAAGAAAAAAGAAGCAGATCTGTCAATTTTGGAAAGAGAAAAAAATAACTATTTTACTAACATCTAATTAATTTTAGGTTTATTATAAAGCTTTATTGTTTCAAATGTTAAGGTAATTTTATAAACCTAAGAAACACCTAAACTCCATGTTCTTTGCAGCTAAATTATTATTTTTAAAACCAATATTTGAGAGTTGCATGTAGACTTTGGTAAAAACAGAGTTGGTTTAGGTGTGCATGTCTCTGGGTTAAACATGCAAATGTTTCACCCAGAGAGCTCAACACCTGCTCAATATCAGCTTACAGCCACAAAGACAAATAAGCTAATTTGAAAAGGACTGAGAAACAGTTGAAGTCAAGGCATTTCAAAAATTCGGATTTGACACACAGTGTTAGATTTTGTTTAGGATCAGAACGACTGATGGCATGCTCGATTTTGACCATTACCAAGGCAACCGGTAATCTGCCTCCAATTATGCTGCAAATTCATGCACTCAAACACAAAGGAAGCTGGAAAACCTTACCATTGGCATTCCTTCATATTGAAAGTGGGGAAAGTTGTGATTTCCAATCATGCAGGATCAGTATGAGATGAAAGGTTCTGGCAGGTATCAGGCAGGAATACAATTAATTTCTTTTGTGCCCAAAAAAATCTCAAAATAGCAACAAAACTGTCTGATGTTTTCTCCCATTCAGAGCAAGAAGTTAATTATGAGGTGAATATTAGAGATGCACCAAGACAGTTTAAGAATTGTTTTATTTTCTTATGTCTCAGCCAGTCCTTGATGGATTTTGTTTCATATTTTGGATAATTTATTTAGTTTTACTCTTACATATTGTCTGATTCTCAATAAATGTCATGTAGAGTTCTAACATAGGGGAGCTGACAAGATCATGCTGCAGCAAGCATCTCTGATCTTTGATGCTGCCAGCACTCTTGTTTCAGAGTTTCTATGAGTTTTTTTTTCTTTACTTTGGCCAAACATGTTCTCTATCTGTCCAAAAAACTTTGTCATAATTCTTGGTCTTTGTCTACATTCATTTTGGCAACTTTAGTCTGGCCTTCATGTTTTTCTTAAAGAGCAAAGGTTTTATTCATGCACATGAAATATAAACATGTAGAGTCATTTATAAAGACTTCCCCTGTGGGTTAGGATTCGAAAAGGCTGCTTTAGGCCCCTTGATGTCATTTGAGGTTTTTAGAGATTTCTTATTGTTCCTTTGGGAGTCAGACTAGAGCCCTTTGGCAAAGATTTAACAAGTATTCCACTTAGTAACGAATCTTTGTACAACAGCTTATAGTTACTTTCTTAATGTATGTTTTTCACTGAAATGTTCTTGCAGTTAAAATTTAAATTAATGATCCATATTAACATAACCTCTTGAGACATATTTTTTTATGACTGTAGCCTGTTCAGAAATGTCAGTCATTAAAAATGCTACATTCAGTTTGAAATGCCAATCCTGTTATACAGGATTTGTTGTTTTTAAATATAAAGAAAATTATTAACAGTCAAGGTTCTCTATCACACACGGCATGACATTGCCTCTGCACCAAATCTAAGTATTAAAAGCCAGTCAGACCAGAAAGGCGATAAATATATTTTGAAAGCTGATCTTGTATTGATTTCTTATCTTCAGGAAGAACTGGGAATGATGTTGGCAGGTTAAACTGGCCACAGGATTCTGATCGGTGCATCTCTATAGGGTTAGTGATGTCACTCAAAAATAAATTAGAAAATACTCACTCAGGTAACTTAAAAAAATTAAAAAGATTGGATGTGTTTAAAAATAAAGACTGTAAAAGTCATACACACATACCTCCGCACACACACACACGACACACCCCATCAGACTTAAAGAAAAGCCAACTCTTAGGCTTCTGACCCTCTGTCCAACATGCCTGTGACTATTTGGGTGTGGTGGGAGCAAAAGGAGCAAAAATGACAAACTCAGATCTTGCTCAACCCACCACCGCCCTGGGAAGATCCACAAACAGCAGAGGAGGGTCAGGTTAGGAGTTGACTGAGACTGCTTGGTGGTGGCCATCAGCTTAGTCAGGGTGTTTAAGGAAAAGAAAAAAAAGGTAGGTAGGGAGTGAGCGAGCGAGCGTCACACTGATGGGACATACCCTGGCGTTTAACAATAACCCAGAGGAGGATGCTCCCTGAGATGCACGAGTAATCAAGAGGACAGAAAAGTGAACATTATTGGGTCTTAAACAGGGCACACCACTTATATACGTTACCAGTGCAAATGAGAAATCTCTCACAGAGAATGAAATGTATCGTGTGACCCAGCACTCAGACATCTGAAGCAGATTTGCAACACAAATTGAATGTTAAAGCATCAATTGACATGCTTAGCTTTCTGCAGTATACAGGAAAGTCTCAGATGTCTAACATGTGGAAAAAGTCAGGAGTGTTAAACATGTGAGAGAGAAAGAGCACGAGTGTTTGGTATCACTGTACCCTCTGTTCGAGAGCAGTCTGCGTCTGCTGCCTCAACAGCGTCTTCAACGGTCCAGCCTCCTTCCCTGCGCTGCCACCGCTGCCCATCCCTGGTTATAGAAAGCAAACTGGATTCAGTTTTCACACAACACATGTCTGGACCCACCAGAAAGTAAACCAAGCTGCCAGGTGATTACTGCATAGGAGCAATACTGATTTTATAACAAAAGTGTTTTTCTTTTACTGCTTTACAGAAAGTTGTGGACATGCAGGGGTATCGTTTCTGTTGGACAGGATCTGTTTGTGACCCGGAGCCGTTGCCGACCCGGTTCTATTAGTAACTTAAGGACACACAGCAGTCCTACTATACCGGAGGCTGCCAGCAGCAGGTCCTCAGTGAAGGACACGCTCTTTCTCAGCAAGGCAGAGTCTGAGTGGGTGAAGGAGGGCATGGACGGGGTGGTCGCTCTGCAGCCAGAGCTGTGACCACAGCCTACAGAACCCGAACCAGGAAGGGACAATGAGTCTGCAGACAGGATGGGGGAGCTGGGGCAGAGGAAGATCCCTGGCCTGCGTCTCCCTGACTGGGACTCATCTATCCAGCAGAAAAAAAAAAAAAAAAAAAAGATGGAGGGGTGCACAGAGAAAAACAGATCCAGTGAGAATGAACAGAAAGAGGAACGATAGTGGCTGGAAGCATAACAACAGACTGTGCCAGAAAAAAGTGAAGATATGGAGGGAGAAAGAGAGAGAGATGAAACATGAAAAGTCAGGATGCCATAGATCCACTAAACTGGAACCACTGCCCTGATTAGGTGGATCAGTAAAAATTATGACTGGACTTGTCATGATTTCACAGGTTGTTTTTTTTTAAATCAATTATGAAGTAGAGATTTCAATTCAAACTTTAGAGACATCTAAAATTAGAAGTGCATTAACAAAAATAATTTACTTCAATGAAGTAAAGATTCCAATTGAAATCAAAAACAGATTACTGATTCATCTATAAAGATCTATAATTTCAGTATTCTTAGGTTCTTTGTGTTCAGGCAGTGGAACTGAGAACAGAAAATGATGAAACTGGAACAATGATACATTTAGGCCTTGAAATATTTGGACATTGACATAAATATGTTCTGGGGACACATTTAAGTAGGGAGCTTTAGATTAGGAATATTAGTAACTAATGCAAATAATCAATTGAACATACAGAACTATTTAAATTATGTAGTTCTGGGTTAAGTTCTAAAATCTATGGTTGTTTTGTCTTTTGTACGTCTGAATTATTCAAGACCAATAATATCATTAATAATTGGATGTCCAAATATATCTGGGTCAAAGTGAATACTGAGGACAAAGAGGAAAATGAGCAAGAAAAACAAAGACATAACAGAGGAGAAAGGAGAGGAAAGAATTATGAAAAAAATAAAAAGTGGAGGAATGAACACTGAAGGACTACTGGTCCACTCCTGAAGGGTCTGGAGGCAGCTGTGGTGAGAGGGTTCATCAGACTTAATGCTGGGAATCAATTAATCATGCAATTATCTGAAATACCATCAGAACTAGTATAACATCTGATATTATTACCTTCAGCAAAAAATAACATGGTCTTATGGGCTCACCATAGTTAAAAAATATTGTTTTATTCTTATTTGAAAAATAAATCAAAAGTATTACATATAATACTGCAAATTTATCTTATATTGTGACATTAGAACTCTTACAACTTAACAATGATAATAAATATTAACAATAATATTTTGACATATACAAGGAACATGTACTAACTTTTCCCATTTTATGTATATATATATATATATATATATATATATATATATATATATATATATATATATATATATATATATATATATATATATATATATATATAAATTAAGTTTAAATGTTAAATCCTCAAATATTAAGAGAAAATAGTACACATTGCTAAACATCAGAAAGGAAGATGTAAAAATATGATACAGAATTATCACTAGCTTATCACAGGTATTCCAAGGTAAACCTGTTTATTCCTCAGTCTGGTATTCTGTGTTTTTGGGCTTTGGTGAGCTTGAGCTGGGCTGTTTATTTTTACATCACACATCCAAGCTCTTAATTACCTTAGAGATGATAATGGTTGACCTTCTAATGTAGCTAATCCATAACTGCCTGTGGTTATTGCAACTAAAAAATATTTCTGCAGTCAAAAAGTTGTATGTAGTTTTTTGCCCTGTCCTGAGCAAATTGATTGTGCCTCACTAAATCCAGACACTTAAGATGATTTGAGGACAGATGGAGACCAACCAGCATATCTGCATTCCTTTAATAGTCTGATTGCAATGTATCTTGCGATTGCTCACCACTAAGATCTGCCTCTGAAGCAGCATTGTTACTTGGACAACTTTCAACTGCCAATAAAAAAAAAAAATAGATTTGTAAACAGATAAAATACATTCTCTCATGAGTCAGGATTTTATTGAGCAGTGGATAATGGGAGGCTTTATGAGTTATAAAAACCTTCGATGTAGTTTATGACAGTTATTTTTGGAGCCTGACTGAATCATTGCATTATAACCTTTTATGTACCCCAGTGGATAAGACTATTTATGCCGGCAAGTTACTGTAATTCTGTTTAATGGGTTAAAATCCTTAGTGAATGCACAGTTAGGACATCATGTGACACATGATAATGTTCCTAGATGTCGTATGAATGAAATATTTAGCAGTGCTATTGTCTTATTGCTTGGGTATGTTGACTTTACCACTTGACCAACATTTTTTTAAACTGCACTGAGCAGTTACTAACATTGAGAGCCTGAATGCCAGTTACTTAAATAATTAGCTGATGGTATTTGCTGTCCTAGCAGATCTTTGCAATATCAATGCAGGACTTTCATTGTCTTGAAAAATGGGAAACTCTGATCAGATTTTCTGATCGGATTTTACCAACAGGGCAAATGGTTTTTGTGAGGCTTTTCTACTTGCATCTTGATTAGCAAGCATGTACATGAAGACTAAACCTGAACAGGATTCACTCTGTGAAAATATAAAAACATTGTGCCATCTCTGGTGCTTCATAAAGGAAGTTTAAGGAAAAACACTAAATTGAAGTGCTTATGTTAATTCTGACCTTGCTATACCTTGGAAGTGGAATCAGGCATAAGTTTAATAGCTGCCGATGAGAAAGTTACCTCAAATCATAAACAGCCCTCTCTTGAGACACAGCACTTCTAACATCACAAAATTAGGAAAAGCTAAAACAGAGATCTGGTGCATCTTCACACTGTAGATACACTTTTCGTATAGCAAGACTGAAAGATACACCAGGCCACTGAGGACAAATGGGAAGCAGGGTATGAATAAACAAACATTCACAACAAAATTCACAATAAAAAAAAGTGCAAAGAACAAAAATTCAAGTGTAAGCAAACATGGAATTAAATATGAATAAACAAAATAAACAAAAACCATCACCATAGCAGCACCAGAAGTTGGTGTTAGGAGTACAGAATGATGAGAATGAAGGAGGGGTATGGGCAGAGTGTTCTTACCCGTCTTGGGCGTCAAACTGAGGTCTGTGTCTGATGAAGAGGACTGACGACTGCATGGCTTGCAGGGAGAGAAGGGGGGAGGAGAGGAAGAGGAGGTGGGGAGGTTTCGGAAAGGGGTAGGCGGGCCGGAGGACGAGGGCAGATCCTCACCAAATACCGGCCTGCCAGGAGAACATGACACACGCATACTTGTCAGTCACCGCCTCACCCTCGGAGCGTTCCTCTGTGTGTGATCATATGAGTAATGTTGCTCCTAAGTAGGGAAGGGGACTCTATTAAATGTGTGACATGTTTGCTTTGGGTGAGGTGTGTTCTCGGTGTGCTATGGATGGCCGGGGAAACTAAAAAGCAAACAGAAAAAGCAAAGGGGAACTCATGAAGAAAGGCGCGCAAACACACAACAATAAAAGCAAGGTGGCAAAACACAAAAAAAACATTATATAAGAAAATGAAAACAGGATGACAAGCCGAAGCATATGTCCCATTAGAGTGGAGCAAAGGTCAGGGGAATGTAGAGACGCAGCAGGCGCTTCCTCTGAAAACCAATAAGATCCTGCTGTTCATGATGAACAATTAAAAAAAAAAAAAAAAAAATACTATTGTCATTTATCAAATGAAGGTTCTATTTTGCCTTTGTTGGGACTGATCTGTCCAGTAAAGTGCTCTCATTCAAAATATAAAATTTCTATTTTTTTTTAACAATCAGTTAAAAACACTTTTATTTTAAATTTTGTCTTGTTCCCATGAACTGCTTTCCTTCTTTGCCTCTGCGTACCAGTGAAGATGAGTGTGGGAACAGAGACAGAAAAGTTCTGGGACAGTCTCTGGGAGCTGCAGGCTGAATGCACTGGACTGTTGTGGGTGGAGCGACATCCATGGGCAAGGGGAGACCTGGGCCGATCAGCACACAGACAGAGAGAAAGAGAAAAAGAGAAAGAAGGACGCAAGACCGATTTGGACATAGTTAAGAAATGTCCCAATCCAAATGTGGGCAGAGAGAGGGGTAAAAGAAGCGCACACAAGAACCAGCACAACACTGCAGTTGAGGAAAAAAAGAAGGTCAGAAGGTAATGAAAAGCAAGGAAGAAAGTAGCTTACCCCACTGACACAGACACTGTTTTCTAACTTAGTCATGTAAAAGCAACGAGTAACTCATTCATAACACTCGTCTTTGCTACTCAGTCATACAGAGCAGGGATGCATAAAACAAAAAATGGCTAAAACAAACTCTTCTTATTAAAAGCATTATTTTTAAATATTTCTATTCCTGCAATACTAATATTAAGTTTGGTAAACAGCAAATTACATCCTGAAAATTCTGGTTTTTTTAATTATTTTTGAAAATAGAATGTGTGGAATGGTGACTGCTTAGAGATAACACAGAAATGGATGGAGTAAAAACTCTATGTAGGACAAGTTGGCGGTTTTCAAAAAAAATTGTTCCAAAGGTAAGAAAATGTGTTGCATTTAATTTTATATTTCCTGTTAAAAAAAAAAACAATACTTCTGCCTGTTTATCAAAGTCAAGTGAATAAATTATTGATCAAATGTTTCAGATTCATGTTGGACAGCAATATCTTAAAGTGACATTTTGGTCTGCTCCATACCACAAGATGAGATGTCCTTCCAACATTTATCTTTTTATTTGTCTTTTGTTTTGTTTTTTCCATACTGACAGCTAAACCTCTGTAATACAGATAAATCATCACGAGAAAAACACAGACAGATTACACGAAGAAAATTGAGAAATTTGTCATTTTTTACAGTAATATATTGCTTTTTCTAAATCAAGGTTGATCAATTATGCTGAAAATATTACAAGTACCAGCGACCCTGAGTTTCCTCAAGGTCGCTTGTGAAAGTTTTTGATTTTGATAATTTCTAAAGTTGATTTTTTTTTAGTTCACCAATCAGAGCTGATCAAAGGAAAATGGTCCATTACCATATCAATCGGGCTGATTGGGGCACCTCTAATTTAAGATAATAAAAAAGTTGGCCAAAACTTTTGCAACACTTTTCTCTCAAATAATGAAATTCTTATAGCCAGATCAGAAGAAAATCATACTTTAAAACAAATATATCAACATCTCAGACTAGATGAACTAAAACAAAAATGAAATCTTTAATATCTGTTAATAAAGGTTTTAAAACGGTCTAGTTAATCCGTTGTTAATGGATTCATTTTAGTAAATGGTGAAATACTGACATAATCAACACTATAAGTGTTCTAAAAACGTCGCAAAAATATTCCTTTTATTACTTTAGATTTAAATTATTTTCTTTCTACAAAATTATTTTTACAGAATGTTTCAACAACATCCCTTTATTACTATTAATAAGCGTGATTCACTGACAATGTAGCTAAAGAAAAGAAATAGATATTACTTTTTTTGCAAGTTTGCCTGCTTTTAATTTCCATCCCATAAAAATAAAAACCATAATGAACAAAAATGCTGATTCACAAAACAGGAATATTTATTTGTTACAACAATCAAACGTTTCTCTGACTTTTTTCAATTGCTCAGACTGCTACCCTCACCAGAAACTGTTAAATCTGTATATTATCAGTATAATCATTACCAGAAGATATTCTTGTACCTCATCATTACATTCACAAATCTGCAGTACCGATGCAAATCAGAAGCACGCATGCACTCAAGTGTAGCTGATCCAGTGGAAGCTAGATGAAAAACCACTAGCCAAGAGAATAAGACAATCAGAACCAGACAAAGACAGAACAGTGTTAAAAGCAGAGCCAAACACATGCGCTAAATATTTATCACTGTAATGATAAACATGCAGAAGCAGAGCAGAATGCCAAGCAGAAGCAGATTAAAGGAGAGGACGAGGTGAGAGGGACAGGGGCAGGGGACGGCTTTATGTGTAATGTGCATGTGTGTGTCTCAGGTTATGTTCTGCACCATTATTTTCAGAATGCAATATAAACAGCATAACACACATAAAACATAAAGGGGAGTCCTTAATACTGAGACACACACAGGGCTGTAAAAAGGACAATAAAAAAAAAAAAAAAGCATTCAGTACATTCTGTCCACATGGTCTCCCTCTCATGCACACACAGCCTGTCGTCATTCTCACAAACTTGATCTGCAGAACAATCTCACATAAACAGAGTAAGGTCCATGCCCTTTTTCTGGGTTTATACTCACTCCTTTCCATCTTTTGATGGGGAATTGCAGGCATTAGAAGCAGGTGCTGTGCTAGGATGCGTGTGTGTGTTCACAAGGCTTCCGGAGCTGTGTTTTTCCAGAGTGCAGGCGGTGCCTATGGCCCGGACCACCAGGCCAGACTCCCCCTCCAAGTCAAAACACTGCAGGTAGCCCACCACTGCATTCCCACCCATCTCCAGAACTTTAAGCCCTATTTTCCTCTGCAGCTCTCCTGCGCAAGGGGGAAAACACACAGTGATGTTAACAAATCTAAATTCTTCCTATTCCCAATCAAAGAGGATTAGTTTCAGACTTTCATACCAGACATGAGAGAGATGAGTCTCTGACGCGCTTCATTGGAAGCCCGAGGGGTTCTAATGCGGTCTATCCACTGGTACTCTGGGTCCTCATTCACCACCAGTTCTTCTACAAACCCATGCACCATGGCTGCTCTGTAGCCCCTTGGAATAGATGTGGCTGGAGGTGGAATTTGGACAAAAAGAACGCTGAGAAAAAATGTGTTTCAATTCAAAGCTTTTCTTCAGCTGCAATTCAAGTTTGAACAGATTTCTAAGACTGGCAGTGCTTAAAGCTCGCAGTCTCACTGTGTAAATAAATTACATTTTAAGATGTCTTGTGAAGTAAAAAAACATACTACAGAAAAACTTGACCCCACAAGACGACTGCCTGAAACGGTTCAAGTCGTTGAACAGTTCCACTTTTACAAGGACATTGATTTCTCCTCTGATTCCTAATGGAAAAAAACACAAACATAGTAAGAAGTAGCTCAAACTCTGGATTTATAAGTTTCTCACATAAGTTTAGTGTTATACCATGTATGGTGTCATAGATGGGGAACCAGCCAGAGATGATAGAAGCAGCCTCAGTACATAGCAAAGGATCAATGTCAATGTAAACTTTCCCTATGGCATCATTAGCACTGTATGTATCATGGTCCAACACTGTGATCTGCAACGGTTCATCCTGCAAGTCCTCATCATCAACCTGCACAGTGACAGAAGAAAAAGGAGAAGGAAGAAAACAAAAGTCAAGATGAATACAAACAATTCAGATTTATAAAAGCTGTGTTAAGGATGTGATACATTTAATCTGCTTTAATCGTAAATCTATTTTACCTCAAACTTGAACCATTCAGAGTTCCACTGTGGATTAAGGGACTTGGGAAAAACATCAGTTTTGAAGGTTGTATTTCCAAACTTGACCTGTAAAGATTAAAGGGGAAAGATCTCTTTTAAAAGTCCAGTTAAGTAACTCTCTGCAACACATTAAAGAAAACAAGTTTTGCTGAAAGTAAAATAAAATTTGCATATTATTTAAAATAATTCCCAATATGTTTTGCTATAATATTCTAATTCTCTTTTATTTAAAATAAGAAGGATATAATGAAATCCAATGTTACTTACATGCAATATAATTGCTGCAGCTATTATTTTTAGACTTACTGTTACAGAAAGAAACAAATATATAAAGCCCTGGTGTTTTATTCATGTGAGGAAAAAAACTGTGTATAAATAGCACCATCAAACTATTTTTTGGAACAGTTCTTGTGTTGCTCATGGGGTAAAAAGCATAATCTGGAAAGCTGCAGGTAAATTACATGTATAATTCTGAAAAAATATTATCTTGAAAGGTAGTGACACATCGCATGCACTTTGGTTTTTTATGTATGCTTTTCTAAAAACGTTAATGGACCAAATGCTAATTAGCTTACAGCTACTTTCCTACCTAATAGAAACAGACATCAATAATATAGTTGTATGCAGTTATCCTGATGGTAATTAATCAAAACATAGCTTGGTAACAAGTAACCGGAAAGTTAACTAAGTTATTAATTATTACAAGCATGCTTGAATCCCAATAAAGTTGTATATTTGAAACGGGGATTATAAAAATTTAGGGGCAAAACTTAATTTCATCATCCATGGGAAATAAGGCAATAAAGTGATTAGGAAAACAAGATACATCATCTGTAACATATTGTACAAGACAAATGAAATAACTTAATGTTTAGAAAAACATATTACAAAACACACAACATGCATAAAACATGAACAAATCATCTTAAAGGAGTTACATGTTATATCTTAACCATCATTGATGTCCAGGAAATCCAAAACTAAGCAAACATTTTGCAAAGTGCTGCTGTTTGGTATTGAATCACACGTTTTTAGAAAAGCATACATAAAAAACCAAAGTGCATGCGATGTGTCACTACCTTTCAAGATAATATTTTTTCAGAATTATACATGTAATTTACCTGCAGCTTTCCAGATTATGCTTTTTACCTCAGGGCAAGGAGGGGTGAATGTACTTTTTCTGATTAGATTTCCCAGAAACAAACTAGTATTTGTTTCAAATATTTTATAATGTTCATGTATGTTTCCACATACATCATTATTGTGTTGTTTTCGATAGAAAAGCATAAAGTTGTAGTGAAAGCATCATCTTTTACCTCAACAAAGGCATCCGTCAGATCACTTGCTCTGTCCATTACAGGCAAGTGGCGCCCTGCCACGATTTTGGCCTTTAGTTTCCCAGGCATGGTTTAATTTGATCTGTAAAGGTACGTAAATAACAACAATAAATGCGAGCATAAGCCTGTAATTGACAAGGGAATTAACCAAGGCTGCTGTCATCACATTAACGGTGGTAAAACTGAAGATTAGTCATTACAAAACATCTGAAGTACATAGAAACGTGTTCTCAATTTACAACCTCATACGTAAATAAGCTCACTTTCCTCAGCGATTCCAAGAATGTAGCATGACACACAATCGGACTGTAAACACCAAATTCCCCTATATAATCATGACAGCGCCAACAACTTAGCTTGATTATGTTAGCAAAAAAGGCTAGCCTGAAAGCCACTTAGGGTAACTTCATTGCAGTCAGAAGCTCGTTAGCTCTGGTTACCTGATCGGCCATGTTTTCATGACCATCCCCTGCAAAACAACATATCTAACAAAACACCCTTCACACTCCCACTGTGAACAACAATACCCTTACCGGTGCTATAATATAGAGAAGGAACAATTGCAGTGGTGGCAGAGTCGTTTCACACGGACATTATTGTTGTTGACAGTCCACCGTTCGCCTGACCTCCGTGTTTCTCCCATAACACGACATGTTGGTTCCCAGTCCCCCACGCAGGAAAGTGTTGGCGATATCCACTGGCATATATAATCATTCACATGGGTTTGTGAATTACGTTACATTTCAGGAGCGGTAACAATTTTTACTTCAGGTTGCGATGACAACGGCTAGCATGACAGCTAACGTGATGAATGAGTTTTCTAAGGGTACCGTGTGCTGCTTTCACGTACGCCCCAATAAAATCGTTCTTACAAATGTCACAATGGTACAAACAGAAAATTATTACAATATGACCATGCGGTTATTATATTCATTCTGAAAATATGCAATCAGACGTCTTTCTTAACAGCCGGTGTTCTGAGTTATGTTTCTTATCTTCGTACATCTTTGTCATTGTTAAAAACTTTTAAAAAAAACTGTGTCCATGAAATGTAGCGGAATCGTTTGCAGAGGGCATGCGCAGCAATCAGCAGACAAGGCAAAACGTTTTTGTGTAATTGTGAAAGACGTCTGGAGTCTTTATTTACCTTGAAAATGTGTGGTTTGTTTTTGTTGATCAATGTGTTGTCGACAATGCATATCATAAAATATTGCATTATGTTGTTTATTGCCCTGCTTTTAGTAAAAATAGCAAATAAAAGTAATATTAAATACAAGTCTGCGCATTTTACACCTTTCTCAAATACCAATAAACAAAACCAAATGTTTTTTACTCAAAGGGTAAGTTTGGTTTTGATGGCTTTTTGTATTAATGAATGAAATCAATTTAAAACTGCTTACTGTATTTGCTCAAGTTAATAAGCATGCTTAATCTGAAACACTTATGTATGAAGAAAAAGCAAAAACTGAGGAAATCTGTAATCCATCTTGAATATTGTTTTGTGAAGAATGCTGTGAGGACTGTCATGTACATGCATGCTTGTACATGACAGGAAGTATCACTAGAGAGAACTAATACGTTATAAATTCATGCCTAATACATGTCTCTGTATTATTTAAAATGACGAAATAGAAAATGAACATTATACCAAAAGGCTGTATGGTAAAATAGATTAATAATCTATGCCTCTACAAAATTACAAGCTTTTAAGAATTTGGGGAATGAAAATAAGATGACTCATTCAGATTATCTTGAAAAATAATTGTTGGAAATGTACTTTTAGTTTCTTATATACCCTATGTAGCTGGGTCATAAGAATCCTGCAAAATCTGCCAAAGATCTCACAGAAATAAATCATGTCTGAGGTGGCTCAAAGGCTCAGCAAGTGCTGTAATAAAAAAAAAGTGAAAAATGAACAAAAGACAGAAGAGATTTTGGGTCAATTGAAGTTTTAAAATCACATTTTAGAAATTAGAATTAGTTTAAATGAATTTGTGAGGAAAAACATCCCTTAGCTCATTGGCAATGTTGCTGCAGTATATTTTCCTGTTTCAGCCCTGGGGACATGTTCTCTTGCATATTTTGTGTATTCCTGTTCCAACACACTTCTTTCTAAGGAAAGAATTATCTCAACAACTTGTTGAGATAAGTTGTTGAGACTTTACAAATGTAAAGCATGTTCAATCTGAAACGTGCTCTTTACATTGCAAATACTTGTTAATTCAAATAAGGTATGCTTGAGTTGAAACTCGCTCAAACATGCATGCTTAGATTAGAATATTGCGTCAGGGCTTAATTTAAAAAATGATGTTTTATGCTGATTTATAGGTTTTAATATTTAAAAGGTACTTTTTATCTGACAAATATTTCAATTTACTAAGATGTACTTGTAAGACCTACATCTAAAATACTGTAGTTTTTAACTCAGACTGACATGCCCTCTCTTCTGTTTGTTGCAGCTCCAGCAGGTATATCCAGTTATTTCTTCAGAGGGTGTGGCATGCTGCATAAAAGGCTGGCACTTTTGAGTGCATGTCACATTTGAAGTGAGCACTACAAGAAGGAAGAACATCCATGTTTGCTGTTTCAGTCATACATAAAACATACATAATGGTGGAACACATTTAGGTTTGGGGGTATTTTTATTTATTTATTTATTACTTAACAAACAAGCCATCACCATAAATAAATTCCTATTTAGGAAAGAAACCTTGATTATAAACTGGTTAAAACATTTCTCACTTAAAGTGAGATACAAAATAAACGCTTCTCTTGATTTCAGGGAAAGATGACAGAATGTCACTGCATAATGTTTACTTTAATACTGTAGATTCCACTTTACTCCAGTTTGGAAAAAGTAACAGTTAATGTTTTGAAATCTTTTTGCCTAACGTCTTGCCAACAATCATTCCACGCTAACTTTTAGTAGGTAAGCTCCATCAATTATAACTGAAAATCCTTTTTGGAAACAGGATTTACTACCACAGTATGACTTGGCAAGGCAACTTTACACTCCATCAGTTTGATCACTGGGTTTCATCAAGGATGTTTCCTGTGCTCTTTACTGTGTTGAAACATGACATACAAAATCAAGTACAAACCATAAGTGACTGCAATAAATGGAGTGCATGCCCCAATACAAACTTCAAAATCCAGTTTTAAAGTGCATGGTAATATTATTCAGCCACAATATCTTCTTTTTCAAGTTTAAGGTTTACCGAAGAAACTGAAACCTTATTCTTTATTTATTTTATTTAAGTTTTCCCCTGGGATTTGTCAAGGCATTGTAACACGTCCCTGAGAAGAAGAGACAATAGGAGAAAAACAAAATGACAACAAAGACGTCTTTCCAGCATAGAGCAAAAATAACTACATCTAAACTTAGAATTTTTCCAACAGTTAGGCATGAGCAGCAACAAAAAGGAAAAGATCAACCTTTGAGGCCAAGATAACATTAAAAACAAAAGATGACAGTATCTTCAATATTATAAATAAAGAAAACCAGCAAATTTCTGGCATCAGCCTCGAAAAGTCGTCTTTACTGGCCGACATGACAAGCTTAACAGTCAGATGTCCATCAGATTCAAGGCACTGATCGGAGTGGCACAAAGCTCTAGTTAAACTGGAATGTGTACCAAAAATGTAAATGGAGTTGTAAACTTCATTTTACACATTATACAAGGCTCCCATTTATTTTTCTGTGCCAAAATCCCATATATATTCTGAAACAAATTCGGGAGTTCTCTCTTTGAATAAATACAAAAGTTAATGAAAAATCTTTTAACTTTTTCTGCACTCATCAGGCTTTAAATGTGGAACCTAATGGATGGATGAATAGATGAATTGACTGACAACTGAAATTGGTAAGAGAAAACACAAGACATTACAAAAATTTTGCAAGTTTTTCATACTCAATCTTGAAAATACTCAAATTTCCAAACTTTTACAGTTTGGATAGAAACCCTGTATTACAATAAAAATGTTTTTCTATAATCTGCAAAAAAAAAAAAAAAGAATTACACAACAAAATGATTAATAAGAGTAAAAGAACATCAAATATCACCAAGGATATAAATAACCTTAATTTTGCTGTTTTCTTTCATGTTTTTCACATATGCTAAACATAGCCATACTTAATAAGCATTAATTAAGGCTCAGAAAAACATATTGGTCCTTCAACCAAATAGTCTCTCAGATGTTATCTGAACAATGTCCACATAGTCATCAGAAATCCTTTTACAACCAAGGATCAGATCGATAGCCTGTGATTTATATTCAAGTTATTTCTGTACTGGATAAAAAAAAAACATCCACATTTCAAGAATGAAATTAAAATAATCCTGGAAATTAAATACATAAAGAACTTGTCTATGCAAACATCTATTTGTCAGAGTTGATTGGAATCTACACAATAAGATGACAACAAAAATAGGGCACTTAATAAGCAAACTGAGGTATATGGCTGAGACTGAAAAAAAAAGCTAAATGTTTAACAAAAATTAAACGAGAAACTGATTTTATAAATATGACATCTGTCATCCATAAAAATAAAGAACAGTTGTATTTAAGATATATATAAACCAAACATGATTTTTTCCCATCCTTTTTACCAGTTCACTTATATGCAAGGTTGAAAAAAAGGACACTTGTGTGTTCTTGCATACATTCTTGGAGTGTATTTAAGTTCAGTTTCATCTTTGGAACGATTTATTTTCTTGCAGCCTGTGATGCAGATTGGTACTTCAGCAGGCAGCACAGTGAACAGTGAGGACTTGCAGTCGGTACCATTTATCATTTGCTACAGCAGTAGTAGTAGTCAGGAGCAAATCCAGTGAATAAACTCTGAGCAGCAGCATCTGGGTGACAATAAGCTCCATTGTCACTACATTCATGACATTCGTCATGCAGCCTGAGTGAACGAATTCAGGAACCAATCTAATGTCTCTTTCTCTGACAATCAGCAGGTTTTTACACAATTGGGGGCGGGAAGCGCGGTCCAGCCTTAAAGTGCTTTGGTTGCTACAGTTGTACAAATGGCGAGGTTGAGGTGCGGTCACGTTTGGCTCGCTGACATCTTCCGGTTCCACATGCCTCGTTTAGAGTGATAGTGGTGGAAAAAGTTCCTCAAATAGATCCTCTCCACTTCCAGCCCACCTTGGAGGATCCTAAAGAATAGAGCAGCATCGTGGAAAGTTTTAAATTAATATATAAATAGAAATATTACAAACCGAGATAAAAAATTTTATTACACACAGCATCTTTTAAAAAAACTCATACTTAAAGTTTTTGTCATTTTCAGAGGTTACAACCACAGTTTCTAGATATTTTATCTGAACTTTATGTGATACACCAAAAGAAAGAAGTGCATACACATAACCATGCTTGATGCTGTATTTAAAATGTAATAAATTGCAGCTAAAAATAATCCTCAGAGAGTAACAAACAGACCTGTCGAGGAGCTCCCAGTCTTCTCCTCCCCATCGCTCTCTGAACTCCCTAGTGTTCATTCCTCCAATGGCATCCAGGTCAGATTTATAGATCCCCAGTAAACCAAAACCATTCACTTCCCAGTAACCTGCATGACCAAGAATTACATTCATTAGTGGATAGGTTGTCGGTTTTCCAGAAAATACCATTATATATCCTATGTCATTATTTATAATGGCTCATTTAATAATTTTACTCTATGTTTATTTATGCGCTATGCATTTCATGCAGGTCTTAGAAGAAAGAAAACACAGAAAGTTTCTTAAGGATTTAATGAAAACAGGTAATTCATGTGGCCCATTGCAAAACAAAAAACCTACAGGATTTTGAGAAGTAGCTGATCTCTGAAGTGCACATTTCTTTGCTGAAAATCTAAATCAGTCCTTTAATTCACTCTGACAACATGTAAATATATAAATTCTGACTTCTATGGTCTAATGATTCATTCTTTAACTAAAAGAGCTCCCTTGCTTGACTCAAATAGTTTGAGTCAAGCAGAAGTGGAAGTTCTAACCTAACCAACTCCAAAACCACAGCATCTCTAAAGAGGTTTGGTTTCTGTTCATCAAAAACATTAACATGTTTTGTTTTAATGGACTAACCAGGATACAATTAACATTATATTAAGCCATATAATTATATGAAACACATAAAAGTACATTCTGTTTAAAATTTAGGTTGCTAGTACAAGGTCCTAAAACATAGCTGTAGTTCCTCTAGTTAGATAAAATCTGTGTTCAGAAGAGAAACAAGCAAAATGTCACAATGTTTAAATATAGCTCAATATATTGCAAAATATAAAATGTGCATAAAAAAAAAACAAATTCAATTTTTAATGGTTTAAATGTAATTGACAGCAATAGTTGTGATTGATCATGAATTAATAATCTCATCATATTGGAAATGTTTCTACTCAAGCAGAAGTTTCAGCAGTTCACCTCTCTGACATGTTCACATGTTTTAAAACTTATTCTTTCATCAATCCATTTAGGATAATAGTTATTTTCAAGCTTTATATAGAAGGGATAAACGCTCACTATAGTTACAGACTATGGCTATTTTAATTCATGAACAAATACTAAGTCCTGTTTAGATTGATTTGTTAGATGACGATAAGCAATCTGAAGATCCTTTCTTCTGTTAGTGGATTTTTTGCTGGATGTCAGAATTCGCAGAATGTTGACTGATTGTGTTTACTCCAGATGCATATCAAGTATTATTTTGTGAAAATGCAAAGATGAAACGAGACACAGCCAGTGACTGACATCTTGAACAGCTGCTCAGAGATTTATATTTATATCTGATGAATTACAGAGCCAAGACACAACTGCACTTTGACAGTTGTGTGAAAATGCAGTTTTTTATTTAGGGTTAATTGTAGTAGTTGGCTTACAATCCGTAGCAATGTGGCATTCAAACAGCTGTAAACCAACTCACTGCAGCAAAGCTACAGGAGCAGGTGAACAGTCATTGAAAAACATCACCTCTGGCGTCTGACGGTGTACTGCCACAGTTCAGTCTGAGGACTATGGGAGCAAAGGCCATGAATCCCTCCACACAATGCTTCCTGATTGTGTCAACAATTGAAGAAGGGAAATGGATATGAAGATCACAAAGAAACACGATGCTGTGGTCATCCTGAGAAAGAAGTATGAGAGGAAACTTACAACCAGAATTCTGTAAAGACATTTAACGTTGTGTTTCATTTTCTGTGTTGTTGCAGTTCTCACATCTATTAGATCAATTCCTGCTTGCAGACCAGCCGAGCGCTCAAAGTTCCCACTCAGCTTCACATACTGGTACCTGTTAAACCAACAATGATGTGGTACACATCTCACAAAACAGGTTTCACACAATGAAATGGAGAGAAAAAAATAACACAGATAAGCACAAACCTGGGAAGTGAAGATTTCTGCAGAACCTGTTCTACGTCCATGTCTGTACTGCCATAGTCAGTGATGATCAGGTTAAAATTAGAATCTCCGGTTTCTCTGAACACTTCCTCCATATCTGTAATCAGCTGTTGCACCCACCGGGCTTGGTTTTTAACTGGAAAATCACAAAAACCAACCAAAATTACCATATGACAATATTCCGGCAAATCAAATAAGAAAAAAAACTCCCAACTCTGAATGCATCAATCAACTCAGACTTCTTCAGATATGTTAAAAGGACATTCTTGATAAAAACATCCATACTGTGCTCAGATAATCACTGACAATAGGTGGCAACTAAAACAACAAGCTCTGTTATCCACAATAAATCAGCTATAAATTTATTTGTATTTTGAGGTGAAAAAGAGAGTATTTGACTGCAGGTGCCATTTTATTGTACCTTAGAAATTCTATGTATTTTGATCTCTTTGAAAAGCTAAGTACGTAACTTAGCTTCAAGTGACTTTTTAATACCGAAAAATCTGTCTTTGTGAGAGTTGTTGAAAGAAACAATGCTGACACTATTACCTGTGCTAAATCCTGACTTACCTATGAGGACACCAATGAAATGTTATTTTAGAATAACACTGGTCCACACTGGCATGGAAATGGTCAATCTGATTGCTACCAGGTTGTCACTTTCAACTAGTTTTATGTTTTCAGCTAACTTGTACTAAATGTTCTTTTTTTTAAGTATATTCGTCAAATTTGGATGTGGAAGTAAATAGCTATAATGAGCTACAACCAATGCTAACCATATAAAGCTAGGCTATAAAATTTGTATGTGGCCTTTAATAAAAAAAATTCTTCACTTAAGTGTTACAATTGGCAATTAATATCTTATGATATTGTGGGGGTTTTTTTTGTTTTTTTTTTACAAGTAAACACAAAATGAGCTCAGATCACTAAAAAGCAGCTCATTATCAGTCTTAGAATAAGAGGATGATGTGTTTACCAGGCACTATGAAATGAACAGTGGCATCGGGATTCCAGCGGAACCCCACCGGGTTGCACAAAACGAGCTGAGGTTGCGAGCGCTGGAAGATAAAGTCCTGGTTGCGCTGCGGGTTGTGGCGAATCAGAGCGTAGATGTAGTGCGTCAGACGCAGCAGCTGGCCATTGGCATCCTTCAGCTCCAACTCCAGGAGGTAGCGGCTGCCCCTGTATCCGTCCACACGCTTAACCACATTAAGCACGCGAACCAATGTGAATCGCCTGCATGCACAGTCAAAGGTGATAAATATGTCAAGGACAATATGCAGATTAAATAAACTTTGAATAATTCAAAGTAAAAAATCTTAAATAATGCAGAAAAATAAAAGAATTGCAGGCTAAATGATCATTTCTCTTTTCAAAATAAATATATATATTTGGATATTCCAACGAACAATATATGACACATCTTACTTGAAGAATCATGCCAAAAAAATATAATGAAACTCTTACAAACATGTACACCCAAATGACTATGGCAAAGTCAAACTTGTTTTTTCATAGTACATTGTTCTCTAGCACTAACCTTTCATTGTCTAGTCTTTTTGTGGAGTGTTTCAGTGAGTCAGCAGTCTTACTGAATTACTGTCAGGGCCATAAATAATTAGTTATTGTAACTTAGTGTTCATTAGCTGTGAGCCATAATCAACAAAATGACCGAAAAAAATACTGACATATCCTGTGGGTAAATCAAACTGAAGTATATGGTAAATTTGTGGTAACAATTTAGGAGTTAAATATACATCTCATTTGAAGTTGGGCTACAAAAAGTCTTTAGTTTCTTGTTTGAAGTGCTGGCAAGTATGAATAATATATACAAAAAGTCAAACCATTGCTTACCCCTTGTGCTTTTCATTAAGATGATCCATGAAGGCATAAACAACAGTCAGAGCATCGCTGGGATTCAGCAGCAGGTTTCCGGAGACGTTGCAGGAAAGGTCGATCCAGTCGGAACGCTGCGACTGCAGGTCCAGGTGGTTAACTTGGAAGGTCTGGTTCCAGTTGACATGAGTATCGAAAACTGGCGCAGGAGTGAGGTCCTCTTCATCAGGATCCATAGCCATGTCTCCTTCTTGCTCCCACATGGAATGTGAATCTCCCTGGGTTGCATTTCTTCTGATCTCAGTCCTATTGAGATCACCATCTTCTTCCTGTGCATGATCCCACTTTCCCCTCAAGTAAGACTTCTTTTTAAATGTTTTTCCTCGAGTACTCATTTTATCGCTATTGATGTGATTATTCAGGTCTTGTTGTAAAGGCTTATTCAGCTCTATCTCTTTTTTCTGGAGAGCTTTTTTGGAATCAGCTTCCACTTCATTTGATTTTCCGATAAACTGCTTGCCATTTCTGTTTGTAGTAGTGAAATGACTGTTGATGTATGGATGGAGAACCTTTTCTGTCTCTGGAAGGGTCTGCCTGTTTACTGCAGTGGGTTTTTGCCTGTCCTGGCTTTCAACTGGAGACTTTTTGAGTTTCTGGATTTCAGTTTGGTTTGTTTTTGAATGTTTCCAGTTTCGATGCTGCGGAACAGCTACCTGTTGCTTTGCTTTAATTTCTCCATTATCAATAAGCGCTGAAGAATTAATTTGCTCTGGTTTTACGGTAGTTTTGACTTTTTGTCTCTTTGCTGATCTAACCTTTGTCTTTTTCGGTACTACTTTTTTAACTGAGCCTTCGTGTTTCAACTCCGTCCTGTTTTGATGCAGATTTTGTTTGAATACTTTTTTAGGTGCTTTGTCTGCCTCCTTTTGAGGTTGTGGAACAGCACCCTTTTCTTTTCTTTTCTGAAAGTCTTTTGTGCGTCGTCTTTCATCAGGAGATTTGACAAGTGTATCATCAATGCCTCTTGTGGCAAAGGAGAAAAGTTTGCGCCGGCGTTTCTGCACATAATCATCATAATCATCTCCGTAGTCTGGGTAAACATTGTTCTTCATCTGGTCTGCTGTTGTTTCCTTCTCTTTGTGGTTGGCGTCGTAGCCAAAGCTGTCCTTCTTCTCCTCATGGACCGACTTTATTCTCTGCAAACCAAAATCTGGCATTCACCAAAAGCAAGATCAGAAGTTGAGAATGACATTGTCTGATTATGCAAGCAAGTTGAAATAAAAATAAAAACTAAAATACCTCTGTCTCTGTTTTCTTCTTTCTTGTGTTTATCTGGGCGGTCAAATCTCATGTACCTAGAGAAACCATACCTGGTGGAAACCATAAGATCATTGCTGATTAACTGAGATGCACCTGTGCCATGATATTTTTATACCAGGGTCTCACATCTTTTTGTAGTAGGAGCTCTCTGGGTAGAAGCAGGTGTTCTCTCTCTCCATGTGTGTGAGCCGGGTGTAGTCGTTCGGGTAGATGTAGGACATCTGAACCTGTGGAATAAAAAACAATTACTGCATAAACCCTTGAAGCAAATCACGTTTACAATTAGAAAGGCAGGAACTATGGAGTTTATCTTGGATAGCCAAGATAGAACATGAAGAAAAAAACTGAATTTTTAGATGCCAATTAGACTTCATAAGGAATCTGAACTAGGCTTGGAGTAAGATCAGAAAATGAGAACCCCAAAATGTAGTCAAATTGAGGCAGATATGTTGTTTCTGCTTCACAACTCAATCACATAAAAGCTCAATAAAATAAATTAAACTTGTACTTGTAACATAAAAAAGAAAACATATTTAAAGGGTACCAATACTTTGGGAAGGTATTACAGGCAGAGTAAGGTAAACATAACTTCTCCAAACTTTATGAAAACGTACAAACTGCAGTCCTTGGTAACGAAGCAGAGGGAAGTCTTTTATTATGTAGCTAGGGTTATATGTGCAGTCAGGAAGAATGCCTTGTAGGAACTTGCTGTTTATCAGATGGACTGCAAAACAAACAACAAGCAGATTTGCATCATGATTATGTTTTGCTTTGATGGTATGAGAAAATAATTGCTCAACACTTGCATCCGGGGTTGACAGGAAATGGAGCCATTTCGAGACGTCTCTCACCTTGGTAGAGTGTGTCTCTCGGGTCTTCCCTCAGCATGTCTACTGCAGCACTGTGCTGCTTTGAGGAGGTGTGCTCATGACTTGCAGCTGTCTGTGGTATGTGGGTGACATAGCTCATCCTCAAGTCAGACTCATCTGCAGGACAAAGAGTTCGAATGAGAGAAGTGGGTCACGTTTCCTATGACTTGCAGTTTTCAGCCAGTATGCAAATCCAAAGTATATGGTATCATTTTTCAACCACGCTTATGATGAACAAATAGAATGAACTTTTCATGCATTTCAGGAACTCACCAACATAAAGGGAGATGTGTTTCGACTCAATAACCGTAAATCTGAAGCTGTGGTCCAATAGCTGCCACTTGAAGACAAAAAAACAAAACAAAAAACATTACTTTCTACTTTGATACCAACATAAAAAAGGGCTCTTGATTCTTGGAAAATACATAATCACTTGATCTGAGTGTGGTACACTTACAGCCACCTCCACATGGTCAGTCCCTCTGTCATTTTGCTTGTGAATAACTTCAAAAAAGTATCTCTTTTGAGCTGAAAGCCTGGAAGACAGTCAGGATTCTTCTTTGGATTTTCGCATTAAAAAAAAATCATAAAAGCATAAACTTCTATGGAGAGATAGTATATCTTAACACCTGAACTGCAAGATTCATTTTCTACTAAAATGCGACCGCACTTTTATGGTCAGATTAAAATCTATCGCTCCATTTCAGTGATGACTTCTTGGAGCTGACTTAACAGGCGTAATTTTTTCTGCATGAATCAAACGACTCATCTGAAATGATCATTTAAGACCAGTTTATTCACCATATATGTATATTTTATTCTAAGCTATTTTTATTTTTGAAGCTAACTGCAACATGTGTACATCATATTTTACAATCACAAGGAAAGATAAGTACCAAATGACTCATTAGTTTGTAGAACCATCTTTAGCAGAAATAGCTTGAAGTAGTTTCTGTATGACTATGAATCTTTCTCACGGTGGAGAAGTTCTGGCTCACACTGCTTCAGCTCTTTTGTTTCTTGCATAGTTCTCTTCATGTGGCATCACAGTTTTTTAATCATGCTGAGGTCTTGACTTTGACTGGGCCACTGTCTTCACTTGATTATTTTTGCCATCCTATTTTGGGATCATTGTGCTGTTGCATGACCCACTTTGGCCAAAGTTCAGTTGTCAAACAGAAAGCCTCACATTTGACTAATACGTTAGCATTCAGAGGTGTGACTGCAAACAGTGCAGTTCCTGCGGCTTGAGAAAGAAATATGAATCCTTATCCCTCTTCTACCATGCTTGACAGTTGTTTATTTTTATTTCATGCAGAATAAATTGTTGGAAAATGAGAAAACAAATAGACGAGCAAAATAAAAATAATCACAGTGCTGCAAAAGAAACTAATGGGATGGAGCTACGTCAGGTCTGGAAATAAAATCAGTGGAACGAGTCTGACATGCAAGTGAAAGAAATTAAGTTTGTTTTTGTTTTTTTTTGGATGAGTCATAGTACAGAGCATTAACGGACAACCTGTATTTTTGACACACCTAACTGGTTTGGAGGTCTGACTGGCATATTTCTCAAACTCCCCCGGCGCCGTCCACTCCGTACCGGTCTGGATGAAAAGATATGTGCAAACAGATGTGACTGGGATTGCTGTGACAAAAAAGAAACTTAAAAACTAGGAGGCCTCAAACATTCATACCTTTCCGACCCACGCCAGCAACTGGACATTAAGCGGGGATTGATCTGTACTGAGCCAAAACTCAGAGCTGTCATCAGAGCTCACTGCAAACACAAAGTCTCCTGACAGAGGAATAAAAATGAAGGGCACTGTTAGTATGCCTGCATGGGTTGTAAAAGGAACGAGCAAAATGTTACAGTAAAGGCTGTACCATCTGTATATGGATGTAAATATCCAAATATTCTGAGTCCATAGTTGGTCCACTGAGGAGAAACAGCAAGTTTCTGGACTGTGGTCCTGGACTAATAAAAGGGATGACAAGAGAATAGTAAATCAGACTCGTTGTTGGCTCAAAGTAGGAAGAGAAGACCAGGATCAGGAGGACTTTGTATGTCGGTGTAGAATGCGCCCCTGATCAAAAACATGAGTATGTTTGCTTTGCTCAGGACTCTCCTCTGTCCCACATAAATATTAAGGAATTGGAGAATTTACTGAAAAAGTGCATAGAAGAGTTTTGGGATCTTTTAATAGGATCCAGAAAAAAATATTTATTCTAAAAAAAAAAAAGAAAAAAGATTTTATTTGTGCTTCCAAATTTAAAGAAATACATTTATACATATAACTTTAAAAGAAAAGAAGAAAATATAGGCCTTTTATCTAGCTGTACATTTATGAGACAAAAAGCTAAAAAAGCACAATGAGTTACATTATAAAAAATAATGTGGTCCTGGACTAATAAAAGGAATGACAAGAGAACAGTAAATCAGACTCGTTGTTGGCTCAAAGTAGGAAGAGAAGACCAGGAACAGGAGAAACATGTTTGGGAAGTTATACTGGTAATATCAAATTACTGATTAAGTAATAACAGCTCGACTCACATGTGGATACAGGGGGTAGTGCAGGTTCTTGCGCAGGTCTGCGGTAGAGGAGCCGCACCAATCCTCAAACACATGCAGATTGGCCTGTCCCTTAAACTGCAGGGCGAGAGGAGAGAGCGGGGGCAGTGATATAAACAGAGCATTGTGTTTGCAGGAGCAGGACACATCACCATCTGGCCACAGCGTTTAAACTAAAAAACACAGTACGCACTTCCTCAGATGGTGCTAAATAGCACAATGGAACTCAACATCTTGACCACCACGTGTTATTCAATGGGTAAGCCAAACCAAATTATTAGTAACAGAACGTGAGTAGTCTATCATTATACATGCGAAATCTTTGTCAGTAAATAAATATTATATTGAAAAGACATCGTCTTGCAAAGTCGGCTAATAGAAAAAGGAATATAATAGTACAAGGAAGCATTAAGAAAAATTATTTTCTAAATTTCAATCCAAAGTGAGTACAAAGTAAAATACTATATGCCCACAATGGAGCTGCTGGATGCCAGTCGAGGCCCAGATGTCCTGTAAACATACACCTCTGTGACATCTGCCGAAGGGTCTGTGTTATCTGATCTGTGTGCGTGCCGATCACATACCAGGAACAAGACACCGGGACTGAGGGCCAAATCAGAGTGTGTAGTTAATCCGGTTTCGTTAGTGGTCAAGATGGGCAGTTTGCTGCCACCAACATATTCAGATAAAGGTTGGTGTGAGGTTCAGGCTTCAAACTTAGCAATATTATTGATGCAGATTGTTTTTTTTACATATTTTAAGTGTCAAAGGTACTGTTCAGGAGTTTATTCATTAACACTTGTTCAGCATTAAAGTTTGCCAGCTATAACTCTGTTAAAGCCATACTCCTAATCAGTAATCTGTAAACTACTGTTTTGGTCTCACAACAGGCTCTGCTACTTTGACTGCTATCAAATTTCCTGTTTTATGGAACTTTTTATTATGCAGGGTTTGCAATAATGACCTACCATAAACAGGCTAACATGCTCTCATTCATATCGACGTATGTTTAGAGATGACGTAAAATACAGACAAAAGTCAAACAATGTATAGACTGGGTCTTATGTTCACGGTTGTTGAGACAAAGTGGAGATTTGTTCAGGGTTAGGCTCCACTGTGAGCTTCATTAAGATAAAAGCTTGTAAAATGCATACAGTTTTAATTTGGGGGTGTATTAAATTTTCCACAAACATTCCTATTTTTAATTAATATCAATCTTTTTTCTTTATAAACATAAAAATGGTTGAATCTGTACTGTGTGAGTTTAAGCTTGAATTAATTGCCAGTCATTTTAGAATCTGGTACAGCCCAGGTCATGCATATGTTAAAACTATATTTAAATTTAAGTCCTATTGAATTGTTTTATTAAAAACATTGATATGATCATTTTACAATTATTTTGTGCATTGTGTAGCTCTAATTATAACATATTTTAATTTACAGAAATATGAATGACTTTAAGAAAAGAAGCAGAAATAATCAAAATGTTGTGGAAAACTGAGATCTGAAAAAAATGTATCAAATGTTCCAAGGTCTATTTAAATAGACCTTGTAATTACAAATGCAATGTTATCGAAGAGGGTTTTCCTCTGCTAAAACATGAATTCAAGCAGCTTTAATCCACAACTTATCATCCCTTTAAGTCCATATTTAGTGTGAATACATTCACACTGTTGATCTTTCTAAATAAATATCCTGCTTAAGGAACCATTAAAGCTCAAACAAAGGTTCTCTTGTTGATACATATTATAGCACCAGCAATTTACAACCTCGGGAAAGGTTCCTTTGTTGTCACTGCATTTAAGCACAGAAGGTGCTGGAAACAGTGATCACTTCAGACTCATATGGTATTTGTCACTTAATCACTTGATGTCAGAATATCAACAGAACAAATGGCACCACAGTGGAAA
Organism: Poeciliopsis prolifica; assembly: GCF_027474105.1. NCBI lineage: Eukaryota > Metazoa > Chordata > Actinopteri > Cyprinodontiformes > Poeciliidae > Poeciliopsis > Poeciliopsis prolifica. Next base: position 10,313,324 of record NW_026562376.1, on the reverse strand, counting down.
TACAACTGAAAGCAAAAAAAAAAACCCTTTCCATACAAATTTGACAATGTCTAATATATCTATACTGTATATGCTTTGCCTTTAAACTCCGTAGGCATATAAGTTAAAGCCTTAAAATTGTATTGAAGCAGCAAATTCAGATAAAGAAAAAAAAAAACAACAACAAGATTTTGTTGACTTTTCATGCCTAACTGTATTAACACAAGATATTCTCAGCTGGATGGGTATATTTTAAATGTTTAACTTTTCACACATTTTTAAAGCCAAAAGTTTTTTTGTGAGGGATAAATCCATCCCAAATTCTTCACTGATGCTTAAAACTTGTAATACATATAAAATTAAAGGCAACATTTTCTTATTTTTTGCTAATCAAAACATTTGCATTTTCACTGAGTCAAACTTTCAAATCTGGATTTGTGCAAAAAGTGGCCTTTTAGTTTATGTATCAAAACGAATGAAAACGGATTTCAGAGAATAACAGAAATTAGTAGAACCCAAGAAGGTTAAAAAAGGACAGCCAACCACATGCAAAAACACAGCAAACAGGAACTATTACTATAAACCATGGTTATGTTGGCAAGTAAGGCCAGATAGCGCACTACTGACATGAAACATGAGGTGAAGCAGCTGGCTGAAGCCCAGTCCTGCTTAAAATAGGGGAAATCTGATAAGCATGATAATACAAAGCAGTGGAAGCTCCTGCAGACTGTTGCAGGAGCGACCCTTTAAACATGGAAATGCACCGAGCTGGGAGTAAAGTGGGCAAGTCCAGGCAGGTGATTTAGAGTTCAAAAGAGGTGAGCTGGAACTTTGAAGCATGCAAGCAGCCCCCAGACGTTCAAACACACACATGCACACACACGCACGCATCCACACACACGCATGCACACCTCTGGTTTCCATGCTTGTGGAGTGAAGCTGGACCTCCAAGAGTCTGGATCCTCCACCCACTCTGGTCGACCATCTTTTCTCCCCTAGAAAACACAAAGAGCCATATTTAGCTTTTGTTTGCTTTCTTCGTTTCCCCTCTTTGCACACACACACACACACACACACACACACACACACACACCACACACACACACACACACACACACACACACAGTCTTGCATCACCTTTATTTATGCAAGTTCTTGTTTTCCTATTCACTCCACTTACCATTTGATTCAGCATGGCTCTCCTCCAGTTGCTGCTGTCAGGATTCACACCTGAAGAAAAGTAGGAAAACTTGATTATCAGAAATGCATGTTCAGAAAGACAAAAAAACAAAACAAAATAAAACTAAACACTGGCATAGTCACAAACAGCAAGCTTAATGCTTAAAATAGTTGTTGATTTGCAGTCTGTTTTAGACTTTTTACACTCACTTTTTTCTATTAAATTTCCAATGGAGTCTTAAGCGAGTCTCCCCGTGTTCATATTTACAGCTGAGGATATTTCAATGTCAATCATTTCAGTCCTAAACTTAGCAAATGTATGTGGTGCTTTTGGCAAGTTCGATGCAGAGTTATCCTCATTGACCTCCTACATGTTTTCTGAAATTATAGTGTCTTTCAAAATAGGCCCTCACTGTTTGGATTTTTATGACTGTGGTAACAGAGTGAGCTGGGATTGAAGTCCCTGTGAAGGTCTGTCATTACCACTAGGGTGGAGCTCTCCAAGCACACACACTTGAGATGTGGAGGCCAATTATGACATCACGGGTAACCCTGGAGTGTCGGTTAAGAAAAAGAGAAGCATTTTCATGGAGAAATAGTCTGACCTAAATCTGATTTATAATTGATGATTTTTTTTTTCCATAGTGACTTTTTATAGCTGTAAAATGTAAGTTCCTATTAAGCATTTAGTCAAAGTCAAAAGGCTTCTGAGATGCAGTGTTATATTTATTTCTGTGGAAGGTTTTAGATTCATATTTATGCTGGATACACCATATTGAAAACGCTAGATCTTAAACATCTTCATCTTGTTTATTAACATCTCCAGAAAAACTTATCTTCCATTGCAGTAATGTCTGCAATGAAAGCAATGAACTTTGCAATAAAAGTAAAGTCTTTCTGAAAAGTAAAGACACTTAACTTTTCAATTATTGTTCCGACTGCAGAACAATAATTGGTTGGTTTAGTCAAGTGGCTGTTTTCATGTTGTCATTTCTGCCTTAATAAATGCCATTTTCTCTTCTCTTTCTCATTGTGAAGGGAGGCCCAGAGTCACATCAAATTTATTATTCATTATGCTAGCATTAGCCAGTTAACTAACCCTATGTTCAAATTCAGGGGTAATATTCTTAGTAATTAGAATTACATGTATGAATGAATTTAAATCTATCCACAATTGAATTAAATGGGAATTCAATTCCTGTTGAATTTTGTTTCAATGGGAAATAAAATTATTACTAACCCCATTAATATAAATAGCATAAGTCATAACAATTGTATATTGAGAGGGATTTCTGTTTTTCTATTTTTCCTAAATCCTTTATCAGGGGAGCCAACAAATGTGGAGGGTGCTGTATATTATTCATAACCAAAATAAGATTATGTGCATAAGCCAGATAATTGAGCTGCTGCTGGCTAAGCAATATTTATGGGAAGGTTTATTCCATCCCCTATTTTTGAGGAAAAACAGGCTATACCTTTGTTTAAGTAGGCAAGCCTAGTGGAAAATGTTCTGCATGGTAAAAAAAAAGAAAAAGAAAAACAAGAGTCTAGTGAGTTGTGATGAAGGTGTGCACATTTGCTGGTTAATGATCATACCCACAGCCTCAAAGAATTAACCACAAGAGGCAAATCCCTGCTAAGCCTCAAGAACAGAACAAAACAAACTGGTTACAGAAACACATGGTAAAGATGCACAAAAGCCTTAAAATAAATGTATTTTTTATATATATATATACTGCTATGATGATAGTATCATCTCAAGTTAAGACTTTTGAAAAGAATTTAAAATTAACTATAAGAACAATTAATTACAGTCAGACATAAATTACTGTTTTCTGTGTCACAATTAGCAGTACATCAAATTTCTGCAGGATCAATGTAATGAAGGACTTTTTAATGCATTTTTTATTTGTTTAGGTTTATAATTGAGCTGATTAACTCTTTCACTATCCATATGTAGCAGAGCAAATGCAACTCAACAAACCTGTATCTGCTCCTCTTTTAATCTACAGCGTGGAGCACTAACATGTGCAACTGGTTTTACATAATTGCCTGTTTCCTGAGGGTATAAATATGATGCAACACAGAGATCCTTACTAAATTTCACTCTTCAAAATGAGAAAGATGAGAGAACATGGCCTTCATATAAAGATGTGTGTTGTGCTTTATAGGTCAAGAAATTAGCCACTTGACTAAATTAGTACATATGTAAAACAGAGCAGTTAATTAAAGGAAGTTTAAGATAACTAAGAGAGAAATACCTCAAATAATTTCAAGTTTTCTGTCGTACATGTTAAATCTTGTTCAAAGGTTTGACTAACTGCCAGTGAAATTAGCCTACTGGTATTTCAGAATACCTTTAAGGCAGACAAGTGACATCAATCAAAACATCATGCACATATCTCAGAAAAAAAAAATGTAATCTGCAGCCACATATAGTCAATTTACTGAAGGTTAAAAGTGAGAAGATGCTGAAGAATAACTTGAAAGTGAGATGACAGAGTACGACAGCAACTGATATTCAATTATTTTTTAATTTTTTAAAATTTACTTTTGAACCCTAAAGTTTTCTCTGACCTTTACTAAAACCTCTAAATCAGCATAATCAATTTGTATTTTTTTCCAGAGATGCTGCTTTTAGTCTTAAACTGTAAGCTATGCAGTTTACACTTTTCCTTCAGTGTGCAGAATATTACAAAATACAGACACTCAATGTCAAAATATTCTCCAAGGAAACTGCAAATACCAAAATGATAGATGACACAGGAGACAGACTGGTGCAATGTTTTTTTTTCCATAGCCTTCACAATGGCTTTTCCTGTTTATAAATAAAAAAAACTGGAATGTTTACCACATAGAAATCTTCCTACTAGTTTCCTTATTAGGACTTTATTAACTTCAGCACTCTTAACTTATCTGTACTAAGAGCCTGTGTGACCCACATGAGGGAAAAACAAACTACTCCTTAAAGAGTCATATCTTAAACCCTGGGCATGTGTGCGATCCCGTAGCGACCTGCGCTGCTAATTTACATAGGTTTGTTCTCTGGGGTAGAAGTGATGAAAGCCGTTTGCAGTGTTGCTTAATTTAGCTTTCAAACAGGTTCTATAATAAAATAAGCTTAATATTTTATCTTTTGTTATGCAATGAAGATACTCTTTTGCATGGCATGTGTGACTGTCAGTCAGAAGCTAAGGCTGAAAAACATATAACTTCGTTTTTTGTTTCAAATAGTTGAAATACTACAAAAATGGAGGCGTGACCTTTTCTGTTTTATTCTCAGTTTTCTCTCAAGCTGTTGTACTCATTTTCTTGTTTAATCCAGGTTGTTTAATTTCAAGTGAAACCTGAAACTGTTACTGCACAAGTTACTCAAATGGTTGTTGCTAACCTACCGCATAGCTAGTCGATAACACCAACCTTGCTTAGCTAGCCATGAGAAGCTCTTCAGCTTTTTTCTACCTACATCCCCCAGAATGCTTTACGGTTCTGTAACGGAGTTCAGTAAAATTATTGAACATTTATTGGACATATTTTCTATTGATATTGATCACCTGCCTATCACTGTATATATTGACTTATTTCCCAACACTATTAGAAGTTTACATTCCAAGGTCATTTTTCAGTTTGGAAGCAGCCCCTATGTATTTCTCTTTAGAAATGTCAGTAAATTAAGGGATAACTTGACTTTAAAATTTAGGATTGATGTTTAATTTGATTTTGAAGGTCATATTTGGGTTCCTGGAGTGAAGAAACTTGTTACCAAAAGTCAAGCTGAAGTAATGTCATTAGTACTGAAAACCCAGGGACATTGGAAAGAAGTTTATCCTGACTTTAAAACATCTGTAGAGAAAATAACTATTACATATTACAATGTGCACCGTTTAGCATCATTTTATTGGCAATATTTAATGTTGCCATCTCAATCATTCTAATTCCAAGCCATGGATCATCAGCAGCCAAATGTACCGACAACTGTTAATCTGATTCACTTCAACATTAGAAAAAATAAACTTTATGTAAACATTATAACCAGCATCGATTTACAGTTAAAAGCAGACACTAATTTTAGTTTCATCCTAAGAACAAAAGTCTGTCTAACAAGGGAATGCTATAACTTAATGAAGAAGTAAAACCAAGTCTGTCTCCAAACACAATATGCTCCATTTCAAGCAGCATACTTTCTTGAAATGTATTTATATTCCTTCCGAGGTGTCGGGGTGCCCTAATAATAATAGACTTTTTAATACTACATAGCCCTTCTAGCCTGAGAGTCTCAGCCAGGAAGGCAGTTATAGTCCCTCCACTGAGGTCAAGGTCCACCCTGAGTTCTCCTTCCATCGGAACACGCCCTTAATCCATGTCTGGGTCCAGCTCCCTGTGGGAAGAAGCGCTTTCCCCATGCTTTCACACATGATCCCATTAGCTTTTACTATTGTTTCTAATATTGACTGGGAGGGGTTTAGTACAAATGCATGCCACACTTTTCAGATTTTTGTTTGTAAAAGAACCCAAAAATGTTTAAAACCACATATTCTTAAGAACAACTGTCCAACAACAATGAAACACTTTGACTTAATTAAGAAGGCCACAGTCAGCATATATCTCATGGCCAAAGAGATAATAGTCAGAACTAAAGGAATTTAATCAGTACCTCAGATACATAGTTGACGTTGTCAATCCCAAACTAGTTGCTGTTATTTTAATGCCATTAAAAAATACCTATGAAATCGACTTGACACAATTTATTTTCTGTATATTTTATAAACAATGACGTGTCGGCTCTGTTTGATCGCAAGGCCAATCTTCTCTAAAACATGGTTTCCATTCTAACTGCCCAATAAAAAAGAATCAAAGATTGTAATGGGAAATGTCACTTGAAGAACAAACGATCAGATGGTCTTGAAGACGGATGGGTAGATAAATGAATGATTATAAACAGCTATCAAACTATTAAATTCCAAATGAATCAGACCTCAAGCAGCCAATTGTCTAATTTTGATACCTTAACTGGAGTTATAACCTGACACCGCACAAAACTGATAGCTTCCTGGCCTTCATTTTGAAGCATTAAAGATAAGCACTAACACAGTCCGCATAGCAGATGATTCAGCTCAAGCCAAATCACAAGAATTTCCATCACATTTCTCCAAATTATGCTTCTGTCGAGGAGCATAATGCACGTGCAGCCCGACAAACTTCATTTCATACGTGTTGTTGAAAGCATGAGCACCATACATTTCTTTCTTTTATTGTGGGGACACGTCAGATTGAAAACCGGCAGCCACAGCCACATTCTCGAGTCAGTTTGCTGACTGCGACAGTGAGGCAGAATATTTTGACATGAGGTGAAAATAAAGAAAAGAGCACAGGATGTGTGGTTTGAGAGAGGCATTCTGAGCTTCAGCTGACCTTCTGACCCCACAGTTTGCCTAACCCTTCCTTACTTCTACAGAAGAACCAAAATACCCACATCTTTGTAGTAGCATTGTTTCATCTACCTTACGCTCTGGTTTTCAATTAACACAATGACAGGTTTGAGTTGCTGTAAGCACTTTTTGGGTAAAGGAAACTTACTGCATTAGACATTACGTGGAAACAGATTTTGACACTGATCAGCAAACTCAAAATCTATAAGTTTTAATCTTAATAAAACCCTTCAAGATTTCTTCAACTGTGAACATTTTCTTTGTTATTTTTACTTTATTTATTTAAATCAACCCTGTCATCCAATGTGTACCAAGAAATACCTGAACCACTTGAGATTTTTCACATATTTCACATAACATGCCAACACAAATGACTTCCAAGTAGTAAAGTGGAAGGAAAATGATATGTGGTTTTAAACACTATATTTTAGAAATGAAAATCTGAAAAGAGTGGCATACATTTGTACCCAGTCCCTCTCTGTCAATAGTAGAAGTATATTTCAGCTGTAAGTATTGTGGGGCGTTTCAAGTAGCTTTGGTAGGATGGCTCTAACTATGTTTAGAGGCGTTTCACAACTGTACACTACTTTGGTTTGGTCTATCCTATAATAGATTGTGACATGTTAAAAATTTGAATTTTTCATGAGTAATTTTCCAAATAATAATAACTCAGCTTCTTGGAATCAGAAAATCATCCAATTGTATTCTACAATCATTTAAGCCCTTACAGAAATCAGATGACTCAAGAAGAACTCATCACAAAGTCCAGAGATGCGCAGTGACAATGAGCAAAATGCGCAAATCTAATTAAAGAGATTTCTGCACATTCATGCAGGTTGTTTTTAATTTGCAGCAAAAGCGAAGAAGAAGAAGAAAAAGTTGAAGACACATATAACTTGTTGAGTCCCAACTTACCGACCTGACTGCTCCAAGCTCTTGCAGCAACCATCTCGTGGTAAACTGCCAAAAGCACAACCAGGAGAATCGCCACAAACAGAAAATATTTGCCATTCCGCCGCAGCTTCTTCAGGGGAAAAAACTCCGTGATCATGTTGACTGCGGGACGAAATTAGCTCCCGAACAGATACTCATCCGTCGGACCCCCCCGCCCTGTGATCAGGGGGAGACCCCGGGACTCCAGGAGCCCTTCCTCCAGAGAGAGAGAAGCAGGCGGCCGGCCAGCTGCTCCCGGGAGGAGCGCGGCTACTTCAGTGCTCCTGAAAGCCCGAGCGATCCCGGTGCGAGAGTCCACTGGCGGCTCTCATCCAAGAAAAACAAACAAACAAACAAAAACATCCTGACCTGCGTCACCCGGTGATCTGGACTGATCTCTCCTAGTCATCTAAATATTTCAGAGGGTTTCCTGTAGGTCTGAATCAGGGGAGGGCGTCCCGCTGGCGCGCTGACCTCTGCTCCCTCCACGCACTGAAGCGCACAATGAAACAAACGAGGAGTGAAATCTCACACCAGCTTCATCCCCGTCTCAATTGAATCAAGTCAGACGCAGAGTGACAGGAAGCTGGGCCGGCGCTTCTACAGAAGCGCCGGCCCACGCGCTTTATTCTCACTGAGCTGGGATAAAAACTCTTTATTGACCGGTTATTCAACAAAATGAATACATTTCAATGATCATTTTGATTTTTTTTACGCATGTATTTAACGTTTTATTATTTTGAAAAGCCACGTCGGAAGTGCTACATGCTTGTTTAGCGTTGGCTTGATTTGAGTGGGTAAGGTAGGAGTAAACATGAGTAGAAGCCAACCAGGTAGGAAAACCCCCACCCTTCATCAAGATATCTATCTACCTGTTACAGGTAAAGCCACACGTATTTCCTTTATGCCCATTCTTCTGCTTCGTGTTGATTTGCTTCGGTTTATTCTAAAGGAAACTTTTAAATCTGTGCAAAGTGAGATTATGCACAATCAGGCAGTCGTGGATGGATCAGAGTTTCTTCAAAGATTAAAAGTGCAGTGCAGTGCAACGATCTCCTGGTGTTGGTCTGACTCCAGGAGAGTCAGACCAACACCAGAGCTCCTGTCTACCAGGAAATGTTGTGGAACGTCATACTTCCCACTGCTTACAAGCTGTATAGATGACTTGGCACCTGGAACAAATGCATGTTTTCATAAACATGGAATCACTGTGGTTGATTGACCAACAAAGCAGACAACCTGAAGGGTTAAAGCAACCCAGACTTTCTTAACACTCCGGCAACTAAACAAGAGAGAAGAGAGAAATCAGACACTCCCTTCTGGGCCAGTATTGATATACATTCCTTACCCGTGAACAAAACAAGTCTATCTTGCTTATCATCAACAGGCAGGGAAAGACAAAAAAAAAAAAAAAAACACTTCCGTAAGATGATGCCAGCGTCCCTGAGAGAAAGCTGAGGGATCAAGTGAGTTCCAGTTCATCCATGGAAAAAAAGATTCTGACCTGCCAACTAAAGCAGGTGCAACCTTGGAAAGGCTCATTATACAGCCTCAGGATTTAACAAAGGCAAGCAGGTTAACGCCTTGTGCTAGTAAAACCAATACCGGAGTGATTTGTTTGACAACATGCTGCCAGTAAGTTATTGTATTCACTGAACAGATCACAAGGCGTGGTCCTTATTTTCAAGGACGTTGATAGAAAATACTGAGAGATTAAGCCAATACAACCTAATAAATTAAGAGCAGAGAATCACAGATTTTAATAACCGTGAGGATACTGGTTAAGATTAACTACTGAGAACAAAATGTAGCAACAACAAATTCTCAAATGGTTGTATTCACAGATCACCAAAAAGTTTCAAATCTAACCCCCCAAAATTTCAGTAACTGAAGGCAAAGAGAGGGTGAAAGTAACAGCATTCAAACATGTACAGTGCAACTATAGTAGTATTTTTTTTAAAATACTGTCAATATGTCTAACACCCCTTCTCAACACTGTTTAAAGGGGCTGAAACATAAGTATGTAACTGACACAGTGTCAGTATTCACAAATGGACAGGATAATACACAAATGCACAAAGCAATATTTACAAATACATGTAATTGACTTTGTCCTTTGGGGACAAAGTATTTGTGGACCACTTTCTTTAACAGAATGTAGGAGTCTGTCTGGCAATCAGAAGGATTTTATGCTTCATTGATTCCAGACAAAGAAATAAATATTTATTTTTCTCCACTTGCTGTCAGTTGAGTTTTTATTAGATTTTCCATTAAATGCAGAATCAGAAGCTTCAAATTGGAGACCAACTTCAGCTTTGCCTGTGCTGATTTCACTGACTGCAGCGCATCTGCTTTCGGCTCCGACTGCTGTATTCTCTCTCGGGTTAAGATTACAATAAAAAAATGACAAAGAATTTTCTTAAAAATTCTTTGATTCAACGAGTTTTTAATTGTCATACAAGTTTGTTTGTTTGTGGTATGAAATTTGGACTCAGGTCCCAGATTAAGAAATTTAATTTGAATTAAATTAATAATACATTGATATAATAATTTATTCAAGGACCAGCGCTTTATAACTCTCCATAATATACAAAGGCTATTATTATCTTGGACCAAGGTCAGCTCCAGGGTCAATAATAGCCCAAAAACCTGAGCTGCTACCTCAGCTTGGGATGACAGATCCTGTAAAATAATTAATTTAATCAGAAGAAGTACAACTATATGGAAAGACATTAGCCTGACACCATCAGCATGCAGAAGCACAAAGCATAGCTCACTCACTTAGCTTGTAAACTTGTATTGATAGATAGCACAATAAAACTTAACATTAATAATAAAGGAACTTCTCATAACAAGGGGACAAGTTATGTTAAGATATTTCACTTAACACGGTTGCTGCCAGAAGCCATGTTGAGGACTGTACTTCACCATGGCTGCAGAAGGCTATTTTTTTTAAATTTTGGTCTGCTTTCTTCTTCAATAACTGATTTTACATAAGTTATACTCCCACATGGCATGTTCTTAAGATTGGCTGAAACAAAGATATGCTTGGTTGGTGAAACATATTTGTGGGTTGAGCCATGTCAGAGGAGTCTCAACTCACAAAAAAGCAGTGAAGTCCACAGACCCGTTTGTAAATCAGAATATATTTGTGTTTGGCACAAAAGATACAAGTCTTGCTGTGTTCATTTGTAAATATTGCATTGTGCACATGACCCATCCTGTAAATCTTGTTCTATGCAATGGAAAATTGTTCTGTGCATATGTGAATATTGAGAATGTTTTAATTACATATTTATCTTATTTTAAGCTTTGAACAAAGGTCCCTGTGGGAGGCATAAAAAAGCTGCTCCTACTGTTAACAGTTTCTCACAATTCTTAGAGTAAGGAGATATCAATCAAGCAAAGAAGAGAAAGGAAAGTACCACAGGAAACCTCAAAACTGAGACATAAAGATATAAAAAAAAGGCACAAATACTGAGCTCGTAGTGAACAGTTTATTATAAGTCTGTCAGGACACACCAAGCAGTGACTTCCCAACAAAGATAAACTCAAAAAAAGCTCATCTTACATTCGGCATCTACTTTAGCTTTTGTCCATGTAGGCACTGCTGACTAAAATGCAAAGAGTTTATGCACAGATTCCAGTTGCTTTATCAATTCTACTTTATAAATCTTTGTTGAGAACAGTACAGTAATCACAAGCACAACACTAGAAAAAAAAAGTACAAAGTCAATATTTTCGAAGAAAAAGTGAACAGTCCTGTACCCAAGGGCTTTAAGGGAACCCCACAATTTTGCTGAGAGAAGATCGAAGTCTGTAAACTAGCCCAGACTGACGTTTTATCACATTTCCAATCCACAGTGCTACATACACACTTAATGACATTAACATTCAAACCAAACCAGTTCTATGAACACAATCATCCGTGCTGCAACAATTGATCAGTAGGCCCATGAGGAGGCTCGGATGAACAGCAACAATAAGGAATATGGGACAGAAAATGTTGTGGGGTAAATGGCGGAGCCCTTGACGGGTTGTAAAACTCTGCACGCAACACCTGGGATGCATTTTTTTTCCTTACCCACATTTTTTCCAACAAAAACAAACAAACAAACAAACAAAAAAAAAAAAAAAAAAACAAAAAAAAAAAAACACATGCACAGTTCAGAGCTGTGGGCTGAATGTGTTCAGAGCCAAAGGTCATGGCACACAATCAACTTATTAAATCCATTTCCCAGAGTGCTGTCAGCTGAAGAAGCCCCACTCACTCAGCTAGCTGCCACACCAAAGAGCCTGGACACAGTGACATGCCAAAGACCCGCCCGAGGTCAGTGCTCTCAGTGACACTCATTCTCGCATATACATATATACACAATCATACCTTAAAACATAAATGGCCGGTTACAAAAGTCTAAGTACATTTGAACCATAATAACAGTTGCATCTTCATCTATGCTTTCACTTCATTGAGTTTCCTTTTCCCCATTTTCAACCTCCATTGCCTCCTCGCCGTTCTCCTTGCTCTCAGGTTTCACCTTCTCTGCTTCTTTCTGCTCAAAAAGAAAAATATCTGTATTAGTGCATCTCCAGGTCGCTTTTTGGTGATTTATGCCGCCCTCTAGTGGCAACTTGGCAGTTGTGTACGAAAAACAAGGTCCTCACCTTTGAATCCCTTTCTGCAAATTTCTGAAACATGTTAGCATAGATGCGTTTGTCCTTTTCGTGCTGCTCCTTAATGCGTTTCTGACACAGCATCACCTAATTTGACCAGGAGATAACCAGCTGTTTAACAAAACTAAAGGTAAGCACCAAAAAGGAAACTAGTTGAAGTTGCAAGATATTTTTCTGCAGTACCGATAATTTTATAATATCACTGATATAAAATTCAAAATTTTCAAATATTTTTTGACAGCTTCCTTAATAACACTGCATCTGATTTTTAAAAGGCAGATTTAAGAAATCTCTTTTCTATTAGGCTTGAAACAATTAATTGGACTAATTGTGATTAACTGATAACTGAAATAATCAATTAGTTAATTTTGTAAAGTTATTTTAATGCAAAAATGGGCAAAACTTTATGAGGAATTAGTACTAGGTATTATACCTGACTTTTTGCAGCTTTGTTGGAAGGATACAGCTGAACAACTCGCTGGAAATCATCTCTTGCCTTCTCAAATTCATTCATACCGAACAGCGCCTCTCCCCGTCGGAACAAAGCCTTCTCGTTTGTAGTATCCATTTCCAGGGCCTGCAACAGGAAATGATGGGGTCTTTTTGAGATTTAAACAATTCCCTCATCTGTGCAAGAACCTCATCTGAAAGACATCTGTTCAGTCTTCCCTTTCAGAAATAAGAGAAGTCAAATACCTTGTCACAATTTTCAAAGGCTTTGTTTGGCTCATGCATTTTAAGGAAGCACATGGCCAAGTTCAGATGTGCAGCCAGTCGCAGGGTTTTTGCCTTCTTTTCATCCTCGTCCGACAAGCCAGACTCATGCTCTAGCCAAGCAACAATCTTTTTGTACTGCACAGATGCCTGTTTGTATTTCCCATCCTGTAACAGAAAATCCCCAGGTCAGAATACATAACAAAGACACATGGAGTAATTAAATCCAGAATAAAATCTTTTGGCTTTTTAACAAACATAATGTACCTTAAAACACTGTGTTCCTTTCTCCTTGACGATACCGCTTTGTTCCAGCTTTTCCATTGTGTTCATTTCCCATGACTCCTTAGCCTGTTAGATTAAAAATAAGTCAAATGTGAAGAAACTTGATCAACAACTACCTGTCACAGATCTTTGTGATATACTTACCTTCTCAAAAGCTGTTAGCTTAATCTTGTACTGCAACGTTGCGCCACCAGGAATACAATACTTTTCATTTCCATCACCCCCAAAGCCGTAACTACAAAACAAACACAGATGTAGCAAAAAGGTTTTGTGCAGCATAATCAATTTAACTGTTGATTATGTTAAACTGTACACATACACTAGTACTAATACCTAGGGGTAATTTAGATACCACAAACCTCTGGTCATGTTTATGGACTATGGCAGGAAGCCCACTAATGTACAAACTGAACATGCAAAACTCCATTCAGAAATACCAGGCCAGGATTTTAACCTTAGACCTTCTTGCAGCAAGGCAATAAACAGTACCAATATTACACGAGAGACAAGCTAAACTAACAAACATAATCATACTTAGGTTTCATAATGAAGAGTGCCTCTTCTCCCTGCTCCATGGCCATGATGGCTTTCTCCACACCACTGGGCAAGCTAAAACTCTCTCCATCCCCAATCTCAAATTTCAGCTCCCTCTCATCAAAACAACGTCCATCGCAGGTACCTTGAACAAAGACTGAAACAGAAACACTGGGATTAACTCGTGACAAACCTGGGGGGTGTGTACTATAAAGCAGGGCTTTCTTTGAGGGGTCATCAATAAAAACTGTGTTTAAGTGATGCTGTGCAGCTGGTCATCAACTCAAAGAGTTTCAGACTGTGAACACATGCACATTTGTGAAACATTGAAATAAGTGGGCCAATAACAAAGAAGATGCAGGCAAAAAAATTGGCGACAATTTTCAATCTTTAAGTAAAAATTAGATTCCCTCATGCAAGAGGCAATATGACAAATGTCTAAATCACTTGGGTCTAAACTTGTGCGCCAAAGTAGGTTTTAATAAAACAAAAAAATATTTAAAGACACAAAAAAGTAAATCATTGTCCAACTAAAACGAAAAATATGTATGTATATTTTTCCTAACAAAAACACAATTCTATTGGTGAAACTATTCTTCTGAAAATTATTATTTTTTTTTTTAAATGATCTGCATCAACAGCCTGGCGCCCAGATGTGACCGTTCAGAATTTATATTTCTAGATGAACTGTCTTATGGTTGGTTTGTGATTTGTAACAGTAAACCAAACATGTAAAGACGAACAGACGTGTTTAGACACATGTATGATGTGATCTGCACTCACAGACGTTTGAGAAATGTTTCAGATGTATGCTTTTAAAATAAGAAATGCAATCATTGTTAGAGTCTAATCTACAACTTCAACATGGAATTTACTTTTAAGTTTGTTTTAGGTAAAGGCTGAAATCCGTTGGAAACTGTGGTTACTGAAATATGTACCACCCACAGCAGTTCTCACTGGTCTTGAAAGTGTAGCTAAACCAGTTCTACAACCTACTTTAAAGGATTTTTCTATTCAAGTGTGGATACTGAGCCAACTATCAGCTAACCTTTAAAATGTGAATATACTTGTTCGCTTCTGCATGCGGCCATGTGTTGCCACGTGTTGCCGCGGTTCATAAATTTGATCAAATCTAGCTCCGTACATTCAAAACAACTATGATTATCACGCTTCTAAAAATCTGGTCAGCTCTTAAAAATGTTCTTTTTCAAAAAACAAATCCATCACACTGCTCGATTTGTCAATGAATGAAGCAGAATGACCCTGTTAGGGTAAAACTATTTAGCAGAAACTTAAGATGTACAATTTCAAATAAAACAACATATTAGAGATTTTGATTGATATGTCTTGTTACATTAACTTCCGTCATTAAAATGATCAACCATTCAAATGATACCTTCCACCACAGCTCCTTCATTGGGCTTGGAGTAACCCTCTCCTTTAGTGATGATACGCCGAATGATTCCTCCATCTTCTTCCTCAGTTATGTCTTCCCCGCGAAATTCAAACAGTTCCACCTGTATTTATGTAAATGAATAAATTTAAATTTTGACTTTCCAGGCCAACAATAAGCAAGAACACCTGGAAGCGGTCCACTCCAGGCACAGGTGAGTTTACAGTTTCAAAGGGCACCAAAGTTTGTAAAAAAAAAAGAACAGTCAGATGAAAAATAACAAGAAGACTTCCTATCATTCCTATTAATATAATACTGTATGTAACAAGCGTAGAGTAACAAGGTTTAGAGAATAAAATAACTTATTTAAATCATTAGATTAAAAAACTAGTACAAGAAATTTCAATGAGATTTATTAAAATAAAACAGATTTTTAGTTGGTTGGACCTTATTGGAAACAATATCAAGACAAAATTCACTATAAGGCTGTGAGACAAAGCAAAACAGGTCAATTGTTATTATTGTTATTATTTTTTTAATATAATGGAGCATTAAAATCTGTCAGGGATTTACGTGAACTGGAGAGATCATTAAAGGCTCTCTCAGAAGTACTGTCTACGTTCTCATTACCAGGAATGCTCACATGTGCCAACACACACACACACACACACACACACACACACACACACCCACACACACACACAAAAAAACAATCAATATTTAAACTCAAAGGTTTTAAAAGCTTTCTTGCTAAAAGAACAGAACGGCAAAAGATGTAATATCGGCCTGGCAGACAGCTGAAGCCTTTACCTGCTGCTCATTTAAGAATTCTGCTTGAGCCCATGTACAAAAAAATAACATATATATTATAACATTAATATAACCTTTATAGACAACACCTTAATTCAGCAGTGTCATGTAAGTAGATTTCTTTTCAGCTTTAAATCAAGCAATAAAATCATTATTTACATTTTCAGTCTAAATTTTGTTTTATATTTTACTAAAAAATGACCATACCAAGATAATATAACACCAATTTCTTCCTATTCTGAATATATATAAAATAAGACTCCTTAAATAGTCAACCTACCTCAAAAACAAGAGTGGCTTTGGGAGGTATTTTGGGTGGGCTGCCTGCGGATCCATAAGCATACTCTGGCTTGCAGATGAGCTGACACAGCTCTCCAACTCTCATTGTAGCCACGCCAATATCCCATGCCTTAATTACTTGACCTGAAATGGGAGAGAACTTAAATAACCCTGATAGTTGTGCAACTATAACTGAGAAATATTGATGTCCTTTAGATAGGAGACTAACCTTTGCCCAGCTCAAAGGAAAATTTCTCTCCTCTGTCTCTGCTCGAGTCAAAATGTGTCCCGTCCAAGAGAGTGCCCACATAATGGACAAACACTTTATCACCAGTCATGGGGAAGTCTGTGCCTGTGCCTTCCCGTTTCACCAGCTGTAAGGAGAGACATTTGCAGAAGTTATGGAAAACTGTTGTCCAAAGCCAAATTTTAGTCTGTGTCCTGCATAGCCACTGAACAGTTCAGATTCTGTACATCAAAAAAGATTATTTTAAAAGAAATCCATTCAGGACTGCTCTCCTGTATGGAGCGTAAATATCTCAGCGCAGCAGTGACAGACTGACTATCAGATCCTTCTGGAAATGCACGCTGTTGCACTGTAAGTATTAAATTTCACCTTCACCCAATAATCAGATGACACAAAAAAGCGAATGCAATGCAAAATTACGGGGATTTACTGTTTTGTTACGACTACTGTGGCTAGCTTGTACGTCCTATTTACATTGAAATTCTGTGCGTCACACAGGCTACACACAGCTAACATTAGCCTAGCTATTTCTAGCAGGAGTAAAAAAGCACCAGTTCGTTTACCTTTAAAACACCTCCATCTTTCTTTGGTGTGATGTCTTCTCCTTCCATTGGCATGGTGCTTTGTCCCTCGCTGTTCTGCTCCTCTGCAGTCATCGTTTTTGGGTCAGATCCCCCCTATCCCTACAACGCAGCACGAACTGACACTTGCTACCAACCACGCCAAGTGCAGCAAGCAACAACTAACGTCAACACAAGTAGCAGCAAAAGGCTTCGTTTCGCTCCCCCGCTGTTTGTTCCTCTCTTCCTTTTTGCAGTTGGAAATTAAGTGCACAATCATGGGTTTCAAACAACCACCCAGTAACCCAGTTATCTGTGGTGTTAGACAGACATCTTCCAGTTCACGTTGGGCAGCTGACAGGCGATTAGAAGAGCAGAGAACTTTCCAGACAGTCGACCTGAATCGACAGCGACGAATGCGCTGTGGGGTGGCGTTTCACGTCTGTACCATTATATACCGCAAAGGCGGTGCAAAGCCAAAGAAATTGAACAGTTACAAGATTTGGAAACAATTTATATCTATAATTATATTTAAATATCATAATTAATTTTTATATTCTGTATAATTGTAATACAGACCATAAAGCGAGCACGTTAAAGCTTGTATTATAATTGCCCCGCCCATATGAGTTCTATTATATAATAAAACATGCGCTTCTATTTTTATCCCCCCTCCTATTGGCCACTGTTTGTGACCACTTCTTGTTTGTTGGCGCGGTTGTTAAAAACCCGGGATTTGAACGAAGGACGTTTCGAAACTTCGTCCCTGTGGTGAGTTCACTACTTTGCCGATATATAATATATGCGACAAGATCCAGGGATTAACTATTAAGCGTATTTTTAGCTACTTATTACTAGTACTTTTAATGTGAGCCTTTTCTGAGTGACACATGTCCCATCCACTAACTCCGAATGAACTGTTAGACACGGAATGGTAGACGATTTAATGGTAGGAGGAAATCTCTTCCTGGAAACAGGATAGTGTCTGACTTTGAATTTATGGCAACCATGAATGCAAAGAAAGACATATCATATCTGGTTTGGCCCCAGACATGAAATGCCTTCATCTACAGGCGAATCTTAATTAAGTCGTCTCATTAATTCCTTACACTGGTTCCTTTTTCTGATTGACGTTGATGATCATGGCTTACGTCTAAAGACAAATAAAGAATATAGTCTTCCATAAAATGTTGAACGCTAGGAATGTAAAGGCGTGTTTTGTCACTAATACCTTTAGCAAAAAGGTCATGCCACAAAAGGTCAGCTATTTTCAGATAAATATGTCAATAAAAAAATTCTGTGGCAAATCTGCACAGCAGTGATACTCAGTCTGGAGCATTACAAATACTGAAGAACCCCCAAACACTGGGAACACAGAGAAAGACAAGGCAAGTGATGCCTTCACAGCAATATTTACTGATATTATTGTATGATTTTCAAATATTGTGTTTTATTAAGTTTGAAATCAGAGCAACCATTTGCCAGAATATTTTAGAGCACTCAATGTTTCTTCTTTACTGACAAGGCTTTTTGAAAATACAGATTTAATTTTCCATCAGGATGTAGCACCAGTCCAAAAGCTTTGATACCTGCTTTTGGGATCATCACATCACTAACAATTAGGATGACTTACCGGTACTTGAAACACAACCTTACATACACAAGTCTGTACAGGATTACTGAATAGAAATATCTAGTTTATTTACTTTGGTTCAACATTATTAGCTTTTTCTTCTTTTGCTCTTTCCTTTGGTTTGTTATTTTGTTTGCATTTTCTTTTAAATCCTATCAAGCACTTTTGTAATGCCTTGTTGCTTATGGCTCTATCTTATCCTTATGTGTTTTGTCTTGCAGGGACTTTAGGAGCATGGAAAATGGAAGGGACTCATTTCCCTTTCCCTATAAGCCCTACAACATCCAGGAGCAGTTCATGAAAGCGCTCTACAGTGCCCTGGACCTAGGCAAAGTGGGCATCTTTGAGAGTCCAACTGGAACAGGCAAGTCTTTAAGTCTCATATGTGGAGCCCTTAGCTGGTTGGTAGACTATGAGGAGAAGAAGAGACAGGAAGCCGCTGCTCTGCTGCAGGAAGGAGAAGCATCTCTCTCTGCCTCTGCTGCTCCATCAGCCAGCAGCAGCTCTGTGTCAGCAGAGCCCGACTGGATCACCGACTTTGTCCAGAAGAAGGCTGAACGTGACCTGGTGTCAAAGTTAAAGGTGGAGGAAGTTCAGATGGCAGCTTTTATTTAATTGTTTTTCATGCTTCTTAATATAATTGAAGCTTTTTTTTTCAGGAGGAGGAGCTGAAGAGGAAAAAGAGAGAAGAGCGAATGGAGATGATCAGAAATAATATTCATCTAAAGTATGCAAGTAAAAGAAAGGTAAGACTGTTTGGAGAGCCCCATGTTCAGAATCCATCCTTACACATTTCATACAGGTAGATGGAAATGTTTAACTGTGACCTCAACTCAGAACTGTGAAGACGATGAGGCATTCAAGCTGCTTCAGGTCAGTAAGGAGGAACAAACTTCGACGCCAGGAGACCAGGAGGACGAGGAGCTTATTGTTGCAGAGTATGAGAGTGATGATGAATCCAAGTGTAAGAGCAGGTGAGTGAATGCTTTCATCGACTGCACTCTTACAGATATGATTAAAAGCCTGAAAAGGCGATTAAAACAAGGTGACTTTGCTTACCAGATTCTTCGGAGGTGAGGATGAGGACGACGAGGAGTTGGTTGAAGAGCATGTAACTAAGGTGACAAAGTCAGCATACGCGTGATCTTAAAATAGATCACGTTTATGCCGTGATCTATTTTAATTTTGATTCACATCAGAATCAAAATCTTGATTCTGATGTGAGTGTGAACTTTTCTGCTTGCAGATTTACTACTGCAGTCGCACTCACTCCCAGCTGGCCCAGTTTGTCCATGAGGTTCAGAAGAGCCCCTTCAGTACAAACATCAGTCTGGTCACGCTGGGTTCTAGGCAGGTACAGGTACACACACACAAGCACACCCTTTTACAAGAAAGTAATATTTTAAAAAAATAACATTGAGCATGGTAACTGGTATAGTTTGGGTTTTCATCCTTTACAAACTGGGACTCGAGAGGTTTTCGGCTGGCTTTTTGCAGGGCAGTTTTTTTTTTTTTATTTACTTTACTGTAACTGATATGGCAGCTTGTTATAGTCTGACATTTGAGGAATGTTATGTTGGAGGTTTAGTTTTCCACCACACAGACCAGAATGGTCAATTTTAGAATCTAACTCTCCTTTAAACTTCTCAACAATTTTCTCTACAGTGCTGTTTGTTCACTATTATAGTGTTCTGAACCTCTGAGACGTTCACAGAACAGCTAGATTTATGGTAGCCGTTCTGATACACAGGGGAACTCTTGTTATTAAATAGGTGATTTATGCAAGGAGTTATTGCAGTGGATTTTATGTAGGTGAATTGGAAAAAGGGACTTAACAAGAAGTAGTTTGCGTTTGTTTAAAATCAACATTTTCCTTTCGTCTCACATTTTTGCCCTGATGCAAATTACGAAGAAAATTATTTAACACACTCTTAACTGACTACAACTTATACTGAAAATATACCAAACAACAAACAAAAAGCATAAACAAAAGTTTCAGTCCACTTTATCCCTCAGCTTCACCCGATAGTCTGCCACAACAAGATGGATAATTAGAGAGTTCCCTCCAGGTGAAAGTCTGGCCTGGCTGCCATCACATGTGCACTCAATGAAGCTAGCCCACAGGAAGTTGAAGTCAAAAGAAAAAGAAACTAATCTTCAAAATAAAAGTGTAACAAAGCAAATTTCCTGTTGTGTTTGTGTGCACCTCAGCTTAATGATGCACATGCTTTACTGCACCCTCACAATTGAAATTTATTTTAACAGTCATGTTCAGTTAAAACAGATCGCTTTTTTTAAGCATAATTACAAAACAAAAATAGACAGGTTGCCCATAAGTTTGATCCTGTTTTCCTTGCTGCTGCAAGGAAAACAGGGCAAAAGGACCAGCTGCATCCTGTTTTTTGCAGAATCTGTGTGTTAATGAAGAGGTCCAGCGGCTGGGCAGCATCCAGCACATAAATGACCGCTGCATGGAGATGCAGAAAAACAAACACGGTGAGAGCCATTTAGCCACAACATTACTCAACTCTCAAAGTAAGGTATTTTTCTTTTTGGTTTATTTTTTTCCCTCATTTCTTTATTTGTTTTGCAGACAAGCAGCCCCACGAAGACGGTGCAAAACGTAAGAGAGGTCCGCCGAAGAGTGTGTGTCCTTACAACAAAGCTCTGGCTCTGCAGCAGATGAGGGATGAAGTTCTGGGGACGGTGCAGGACATAGAGCAGCTGCTGAAGCTGGGCAAGGAAACAAAAGCATGTCCCTATTATTCCACGCGTCTTGCTGTCCCACCTGCACAGGTAAATCTATCCACTTATACACCATTAATCCTCTCTACCGGTAAAGGTAGAGATGGATTTAATAGACCTGCTTGCAGCATCTTTTGCTTTTATTTTTTTGTAGCTGGTCGTTTTGCCCTATCAGATGGTTCTTCATGAAGCTACAAGAAGGGCAGCAGGTGTCCAGCTAAAGGGACAGGTATGTTTATACCTTATTTCTGAAGCATATTTTAACTATTTATAACCAACTTAGCCTAAAAAGCGTTTTAAATTACATTTGAAATACTTGCAATGCTGTTAAAATTTACAAAGCTCTTAAACTTCATTTCCTGATGTATGAAAATCGGCTTGCATCTTTATAAAAAACAAAACAAAACTCATTTTACATTGCATTTCCCATTTTGAGGAGTCCCTCATAATCATACCCCAGGGACAAACAATGTCATGTATTACTAATTAAAAGTATCTGAACAATCTGATAATTTGAAGAAGTAAATGATGAAAAAAAACCAAATAAATAAATTAAATGTGTGCAGTTACATTTTTGTAATAACTGTTAGAACTTTTTCTGTTTTTCTTGCTGACTCAGTTTTCTGAAATCAAAGAGGAAATTGTCAGTGTGACATTCTGCTACTATAATAAACTAATAATTTATTTTAAAGTTTAAATAAGTCTGGAGGGCTCTGCAACCAGGATGCCTAACTTCATATTTTAAAAACAGGTGGTGATCATAGACGAAGCGCACAACCTTAGTGACACTCTCTCCTGTATACACAGTGCAGAGCTCAGCGGAGCGCAGGTAAAACTCCTTCTAAGTCTCAATTATGTACGGTCTCAGCTTCGATGTTCCTAACGTCTGAATTTTCTGCAGCTTTGCCGCACCCAGTCCCAGCTCACCCAGTACGCCGACCGCTACAAGTGAGTGCTGAGACAGAATCAAATCATACATTCAGTTTTATCTTGCATTGTTCTTATTTAATATGCACCTGTTTCAAACACAAGGAACAGACTAAAGGCGAAGAACGTGATGTACATCAAACAGATTCTGTTTGTGGTAGAGGGACTCATCCGTGTGCTGGGAGGTGAGTGTCTCCAATTTCCAAGTAAAATTTTTGGGGTTCTTAATAATAATCCTGGAATTTCTCACTGTTTTCCTGTTCCAGGTAAAGTTGGACAGAATCCGCAGAGTCAGACTACACAAGCAGGTCAGTCAGGGATAAACATGTGTAACATAGTTATTAGAGAAACCTTGAAAAATTGCTCACTAGAATTTTTTTTTCTTTTTTCCCCCTCAGG
Source organism: Poeciliopsis prolifica (assembly GCF_027474105.1). NCBI lineage: Eukaryota > Metazoa > Chordata > Actinopteri > Cyprinodontiformes > Poeciliidae > Poeciliopsis > Poeciliopsis prolifica. Next base: position 10,290,604 of record NW_026562376.1, on the reverse strand, counting down.
GACTGAAATTTATACTATTAACAATTTCCTCTTCAAAGCTCAGATTGACAACATCAACTTGTTTAAGGTAGTTAAAGTTATTTCTTTAGCCTAACAACATGTTGGATGTTCAGTTTTACCAAAATAATTCACCTTTATGTTACTGATGTTCCTATCTTAGCTACAAAGGTACTTTGAAAAGAGCATGATCAGCAGGAAGGTAAATATTTCTTTTGTTCGTTTGATTAATATGATGCAAATAAAAATTATAATATCTTAAGTTTTTAAAACTTTTCAACCTCTGTTGGCAGCTGGGTGGATTTGTGGAGAAGTACGCCGGCTCTGGTGTAACGCTGCACACCCAAAGCAGCTCCAACAAGGAGAACCGTCGCACAGAAGGCCTGAATCGCTACCTTCAGGCCCTAAACAGCAACCCCACCTCTGCACCAGGTTAGCTTCCTCTTTGTAGTCGTTTTATGGACATTTAAGAAACATTACAGGTGTTATTTTTCTGCATGTGACCATGTATTGCACAGAAAATAGCTGTAAGTTTTGCTCATTTTTTATCATACGCTGTGTACTTTTTTGTGAACAGTTCCTTCAGCAGACCAGCAGGGGGCTTCTGAAGCAGACAAAATGCTGTCCGCATCTCCTATGATGCAGGTGGAGGGTTTCTTCCTGGCTCTCACCAACAGTAACACTGATGGCAGAGTGGTGTTACAGAAACAAGGTATTTGCTTTTTCATACCTTGGAGATGTGTTTGATTTATGTCACAGATTTAAATCAAATACAAAGGCTCAACTGCCCCTGTGTGAGACTGTCCATTTGTTTGTTACCCAGGCACTTTGTCGGAGAGCAGCATCAAGTTCCTTCTTTTGAATCCAGCAGTCCATTTTGCCCAGGTGTTGAAGGAGTGCAGAGCAGTCATCATTGCTGGGGGAACAATGCAGCCTGTGAGTTGATTCTGAGAGTTGGAGGAAATAAAAGGGTTGGGTGGAGATTTTAAGATTAAAGAAATATATACATGTATAGGTTTCAGACTTCAAACAGGAGCTACTGTTCTCTGCCGGAGTGAAGGAGGAGCGTATCACAGAGTTTTCCTGTGGTGAGTCACTCTTTTTCTCTCACACCACTACAGCTTATTGAGCTTTTGTTGATAACGCTCTTTATGTTAATGGTTCTGTTTATGCGTAATTCTGTTCATAACAGCTATCTAAGTAAAATAATGTCTTTTCCCGAGAAACAAAAAGCTGCACTTAAAGAGCCAGGTTTACAGTAAAATAAATATAAGCCCCAATTATTATTTATGTATTTACAAATCAAAAATGATTTTATTGCTTAAGTTACATTAGTCTAAAAATCTAATTATTAAGTTACCAGATGATGGCAGTCCTACTTTAGATGTGGATAAGCAGCAGCCTTACTCTGATCTTCTCCCAGATGATCAAGTTTCTCTAGCTCTAAAGGTGCAGGAACAGAGCTTGAGATCGTTTTCGGCGGTAGTTTTTCTTTGCCCAGCGTTTACATTACAGGAATCAGGAGCAAATTAGACAAAAGCAGGTAGAAATTACCCTGAAATAGATCTGGTAGGCAGGTAGGGCTCTTAAGGCTGAGACCAGCCATGCTATGGAAGAAGTTCATTTCAGCCCCTTGCATCAGTGATCTGGTTCTCTTGATTATGACCCACCTCTCTGCTACAGTGCAGATAGTATTTGAAAATGTTTTTTTTTAAACTAACCAGAGCACCATCCTCTTGATACCCTATCACTTTGGAATGAGACATCAAGATATTCCAGCTGCTCTCCACTTGTAGCTGAGTTATTGGTTGGGAACAATCCATAGTCCGCTGTTTCTAATTCACTTTAAGCTCAAGTCAGACTAGGTTATCCAAGTGGAACAATCCTGGTTTATAACTAGAACAATACGGAGAGGAGGGATTGAGAGTAATCAAGCTGAAATTGGCTTAAAAGAGGTTTAGATTTCAATAAAGAAATGTTTTCATGACAGATAAGAATTGTCTTTTAGCAACAGTTAGCTGTCACACAATTGTAAATCCTCAAAATATCCTGGTTAATTTGTATCTTTTTTTAATCCTTTTATTTGACTTCTTGTGAAATCTGCAGGCCACGTGATTCCTCCAGAAAACATTCTTCCTCTTGTCTTATGTGCCGGTCCATCTGGTCAGGAGCTGGATTTTACCTTTCAAAGCAGAGACTCTCCTCAAATGGTACAAACAGACACATTTCAATAAGTTAACAACTTTTAACACTTTAAATTGTTTTTACTTATTTTAAAGGTTAACACACTTAAAAGATAACAGTGCTGCAGGATCATGGATAAAAGTAGAGGTTTCGAATCCATCAGAAATAGAAATTACATGTTCTCCATTCATGCATCAAAGTGCATGTCCTTAACCTTTTTATCGTACTCAGAAAACTGAAGAAAAGTGTTCGCTATTGGCTGATGCGTTCACAGATGAGAAATGTTGAAGCTCTTTGTGTCAATGAATTTGATTAGAGAGGGGGAAAAAAAAGTTTTTTCTTTTTTCAGTATTTATTTTCAAGGGAAAATAGGTCGATTTTAATCTCCGGCCAATTACTTGGTCCATCTTTTGTGATAAAGTACATTTTTCCAAATAAATTATAATAAATAGAATTGTGTATGTTCTATTAAGGATTAACAGGAGTCTTCTGTTAACAGATGGACGAAATGGGACGCATTCTCTCCAACATCTGCAACGTCGTTCCGGGCGGGGTTGTGTGTTTCTTCCCCTCTTATGAATACTCCAGGAGAATCATTTCTCACTGGGAGGCCAGCGGTGCACTAACCCGGTTGGGGAATAAGAAAAAGGTATAAACCAGCAGCATATTTTAAAAGTAATGAAGAGTGCAAGAAAAAAAAGCACAGCTTTATTAAAGACCTAAATCTCTCACAATCGCTTTTCAGATCTTCCAGGAGCCAAAGAAGGCGAACCAGGTAGAGCAGGTGCTAAACGAGTTTTCCCGCTGTATCCAGGTAACGTGAACTTCTCACCTGGCAGATATATGATCGTCAGTGATTCTGTCATTGTGATGAGACTTCACAACTACTTTCATTTCAGAGGAGTGCCGCGGACATCCGGGGAGGAGTCACAGGAGCGATATTGTTCTCTGTCGTCGGTGGAAAGATGAGCGAGGGCATTAATTTCTCTGATGACCTAGGCAGGTGTGTTAATCACAAACCCCATAGTTAGCAAGCTCCTGTACGTGGCCTGGAATATTAAAAGTTAATTATTCGTGTTTGTGCATATGATTACAGGTGTGTGGTGATGGTTGGCATGCCGTATCCCAACATCAAATCTCCAGAGCTGCAGGAAAAGATGTCGTATCTTGACAAACACCTGGTCAGATTCTTCTTTCAATCCAAAATTGTTATATTTAAGGTAAAATATTGTAAGAGAGATGAATGATTTTATTTCTATGTTGCAGCCTCACAGCCATGGGAAAAACCCTGGACAGGCATTGGTAGAAAACCTCTGCATGAAGGCTGTTAACCAGTCTATAGGTACTGATTACAGAGGGTAAATTAAAAACAATATTTGTTACTCAGGAGGCGTTAACATGTTTGTTCTCTCCAAAGGCAGAGCCATCCGACACAGAGGCGACTATTCCTCCATTGTCCTTTGTGACAGGCGCTACGCTCGGCCCGCTACGCTCGCTAAACTCCCCGCGTGGATCAAGAATCGCACCAGTACACACTCCAGCTTCGGCCCTGCTTTTGCTGCGTTGCGGAAGGTGAGAATGAAGCAAAGAGCTCAGAAGTTTGTTGCGTCTTGACTGAACGAAGACAAGTTCATAATATCTGTTTTTTCATTTTCTGCTTTCCTAGTTCTTCCTGGAGAAAAGGCAGATACAGGAGTAGTTTGTCTCCCATAGAGCTTCTCAACAGCTTGAAAAAGAATGAAGCTGCACAAAATGTAATGTTTAAAGAAAACTGAGAAATGTTCATAAAGCTCTTATCTTTGAGTTACACCATCACTACCAGCAATATTGTTTTTTGTTCTCTTTATTTTACATTTAAACATGTCAGGTTCTCCATTGATCAGAATGTTCTTAGATGTTCTGAGGTTTTAGTCATGTTAGCGATTGAAAGCTATTTTCTTTTAAGTGCTACTAGGCCGACACAGCGATGATGACTTCTTATAGAAAAATGTAAATATTTTAAGGACAGTGTTATTTAGTTCAAAGCCTAAATAGTTTTTTCATAGGCTTGTCTAGATATTTGGAATTTATCAAAAGTGTCAAGTTATTTGAATCTTATATTTATTTCATTACAGCTGCAAATGTCTTAAGTTATTTAGCCAGCTTTTTTCTTTTCCTTTTGGATATTTATGTCTTTTGCGTTATGTAAATAAAATGCCAGTTCTTCAATAAAAAAGGATGTTCCGTGCCGATCATTGTCCATCATGTTATGCTTCCCAGTCGTCATCCTCTGCTGCTGAATGTGGGGCGGGTGGGGGTGGGATGACGTCCGACATCCTGGCGAATGCGCCTCCGGTACCAGCGGGAGTTTCAGCCGACTCTCCACCTGCTGGGCCTTTCCCCGATATTCCTGGAGAAAAAGAACATCCAATCTGTCATCATCGTTGGTTTACCTAATATGAAATTTATTTCATTGTCAATTACAACTGAAATATTTGTTCTAAAATGAACAAGAGAAACTATTTTCAAAATATTTTAAGCCACACAGGTTTTAAGATTACAGCACAGTAACTTGCATCAGAGCTGTTACAAGTAACATTGCTGTTTTTTGTAAATCTCTCACTGAGTTATACAAAGTTAGCAAAATACAAGATCTATTTGGTTTTCAAACTAAATGGGAGAACCCAGTTTTTTAGATCACATGGAGAGCAGTGTTCCACAAGGTGAATAATGGGACCACCTTTTTTCCCTACTTGTGTTAATCTTGGGAGATAATATTTTTTTGCTAACTATTATTGTGACAAATTATTGTTTGTACATTTCCAAAATTTGTACAAGTTACAATAGACTTCAGCATAGATTGAAGTTCTTTGACACACTTAAACATGGTACTTAACAGCAAAATGACTAATATGTCCATTAACTGTTAGCCTTACTATAAAATAGAAGTCATCTGGAAAATTATGTTTAAAAAGGCATCTGGTCATGACTCCACATGGATGACATCTGAAAATATTTTGATGCATAACATATTGTTGGTATAACATATTATATTTATCAAGTCTTTTGGGCAGAAGAAATGCAGTATCGTAATGGGATATTCATGGGTAAATAAAGTAAAGCGCATTCCACATTCTTACCTTTCCGGCGCATGGCAAGTTTATTGAAGAGATCAGACATAAAGTCTCCACCACTAGATGCTGCTCCAACAGCTGAATAACAAAAAAAAAGACAAGTAGATACTTAAATTCTGCCTCTAAATCAAATTTTCTATCAAAAATCAAACTTTAGTTGAATGAAATATAAATCTAAAACTGCCAGGACTATGAAGAATTTTTGGCTCAGTTGTCACTTTGAACTGTGGCAGTATAGGTGCGTCCCATCTCTAGATTGGATCCTGAAGTCATTGATGAAACATGCATGACCCCCTCGCAGTCCCTCACCTTGCTCTTGCTCTTTTTGTTTCTTCTTCTCCATCTTGCGTTCATTAACGTTACGTAACTTGGCTTTGCCGATGCCCCCGGCGTTGCGTATGGACTCCAGCAGATTGGCGCGCCCATCTGATGGCTGCACTACCTCGCTCGGCGCGCCAGACACTGGGCCTGTAGTCAGAGCATACAGTGAGGACAGCCTGTTAAACTTCACTCATTAATATCAGTTAGGTTAGAGCTAAGGGATAAACTAAATTCTCCTGCTGCAGTAGAAATGGAGGGTTATCACTTTAATACTGTTTTTACTCAAAGTGAAGAGCTCGGATGTAACCAACCTGAGCTTGGCGTTGGAGTAGCTTCCACGGGGATCTCTGTGGTAGGAGGAGGCGGAGGAGGCGGAGGAGGAGGAGCTCCTGCAGGAGCAGTGGGAGGAAGGGCAGGCTCAGAGGGAGGGGGTGGGGGAGGAGGTGGGGGTGGTGGAAGATTATTTTGGAGCTCAGGGCCTGAAACAAAAAAACATAAAATTAGCTTTTCAATAAAAAACAAAAAAAATGGCCCAAAGTTGAGGCAGGCAAAAAAATAAAAAATAAAAATGCAAATAAATTTAAGACACAATCAAGCAAGCGTTCAAAGGGCAGGTATGTCACCTGATGAAACGCCCTCCCCAGAGAAGGAGGGCAGCTCTGGGATGTTGAGAGTGGGTCCAGAAGGGGCAAATCCAGGTCCAAGATCTGCGCTGTATGACAGATCGTCTGCAATACCTGGAAGGTCAGGCAAGTAGGACGGCACATCTATCTCAGGCACCTGACCCAGGTCTGGCACGTAAAAATAACTTTCAGCTGTCTGTTAGAGAGGGGGAAAAATCATCACTAAGAGATTAGGCAATCCTGCACATTAAAAAAAAAATCAACCTAATACTGGATATGCTGGAACTTGCAGAAGCAAATTTCTACACATTTTTTTCACATTTTGCCACATTACAATCACAAACCTCAATGCATACAAGTAGGATTTTGCAAAGTTCCATCTACAGTAGTGCATACAAAGAATTGGATATGTGGTGTTCTTGAATCTTAAAAGTGTGGCATACATATGTAGTTATCCCCACTTTTTTGACTTTTTACAGATATTTAATCTCAGTAGATTTTATTTTAGGTATCAAGATAAAAAGGGATGAACACATACACAGCCCACTTTTTATGCACCATTTTATTTTGGCCTGTTGTGTGAAATTCACATGATAGATTTGTGGTCGTAATGTGCCGAGCCGCTATTGATCAACACATACTTGTCTCTCCAGCTGCTCTCTTGTTGTAATTGACAATGGGGCATCAAATGGTTTCTCCTCCTTTTCCGTCTCCAGAGTTTGGTGTGTTTTTGTCACGGCTCCAGCCAGAGGGTCAAGGAACACGTACTTTTTATATCTATAAGAAACAAAAGACAAGTTAAAAGATGCAGCGGCAATAACATTAAATCTGTGTAGCCGTTACAGCAGAAAACATTCCAGTCCGCCTCCGTTCACTCACAAGTTCTCTGTGGTGTTGAAGAGCAACAGAGAGCTGACGGATGAGATGTTTCGCGGAAGACTGCCCAATCCCTCTTCCGTCTCGTCCTCAGTCTTCTTCTTATTGCTCACGCACACTGGGAAATACGTTAACTTCTCCTGAAGGGGAGAGATCAATACAAAGTGTGTGTGTGGGGAGGAACGTGTAAATCTTGAGCAACTAGAATGACAAATGCCACGACGATCCCTCTGCTAAAGGACGCACACACTCTCAATCAGCGAGAATTATAAGGGACACTTCTTTTGGAGGATGTTAAATAATTCATTTCTGCACTAGAAACAACTGCTAGTGGGTTTTTTTTCTTCAGGCTGACAAATACACACAAATCCTTCACACAAACAAAAATCTACACTCTTGCAAGAGCAAGCACACGCAGCAGAAAATATGCAGGATTTTTGTAAAGGTTGCTGAGATGGTGCAGGAAAAACGGAGGGGCTCGGTATAAATTATTCACGAGCTTCTACTGAGCAGAGCGCACACAGACACACAAACTCTCATGCATTTACAGTCGATTTTCCCTGTCAATGCGCGCACAGCCTCTGATGTACTCCATGTACAGCATGTGACAAATTTAACGACGTGGGTTGCAAAATAACCTGCATCAAAGGTTCTGACAAGGAAAGAATGAGACCTGGGATCTGGATTTAGAAGGGGATGTCAAATAGCAGAAATTTCAGAGGTTTTTTCAGTTTTTTTCTAACCCTGTTGAGGAGACACTACTAACTACTATACTACTTTACATACTACTATACATTTCTTTCAGGCAAAAAGTGGGGTTCCTTCTGAGTAATTTAAAGGCATAGAAAGGGTATTCTCAAGGAAAATATATAAAGCATGTTTTATTTTCATCGAACATTGGATTGGTTAAATTCATGCCTGGAGGGGAGTTAAAATGAGACAGGCAGGGGTTAGGAGAGGAGGCTTATCAAAGCAAGTCTTTGATAAGTCTAAGCAATTTTAGAACACAGTAACCAGACATTTATTTAACAGGTCTCATATACAGCATTATAAAATAACATCAAGCAGCCGCCAAGACACAAAAATATCTGGAAATTTATCTCTTAATGATCAGTAAGTGGATCATGTTATTGTCCTTTTTACCCAAATAACAGTACAAAATTTGAAGAAGGGTCCTAAGACTCCGGAGTCTCTTGACAGACACTAGAATACTGCTTGAACACAGATGTTGTTATATTTCCAGATGTTCTGGACCAGCTGTGAGCTTGCTAAATGGGCAGCTTCATTCTTCTCATCATTGCTCAGCTTATCGAGCATTTCTTTTCCCACCAAAGTAAAAAGCTACATCTCTCTGGTTGCCACAGTGACAGTGGATGTGGGAAGCTGCATAAATGAGCTGAGGGAAATAGATGGTGTTTCCCCAACAACATCAGAAGAGTAAAGATAGCAGCACACACACTGCAAAAAAAGCCTTAAAACTGTGGATAAAAACTGTTTGTTACGGGCTTTCTGCACACTTAGGCTCAGTTCTCTTTGACTTGAAACTGACAATAAAACATTCCCAATCTCAAATTTCTGAATCTCAATCAGAATTTAGAGAAATTTTGTCCTGCAGCCTTCATACATATAAAAAGTTGAGATTAGCCCTGATGTCTTCTTTCTCCACAAGGCCAGAAACCCACAGAACCAACATCAAGATCTAATCTGTACATATAAAAGTATTTATATCTCTTTATAAGATACTGTGTTAAACTTCATGTCTGAATTGGTCACATAATTCCAGCATCAACAATAGCAAGAAGAATCTATGAATGTATACAAATAGATATACATTCCTCTGCTAAAGTGTACACAGTGTATTCATAACACTGTGTGAAGTCATGTTAAAAGCATAAGGAAACGTAAAAAAACAGCCGAGGTGAACACAACACAAACACATCTCTTCTGCACAGATCCTTCAAATTTAGAATTACAAAATACACATTTCCAGTCAAATATTTCTCTCTTTTTTTCAGAATTTTGAATATTTGTATAGCTAAAAATGTAACTGGGTGGGATGGTTTCCAGTTCCGCAGTGTGAGTATGTGAGTGCTTTTTTTTGCCTCTTGAACCTATTCTACACTAAACACAAATTCTTTAAACCAGTTTGTGAGCTATGACATCTGTATTTTGTTAATGCTTTATTTACTGGAGTGCAGATTAAAACATCAATCTAAAAGGCTCTTGCTCTTTTTATTTCTGACAAGCATTAATTTGCTTGAGTTCTCTCAGTAACGCTCAGTAACTTAAAAAAACTCATCAATAAGTTAAACACAAATTTTAATTTTGAAGTGGAAAATCAAAAATAAATAGCATCATCTTCTTTTAATTCATTAAATTTAATTTAATTTATTAAAATTAAAAGAAGAAATAATAATTTCCACAAAGTCTGGCTTATAATATATCAGATATTAGATTAAAGTTCAAAAATGTTCATTTTCAATAAGATGTTCTCAATGCTTATCGCATTTTGGACAAAAATTTAAATAAACCCCACACTCTTCAAGAGTTTGTAGGCTTCGGCTTGATTTTGCATGCTGATTTTGGCAGTGGCAATGCTGCTTTTCTTTTTAGGTGATAATCGATTATTTCAAAATAAATGGATTTCACAACAAAATAAGCACAGCAGTGAACTTTTTTTTTTCACCTGCCAGGCCTTCTCATCAAAAGGCCGGAGTTTATTCTGTATCTTGCGACGAGGCCGGACTTGAGAGGAAGGATCTGTGGCTCCGGTAAAGATGGAGGAGTAGTCCTGCAGTCGATCTGGGGCAGGGTACTTGGCACTGGAGAACACCTTAGCACGTAGATTTATAAGGATTTTATGTGATGCTTCAATGAGAATCTAGGTATAAAACTTGTAATTTTGTCTATGTTACCTTGGTGGCCTTTTTACTGCCCTTAATCTTGTCAACACGGGCCTGAGCGAGTCTGATCCGGTCAGAGACACTCTGGAGCTGACGCCGGTTCTTCTCCACACTTTCAGAGACCCTGGAAGCAACATCAACACAAACATAACAATACTATACTTTTCTATCATTTTAAAGACAATGTAAGACCACTGGCAGCAGAAATACAATAAAAGCTAAATTTAAGAAAGTCCCCACACTGCTAACTACAAACAGGCCACATTGTAACTGATACTACAATTCCCTGTCTTTCCAGCTATAAATATGTGTTGTGATATAATTACAGGAGAAGCCGATGGTCGCAGTGTGCCAAACAGGACCATCTGGTGTAAAACATTTGCTGCTTAATAACTGTGCAATCTAGAGAAAATGGCATCTTAATCCATAGCAGCTTACTTTTAGCAGATGCCGTAATGTTTAACATCAGTCCATTCAATGCATTGATGAGACTTTTCCAAGAGCTGTATAATTTTTTTATGCTCACTGTGAAAATTGGCTATTAAATGGTCTAACAAAATAAATAAATAAAATAAAAATTAAAAAATTTAATGATTAATAACACCGGATCTGAACCACGTGTCTGTTTCTGAACTCAAATGTGGAAAACTGTGATGCTGCACACATGTGCCATATAAACAAATAAACTATATTTATATTTGTAGTCTGTGTGTACGTGTGTTGCTTGCTTACCTTCTGAAAATGTCTGTAGAAATAACCTCTAAGTACAGCAATGCATCTGCAATCTGAAGAACAGCCTCCTCTCGCCTCAGCTCAGGCTGAACGAGAGGCACCGAGTATACCTGGCCCTCCAGGCAGTGCCTCTGTGTCATTCTAAAAAAAACAGCAGCAAACAGCAAGGTAGTTATTTTTGTAGGGAAATGAAACCAAGCTCTGTTGTTGCTTTTGTCTCCCATTTCAAGAGCTATTAAACTGGACAGGTTTGTTCAGGGGAATGGCGATAACAAGATAGATATTAATTAAACCAGAAGAAATATGATTAATGTTAGGTGTGTGTGATATTTGGAGAAAATGAGCACATTTCCAGAGTAATTAATGCAATGGAGTGGTACAGTAGCAATTCCATTTTCAGCTATAAATGGAATCGTTCTATTTATGTAGAGCATTCCACTCATTTTTTAAAGCAGGTTTGTTAAAACTGAAATGTAACTGGTCAAAAGAAAATGTCAACAATTTATGTTATCTATTTGGTTATATACCAATATTGTATTGATTATACTGACTATTTCCTAATACTACTCCTTTTCCTGATTGTACCAAATTTGCTGGGAGACAATGTCAAATTTGTATTGTTTCTGTGCAGATATTAAGAGATTCCCTGGTGCAAACAGCCAGCTTTTGGAATATATGTAGAAAACAACACTGAACCTAAAATGATATAGTCTCACCTTCACAGAAATATGTAAGTGTTAGACAGTTTTATGGAAATTTATTTATTTATTTATTTGTTGACCGTCTGTGTCCACTTAATAAACTTGAGCACAATGTTAGAAAAACATGACCTTGCAGTTTTATTGCTGCATACTTGCTGATTATATCAACTGGGATTTATATCAACTAGTCTCTTTCTTTTTTTTTTCATCATCACAATGTTTCCTCTACTCTCCCTGAGATCTATCATCTCAACCAGTAAGATTTAGATCAGGTGTGAACATTAAGGGCAACTGACCAAATACAGAATTGGGATGTAGAGTTTAAGAGCAGGGTACCTGAAATATTACAGACACTAAAACATTGCATCCAAGAATTGACTTATATGAAATTGCATACACTGATCTTTCAAATTAGGATGATGACGGCAACCTACAATATTGTGGAGACAGAAGATTTGAAGTAGATGTGATTGCACCTTTTGAGCCTACTATGTTTGTTATGACTAGATTTCTTTAATAATTTTTAGGGCAATGCAAACTTCCACAGAACAAAAATCATAAATATTTTTCATCTGACAATCTATTGAAAGTTCTCTGTGAACATTTTCTTTAAGTCTTGTTTTAAGTATCTACAATCGTCCATTTTATGTTTTCAGTAAACTAATAATTGCATTATCTCATTTTTGGCTTTAAGATTTTGTTTCTTTATCTTAATTTGTAAGATATATTACATTTGAATTGTTTTTCTTACTAAGCTTTTCTGTTTAATTTATTTTTATTTTTTACAGATACAATTCAAGACATTAAATACACAAAACATTAAAGTGGTATAGTTTGGATTATGGTATATCTATGTGTAAAAACAGCTGAATACATAGACCACATGCAATCAATTGAGAATCTGTTATGTGACTTTGTGAAGTATTGATTGGTGTTGGCTAATAGCTTGGCGGTTGAATGAAAACGTGTGCAAAGTATTGTGTGTCGTGTTTATATTGTCTGTACTAAAAATATTTGAGCGAATAATCTGAACCTCTTGAGTTCATTTTTTATTTTTTTTTTATTTGATGTACTTACACCACAAAAACGGCATCGAGCGATCTAAGGTCTATAAGAATAAATGAAATCCCAACGTAACAATGAAACGAGCATTCATTACTGGACTTTCTCCTCTGGTGTCATGTCATCGATTTGTCTGGACTCTGCTGACTCTCACATGACATATATATATACTACAGTGTAGATCTGCAGCCTATTTGATGCCGTTATATTACAGATTTATCTTGTAATTTACTACTTCCGTCGCCCAAGATGATTTTGTCAACTATGTCTTGTAGAAAATAAACTCAGAGTGTCTCTGCTGTTTTGTAAATAACACAAAAATAGATTAAAGCTATTCCTGGACTTGCTAAAAAGCAGCACCCAGAGCAGCACCATACGGTTTGTTGCGGTTAACGCTGAACTAAAAAATAACATTCTTACCTGACCATGAGTTGTGTTGACGGCGACGAACGATATATTTGATGATTAGCTTAAGCTTTCGGTTATTTCTTTCACGGCTGCTTGATTTTACGAGACGCAATATCTGGACTTCCGCAACATTGTATCACATGACCACGAAACTGTGGTGCTGCCTTCGCGGTCACTCGGATTTTATTTTTTGAGGTCCCGCGTTGGTTACTTTAGCCGTAGATTTTTGGCTTAGTCTAGCCGTTCTTTAGCTTATTTGGCTGAGTTATGCTAAATTCATCTTTGAGATTTTGTCTTAGTTTGCATCTTTTCAACACTTCTTTTTTTCCTCTTCAACTCGAAGGTAAAAACAACTGTGTCACATATTTAGTTCGATGAATAACAAAAACTCTTAACATTTGAATGCAAACTTATTCATTTTTATATTTCATCTGAAGATCAAAATACTGTGATTTCTTGCTTATAAAATGGTCACAGCTAAAGCTAGTATGACCGTGGAGTTAATTTCTGTGTTTGTATTTTCCCTTTTTTAAACTTTAGACTAAATACCATATCAATCTTGATATTATGAAAAATACCATTACTGGGTGAGAAATGGAGTATCTTGGACACTCACCAGTCCATCACAGGACAGCAGTGACCAAATGACCTAACATGCATATTTTTAGATTGTGGGAGGAAGACAGAACATGGATGTAGCCTGCACATCCTTAAAATGATTAAAAAAATACTCTGGTAGTAAAAAGCACTGGGTAATCACTACTTTGGATTGACCAAACTGGCCCAGATAAGCTTAAGCATTACTATTTTTTTTATTGCTCAATATATTTACTAAAATTGCTATTGAAAAAACAAAACAACAAAAAAAAAACTATATTATGTGATGTGTCTCACAATACAAACAATAAACATATTAATAACTAATTTATGGAATTAGACATTTCTGTTGTTACAATAGAAAAAATATTATATTATATTATATTATATTATATTATATTATATTATATTATATTATATTATATATTTTTTTACTTGTCAGCAGGAACTTCTTGCACCTACAGGGTGCGTCCTTGCTCTGGATTGCTCTCATGTCTTCGTGCGTAATGACGCATCCGCCTCCAAGCGCCACCCCTCCCTCCTGTCACATCTGGATCTGGCTCCTCTCATCAGCACCACTCAGCGCAGTAGGAGTGAGTCGGAGTGAGGGAGGGAGGGAAACGACCGGAGAAGAGGAGACAGGCTCGGTCGGTACAGCTACATCTACAACCGAGCAGAACCAAGAGGAGCGGAAGGGCATTCACACCTTCTCGTCCGCACACAAGAGTGTCTCCGTCTCCTGTGTCCCTCCATCTGTCAGTCCAGCTTTTTTTTTTGTCTCTCTCTTCCTCCCACTTATCTCGGATATTATGAGCTCCAGTTTGCTAGAAAACCCGGTGCAGGCGATTCTGTACCTCCGGGAGCTCACCACGATCGTGCAGAACCAGCAGAGTCTCATCCAGACCCAGCGCGCACGGATAGAGGAGCTGGACAGGCGGGTGGACGAGCTCATCGGCGAGAACAGGCACCTGCGGGACGTCAGGGTGCAACAGCAGCTCCCTTACCTTCACCATCATCTTCATCACACTCTCCCGGACGCCAGTTGCCTTCACCATCATCACCACCCGCAGGACCCCCAGCTCAAGACAACGACGGGGTCTCTGCCAGAACATGCGGCAACACCAGCGCTGGTTGAGGTGTCTCCTGCAGTTCAGCCCCCACATACCCCACCTATGGACCCAGGGGACATGCAGTTGGTCCCAGCGGACCCCTCTACGATTTCCCCCATTGAGAGTGAGTCGGAAAACGGCGGAAGTTGCCCCAGTTGCAAATCTTTGGTTCCGATGACCCCAACAACTCTTTGTCGATCCCTGACCCTGGCAAGGCAATCTGAGTAAGTAAACAATATGGTTGTTTGCGTGTGTCGCGCCTGTTTCAGCAGGGATCAGGTGTTTAGCAACAGGCCCAGATGCAGTTTTTTTAAACTTTAAACCGCCTGCTTTCTTAAGTTCTCTAAAACGAATGTTTTTTTTTGTTGTTTTTTTTGCATGGAGCAAATTGTGTATGTGCGGCATCCTCTTTAAACCATGCAACCAGGAGCGTGCGTGTAGGCACGTGCACGCAGAATTGAGAGGCGTTTAATTAACCTACGGAGGTTTCCGTTTCTCGGCTGTGTGTCGATCAAGGACTGCACCACGAAGAGGAAATATGTGGATTATTTAAATGAGAAACTGGATCACGATCACTGAATCATTACATAACAAACAGCTGTAGGCCTTTACGCGTGCGCGCGTGCGTGTTCACGTGCATGCCAGCATCTGCGTGTGTGCGTGTGTGTACGCGTGTCTTTGCCAAACGAGTTGTCACTGTCAGTTGGAGACATGAGCGCAGGGTGATGAGACACCTCCAGTTACCACTGTCCGCGGTATTGCTGCCTCTACATTAATCACATCACGGGATCTGGGAACTCTCACGGGATCTTGGGGGGGTTCTCTGATGTTGCTGAGACACATGTTCACATCAATACACACACACAACCCTATCTTGACTGGCACCAGAGCATCGTCTAATGAGATGAAACCATGTTTCTATTTTCTTGTTATGTATGCTCTCTTTTACTGCTGGTCTCCTCATGGGGACCCTGATTGGTCTCTGTGGGACAAGACCCCCACTGAGGAAAACCAAAATTCTGTCAGTTGTTTTATGTGAGGGGACAAGCTTTAGAAAGGAATTAGTGATTTTATGTGCTTGTTCACTACTACACCTTTGAAATTGTTCTAATGCTCTATAATCCATGCCTGCACTGTGAGTTGTGTGTTGTTCAGCAGTGGTTTCTGGAATTGGAGTTAGGACCCCACTATGTCAATAAAACACTAACTGGCAGGTCTTTAGATGATAGTCAAATTTATACAGACAAGGACATTTATTTTTTAGCTTTTTGCTGCTTCTGGCAAAGACGTGTAACAAGCTTTATCAATAAATTAATAATTTTAGCAGCAGCATAGGGCTCCTCTGCAACAGAGTAGAACCAAAACATTAGAAATATTCAACCTTTAACATCAGCCAGTGTAAAAAATACACCAAGAACTAGCATTCAACAATACTTTTAGTGCTATAATTATTGGCATCCCTACTACTTTTATAGCTTTTCTAAGTAGGCAAAAGAACCTAATTGTATGATGTTCAGCGAGAAAGAGGAGAATCTTTAACCTTTCCCCCTTGCACAATCACCCTAGGTCATCCACAAACCTATTTCTTCTCTCTTGATTCCTTCTCTTCAGCTCACCCAGAGGTTTTTCGTAAAAATTAAGTTTGTAGACAGATCATGGCTAACTTTGTCTCCAACAAACGGTTTCTTCTTTGATTTGATAATATGTTATGGACTGTTTTTCTCTGAAAAAAAAAAAAAACAATGACAACCCGTTTTTTTGCAAAAGGCCACAAGTTTTTCTATTGTGAAACTCCCAGTAGTCGAATGTGATCATGTTATCTTTCATAGACTGGGTTTCCTGTGTCTTTTGAAATGAGACAAGCCCGTAGAATCATTTCTTCTCCACCATACCCAATTGTGGCCAGGAGATATTTTTTCCCCATATATTTATCTTTTGTTTCATGTCAAGCCTGACATGAAACACACCTTGATTGTGTGTTGCAGAAGAGCTCAGGATTATTTCATCTAAAGCACACAAATCGAGTTAAAGTACAAGTTACCAGTTACAAGTTTTCTATATCTTTTGTGCACGTGAAGAGCAACAGGACAGGGAGACAATATTAGGTGCTTTCTGCAAGGCTGCATTAACTTTACCACCCACTCCCATGCAGAACCTCAGATAGTTGCTTGCATTTTAGCTGGTGGGTGGCAGAAAGAGAGGCTCCTCATATGAAAGAGAAACCACCACTGACTCCAGATTTTTCAGTACGAAGATAAGAACAATGGGCAAGTCTGAGTCTCACCCCAAATTCTGTAAACTTGAAACATTTTGCATCAAAGTACATATCTAGGATTTACCTTTTCTTCAGTGTACGCCGTCAGGTAAGGGGTTGGGATGGAGGCAGTGGGGTTCTTTTCACCTTGGCGTCCTTGCCAGCTGTATTCTGCCTGCAGATGACTGAGGATCAGATTTGTTATTCCTCTTGTCAGTTTGTCTCAGCATGTTCCTCTTGCAACTCCTGAATGTGTCAGTGAGCTTGCGTGTACAACCCTATGTAGGTGCATGCCTCGCACATCTTACTGTATCTATTTATTTGATATTTTCTGTCTCTATAGATTGTAGTGTTTTGCAGCGTTACAAAAGGATGACATGCCGAGTGGTGAGCAGCGTTCAGGCTTGGCAGTGAGCGCGCTTTGCATCTTTGTCAGTGTTGTCAGCGCACGTGAGTGTGAGGAGAGGAGAGGAGACGCTCTCCTCCACTTGGTCTGCTTCTCTCTCTCTATCACTCTTTTTTTCTCTCTCTCTCTCTGTCTCTTTCCAGCTGAGTCTTCTATCTGCCCCACTTAGCCCATGGAGCGAACAGTAATCAGCCATTCTCAGGAGGTAAAAAAAAAGCAGAGATTGAAAGAGAAAGAGAGAAAGAGAAGGAGAGATGCATGCTCAGTTGTTTTCTTTGATGGATCCCTTGGAGGTGTCTACAAGAGGAAGCTTGAGGGTGATGCTAGGCTGGACCAGCACATCAGGAAGCAACTGATCCATTCATTCATCTCTCCATAAGAGAGAGATGGATGAATTAAGAATGAGTGAAGGGGGGCGGGGTGGGGGTGGGGGGGTGTGGGGGGGGGTTGTGGGGAAGCTCACTACACAGGGAGTGAGACAGGTACCACGGGAGACCAAACCCCAGGGAAGTGAAATTTTTCAAAAGGGTGCGTGTGGGGCGTCTCTCTCCTCTGGCTGCAATACCTACAAACAAGCAGTGTGGACATTGTTGGCTGTGGCAGCCTGTGACACAGCGAAAAGGGCACATGAGCTTTTTTTTCCCAGTCCAAATAGAGCTAGTCTTTTTGCAACACTACTCTTTTTCTTTTAACTTTCCCTACTCTCTCTCCTTGACCTTCGCTGGTAAAAGCTCAGCAACAAAGCAACACAGGAGAGTGATGAAGCAGAGAGGACAGGGCTCTGAGAGGGAGACGACGTGGGCCAACAGCAGGATGCATGTAGTGTTAAAATATTCACCTGTTCTTTTTGTAAGCGTTCGAGTTGAATGTGCATAAGTGTATGTGTGTGTGTTTCTCATGAAGACAGATGGAGCCAGTGAAAGTGTGTGTTTTTTCTTGTGTTCTGCTTAGCGTCTTCAGAACAGCAGAAGCTGACTTCTCAACTTCTGTTGTTTTTTACATTCTCTCTAATTTTATACTTAAACATAAAAAAAAAGTACAGCATAACAGGATCTTTTAATTTACTTCTAAGGATTTGTTGAAAAGACATATGCGACTTGTATCTACTTCATGTGTCTTGCCAAATTATTCACATCCCTAATATAACAACACAATCGCTAGCTTTAATTAATTTTAGGTACATTTTGCAACCACAAAATGTATCTAAAATTTTGTGGTTGCAAAATTTTATCAGAGTAAAGTGCAGTCACTTTACTCTGATGCTAAATTAAAATCAAACAGAAATATTTACAATTAGTGCACTTGCATGTAACTTTATTTAAGTATAAAAACCAGACTTCCCCGTGATGAATTTATGGATAGGTTTAGAATAGAATTGATTTACCAAACAATGCCCAAAGCTTTTAACATTTCAGTCCATTTCAATCAGTTATCTGAATATAGAAAAGGTATGGCACAGCTACGAACCTACCAAGACACGGCCATCCACTTAAACTATAGAGCTGTAAAGATCCACAACTCAGATTGACAGGTCAGCTATGGTTGTGCGCTCCAAATGAGCTGGTCCCAATGGAAAAAACCTTAAGACGATGGATGCAATCAATGAAGGAGATGCAGCAAACATGCAGAATATTGTGGTCTGGTCAGATAAAAAGAGCATGAAACCGTTTTGATGAAAAGTATAACCTTTGGTAGAAAACTGATATTACACATTGTCCTAACCAAATCTGCCCCACTGTGAAACATGGGGTAAGAGGGCAACGTCATGTTCTTGGGATGTTGGGTTTTGTCTTTAGAGAGAGCAATGAACTTATCATTTTTTAGGGTAGAGGATCAACTGCCAATTGAAAAATGACTAACCATCCTGCCAGAGGTACAATGAATAACTTGGCTTAATCTGGAACATAATAAATCCATTAGAATTCATATGGACATTTTTGCAAAGCGCTGTAGAACAAACCTGCAATAAATCTTCTGAAACGGGGACAAAAAAGCTAGACTGATTTCATGCTAAGGTAAGAAACGCTGCCCAGAAGCAGGTTTTAAAGCACACAAAATTAGAATTATCTTTTAAATCTGTATAGATATGACAAAGCATAAAAAATTATACTAATAAATCTTTGTGGCATCTTTTTTTATTTACTTAGCTCTAGGTAGTAATTTGTTTTTGCACATTAACAATACTTCAGTCATTTGTGTTTTTACACTAATTAGAATATTGGTGACACTCGTATGGTACAGAGTGTTGTTTTAGGAAGCTTTGTGGATTTCTTAGCTACCTTGTGTTTTCATAGGAAGAACGTTCAAGGAAGTAAATGAGCATTTTTTTTGCCACTTGCAGCATTACTGCGATATCTCTGGCATAAGTACTCTGTGTCTGCAGGGGTGGAGATAATAAGTAATCATGAGGTCTCTTGTGAGTTTCCACCTCATAGAGCAAAAGTGAGACGAGGTGCACAAACGAAGGAAAAAATAAAATATGCAAACCCCATTAACTTAATGTACCCTGTTTCTGATGAAGAAGTAAGAGAAGAGCAAGACCCAGAATACCTGTGGAAAAATAAAACTATACATGCACAAACTAAACTGCAGCACTGGCTCTCATGCACTTTGACACATCTCTTTCCAAATAAGCTGAACAAACTTGCACCTAGGATTAAATAGCTCTTTGCAACAAAGGAACATCCACAGAAAAGAAAGCAGGTATGCAGTAGTTCAAGAAAATTCTTTGACTGTATCCTTGTGCAGCAACACAGAGCTCAGTCCTTTATTTAAATTTGAACTAACACACTGACATGTTAGCAGCCCTTAAAAGCTTTAAAAATAAAACCCGTATACCACAGAGGTGCAGAAGGTTTGGATCTTTTTAGATGAAAGTCTCAGCTTCAAAAGAACTTCCAAATATACAGAACAAGGCCTGTTCTTTTTTCAGTGTCTTTACACAAAAGCGACACACGGCAACATGTGAAGACAGCTGTCAAAATTGCACTTCAAAGAGAAGGAATCTATTTTTCCCTACAATGTCAAATTGTGAGGAACCTATCTCTCCATCAGTCACTAATTGACAACTTATTTTGGGTTACATCATGCAACTTTACTATTAGCACATCATCGCCTCTTCGATGGCTACTACATTTGCTGATTTGATTTGTGAGCAGTTGAAAAAAAAAGAGGAATTTGTTGTGAAATATTGCTCTTGGTTGGGATCGGCTGAACATGGAGATCATTAGCTTCCAAATCTGCATTGTGTGAAATGTTTCCAGACGAAGTAAAAGTGTTAAATCTTTGACTTGGTCCTGTTGACTGGCTTGGCTACACAATTTGAATGTACTAAAAATGTTTTTGCCCAATCTGGTCAATGGAAAAAAGCAAACCTACAGTGCCTTGCAAAATTATTCATATTGCTTGAACCTTTCCGTATTCTATCACACGACAACCACAAACTTCACTGTGTTAATCTTTTATTTATGTGATTGACAAGCTGACGTAGAGGACAATGTGAAGAGGTACGAACATGTAACAGTTTAAAGGTAAAGGTAATTTTATTTACATCACACATTTTCAGCAAAAAGACAATACAAAGTGCTTTACAGGATTTGAAAGGAAATACAAACAAAATAGCAAACCAAAAGAAAGAGCAAGAGAAGAAATAGCTAATAACGTTGATCCAAAGAAAATAAACTAGATACTCCTATTCAGGGTGACTAGAGAAGTATAAGTACGTATCCTCTGGTCTAATTCCTTTTCTGGGTTGGGAGTTTAGGAGTCTAAAAAGTAGTTACTAAACTTGTTTTTCTGGGTTCCAAGTTCTACTCCCTGTTCTGGGTTGCTAAATAAGTGTAAGTAAGTAAGTATCCTTTGTACATCTGGGATGCTAGATAAATAGTAAGTATTCTCTGGACTTTAAAAGTGTGCTCTAAATTTGTAAAAGTAATGACAACTTCACAGTTTCTTTCTAATTCCTTTCCTGGGTTGCAATAATAAGAGTCTCTCTGTGTTATAGTGCGTACTCTACAGTTTCTAAAATACAAACTGTAGAGTACAACTGTAGAGTCTGGATTCCAAGTTTGTTCTAATTCCTTTTCTGGGTTAAAAGTGAGTACTCCACATTTTCTGACAAAATAAAATAAAATAAAAGGTGAGATGGGAAGGAGCATTATGTTTACATATCTTCAAGGAGATTGGAAATATGCAGCCCTTCTTAGGCAGCACAGGGAAAGCCAATTCAGATACAAAAGGTAGACTCATAGAGGTCTACCCGACCTAGACCTTTATAATCTACGTCGGGTAAATGATAAATTTCAATCTTCTCTAAAGTCTCTCCGGTATATCTCAGTTCCCAATTATCCAAATTTGTTTGGTTGTTCCACTGAGCTGAAATTAGTAACTTCTCCAAGATCGATTCCATTCTGTTAGTGGACTGCGAGTCTCAGCAAGACTCACATCCAACTTACGTCTCTGTCCACACCAACAGTCGCTTGTTCGGCCAAGTCTGTCACAAATTTAAACCAGGTATCTGGAAGTCGAGAAAATTTGATAAAGTGCATTGAGAGACCGGTTGACCAGAGCCATAATTTGTAAATTTGGAGGATGAGCAAAGAAAGGCTCCAAAAATATAGAAAAGACAGCACAAAAACAGAGCAAGCAGGGCAGGCAAATGCAGGGAGGGAACAGAGGAAAAAAGCGTATGCCTTCACCGAGAGCAAGCGAGGATGTTCTTCCAAATAAAAAGGTAATAAGCGCATGTATTCAGGCCCGTTAGTAAATTATTTGTAAACCTTTTCTCACTCCAGTTTAACAGGACACCTTTACGTTTGTCTCTACCATTATTGCACATCTAAAAACTAGGGCCAGGCAGGTAATGCATTTATTTTTTATTAATTCAAAGTTTTACACAGTGATTCACATTTTTATTACATATAATATGCTGGATAGAACCTTCAATAAATGATCTGATGGGATGCTGGTGAAGAGTTTTCTATTTACATTATGCAAAAAGAAGTTGGTCTATCAGTGAAGCTATTCAAGCCTAAAATACCATCTTAATGCAAAACATGTTGCAGCAAGCACAGATGCCCCCAACGGTACTATCAGTGTCCTCTGTTCACATTTCTTTTAAAGGTTTTTTTTTCTTGGCTCAGGCAGCCTAGTTAGACAGGAAAGTAGGTAGCGGAAGAGGCGGAAGACGTGCAGCGAAGGTCTTCTGGCTGAGACTTCAACCTTTGACGTCTGAATTGAGGATCAAGGCCTCCATGTGGATTGTGTTTTACCCTGCGCCACCACAGCAACTTCTCAGTTCACATTTCTGAACCAGTATTTTTTCAAGGAAGTTATATGAATGATGAGAGGTTGCTAAAACACTTGAAAGCTCAATGAGTATGGTAGCACTTTGTTCCAATTTGGTTGAGTAACCTGAAAAAAAGATTAAAACAATGTAGAGCTTGCATGTCTATTTATCCAATAATTTAGCAGCATTTTTCAATTGTTTTTGAATTGAGTATATGGTAATATGGGGCTGCACAGTGGCACAGCTTCTTGCTGCCTTGCCTTGCAGCAAGAAGGTCCTGAGTTTGATTCCCAGCCTGGGGTCTTTCTGCACAGAGTTTGCATGTTCTCCGTGTGCATGTGTGGGTTCTCTCCGGGTTCTCCTCCTATAGTCCAAAGACATGACTGTCAGGTTAATTAGTCTCTCTATATTCCCCCTAGGTGTGAGTGTGTGTGTGCATGGTTGTTTGTTCTGTTTGTCTCTGTGTTGCCCTGCGACAGACTGGTGGCGACCTGTCCAGGGTGAACCCCACCTCTTGCCCGGAACGTAGCTGGAGATAGGCACCAGCACCTCCCGAACAGAAAATGGATATATATATAATATATATATATATATATATATATATATATATATATATATATATATATATATATATATATATATATATATATATATATATATATATATATATATATATATATATATATATATATATATATATATATATATATATATATATATATATATATATATATATATATATATATATATATATATATATATATATATATATATATATATATATATATATATATATATATATATATATATATATATAAATAAAGAGACCCTGTTGAGACCTAATTTGTCACAGAAAAACATCATTTCATTTCCCTATTATCCAAAATTCTTTAGGTAAAATTTTTTTTTATTGAAGTTCATTATAAAACAACAAAATGTAAAACATTTCTATTGCGATGACAATTTAGAGATGGCAGTGTTTTATTATTTAGCCTAGCATAGGAAATAATACCCAAAAGAGTATTATTGATTCTCCTTCTTCTGATTCCCCAATTTGACATAAAAAATCTCATTGATACTTTTGTGTTCTGAATGTGTGAAATGAAGACTATTTCAGAAGCTTATGTGTTGGATAGATCACGATTGAGAAATTGTTCCTGAGATTTAAAAACTAGTAAGTCAGGTTCGTGGATGTTTGCAGCCAAGGATCTCTGCGACATTTACAACTAACTGTGTGGAAACCAAACCTTAGGAGGCAGCATATGTGTTCTGAGGTTTTCTGTAAGCTCTCAGACAGGAAACTAATAACATAAGGGGTATGATTCAAGAAAATTACGAAATGCGTTCAGAAATAATGATTAAAGTTTATAAAAGCACACGTGTGTGTTCCATTGATCTTGTATTAGGTAGCTGATACAATCAAGGTGAACAGGGTGTGATATTTTTAGGAAAAAAATCCAGGTCCCTTTAAGTCTGTAGAAGTTGCTGTGAAAAGGTGGCTTTTTATAGCCCAGACTGTCACTCCTGATTTTGCGCCGACTCTGACTGCCTGTCACTGTGACTTTGTGTCATGAGCTTTAATCTGAACCAAGTCATGAAATCAACTGTAGTATAGCCAACACTGCATTTATTCAACACAATAAAGAAGTTCCTTATGTTCTTGATGCCCAGATAATACCTATTAAAAAAATCTGTAAATGCTGATTGTCATTTTTATATCTGTAGAAATGGAAACTATAGGGCATCCTGCATTTAAAAGAAGGCAATCCATACAGCTGCTTAAAAATGCATTTTCTTTTCTTGTTCCAGATAAGAGCTCCAGCATAATGTCTAAAATATGAATGTCAATGTAAAATGTATGAGAGACAAATGAGAAAGGCCAGCTGAAGAGGAGGAAGTAGGAAGCAGAGCTGGAGCAAGCATCTTTCCAGATTGGGTTCAGGGATTTCTGCTAAATCGCAGCTGATCTGACACATACACACAAACATATAAATACACCCGTTCTAAGCTTTCTCAGCCTTGATTTGACCTACATAGAGTACTTGCCCTGGGATCAGTCACTCACTGTAAAATGTAATGATACAATAATCCAAAGAGCAAGAAGGGAGACTCTCTAGGATCTTTTTTGTGTTTGTTAAAAGTGATCGTCTTGGGTACTAAAGAGGAATGTTGAACATACATTATTGACAGACAGAATGACAACTTGTCCTTTCAGCTCTGCATGCATGCCTTGCTCCTTTTCTTTCTCCTTTGCTGACCTCTGCTTTTTTCCTTCGTCCTTCTGCAGGAGTGAGACCGTGCTGCATCAGTTTTGCTGCCCCGCCCCTGAACATCCGGAGGCCGATACCTCAGGATCATCAAGGTGAGGTCAGCTGAGGAGGACAATTGCTAATTCTCTAATGTGCGTAGTTGGGTTGATGACATCACAAAAGGCACACGATCACCTGACATTTTTAAGTATTGCAGCAGAAGTGCTGTTTTTAAAGTATTTTGACATTGATTTTGAAGCATTTAAGTTGCACAAGTTTAAGGTTTTTTCATTTTTATGTGCCTGAGTTAGAGTTTGACTCTTATGGATACAAAGCCATGATGGTTACTGGCCTGAACGATGAAGCTGACTGTCTACAGAGCTTAAGTTTTTTATCATATTTAAAATTT
Organism: Poeciliopsis prolifica; assembly: GCF_027474105.1. Lineage (NCBI taxonomy): Eukaryota > Metazoa > Chordata > Actinopteri > Cyprinodontiformes > Poeciliidae > Poeciliopsis > Poeciliopsis prolifica. The sequence goes on along the minus strand of NW_026562376.1, from coordinate 10,265,373 downwards.
TCTTCCTGGAGGTTTTTGTATGCAATCGCCACTTTAATGCTATATTCATATGGGATCGCTTTAAATTGTTACGTGATTTGCCAATGCATTGGCACCTTATGCTGTCTGAATTCAAACTGATTTTGCTTATCTAAACAAACTTCTCTCTTTCTTACATTTTCTCTGTGGTCTTAATTCAGTTCATAGTAATAGCATGGGCTGTACTGCAGGTTCATGCATGCTGGGGTTAACTGACAGGATTGTGCCCAGGCAAATCTGTTTGGGATTATTTTTGGTAGAAGTAGTAGCTTATGCAATAACTTCAGAAAACATCGTTAGGATTTGAAAATAGGATTGTAATACATTGACAATACCATATGGTTTTAATAGCAACTTGATTTAAAATGATTGCTGAAGGTGTTTGAAAATAGCAGCTCAGGTTTTGTCCTTTTCCCAAACCACATCAATATGGATGCTGTCAATTTTTTTTCTGAATTCCACGATGAATTCACACTTACCGATAAAAGTTTATTCAAGGTATGCAATGAAAAAAAGGGGAAAAAGAAGCAAACAAAATAAATGTCAGTTTCTCTTGCATTTTTGCCAACAAAATAGCATAAAAGTAGACACAAGATTTATAAAATGTAGATTTACAGATGATAAACTATATCCAAAGTGAGTGAGTGATTCTGCAGAAAAGTCTGCCAAATACTTTCAATGAACCTTTTTAGCAACTGAGTAATCAAGTCACATCAACAGTTAAAACTTTTAATCATTCCTGATGGGAACTGTGTAGCGCTGAACTGGTCCATATGTCAGTGCAAAGTGGTGTAATTTTGAGGGTTAGCAGTACATCTACATGGCTGAATGTGTAGCAAACTTATAGCTTCACCGTCTTCAAGAGCAACTCACAAAAAGACAACAGAAGAGGAGGTGGTATGATGTATGAAATTATATTGCTGCTATCAAAGCAACCATGGCAACCCTGAAGTGATGCAACAGTTATCTCTACCATAGTTACTGGAGCATCTCCAGTAGCCATTTTAACAGCATGTTTCTGAGTGGGCTTTGCAGGAAAAGTGTGAATGTGTAAACTTTCATTTAAAGGCTTGAATAAGCGCCTTTCTTCTTCTTTGCTTTGCTTCATCTTCATATATAGTTGTTTATTCTCTCTCTCTTGTTTTTATCTTTTTTTGCCTGCTTTTTTGGAAGACCACGTCTTGTGCAATCATTGCATCGCAATTATTTCCACCTCATCCCACCCCATTAAGTTCATTTCTTTCCTCAATATCACCATCTGTCTGTCTTTCTGGAATCCCTCTATTTTCTGTAAAGATATAACAACTTAACTCCTCCACTCACATGGTCCTGATTGGATGGGGAAATGACAGAGGCAGCTGGCGCTCGGCTGAGATGAGACTGGTGTGGATCTCTAATGCCAATACAGTTCTTTATTATCAACAGTCTCATTATCATCATCATCAGATGAACGCTGTGTGTTGGTTACAATCCTTCACCGTCTCTACAGTTGCTACACACTCTAAAGCCATCAGTGCACACTCACCTCCCAAGAGATGCCATGAGATCTACCTCTAGCTTAACCTGCCATACCCTTCTCTCTTCCAACCTATAAGTGTGTGGGTGTGCATCACCCCCTGGGTGTGTAGGGCTTTAAATGATACAATTTGACAAAGGTTTTTCTATCTCGCCCCCTGATGACGCCTGTGCTGCCATGTGTACTCTCTGTGTTTGTTGCTGCATATAATTTGCTGGAGAAAGTGCGCACAGTGCCCCTATCATCGCCAAGACTCTTGCCTGGCCAGATGCATTAATAGCTCAGGTCTTGCTTTAAAACCCTCTAATGTATTCTAATGTACTCTAAAGTATTCTGATGCAGCGCTGGGGCATGGCAGTGTTTTAATAGACTTTTTGATAGAGACAGCCTCCAGCGTGCACACACCAATAGCCAGCCTGTAACTATCTTGCTGTTTCTGACTTTTCTGTAGTTATCTCACTTTCTGCTCTCCTCTTTCTGGCTCTTTTCGCTGACTCTATCTCAGAGGATACAGTCAACTTAGCCTCTTCGGCCCTGTCTCCAACTTTCAGTGAGAGACACTGCAGTATACTTCATTTCACAGCAATCAGAGGAAACAAAGAGGGACTTAAGTGATGCACTCATTATTTAAGCATGAGCTGGCTTTTAATTCTCCCCTGTTGTTTTTAGCTCTGGTTCCATTCGTGTAAAAATGATCGGAGTAAGCAGTATCCGGCCAGCACGGAGATTCCACACGCATCACATTCACGCTTGTGAGTGCATACAATCCTAAAGCCTTCAGGGTATGATCATAAATCTGTCCATTCCAGAGCTGTTTTGTGCTGAAAGTTAGTTTTTCATCCCATTCCTATGTAGAAAGAAGTTTGCAAAGATGAAAGGGATCCTTGTGTGTGAGAACATCTGGATTACTGGAAGGCCTAAAAGAATTAGGGTTTTTGCTGTGTTATGCTGGCAAATTACTTAAACCCTACATGACTTTTCGCAGAATTTTGATAATGCTACCATGTAAAAGAATGTTGTACCATCTGTGTCTGGGATTAAAAATGGCTGACCTCAGGGAGCAGCCTACTCCACCCTTGACACTGCTGGGTTCTGAAGCTAAATTTAAACTCTGATGTGATATTTGTGATTGTGTTCCACATCTGCTTTTCACTATTGAGATGAGCAGTTATACTGTACTAACCATTTCAGATTTTGTCAAGTCACAAGCAACAAGCAACAGGGATTTCTTTTGTGATACATCAAGCTTTATTGTGCAGTGAAGAAAAAGGAAACATGTTTTTTGTTAATTTTATAAATATAAATCTGAAAAGTTTGGTGTGCCTCGCTGAGCCCATACTTTGTGAAACGACCTTCTTCTTAAACTAGAGCTAAAAATGTTTTGGCACTTCTTTCTGCTTTGCAAAATAACTAAAGTTCAGTCAGATTGGATTGAACATGTTTAATAGCATATACTGTATATTTTATAAGTTTTCAAGTGGGTTTTTGTTTGCACTTTGGATAATATATAATGGAGTCCAAAATTATATACCGAGCAAATTTTAAGTGTGATTTTCTAATTGTGCCAACATGTTTCTTGTCCTTGGAAGTAATAGTAACATTTTAGAATGGCTCACACAGGGTCTTGATGTAAATGTGAGAAAGACTGTAAGATTAAAGTGGTGGTATAGAGGCATTCCAGCCTTAAAGACTTAGAGTTCATCATCACAGATAACTTGTAAGATACCAGTTGAAAATGCTAAAACAATTTTGAATAATTTGATGGCTGTTATGCCAGTGAATATTTTTTCATTGACTGATTAGAAAAGTATAATTTTTGACATGTCATGTATTTTTCAAATAATAACTTCAATAAAATGTACATTTGATTCTTTATTAGCTGATTGTATTTTTAGAAGATGTTTGTTACATTTCCTTTCAAAAATAAACTTCTTAGTTAAATGAAAATACCTCTTAATCCATATCTGACAGTGATCATATCCCTTAAATTAAAAATTTTCTTTTTAGATCTCATTGTATGTTTAGGGTTGCTGTTATGGAAGGTGAGTTTCTGCCTCTGTCATAAATTTTAAAAATAGGTTTATAATTGGTTTTCTTCTACAATTACGCTGGTTTCATTGTTTTTATCTTCCCTTCAATTTTGATCTGCTTTTGTCTCATTGCTTAAGACAAACATAAGACAACATCATCAGACAGCATCATGCTGCCACCTCCATCTTTCACTATCATAAAATCTATGTAATATATGACAAATATTGAGAAAATGTAAATTTTATAAGTACCCCACAAAATCAGCTGGATCTCTTTTTGGTGTGTGTTTTCAACTTCATGTAGTTCAGTTTAGCAGATGTGGAAATCTTGGCATGAACAGACGTTCAATTTGTAAGGTCGCTTTGAAGTAGGCAGGTGGTACTGGTGTATTCTTGTAATATTCTTGGTATGTATGAATGTTCTCTATTCTGGATCACTCTGGGTTGCTGAATTCAAAGTGTCATGAATATGAAGTCCCCCGTATCGGTGGAGTCAGATTAAGGTTTCCCCTAACTTGTTCTCTGAGTCACGCCTGACTGTATTGGCATGGCATTCCTGTTTGCAGTATTTTTGAAAGCTTAATTCCAACAGCGCAACACGGGAAAAAGCCTCCCCAATAATCTTTTTATTTCCACGTAGCACATAGAGAACGAAATGCTCAGCCAATAATGTCATTGCTATGGAAACACATTAGCTTTCAGAGGATCATACATAAATTTAGCCTCGATCTTAATAGTAAAAACAGAGAGTGGAGCAAGGCTGGTGTGGAAACATCGCAAAAGAAAAGAAATTCACATATGAGTGGAAAGTCTTAGCTATGAGTTATTTGTTTGAATGTCTTATATAAGTTAGAGTAAAACTTTCTATTTGATTCAGTAGTGGTGCAGACACTTTCTGGATTCTTCTGGCATAATATCAGTACTAAATAAAAGAGATCAAATCCTTTGGCGTAAGAATATTGTAGGAAAAACACAAGTTACAATTTACACGTCTTTATTGCAGCAATACGCTGCATAAGGCTTTTCTTTTTGAAAACTCTCTTGAGCCACAGCATCTAAGCTTTTACGTCACTTTGGCCATAGCCAAAAATATACACAGAAACATAAAAAATAAAAAAAAAAAAAACACTGGAGGGTTTCACTGCTAAATATGATATTTCTATTTGTGGATGGCAGTCTCACTGGATAAAGATGGGAACCTTTGTCCAGCTGTTGAAGGAGAGCATGAGGCAAGCCCATGAAAATTTTAAAAGAGCTCTGTAAGTTAATGTTTACGCAGCACACCCCTGTTCCAAAAACATTCAACACAACAGAGTTGATTCATCAGTGTGTGAATGTGAGTTTTACTGTTATGAACAATAGTACAGCAATACATTAATGATCTGCTTTAAAGTATTGGGGTGCTGTATTGCTACATACTTTCAAGACCACTTATGACTTCTGGTATTGCTCACCATCCCCAAAACCAAAACATTGCATCCTGGGCTGCACAGTGGCTCAGTTCTGCATACAGTTCTTCCTGTGCATGCGTGGGTTCTCTCTGAGTACTCCGGCTTCCTCCCACCCATCAGGCAAATTGGTCTCTCTAAATTCTCCCTAGGTTTGAGTGTGTGCGTGCATGGTTGTTTGCGCTGTCTGTCTCTGTGTTGCCCTGCGACAGACTGGCGACCTGTTCAGGGTGTGCCCCGCCGCTCGCCTGCAACGTTAACTGGAGACAGGCAGCACCCCTCCTGATCCCACTAGGTACAAAGGGTGTAAGGAATATGGATGGATAGATGGAAATATTGCATCCTCCCTCCCCCCCACCACCACACACTCAAAATTTCAATATACTACTGCACCCATAAATGAATTTATTTCATTAGATTTAAAGCATTTACACGTTCTTGTGCAAAAAGCCTGGAAAAAGTTTGTGTGCCAAAAGCCTGGGTAGGTACTTTAGTTTATCAATTAACATCTCTTAGACATAATTTTAAAAATTTGATGTAATGATATTGCCTTTGAATCTGGACTCTATATGCTGTCAGCTTTTTTGTATTCAGCCGGTGCCTGCAACTTGCAATGGAGCCACAACTCTGACCAAATAAGAGTGGACATGGAAAGTCAGTCATCTGCCCCTCAGGCCATTACAGTCCACATTCTACCTAATTTATGAATCTCTTCCCACTCCACAGAGCTGAAGGCCAGGCCTCTGTAAAGAGTGAATATATTTGGTCGTAGGGGAGGAACTGAAATCTCTCTGCTCTTATTTCCCTTGCAGCGGACAGATCCTGAGCCTGGAGGATGGGACGTCCTCTGGTGGAGGACATGAAGTGAAGGGGCTGAAGAGGGAGGGACCCAGCGAGTACGAGATCAATTTGGAGAACAAAAACAAACAGGTATGCCTTTTCTCTAGTGGATCAATATGCTCAATCACAGGGTTTGGAGGAAAAACTGCTGGCAGCTCTACCTTGTTTAACATGAGCAGGTGTGCGTGCGTGCACGTGCGTGTGTGTGTGTGGGTGTGTGTGTGTGTGTGTGTGTGCGAGAGAGAGAGAGAGAGAGAGAGAGAGAGAGATTTCCTGACAAAAAAGATTCCTATTTAGATCTATTTCCGTCTCTGTTGACATAAAAAAGAACACCCAGGATACTGAGTGCCACAGCGACAGGAACAGAGGAAAGGGAGATGCTAGGTTGTCATGGTAACAGCTAATAACTGCTCGTGGTGGCTGAAGATGTCTTTATTCCTCATAGCAAGCAACTGAAGGGTCTGCTGTTGCATCTTGCTGTGCTGCTGCGGTGCTTGAGTGCATGTATCCACTCTTGGTGTGACCAGACACACAGCAGACATATTGTGAGGTTTCCCTGTTTTTTTTCCTGCCTCACCTGCTTCCTGCTCCTCTGGAAATGTTAGAGGTGAAGTTCTGACAACTTGTAAGATTTTTGGGTGGAGCTGCAAACAAATAGGCGTACTTTTCTCCCCCATTCAACTCATTGTATCACGGTCCATCTCTATATCCTTACTATGAAGTATATGCAGTAGGATGATGATTCCATAAGCCCTACACCACTTCAATTAGAGCCAACATATAATTGAGAAGGAAACCTCTGTGAACAGTGTGAGTGTGTATTTCAGGGCTCCTCTTGGCTCTTTTGATCTCATCGAAAAAGGCAGTGTGTTTGATTGCCAATGAATCATTAAAACATGTTTCAGTGGGTTTATCACTCTTGCAATGTTTTTCAATGATTCTCTAAGAAATTTAAAGGTGTTTGATGTGTTCACTCCCACTCACCGCCTTCCTGTGCCCTTAGATAGAGGAGCTAGAGCAGAAATATGGAGGCCATTTGATCGCAAGACGGGCAGCGCGCCGCATCCAGACGGCCTTCCGCCAGTACCAGCTCAGCAAGAACTTCCAGAAGATCCGCAATTCGCTGTCAGAGAGCAAGCTGCCTCGCCGCATCTCCCTGCGCCATCCCAGCCCTTCATCCCGGAGCAGGAATGCGGCCCAGAGACACAGCTACACTCTGCATCCTGGAGGTGGACAGATTCCCTTACGTTCAAAAACTCCTCCTCCACCTCCATGTCGCTCCACATCTCTTCCCCCGTCACCAGCGTCAGCCCCAGCAAACGCCCCATCATCAGCTCCAAGTCAGGCTCCATCTCAGACATCCGGTCCTACACTCACACAGCTGGAAGATTGCTTCTCTGAACAGGTCAGTGTACTTTATTGAGATAAAAACAAGATCTTAAACTTATGGAAATTACCAAATGCCAGAGGAAGAAAGAATCTCAGAAACTTGAAAATATTTCAACAGGAACGTAATGGAGGAAAATGAAAGAATGAAACATACCTCTGACTCAGAAAAAAAATCTATTAAAATAAGCAAACCGTTTTGTTAAAATTTGCAGTGTGTTGAAATCTACCTAGTCAATCAATATATTTGAATGTATAGAATCTTATTCTTTCTCTGGGTGTGATCCCTTCTGCAAAACATGGTGTTTCACCATCCTTGCTTGGTGTTGAAAGTTTCAGGAGCACACTAGGATCTGTTCTTTGGAATTCATACAGTGTTTTTCACACTCAAAAGCTGAACTGTAGGTGGTTCACTGAATCACCGGGAGTCTTTAACACAAATCCAACCTATTTGATTGGTTGGATTTGGATTTACCAGAGACAGTTTGTGGTAAATGTTTACCTTTTGCTCCAAAGTTTATATGTCATGTGCCATGATGATAATGACTTTACATTGCGCGTCTTATGTGCAGCAATTCACCCTGAGCTAAGAGAGTGGGTCTTGATTTTACATATTTCAAACATTTATTGTGTTTTGTACACGAGAGTTCTAGTGTGCTTAAAGATGGATTAAAATCTGAAAATGTAAAATAATGTCAAGTTTATCAAGCCACAAATTACCCTTTACTAAACCAGGAGCCTTGCTGATATAATAGCATGTTCAGCACTGGGTATACAGCCTGACATGCCTTACAGTAGTCATTAATTATCAGCCTGAACTTATGAACTTTTCTGTAGTTCAACACAGACAACCTCACACAGAATTGGTGATTTAATGTGCGTTTTTCTTATTACTGCCCTTGCAGCTTCACTCCTTGGCTCAGTCCATCGATGATGCTCTTCGTGGTTGGAGCCTGTCAGAGGGAGGAGAGGGGAAGGGACTTCTGATGGACCCCGGGGCCCTTCGTGCAGCTGCAGAAAGTGCCGGCCTGCCCCGCAGCGCCAGTTCCCTGCTTATGGCTTTCAGGGATGTAACTGTTCACATAGACAGCAATAGCTCCTATACCATCTCATCCGCGACCACCACAACCACCACCTCTCTGGGAAATGCGAATGGAGGAGAACCAGGCAGCAGGAAGCCCTCCGTTTCTGGGACAGGCGGAGGAGGGGATGGGCAATCGATGGAGGAACCCGAGTTTCCCGCCCCTCCGCCCAGCGAGGAGCTGGAAATGGTCGATCCGGGATCTAGGAGGGGGTCTGCAGCACCAGCTGCAGCAGGGGTTGGGTTGGAGAGGGAAAACAGCTCAGACAGACTGGAGTCCTCCACTTCCACCTCTACCTCCACGTCAATCTCCACCTCAGTGCAGTCTAATCAGCAACCTGCTCAAATTTACACACAGTACCAGCAGTATCACTACACTCATCCACAGCAGGTCCCTGGGGGTCCGAGTCCGGATTCCCTGCAGGCCCTTGTTGTCTCTCTGCCAAGGGACCGCTGCCAGGATCCAGCCTCCTGTCGCTCCCCAACCCTGTCCACCGACACACATCGCAAACGCCTCTACAGGATCGGACTCAACCTGTTCAACGTGTGAGTGGGCTGACAGTTCATATAAAGCTCTGTGACAAAATAAAAACATGTTAAATATTTCCCCATCCTCTGGCTTTGACTTCAAAGCCCTGATGTTTGTTTTGAACAAACTCCCAACAACCTTTTAAAATACTTATGAACAGCAGCTTATTATTATTGCTTGTAATTACCGAGGGGAAGCGTCTGTTTGGTCGCATCTTCTGATTGTGGGATGTCCATAAAAAAAATTAAAAAACATCCAGGAGGAGGATGGGGATGAAAAGTGGAGTGCAAAATGCAGCAGAATACTAGAGGCAGTGGAGGAGGCCACGAACAATGCTAGAGCTGCTCTGGTTCTAAAAATAGATTCTATGGTGGGCCTTCATTTAATATTAGTTAATACAAATTAAAGTAAATGAACTCAGTGACAGGCGAGCTGATCTCAAAGTCATGAGCTAACAGCTTTTCTGCATGAGTGCATGCTTCTTTTCCCAGTTTGTACTCCCTTCTACTCACACTCTCTAACACTTACACTCACACATATTAAGCTCATTTACTCCCAAATACAGTGAAACACAACTCCTGTCTCACCCACACACAAACACCCACACAACCCTACATATGTACACTTGAAAGCCCAATACGACAACACACAATGCTAATTCTAACACTCTTCTGCTTCTCTGGTTTTGGTGGTGCCAGGAACCCCGAGAGGGGCATCCACTTCCTGATCACACGTGGTTTTGTCCCGGACACGGCTATAGGTGTGGCACACTTCCTTCTGCAGAGGAAGGGTCTCAGTCGACAGATGATTGGAGAGTTCCTGGGCAACAGCAAACTGCAATTCAACAGGGATGTCCTTGAGTAAGTGCACTGTAGTCAATTAAAGTTCATGGTGCATAGAGAGACATGCATTGTGCCTTGCAACAGCATTCAGACACCAACAAAAACAAATCTGGAAAGTGTTTGTGCTTCGGCATTGCACAAAGCCGTGCTCAATATACCATTATGGCACAACTGCAATTCTACCAAAACATGGTCATCCACCTGAACTGAGAGAAGAACACAAGATGCCAATTTTAAACCTACACCTACAGCTATTCACTGCTCAAGTGGACAAATTTGTAGATAGGATGCCAATTTGATGGGCACTCCATAAAACTATGTGGTGATTGTGGCAGGGCTGCAAGAAAAACTAGAATTGCAGTCAGCCTGCAAAAAAAAAACTTGGTTGTTTCAATGTCAGTTAAAGCAGATGAAAATATAATTAAACTCTTAGTTCTTTAAAAATCCAGGTTTAACTTGAAACATCAGTAATTTTAATCTGTAGACCCAGTTTTTTATTTTTTTTACTTTCCCTCATTGTTCCACCTGCAGTGTACTCTGTTTTTGTATGTTTGTCATGTAAAGCTCTTTAAATAGTCTCCTTGCTGAAAATGTGTTATGCAAATAAAGCTGCCTTGAACAGGAACAAAGCTGTGGACATAACATTACACAAGAAACTGACAAGAGATGATTGAAAACTGGCTACCTGTACGCATGTGAGATGGTTACAGAATACAATGATTTGGATTCTAACTCGAAATTGGCTGCAGCTGAAAGAAAAGGAGGAAACTCAGATTAACTGAGGACCGATCATTCAATTAAATGAGTGAATAAACACAATTACCAAACAGTACAGGAGTAACCTAAAGCATGTCTAGGGGATGATGCTAAAATTGACCTTAAACAAAGACAGAAATAAAAAGACAAGCTCATAAAATAGAGCAAAATAATACAAGAAGTTGGACTCTCACTCCTAACCAAACCTGGACAATACAATGTCTTAAAGTACAGAGTGAAACCATACATAATTAAAGAAAAGTCCTAAGAAAAAACGTTTTTTTTCTTAGGACTGCAAAACAGGTGGTTTACCTTCCAGAAGGAGAATTACCCTGAACACACAGCAAACACTACCCTGGAATAGTTTAGATTAAATCATCTGATAAGAATGGTTTATTCCAATCAGATGATTATGTCCAAGTTGAATTCATTATATAAAGAACACAAAAAATGAAAACCATGAATTTTTGTATTGTGTAATTTCCACTTCAAAATTAAGTACTGAACTACTACCTAAAACAGAAAAAACAAAGCTATGTTTTCAAATGTAAAATGAAAAAGTTAAAAGATAAATACTTTTACAAGACAGTGCAAATGATTTTAAACTGAATTTAGTTTGAAAAAAGGGGGGAGTGGTGAGAGGGGCTAAAGGTTGATCCAGCTGTATTTTGGATCCTCAGTGATTGTGGGCTAATCTGGGAGACAACAGTAGATAAAATTCATCCCACCTTCCGGCTCCTTCAAAGTAGTTCTGGCTTTTACTTCAAGGGTAAAGGCAGATTTTATCCGTTTTATTTCTTGTCTGGGCTTAAAGTTCAAAGATAAAAGATTCATTAAGATATTTGTGTCTCTGGGACTTTGATTGATTAAGCAATGCAAGGAATTATGAAAATGTCGTCTACAGATTCACATGTAGCAAACAGGGTTCTGCTGATGTGTGGCACATCTGTAAATGCCTGTTGTTACTTAGTGGTTGCTCACCCATCCAATCAGTGTTCAGAGATCCAGGATGGAGGGGCTTTTTGCTGAGGTTGTTGTAGAGATTACAGAAATAGGTCACTGCATTGAACACACTCATAAGTACTCAGCCTCACTTTTCGTTCACTGAGTCAAACAGACATATGTGATATGCAGAAGCTCACTAATGTACACTTGGAGTTTCTAGTATGTACTACTGCTATCTCCATAGCCTGCCTTCAGCCTTTCATGTGCCTCCCTTTTGCCCCCTCTCCTTTTGAATTTCTTTATTTTTCTTCCTTGTACTTATCTCAAGCTGTCACCTGAAACTTTTCTCTGCATTATATTTGTGTGTGTTGACATGTGCATCTTCCAGGTCAGAAGATCTGTAATTGAAATATGACTCTAAAGAGAGAGACTTAGAATCAGCTCTGACACACAGCTTGCTGTGAATTCAAAACACTTCTTTGACTGACAACAACTAAACCCAGCCTCCTTCTGCTTTCCTCTCGATAGCTGTGTGGTGGATGAGATGGATTTCTCAGGGATGGAACTTGATGAAGCACTGAGAAAGTTCCAGGCTCACGTTCGAGTTCAAGGAGAAGCACAGAAGGTGGAGAGGCTCATCGAAGCCTTCAGGTAAGAGCCGTCAATCGCTGTCGCAGTCAGGGTTCTCGTACAAACAAGTTGTGCTTTTGTAAATTGATGCAAAGTTAAACACGTGACTGAGAGGGGCTTTTTAAGGGCTCTCTGAGCTCCACATAATGAGTCAACTTTGTGCCTGCAGCAGCATATGCAGAACAAGAAAGCAGCGACATGTAACACAGCTCGCATATTTTGCAATATTGCGTGCAGCCTTGAGGGTGCCTTGAGTATCCAGAGTGACAAACTAATAGGCCAACTGCTTAGACTTACAAAGTACTTAACTAGTTCTGCTGTCTCATTACGGCAAGCTCTGATGACACCAAAGCAGCGTATCATTAGCAAATTACAATGATTGCCTGTAACCTTTGACTAAACGCGGCAGTGTTTTCTGATTGTAAGCCAATCACAACAGAGACTTGCACTGCAGGCAATCAGAGTGTGTGTTCCATCAGGACAAAAATAGATGCTTTGTTTTATCAACTTTCTCTCCTGAAACACACCTCCGGTCCAAATCCTAATTTTAACCAGATTCTTTTAAATACTGCATGTTTATAAAGTTTTTATCATGCTGTCTTGCAGATATCGCTTTTTGGGACTTTATATTATAGACCAACACAAACTACTTGATATTTGTATACCATTTGTATTCTTCTCACCTGAATGGAGCATTTTATGATGCCATTTCAGCTGTAGGTCTTCACTTTGCCATCCTAAAGAAAGAGCATGTTTTGACCCAAACCATTCCAGTTTAGCCCTGGCTGTATCATTAGGATTTTTATGATGCTGTTTGTTTACCTTCGTTCTCTATCAAACCTATAAAAATTTTCTGAACAGCTGGATTTATATTCGGCTCCTTTGTATCAGAAAAACATGGAATTACAAAATTGTTGCAGAATTTGCTCACCCTTTTTATCAGTTTAGCTTAATGAGCACTAAATATACTACTACAACGGTAGTGAATGTCAGTCATACAGACCAAAATATTAATGGGAGTATTTGCATAAATGGCACTAGGACAAAATCCTACTAAATATTCCATCTAATCAGTTGTATCAGAAAGAATCTCAGTGAACTAAATGGAAGTTTGAGGTGAAAAGTTAACAAGGTGTCAATACATTAGCAGGATATTATAGAGCAAGTAGGTTGTATTTTCTCAGTTTGGCTTTTTGCTTTTTTTCATCACTTTTGACTCTGGCCCGGCAGTGCCGAAGAAAACCCCAACAAAATCAACAAAGGTGATTTAGAGATGAACATCAGAGACCTACACCATATCGTCCTCCCGTTTTTTTCTTCCTTTGAACCGTCCAGTTTTACCTTTAACAAAACCCCTGGGTGGAAAGATTTTTTTTTTTTTTTATGTCTGCGTACCTTTTAGCCAGAAAATAATTTGAGGGAAAAACAGATAAGCAGAAGCTGCAATTGGCGCTACATCCCCTGGCTTCAACTGTCCTTGAAGCGTTCCTGCGATATCCAAATACTATCCTCAGGACTGAAAATGCAATAGAAAGCTGGTTGTTGTTTTCTCTTGCAGAGTAATAGCTTAGTTTTGCTGAGAAAATTTAATGTGTCTCTGCTGATGTGCTGCTGTTTTCCCTCAGGAATATGTCAAAAACGTGACATGACTTGAGTCATTGCTCCTTTGAACTCAGTAACTAAGATGTCCTTTTACAGGACAGAGGCATATGATCACCATCACAGCTGCCCTGCCCTTTAGTAGACTGCCTACACCTGTCTGCATCACTTATGTGTTATGTTTACAGTTTACTTTACAGTTTTTTTTTCTTTTTGCTGATTCAAACTTCTTACTATCACATATTCCAACTTTAAGAGTCTAATGCCGTGTGCTTTTTATGTTTATCAGCATGTACATCCATGTAATGAGAGTACTGGCATGATTTTTTGCATAATGATTTTTTATCAAGTTACCAGCTTAGTTTGTACAAACAGTTCTAAAATAATACAAACAACAGATGGAGCAGCTGGTAAATATCACACTAACTTTACAGATATCTATTTGCCTGAGAATCAGAAAACCTACAGTTTTAGCATCTACTCAACATTCTCTGTTTTCAAGTCAATTATAACTATTTGACAATTTAGATGGAGGTAGGATAGGCTGACATAGCATGACCTTTAAGTCTATTGCTTTTTTAAAAAACTATAAATTGATGCTATTGGCTCTAAGGGCAATATTGTGAACATGTATTGAAGGAGTTTTTTTTTTGTTATTCGCTTTTTCACACTTAAATGTTTCTGACAACTAATTCAATTTTAACAATAATTATGGTGTAGTTTCCTAATAATGATCTAATTTATTAGGGCAAATAAAGCAAGCTAAGCCAACCTGGTCTAATAGGAGAGTTCAATTTTGAAAACAACAGTTGACTAATTTGTTCATGAATTCTGTTCTGTACCTGAAGGAAAATGTTTGACCATAAGTTTGTGACCTTAAGCTCTAGAGCTGGTGGTTTATGCAGTAAGAGAATGAGCCAAATTATACCTACTGGTCTGACTCTGCAGGAATATAACCCTTCTCTATTGATTAATATCAATACATTTGCCAAAAAGAATGCATCAAAGATTATCAGCGGTGATATAAAAGGCTACTTTTGTACCAAATTTTTTGATGGTGGTTGTTGACACCAAGGGTTACATACCATTTATTAGATTTGGAGGTAAATTTCATAAAGAGCCAGAATGGTTGGAATGAATTTTTCCCTTAGCAAGCATTATTATCAAAATCTGCACATTCAAAGCTTAGTTTGTCATGGTCTAATTTTAAAAGTTGTTGATCTTTATAATAAAAGAAGTAACAGAAAGTGAAAAAAGAAAAAAACTCTGTCAAGCAACTACTTTTTCACAATGACAAGCCAAAAAAAAACAATGTGACAATTTAGAAATACTGTTTTAACACTAACAAACAAAATCACCTTCCATAGTGATCTGACTTTATGAAGTATACTATTTTGTTTATGACAAAAATTCTTGTGGCTACTGGTGATAACAGGCTTTTTGTTAACTGAAACCTGAGAATATATTCTATGAAATCATTTTATTTTTATTTTGAAAATTTATGCAACATTTTTCTAGTTTGCTTGGAAAACTAGAAAATTGCAATATATTTTTTTGCAACTAATTGTCGGAAAATTCTTTTTGGGTCTCATCTTGTTTGTTCAGTGTCTGTGTGAATTTATAGAACCATCTCTAAATGTCATCTCTGCTTCCCTCTGCACTGGAGCCCTGGCTAATCAGCGCACGCCCACCACTTCGTTTCAGTCTGCATTGTGCATAACAAGCTCAAACTCAGCTGATCCACAAAAATTTGTTTATTTTGGGTTTTAATGAACTAAAAAATAAGCTGTTAATGTTCACCAGGCTTGTTTTTCCATTCTCTGGCAAAGAGTGATTTGTAGTTTAGTGCTGTTTTGTGACCACAGATTTGCTTTTTCTATAAATGGGTTTGAGCGAGATCTCCCACTCTGTGTGGGGATCAGGCATGGTTGTGTGTACAGCATTATTTGCCATGGTCTGAATCTTTTGTTTTGGGTTGTTCTGTGCCTCCTAAACAGTGTCTTTTTGCTTTAGCTTACAGTATTATCAAAAGCTTATTGTTGTTTTATAGCATGGATCGTATTGTTTCTTTGTTTGTTTGGTTTTCTTTTTTTTTTAACAAAGGTTCCATCTGATAGACAAATACACAGTAGTAAGGAATTAGATGTTTAATTTGCAAAATTTTCTATAAATAAAAAAAGGTATGTTTTAGTTCTGCATTGGGCCCCCTTGCTATGATATCCCTGAATCTAATTCAAGCAGCTAGCATCCATCATTGCCTATTTTATAGGTAGCATTCATTCATGTGTAATTCTTCCTTCATAGACATCTTACTAAGGCACGACCTTCCACTTAATCTGGCTGCTTGGCCTTGGTGAATGAAGCAGCCACGAGGTCCAAGAAGCTGCAGAGATCCAAGGACAAAATGAATGAAGTATATTTGGCAAAACTTAAAAACTCTTTTTAAGTTTTGCCACATATGCTCTTCATCAAATCTATCTCAACTTGGTCTAGGTTGCAAACAGTAATGGACAAAGAAATCCATATTTAGATGTGATATTCTTAGATTAGTTATATATATATATATATATATATATATATATATATATATATATATATATATATATATATATATATATATATATATATATATATTATATATATATATATATATATATATATATATATATATATATATATATATATATATATATATATATATATATATATAGTGTATATTGCTGCAAGGCACTGTCCTTGCAGTGAACTCAATGCTAATTTTTTCCCATGTCTGAAAACAAGATTAATAAGAAGATTGGTATTTCTTTTAAAAAACACTTTGATTGGGACTGTAGGGGTAACAATTTGTCGCATAGGAGTTGGTTTGAACTAAAACTTGATGGAAGAACCAATTAATTGTTGTCTCGTACTTTTACTCTGCTATAGTAAGAATGCACTAACCGCTTGTATCTGTTCTCTAAAGTGAATTCTTCCTCCTAGGAATGAAAGAAATGATCTCTGATTCCCATTTGATGGCCAATCAGAACACCCACTGCAGTCATCAGTTAATCACATTGCACTCAATCATATGCCCTGAGCCTGTTGGCGCAAATTACAAAGCCATCAGCGATGTAAAACCACACTCCCCAGGATGCAAATGGGAGTTGTGAGTTCAGGTCAGAAATAGAGTTGTGTTTTTTAATCAGGAAAGCTAGACATCCAAGCCAACGTTGGTTACGTAACCGTTGTTATGTCATCTGTTTGAGGGTTGCTGTGCTCTTGTTTTTTTTTTATACCAAGTGGTATTTGTGCCAGCTGGCATGCAACTTTTATGTGCAGATATGAAGCTAAGAGATCAGGAGCCTGAGTTTAAATAAATTGGTTACATAAGATTTAGAACTGTGTGAATGAAACACGAATCCATGCACAGACGGAATTTACCACTTCATTTATTCGCTCGCAGTTTGTTCTCGCAAATGCTCCTACACATCTGTGCACACGTCTTTTTGCATGTGCACGCTTCTCCAAAATTGCTGCAGAATTGCATCAACTTGGCACATTAGGAGTTTTGTTTAGGGCTCTGCATGCCTGCTTTTTATAACTGCAGGGATGTTTGAGCCTGGAAGCAGCTCCCTTAAAATAAAGGGGGAGCAAGACTGTTTGATTGATATCCTATATGTTCCATGGCCTTAGATCTAGTATAGGATGTGGGAAATTGTTTTGTGGTTATAGAGGTCTCAGATGCAAGCTTTTAGGTGCACATGCTTTGACAAGTACATAGTTCTTTGGAGCAGAGGGGCTTTCTCCATGTCTGCATCCTGTCTGCCTATAAAGATAAAAGCCTCCCACTACTGAGATGGCCCACTGTGTAAGTTATTGTGACAGTAAGGAGAGAAAGCTATTGGGGGAATGGAGAGGTGGAAACGAGAGTTTGTGAAGCCCGTGGGCAGCAGTGGGGTAAAGAAAGTCCAAATGCAGCCTCAATGTCTCCAAACAGTATTGCCTGACCTGGGGCAGAACTCTTCTGCACTGTCAAAAGCCTCCTCCGTCCTGTCAGTCTCCCTCATGACTGCTCCTTCCATGTGAGCAGAAGCTACAGTCAGTCAGTGAACATACATGGAGAAGTGCTCTTTTAATGTGTCCTAAAGTGGAGTTTATCAGTTCTAACGGAGTGTGCAGCATGATTGATAACTTGACAAATCCTAATGAAAGATAAAACAAATCTTCTCGAGGAATGCATAACTCATTGCAAGTCTGTTGTTCTACACAAGTTATTGTTTTTCTGGTGTTTCTTGATAAATGGGAGACACGTGTGGGATGTCACACCATCCCAGCAACAACACAACATTTAATTTTAAACAAATTGTTACTTATATTCTTTTTCAAAGAGAAAATGCTTGCCACTTTTTCTGAGTTAATCTCTGAATAATTAAAAGCCTAGTATGTTTTGATGTAAAACTATGCAAAGTGGAAGTTTAAATGTTTTATAGAAAAAATACTTGCACAGGGAAAAAAATCAGGTTTGTCAGTTGGATGTCAGTCCAATATTTTAAAATAGTTATTAATTCAAGCTTGGTTACTTTTCAACAATTTACAATCACAATAAAAAGAGAGATCCCACCTTCTATGGTTCTCGTTGCATTCCTGTTTTTTCAGACTTCTTCATTTTGACTTGATATTGTTTAATTAATGATGAGGTAGAACTCTGTGGCATGCGATTTAAAACACTTGTGTGTGGGAGATTCTATTTCCCACACACACATATCTTATACTTTACCAATCAAAGCTTGCATGTTGCAAATCTGCGGGCTGTGTAGAATGATTCAATCCTGATGTGACACAGCACATTAAAATCCTATTGTATGCTATTCACCTGTCAGTTTGTGCTGTGTGTACAGCCATTTGACAACGTATGTTGACTGGACATCATGCTGTCTGACATACTATTAAGATGTGTAAAGTTCCTACAAAAGCGTTGTAGGAACATATCATTATTGTCATAAAATAATTATGTGAGAAAGTTCAATGTTGAAGTTATTTTTTAGTTTAGGACAGTGCGATGCAGGTAGATGAAGCAAAAAATGTTTAATATTTATAGAATGCAAAATACGTCCACATTTTTTGTATCATATTTTGCCCCTGGACCTTCTCGTGTTTCCTTGGACTATCACTAATACCCTTTAGATTTATGTTTTAATCAACAATCATATTTATGTGAATCATACCTAAATGGACTTTACTTTCACCACCTATAATTGTGATAAAACACAAAATACTAAGATGATGCTGTAATAAAGTCATACACACTTTATTTCTCTGTTCTTTGTCTCATCAGTCAGCGGTACTGTATGTGTAACCCTGATGTGGTGCAGCAGTTTCACAACCCAGACACCATCTTCATCCTGGCCTTCGCTGTGGTCCTCCTCAACACCGACATGTATTCCCCCAACATCAAGCCGCATCGCAAAATGGGGCTCGACGACTTCATCCGCAATCTGAGAGGTCAGTGTTCGATTTTATTGTTCTGCATCTGTTTGTGTGTGTCTTAGTGCACACTTGTGAGATTGATTCTGCGCTATATAGGATCTTGTGAACAGAGGTGGTATAATGAGCAGCATGCAAGTTTCACACTTCATGACAGGTGGTTTTATGAGCAGAAATCTTTTTTTTTTAGATTGGATATAAATATATATATAGAAACCAGATGTGCACAGATGTACAGCTGAAACACTCGACTGTTGATGTGGAGGAGATTAATTGAAATGAAATGCCAGGAAGAAGGATGAGGAAGATGAAGAGAAGAGGAGAGGGCAGGGCAAGTCAAAGCTTTACAACAAGCTGCCTCATATCAACCTTACTATCGGTTTTCTGAGTGACGGCCTCTTGAACTGAAATAAATTACTCAAAGAGGCTGTGGATGCCTGCCTCTGCTTGCTATCGTCAGAAAAACATCAGCTTTGCAGGATGAGATTTCTGATATCCTTGACTCTGCTCTGGAATCGGTGCAGTTAATTAAGTCTCGCTCAGTGACAGATTTAATGATAGTGATCCTTAGTTTTCCAGAAACATCTTATCACCTTTGTTGAATTACCTGAAACTTCTAATGCTGTCTATCCGCAGGTGAACAGATACATGCATCAACAGCTGGAACAACTTTTGTCTTGCAATCTAAAAGAAAATAATACACATTAATTATACTTAATTAATTATAATTAATTGTATATTCTATTGTACAGTTAGAACCAGGTAAGGAAAAAAGCATCTTCAAACTTGTGCAAATTGTGCAAATTGCTTGCACAAATTTGAAATTGTGTTGATAATTCCCTGTCCTCAGAATAATTTATACAGAAGTGCAGCTCCAAAATTACAATATTTCAGAAATTGAAATTGAAATATTAAGATTCATTAGGCATAGTGTTAAATCTTTCAAGTACTTCGTTCTTATAATTATGATGCTTAAGACAGATAATGAAAATTCAAAATGCAATGTCTCAGAAAATTTGGAAATTATATACGATCAATAAAAAATTTATTTTAACAGCTAAGTAAGGCTTTGTAAAAGTGTTATTTTCTATCCACTTAATACTTGGTGGGGCCTTCTTTTGCATGAATTATTGCCTCAGTATGGTGTGGCATTATTGGGTTTGGAGTCTCGCATCTCCCTCTTGTCAGCAAATTGGCAGCAATCAAGTACAGTAACAGCATGGTCATTAAAATAGCTTTTGGTAACCTTGGCAGTGTGGGTAATGGCAAGTCCTGTTGGAAAGTAGCATCTCTATAAAGCGGTTTGCAGAATAAAAGCATGAAGTAATCAAAAATGTTGTGGTTGGTGACTGTGTTGACTGTGGACTTCAGAAAACACAGTGGTCCAACACCAGCAGAAGATATGGCACCCCAAACCATCACTGACTGAAACTTCGGCCTGAACTTCAAGCTTCTGTGACTTCTGTGCCTCTCCACTCTTTCTCTAGACTTTGGGACAGTGATTTCCAAATGAATGCTTTTTTTGGGGGGATTTTGGACCACTGAGAAATAGTTCAGTTCTTGTTCTCCTTAGTCAGATAAGACAGTGTTGACTTGACACCAGGAAGGCCACATTTATAGCCCAAGTGTTGGATGGGTCTGTGTGTAGTTGCTCTTGATGAACTGACTCCAGCCCAGTCTACATGTAGTGACGAGGCTGTTAAAGCTCTTAAAGCTGCAGTTTGGCTTGTTACTGATGCTCCTTTTTCTTCCACTCTTTCTCTTCCACTCAATGTTTTATTCATATGTTATGATACAGCACACAAAACAACCTGCTTTATGATATTTTCACATTTGTGTGTTTGCAAAATAGGTGAGTTTCAATGCCAAATGCCTGGTTGGTTTGTTTTTTTACTTATGTTTTTTTCTTTTGTGTTGTTGCCTGGGTGACTGTGTAAGGCGCTTGGCAATGGGTGAAATATGCCTATGCAAGTTTTCGACTACCAAACATTTCATCCACGAGAGTAAATGAAGAATCTATTCATTCAAAAATGAGTAATAAAAAATCTGAAATGTTTTCACAGCATTTAAATTTTTGGAACCTAAACTATTTTGTCTTCAATCCATTCATATTATTAACTGTCAATATGACTGTTGCATCCAGTTACCCTTGAAAGTGATTCACGGCCACAATGTATGAATAATCAAAACTTTCAGTATCGGCCAAAAAGGAAAGCTCAGATGACTGCTAAGGTGAAAATGAAAAACGATGATGATGCAGAAGATGGGTGGAAAAAATATTGAATTTTATTCTGTTTCAAAAAGGAACTGGGAAGCCAACACTGCTGCTGAAGGAAAATCAAAAGAAACTTTAAACAGAGGGTAATCCATAATGTGTCGGGCGTTAGGGAGGAAAAGAAACAATTAAAACTGCTTGGCAGTGAGCCCAAGAATTTTGCCACAATTTGTACAGAGATAATTAAAAACAAATGAAGAATGGCTGAGTGGCAATCAGCAAACAACAGCCAGGTGTGTGAGGGACAGCAGTTAAATTAAATGACTGGAGGAGAAAGGTAAAACAAAAGCAATCATAGTAACAAAAGCAAGATTAAACAAAGTAGAATAGGCGATAACAACACAGAACATAGAAGCAGAAAACAAATAGAAACATCCAATACTCAGTGCAGTAATTCCTGCAGATCGTGCCATCGTCTGTTATGGGTCATAAATTTCAATTTGGTATCATTTATTTAACTACTTAAACAGCACCCTAGATCTGAAGAGACTTTTTTCTTTATGTTAAACTATTTAAAGTCCTGTTTGCTTGATTTCATTCACCTCTTGGTCAAATTTCTACTAAAAGCCTGAAAAAGCTGATCAGTCTAGCATGTTTGTGACATGTGTGGTCATGTTTACATTTAATTCTAATTAAAATTTCCCCACTCCATTAGACAACATAATGAAATGCAAAGTATATGTAAGCTAAAACTAGTTGCAATCATATACCTCAAGAATAAAAATTATATCTATATTTTCTCAGCTAACATTATATATCAGTAGAAATACTCTCTATGTAGCAAACTTTGCAATTTCTAAATTACAGAATAATGCAAATTCATGTCTATACATTTTATGAGGTTCATACATCAATGAATTATAAAGCAACATACTCATTTGACAGAGCATGAATACTTTTAACAATTAGGAGACTAAAGAAACTGAATAACATCTAAACATCTGCTGTTGATAAACAACTTTATATTTTGGTTTGACAGACTGGACAAGGTTCACAGAGAATGCAAGACACCCATTTGTTCTTCTGGAAGAATCTACATACTCATTGTAAACCATATTTCCAAAAATACAGGATGTTCTGTCAGGACAAAGAAAAACCAATGCATACTTTTGTAGGTTATATTATTGTAATGGTGTCTTTAGAGTTGTGAATAAAAAAAGGAATCGGGCAAATATAATATGTTCTTGCCAAGATCCTGACAAAACAACAGAAAAATAGATCATATCCCACCACAACTTAAATCAGTGCAATGTCTCCCTGTTTGTAAAAAGACAGATGAGGTAGATTAAAATTTTGTTAATGATTTTTAAATCTCTAGATGGATTCTCATATCACCAGGTTGCTGTTTCTTCATTGGTGTTCGTTAGACCAGAATCACATAAAAGGAGGCAGTATTTAGTTTCTATTCCTCTCATCTCTGGAGCAGACAACATGAAAACACAGCATATGCAGAAATCGCTTTGTTTAAATTTTCTATAAAGGTCAAAGATTATCTTGTCAGTTTGATTTGATGTTTTACGTATTTAATTGTTTCAAATTTGCATTTCAGAATTTTTCTTTCAATGCGAGACTTCTTGTTTTTTTTAATGTTCTTTCCCTTTTAATGCTTCTCCTGTAAAGCAATTTTAGTAACTTTGGTTGTGAAGGATTCTATGCAAAAGTCGAGCATTGGCGCCACTAATCTATTTAGATTACTGCTATCAGATTCCTCAGTAAAACTCTCAACTGCATAGCAGCAACACAAAATGAGCAAGGACACGCTGCAGACTTGAGAAGTACACAAAATTCTGCTCCAGTTAGTATAATTATTTATTGCTTTAGAGGGTTTCAAAACATATAAAATACATTTTAAAGACTGTAATTTAAATTTATTGCTTCTGATTTGATGCTTTGAAGCTTTCTGTGCTACAGAGCAAAGGAATCAGAACCTCATGTGAGTTTTTTTGTTTTGTTTCGTTTTTTTTCATCACAACCACTCCAGCATTGAATGAGCCTTTGCATTTTTTCAGGTGTGGATGATGGAGCAGATATCCCCAGAGAGATGGTTGCAGGCATTTATGAAAGGATTCAGCAGAGAGAGCTGCGCTCCAACGAAGACCACGTCACATATGTTAGTCGTGTGGAGCAGTCCATCCTGGGCCTGAAGACAGTCAGTATCAGGCTTTTCCTCTTTCCTTCTCAGTTTAATCATGTCTCGTTCGGTTTGAATTGTCTCACAGCAGTCTGTTTTACATTAGCCGCCCTCTCCGTCTCTGTAACCTTGTTCCTTCAGGTCCTCGCTGTGCCCCACAGACGGCTGGTATGCTGCTGCCGTCTGTTCGAGGTTCCCGATGCCAACAAACCTCACAAACAGAAACTGTCTGCACTCCAAAGGGAGGTGTTCCTCTTTAATGACCTGCTGTTGGTAAGGATTGACCTTCAAAGAGATACACTGGTGTGCGTGAGCATGCATGCAGTCATGTGCACAATAGGAAATATGGTTTGATATCCAGCATGCGATTAAGGAGAGTTTACTATCTTTGTGTGTGCAGATCCTGAAGCTGTGTCCCAAGAAGAAAAGCTCAGCTTCATACACTTTCTGCAAAGCTATGGGTCTTCTGGGAATGCAGTTTCACCTCTTCAGCAATGAGTGTAAGATGCTACTTTACTTTGCAGCAATTTATTCCCATTACAAGCCCTAGCTTTGAGCACAAAAAGTGCTGAGCTTGCCAAGTTGTCCATTTTACTGTTGTTCTTTCAGGTCAGTGTCAGCACTCAGACTGTGAGGGTTCATTGCAATACATAATGGCACACATTGCTATCAAATTGTGGTAAATATCCTTCAGTAAGAGTGCTTTACTGTAACTGATTTAAACGTTAAATTTAAAATGAAAGAATAGTTCAACCTTCCAGTCTGAAGCTGAAGAAAACATTTATAAATTACAATAGAGCAAAGAAAATCGACAAGGGACCAAAATGTCTGGGCTGCTTTGTATTAATGTTCTGCTTTAGCTCTAATTTCTGGTTGAAAGAGTTTATGATCAGATTAACATGTGAGTTTCAGCAGCAGCCGAATCCACAACACACAAAATGTTGCAATCTTAAATAAAATGTTGCATTTTTTAAAAGAACCCAAACAATGTGTTAGCATGTGCTTTCAAGCAATTACAAAACAATGAACTGATGTTGCACAGTAGCACATTTATTTTTTTAGCCCCCCACCCAATCTGGTGTCCAAGACTGTATCTTTTTTTACCCCATGATTTGAAAGTCTATTCTAAGGGTGTTTTATTAGCTGCAGTCTTTTAGAAAATTGAAACAGAGCTGAATTGAGTTTTAACAGTCCGCAGGATGCACATTTTCCCCCCCCATGGATATAATTGAAGTTCTTCCTTTTCCTCTCTCTTGTGGTATTTACTCAGATTATGCTCACGGCATTACCATGATGAGCCCCTTTACCTCAGAGAAGAAGCAGCTGGTTAGTTTCTGCTCTCCCAGCGGAGAGGAGCTCAGGAAGTTTGCAGAGGAGCTCAGAGAAGCGATCGCAGAGGTCAACGAGATGGAGCAGATTCACATTCAGTGTAAGGACACAAGCACACTGCTCTCATTACATGGACATTTGATTAAAACCATGGCGCGCCTTCAGGCGCTGACAACAGTATTTGCCTGTTTTGCCTTGTAGGGGAACTGGAGAGGCAGCAAGGGATCCAGTTGCATGGCTTACACACCAATGGTGGGCAAATGGACACACACATGGGACATGGCTCTCCCTCAGGTGCTGGTTTTGCTTGTGTAGCATAATGAGTCATACATTAACTAAATGTCAGGTCCCTATATAATATCCTTGGTTTTTAGTATACATATATGCCGGATGACTGACAGAGATAAATTTTCATTCCACAGGCCAACAGGATGTGTATGATAAAACTGGCAACAACAACACAGTAGAGGTGAGTGCCTAAGCTACTCTCGTCTCCCTCAGGTAAGTATCTGCATATTCAGCTCTGTGAATGTTGCGTGTGTTTGTGTGCGTATATGCAGTTAGACAGGAACTGTGCCTCATCCTGAAAGGAGAGTGCTTTTTGCTTTAAAAGAGCACTGCCTGCAGCACATCACTACTATACAGACAAACCTACAAAGGCTGCTAAGAGGTGGCTCTGTAGTAGCGCTGCAAACAGTCCCATTCTGTTTCTGATAAGTGGACCAGCAGCCGCTGCTTACAAAACAGCCCTTCAGACATCCCAGCTAAAACCTGCCAGACTTCCCATGTGAGCCAGCACAAGGTTGACTGGCTCCTGGAATACCATTGACAAAGCTAGATAAGCCTGACTCTGTAAAAGTCAATAGGTGCATGTGTTAATGTTGTTGGGTCTCGGTGGAACTAGCTCCTCCTTTAAAGTGATAGTCCTGGATTTTGTAACTGTGTTTCTATTAAAAGGTTATAAACAGTTATTAACGCTGGTGGTGATTTAACTGAATAAAAATCCAGATCAGATGGCCTTGGAGAGCGAAGCTAGTGAATAGTTTAACAGGTGCCTTGACCAAAAAGAGACCTCAACAATTTCAGACAATTCCAATTTCAAAAATGTTAGGCTATTGATATTTTATGGACTTTAAGCTGATGTCATGTATTCATTGGCCAGTTATTCATAGAGAAGTTGATTATTTGTAGAGGAAATGGAAGTTGGAGGAGAGATCCAGTGAAACCTGCTTGCTAAAACGGAACATTTAAAGCATTTCTGGTCAGAACAGTTATCAAGCAGAAAAGCAAGGCATTGAAAAAAAATCCCTAAACTTGTGTTCACTTAAAAAGTTACACTATTTTCACTTTTTACACAGCTTTGCTGTTGTATGAGATCCTTAATACATTACATTCTCATAATGTTTTACATAATGTATCACCTCCAAACCAATTTTCTGCGTAAATGGTCAGCGATTGTGTCAATACCCGCTTAATGCAAACATAACGACATTTTAAAGTTCACCAAATAGAACGGTCATAAAGGTGTTTTTAAGAAAGTGTGTGATTCTCATAGACTTTATTCACTGTAGCCATGGAGATAGGCAGAGTAAAGGGATGGAAACATGCAGAAAAGTTCCCTAGTTCAGGAACTGAACCCCAGACAGATTGCAATGACTAATGACCTCTGAAAATGAGGCTTCTGCTCTGCAGCAACAGCGTTGTGTTACTACAAAATCACTGGATTTAAAATAGAAGTGGATTTATACTAAATAAAGATAGCAAGAGAGTACTGGGAGCATATTAACTGTATATATAGCCTTTTAATAGAACCTCTTGGAAAGAAAATCCTTTACCATCTCTTTAAACCTAGGCATATAGATGAATCTGTTCTTTTTTTTGCAGTTCTGTCCTTGTTTTATTCATTTTTCCCTCTTTTCCCCTGCCTTTCGCTTAGCCCCTTAGAATTGTAATTTATTGTGTTAGGGAGACACCTTGCCCTCGGTGTCGCCTCTTTCCTCTCCTGATACTCCTTTATCTCTAAACCTATCATTCTGCCACTCATTTTCTATTACGGCACACCCACATATGTAAAACCCGAACTGTTCCTGCTGAAATTTCTGCCTACGATCTCGTCTTACCCCGCGAACCCTGTTTTCTCCTCCCGGCCTGGTGTTTGCATAAATTGTGACCAGAAATGAAATAAAAATGTAGATTTAGTAAATAGATTAGGGACAGCATGAGAGAGTGTGAATTTTGCATGCGCTCGCACTGCATGCTACCACCTGCATGCCTGCATGCCCATGTGCATTAACACACCAGAGGGCTGCGTAGAGGCTGCGTTCAGGCTGGTAACTCCTCATGCGTTCTCTGACTGTTCCTAAACTAGGTGTCAATTCACAACAGGCTGCAGACCTATCAGCTGAGCCAGCCCAGCATTGAGTCCGCACCCCTGGCCCTGGCTGCACCCCCCACCCTGCTCAGCCCCGTCCAGGCCGGAGAGCTCCGCCCAGAGACCCTCATCCAGTGCCAGCAGATTGTCAAGGTGATTGTTGTGGACCAGAGCGGACGGGGACGGATGGAGGCGTTTCTCAGCCAAGGCCCAGCGACCCATCAGCTCATCCAGTCTGCCATGTCTACTCCCGTCCGAGTCAGAGAGGGAGATGGACCCCAGCCGCCCCTGCCGCCTCCTCCTCCACCTTACAACCACCCCCACCAGTTCTGTCCTCCTGACTCGCCCATGCCCTTCCACCACACCATGCCCCTCACCCGCCGGCGCAACTCCAGCGGCTCGCGCAGCATTGTATGAAAAAAATAATAAGTTGATCCTCACACTTGCACAAAGTCGGTGTAGCACAAGTCAACGCAAAAAATATTGAAGGAAAAGGAAAATCAAGAATCTACTCATAGAACTTGACAAAACTATGTGATTTGTTTTGAATGTGAGCTTTAATAGTGGTTCTGAAAGACATATTTTACTTCTTTTGTCTTCAAAATGTCACCCAGTATTAAATGATGTAGCCTGTCTACATTTCCCAGTTTTTAAGAAGTATGCTTTGTTTGCATTTTTAAATGTCAGCCATCAGGCAAATGTCTCAGCAAGCTCGGATCAAGAAACCAAGCGAAAGAAAATCTGTCCTAAAAGGACAAGAATGAAGGACTGTTTTCTGTTCGGGATATTAATATTGCTCTTCATTGGTGTGGATCTTTACTGGAGTGAATGTCAGGAAATCTTTCAGTAACGATGCCTAATGTGAAAAAAATACCAGTTAATAGGGGCTTGAAAAGTACTAATATCACTTGAATTTATTCACATTGAGCTTGGTTACACAAATTTTAATCTATTTTCTTGGGATTTTACATAGTGATGCAGAATTATAAAGCAGAAGGAAATGTAATGTCTTTTGCATTGCTCTGTAGCGTTCTGCGTAAATATGTAGCTATACCTCATTTTGATGTGATCCAAACTGTAAGATTTACTTTTGATCAAATTTACTTTATGAAATAGTCCAAGCGTATTCAAGTCACATGTATGTACATCAGCTTTAAAGTTTTGCTAAAGATTCCTAATTGGATTTAGGTTTGAACTTTGACTAGACCATTCTCAAGCACAAATGGTTCTCCCAGGGTCAATTCTGTTATTGTCTATTCTCTAACACCATTACCATTTAGTAATGGTAATGGTGTTAGAGAATAGACACCATTTTTCTTCCTGTATTTAGATATATCAATGCTTATAAACTGACCAACTTCCCTGTTCCTGATTAAAAAAAATTATGCATCCTCACAGTACAATGATGCCAATACTATGTTTTGTTGTGAGGACAGTGTTCTTAGGGAGAGATAGTTTGTTGGTATTTCACATATAATTTTATATTCGGGCCTAAAGGTTTAGACTTGGTCTTATCTGACCAGAGCGTCTTTCTGCACATATTTTCTGTCCTGTTGCTGTAAGATTGTTGTATTAATACTGAGGTGGAATTATTAACTCCTTCATATAAACATAAAATATAAAATGAAAACCAACATTTTACATTTACTGCTCTATTATGCAGTAACTTGTGTTTGTCTACAGTGTAAAATCCCAATAAAATACCTTGGAGTTTGTGGTTGTAATATAAAAAATGTGGAAAAACTTCAGGCATGAATATTTTTGCAAGGTAAGATATTTGGTTGTCTATTCCTGATTTTCTTGCAAGCAAAACAGATGTATGAAAAAAGCAGGAATGGGTGAGGGGAAAAATACATCAGCTGATGAGGTGTAGTGTCAGAAGCAAAGTCGTTCCCACTCACCCAAAAAAATATCTAAAAAATTTCTCAATGACAATCATCTTTTTGTGCTTCATTGTGTGTTTTGCTAAAACTGTCTCATTTCTTGCTGCTTGTATTCAGTGGTTTGTTGCTCTGACGGGAAAGACTGCTGCACTGCAACATGTGATACTGCATCTGCACCTCACAGAGAGCAAAGTGTGTGTGCACCATGTGTATTCAGGCTGCTTACTCGTGGGCCACTGGGATTTGGGCCGATAATTCATTCAAAACAAGGCTAAAACAGGCGCTCACAAAGCCTTTCTTCTCATGTACATTTACTCCTGTGAATACCAAGTGTGAATACCCATACCCATGTTACTTTTGGATTTAGAGTATATCTTAAAAAAGCCCAGAAAAAGCGCTATTATTAAATCTTGAAATGATGCTACACAGGGTAGATACCTCAGAGTTTTCACTGTTATATTTTCCTTAAATAACTGGATCGTTTCACAAGCAGAGATGCATTTCTGCGAATGTTCAGCTGGAGAAAAAAAAAACTGAAGATGTCTAAGAAATGATTCTTTATTTCATCACTGTGTTGATTGCTCAGCATAGATGGTGTCTGACTTGAGCCGGTATATATAGCACATCACTAAGTCTTTTTGCACCACAGAATATATTGGATATATTGTAAATAGATGAAATAGATTTATTCTGAAAAAAAAGTGATCGGTTTGCCCAGTGTGTGTATCTACGTATGTATTTGTACAGAGAAAAATCTAGTTTAAAAGAAAAAAAGAATAATATAGTTATTATAGTTACTATTCACGTTTATTACTGGGGGTGTCCTAAATGCAAACCCCCTTATGAGAGTCGGGAAACAGGCAGTTTTTTGTAGCGTAAACAGTTTAGTTACTGATCTAGATCCATCATTAAAGAGTCATATCATGTTATAACAACGTTACTAAAAGATGGCAGTGGCACCTGTGAAGGTGTGTAAAGGGCTATCCTGTAATGGTGAACACATACAGTAAAACACATACCCACAGACGCACACGAACACGCGCACACAAACATTTACGACCTACACATAGCTGCTAAAACAACAAATTCTGATTAAATATACTGCTTGATTTATCAAGTCAGCAACCCCACTTTGTTTACTATGAACTCTGACTGGCTTGTAGTATAAAGCATGATGATTTTATTTTGTTTTCTTTTTTCTATTATTTCAAGAGTACAACAGGAGCTCGATGCTATGTTTGTTTCATTATTGTCAGAGCATGTTAGGTTTGATTGATGTCATTTTCTCCTCCCTCTCGCCCATTCTTTTCCCTTCTCTTCTCTCTGTGGCTGTCATGGAGACGCACCAAATCTGCATCCTCCTTGTGCAGCACCGTCAGTTAATCTTTGCATCCTCACGGTATTTCTAACAAGGAAATTTCTTAAAGAACAATGTGTTTCCTATTGGAATTTCTAAGCTTTTCTGTTTGGAGAAAATGAAAGAATAAAGTAGTTTTTACTCTCGGGCATCGGGCTGTTTTGTGTGCTTCAGGAGTCTCGCCGAGTTTTTGAAGGATAATTTTGCACCAGGTGTGGAAGAAGATTGGTGGAATAAAGAAGCTAATGGGAAACCGGTCTGCGCCGGTGTTCCCGTGTCATCCCGGTGCACCAGGTAAACTAATTCATTTGAGAACACAGCCAGATAATAGCAAATCTCAGTCAAACAGGTCTGAATTATTCCACTCAATCTTGCATTACATGGTTGTGGATTTTTATTTTCGTCGAAGTGCGTGACAGAGGTTGAGTTAAATTAAATAGAAACTTATCAGAGTTTATTGTTGTTTCACAATTATACAAATGCAACCTACCTAAAATGAGCCAATACACCTAGTCTATTTTATTGACAGAACATTCATGAAGTTTTTACTTCTAAAAACCTCAGTGGTTTTATTCAGGAGAGTTTATCAATAGCTCTGCTCCGGTAATCATTATTTTAATGTAAAAAGGCACGCAGGTGGAACAAACCCTGCACAAGCTCACACATGTAATTATGAACAAGTTGGAATTAAGTCTTCACATGTTTTTTGGGAGTGTGCAAGAAAGCTGGAATACCTGGAGAAACTCCATGAATACACAGAGAGAACGCCACTCAGTTAAACTTTGACCCCACATGAATACATAATTTCTCACCTGTGAGGCAATAATGTCCAAGGTTTCCCCCAGAAAACTTGCTGAGCCTGGTGGTTGGGTGTTAGGACAGTCAGTCATCCAGCAGCCTGTTGTGTTTTTGGGTTAAAACATACTTTAAGTTGGCATAAAATTTGAAAATATAATGAAAATTGGAAGATTAACATGTGAACACCGACTATAAAGTCTTAAATGCAAACATCTGTGGACTTCCACTAGTGAATAATTGAAATCATTACTGACTGTAGAAACATCACATACGTCCTCCATCAACTGTGATTCTCTGCCTCTTTATGCTTTCTCTAGATTCAGAAACCTTGAATTTAAAATAAAATGCAGAATGAGCTTCTATCCGAACTTTGCACCACTCTCCCCTTAATTCTTTAATGGACTATTCTTTACAATTTTCTTTACAGTTTTTGGTCATATTTTGTGTGCATTTTTCCTTCCATGCATTTTCTTTTCACTCAACTTCTCATGAATATCCTTTGGGAGCTTTGTGAACAGCCACACCAATTTTCAGTCACCTTCCCCAGGGTTTAATTGGTCATGATGTCAATCAAATAACAAACACTTGTAGACTGTGTAGGAGTCCTATGGCATTGTTCCTAAATCAAAGACTTATATTCAGGCTGAGTCCCAGGGAAAAAGCAACTTAGGTTTGATGTAGACATTTGACTTTGTTATTTTATAGATGCATTACATCAAAATCTGTTCAGTCATCTCAAGAGATAAAAAAACCAACCAAAGCATGGTATAACCTCTTTTAACACCCCATCCCCCAATTTAATTGAAACCAGCACTGGCAAGTTTTACTTTTAAAATGTTTCTTTTTAATATCAAAAGCTAATAAACATTTGATGACAGCAAGTCCATGGGGAAAAGTTTTACTGTCAAGTATCAAGGCAAGAGTAAATGCTTTGAGTTTGCAAATCAGTCTTCAAAAGCATACACAATACCTGAACGCAAACAAAGTTACAAAGAGAATCACAAAATCCCATTTTGGCTTGATAAATTTTCTTAAAAAACAGTAACATTAAAGTAATGCAATGCAGATGTGCAGAGTACCTGTAGGTGAACAGATAAGATTGAAGTCTCACAATAAGCTCATGCTCTCTTTTCTGGCCATGTCATTCCTGATATTTATAGCTCCTCCAAAAGTTTCTCTTCCTGTCTTTGGAAACGAGCAGACAGGATGTGCAAGAAAGTAACAACTGGACAGAGAAAAGGGTTTGAAGTGGAACATCTAAGTCTTATTCTTTTTCAGCTCCTCTTTATTGATCATCTACATTTGTCTACAGGGTGGAGGTCCAGTTGAGGATCCTATGGTCCAAGAAAAGCTCTTAGAAATCTTCCTCCAGTCAGTGGTTTACATGGTCGTCTCTTCCCATTCCAACTCAACATCACCTGAAAACCAACACAAATCTTTTGTTTGAGCACAACACTGTTGTGTGAAGTTTGGGTTCTTATATTTATGTTTATTATTTACCTTCCATGGCTTCCAAAGAGTCCATCTTCTCCAGAGCAGAATAGTTAACAAACCAGATGGACTGGCTGTTGCCTTTGTTGTTCAGAAGTTCCAGAGTACTTTGGTGGAGGAAGATGTACTGGGCCTGACAGCACAAACACAGGCTGATGATGATGGTTCAGACCAGATGTTACTTTGTCACTTTGATTCGAAACAGATGCTGAACACAATATTCTCTTGACAATAAAGCAAAAATGGTTTATGCACTGTGTGCATAAATGTTTTCATGTTGCCCGATTTATTTGCTTTGGACACAAATCTGTTAGAACTGATTTGTGCAGTATTATGAAGATCCTCAACCAAATTTGAACACTTCACAGAAAGAAAAGAGAAAGTGATCAGTGCCAAATCACAAACTAGATTAACCAATGTTGGTGGCAGAAATTCCTACGTGGTAAGTAATTCGTCAGTGGGTGTAACTAACTAACACACACAATGGTCATGTCATGTAGCTGCTTATCCTATGAAATTAAATCATTAACTGAAAGGTGCGAGCTCGAAATAATAGCAGAGTGGAGTTAAATCAGTGCATTCATTCATTCTGTGAACAAAAAGGTGTCAAACAGGTTGTCTTTATGGACAAAAGCTTGGAATATTTTACATGTTGATTATTGTCAGATAAATGATATAATATTTTGTCGTTATGAAAGGAAGAATGTTTTTAGGAACCGTCGAGAGGTTCTGCAGTTGAAAGCAGTTTGATGGACAACAAAAATTATACAGGGTTAAAATTTAGAACTAAACTAAACTCATTAACAGGTTGTCAGGGTCTCCAGCGTGGCCAGGAGTTGTTTTAGAGAAGTCATCTCAACGTGAGGACAGAAACTATTTCTGAGCTGCGTGTATTATGCCTCATGTGTCGTCGTTCTTTGTGGTGAAAAGACAGGGTCCTGGCTCAAAAGGTCTTTTAAGATGCTTTTGACCTGCATGACGAGGCAGACTAATTAGATGTCTTCAATCCTAGGCAATGAGGTGCTGATGAGCTACTGTGGTATGTTGAACTACTGTGGTATTTTGGGATCCATGAGAAACTGTGTCAAGTTTATCATGGATCCCAAAACACTTAATTCAAGCCAGACTACATTTAAACCAGGTGATTGTTACAGGGACGTTGGCTCTGTATATTTCCTGCTGGTTTCCTGCTCTGCAATTTGTTGTATTGTGACAAAATGTGACAACGGTCTAGGTGTGTAGATGCTTATGTCAGGCACTGTATAACACAGCCTAAAAGAGTCATATGTGTAGGTTTCGTTTTGACAGTCCATGCGGGACTCAATCCTGAATCTAAATATTGAAACATGCTGAAAATGTAGACATGAGAAAACCTTGATGACACGAGGAAAATGAGCAGAGGATCCCACATTAGGCACCGTGCCAATCCTGGCAATCACTTCAGTAATCACTGAGGTGATTTCTGGATGGGATCATGCTGTTACAAGAAGGAGATTGCTGTTTTGCATTTACCCCTAATCCGCTGGCAGATTATTCTAGTAGTTATACAAAATAAATCTTTTTTATTAAGAATAACACCAGGGCATTTACAATTTGGATTGAAGCCAACCACATGTGGATCCACTTATTTTCTATTAACATATCCGTGTTATGCAACCGTATAGCTGTGTGGCATCGATGTGGTAAAATCAGTTCAGATAATTTCAGTTGGGAGACAACTTTTTTTCCTTCTTTTTAGGATCCACTTGGTTGTGGATTCATTAATTTGTGTTTAGCAGAGTTAATTTCAACATTTTTTGTAGTTTTGTATCTGTTGTGGTGTCCAAACCCAAATAGCTGATATCTAGCTTTTGTCCCCTGTTGAACTCACCAGATTCTGCACCATGCACATCCTCTCACTGCGCAGCTCAGCTACCAGCCCATAAATATCCACAAAGTCATGATCTCTGACGTGCTGAATGAGGTGATCGAGAGCAATGAACACGCCTGTTCTTCCCACACCCGCACTGAGGGAACAACGAGAAAACCAAAATCACTCTTACACCAGAATCTGGGAATTTGCTTCTATTTATAATCAGAATGTGCTGTTGGATATTCAAACTATTCCTTTTATCCTACCTGCAGTGGACCACTATCGTGGAGTTGTCCTGGCGATGTGCTCGGACAGCTTTGACAAACTTAATCAAGGTGCTGCAGGATTCTGGGACCCCGTGCTCAGGCCATGAAGTGTAGTTGAAGTGCTTGACTAAAATGTAGTGACCATGCTGCAGAGAGCAATAGATGTGGTTTAGTGTAAAAATTGGGGTAACTTGTTAAATACTTGGCTCATTATTAGGAAATTTCACTTTGTTTGGCTTAAAGAAAGTGACATAATTAACCAGTGTAAATCCTTTTGATCCACTGAAATGTGCTACACAAATAAACTTGACTTGTGTTGACACGAATAACAACAATACTAGCTAAAGTCGAGCAAAAACTCTGCTAAATGTCATGTAGGATTACACTAAAATATAAAGTTTTTACACCAGATTATCTGTTCACCATCAAGGACCGTGGGTGCCTATCTCCAGGAAACAGGGAAAGAATTTCCATTAAATCAATCTCGCTGCTACCGTTTTTGTAAATTTATTTCAGAATCTTTGATATGTGTTGCTCTTCATCATCCAAAAAAATATCAGCAAGGAAGGACCTACTTGTTAAAGGTCACCCTTATCTACAATCATAGCTGTAACTCAAAAGTGACACACAAAGCTAAATGAAGGCCAGAGTTTATCTTGCCACCTTTCAAAGTCAGAAGGCTTTTTCCACAAATGTTGTTTCGTGTGTACCTATACGTTTGGAGAGCAATGTATGTGTGTGCTCAAGAGTCGTGTATTTGTATTCAGGAGGCTTTGCTACCTTTTCTACTTTCAGTGTTCTGACAGTCCAATCAGGAAGCACTTCTTCTGACACTTTAGAGATGAGAATATCACTAAACACCGTCATTGGCTTGTTGTCCTCAGGCCAATACTTGTGACACCGAATCTGAAATGTCAACAGCGCAGCACACAAAGCATTTGTCAGATCTTCAGAAAAGAGTTTATCCCTTCATGGAGGGAAGAGCCGTAATGCTGCTTGTACTCTGATTTCTGTCACGCACCCTGCCTTTCTCATAACATTGTGTGAGCATGGCAACACTGCGGGTTCCTGTCTCCCAGATCATCCTCCAAAAGTCAGCCACTGTGCTGGGCAGAGGACCCTGAGTGGCTATGAACTCATTGGGACACAAGTAACCCTGCAAACAAAAAAGACTGTAGTCCTCAAAATAGACCTCTGATCAGAGTTTATGAGAGTTTTTTTAGTAGCGATAGCTCACCGAGACAAAGCTTGCATTGATATAGTCTGATCCTGCCATGCCTGGTTCTGAGAGCAGCTTCACTCGGTTGTTGTTGTCTAAATGCAGACAAAACAGGAAAAAAATAATGTTCAGTGAACAGTGTGAAATGTAGCTCTGCAGAGGCACAATGGGACAGAAAATAAGACTCAGGCCTAATTTCTAGTCTAACCACATACAGGGTTTGATGTTGAGGAAACGGTTCTTGGATTTATTCCATGGCAGGTCGGCGTCTGTGGTGGCCAGGTCCGGCAGCAGCTTTGGGAGCTCCTGGAGGAATAATTAACAAGAAAAAATAAATCTAACACATTCACATTAGCATTCACATAAACTCCCCGGGACATTACTTTGAGCCTTACAAAACTAACTTGAGTTGTCTCATTAAAAATGATTACACTAATTGAGACATTAAATATGGGAAATCTATGAGAGCTTCAGATGTTTGTGCAGCCAGGTAAGATTTATGGTTTTGGGGTTTTGTTGCTGCCTGGTGAAGAGAAGGAAACACAAACATTCATGCAAGGTTGAAAAGCAACATTATGTGAAAATCCAAAATCTTTTCCCTTCAAAATATTTTCTCATGTTTACCTGTTTCTCAAGGTTTGGCAAAAGAATCCCATCAGCAATTCGGTTTGTAATTTCTGTATTTGAAGTCATTCTAGAAATCATCCTTTGCATGATGCCTTATGCATGTACTACTTTGTGTTACTCTATCATAAAATCCAAATTAAACACATTTAAATATGTCGAAGAAACATGAATCAATGAGGAGAAGTAGAGGATTTATGAACACTTTTGCAAGGTGTTACATATGCAGGGCTCGGGCCTTTCTGGGTTTTAGCCAAACACTTACCGAAAACTCCTCCTGGAACTTTGAATTGTCATTGGCACACAGATCTTCCACATGCTGCAGGAAGGATTTCTTGTTGACAGGCCTGACAGAGACGATGGGAGA
Organism: Poeciliopsis prolifica; assembly: GCF_027474105.1. Classification (NCBI taxonomy): domain Eukaryota; kingdom Metazoa; phylum Chordata; class Actinopteri; order Cyprinodontiformes; family Poeciliidae; genus Poeciliopsis; species Poeciliopsis prolifica. The sequence continues at coordinate 10,228,327 of NW_026562376.1, read as the reverse complement.
GAAATGCACTGACTGCGAGCGACAGAAAGAGTCAACAATGCACCATTCTATGTCAACTTATTTTAGGTTACGAGAGGCGTGGAGCCATGAAGTACATGCTGATTTCTCCAGCAGCTGCTGCGTGCATGCTCGCATCATTTATAAAAGATGACTTACTTGAGCGACTTCCTGTAGCTGAGCAGCCTGGACAAAAATAGAAACAAAATAAACAAATTAATGCAATGATCGCAGCCCACACTTTGGCATCGCCATCCATAAAAATTTAACTAATCCTCACAGCAGAAAGTACACCAAGACATGTGTTTAGAAAACCCCCTTTAGGAAAGAGGGTTGAACCATTTTTTGAAATCAAATCCACGCAACACTGATGCATGCCTTGATATTTCATCCTAATGATAGTGATGATCAGTTACATGAAAAGTGAGCAGGTCTTTTCCTGTGGAATCTACTCAGATCTTCAACAGTTGATGAAGCTTACTGTTTATGCCTCCTGTCTTCCAAGCGATTTGAGGCTGCATAAACAAATTAAAACGGTTTTATGGAGAAGAGTTTCAGCAAAGCAGTTCATCCCTCTAGTAGGGATCGAGGAAAACATGCAGGCAGTTGGTAAAACACTGATGTCACTGATTCATTGAACTATCAGCCTCCACAAAAGCTTTTCTAAAACTGCACAGATGGACGGTTTGACGCAAGCATTAATGGGCAACATGATGACACACACACACACACACACACAAGCATACACGCAAACACACTCTATGGGGAATTAAAAAAAACAAGAATACAACATGCAAACATGCCAAAATGAGCCTCACACACACATGCACACGCACACACTAAACACCCAACTTACTGGATGACATAAATCTCTTTCCGCCTAAAGAAGAAGGAGGAATACCTGGTGGGAGACAAATGTTCAGTGAGAGAAAGACAGCTCGTGAGAGTGGATGTAAACGTCTGCAGTGAAGGAGAGTTGGGAAGTGACAAGGAAAGGTGTGTTACTTTAACTGCGAGACAAGTCGCGTTTAAACAGATCTCACTGTGCTGTCAGAGCTGCAGTAATATTCTGGTCATATCAGAGAGGAGGAGACAAGAGACGCTGCCCAAATGAGTACAGTGAAACGCCTTCAGTATGAAAAATGAGTGAACAGTCAGTGTGGAGGAAGAGCTGTCATTCCAAATGTTTCAGATGAGTCGCCTGCTATCATCCCTCTACTCTTAAAGATAAAAGAGGATTCTGAGAAAAAAAAATCAGGGAAGTTCAGCAGGCTTTTAGACTCACTACTAAAAAATAATCATTTGAGGTCTCATTTGAAGTGAGCAGCTATCAAATTTACAGATCAATCATTGAAGTAAAACTTGATTTACTTCAATGATTGACACAAAAACGCGGAAAGAATATGTTTCTGTTTGTATATTTTATCTAACCTGCAAACATTTAATCAGGGTCTTCTGCTGAAGTAAATCATCAACTCAGAAGAAAAAAAAGTTCTGACTTTATGACTCTGTGATAATAATTACGTCACTTTGTCCTCTGAATTAAAATAAATGTCCTGAACTACTCCCAAGTACTAAATGAAATCTGGATATGGGTGTTTTGAGGTGAAGTGACAACAGTTAAAACGTCCTTGAAGAATAGCTCCTCAGAATGACTGGGATGCAAATCAAAGCCAAAGTTTTACTGGGTTAAGTTAAGATAAAGTGCAATCCAAGTTTTCATATCTTCATGGGAAGTTATTTGCAAGTTAGTTTTGTTTTATTTCAACTTTGCTAAAATATTTACACTAGAAACCAGAGAAAAAAACTTGGTCAGATTTTGTTTTTGCAGTGACATACCGATTTAACGTTGCAAAGGTATGTATGACTTTAACTAATGGGTCAAAACAATACAGCTTCTTAACAACAAAAATAAACACACTCAAGCCGAATCCAGTAATGTGAAAATAAACATAATTAACCTGCTGAGCAAATCTATGCAGAATAAGATGGCAAAGTGCAGCGAGACTGGTAAATGATCCTTTGGATCCTTTGACATAGGAATATTTCACAGGACACATTCAATAAATAACAGAGAACTCTGGAAGCCAAAAACAACACATGGGAGGTAACAGAAGATAAAATAGCTTCTACAGTGGAATAAAAATCCCACTGTAGGCTTTGCCTTTTCATCTGACCTGGGCATAATTGAAAATCTGTGGACATACCTCCAGATGAATGCATGTGGGACAGCTCATAAATCACACTGAAATACAGCTGGAGCCTTTTACAGGAAGAAATTATTTTCCACAGTAATACTCTACTATAAGGCTTTATAGAAATGTTTGCAATAGAAAATCTTTATTGACTTTCCTGATGGCTTTGGAGGATATGAGTACTAAGATTCAAGGTATTGAAGTATTGAAACTTTAGATTCAGAAGGTTGATTTAAAAAATATGAAAAATTCCAAAAATAATAACTTCACTGGTTAATTATCCATGTTTGCTAGTGGCGTTTTCCACCAAGTTGTGGGACAATTTGTTCTCTGCAAGCAAAGAAAAGAGGCTGAAAAGTTGGATTCCTGTTTTGTAGCAGAGATTGACTGGGAATAAAGGAGACAGAATGATTTCTCTGTTCTGCAGAGAACTGAGGGGAAGGGAAATTACAAAGCCACAATGCTGTGTTGTATCTTGTTGCCGCTGCAGCTCCTGTGTCTATTTTTTGAACAAACTCAACACCGCTAGATGATCCTACGCTGACAGGAGTTGCACACCAAGTTGGCAGCAGCAAAGAGGGTTTTTACCTTGTTCACATAGATTTGGAATCTTGTCTTGCATAGCTAAATCAAGTGTAAAGTTGAACAGCCTGCTTCTACATAAATTGGCAAAGTGATGATTCTATTTTAAAACCAACAAAGGCTTACCTATTGAGTTTTTCTTGTTTCAGCTCCATATCTGCTACAGCAATGAGTTGATCTAATTTGCACTTTGTCTCTATGATCTCTGCCTCTCTGGGTGAATAAGTCCCGCCCTCTTTCTTACGCTGATGGATCCTGGAAACAAATGTCGACCGAGCAGTTACTATCACTGAAAAAAACGGACATGTTCAAATCGTGTGGTGGTGATGTTATACAGAGTCGTTTTATATTCTTTTGATTGATCTCACTTTACTGAGCAACAGATAAGAAGGATGAGGAACACAGCCAGAAAGAATGACAGCAAAACGCCCAGGATGATTTGTTCCTCTTTGGTCAGTAGTCTGTCCGCTGCAAAGGGAGAGAGAAATCATTAAAGCAACCTAAAAACAAGCAAGAACAATACATGAATTACGTGAAGTTCACGTAATCAGAACTTCACATACACCCAACATTAGAATGAATTTCATCACAATGTTGGGCTTTCAATGAAATATGTGAACCTCTTTCTTCACAGTGAACTGAGAATATGATGTGCAACTTCAATCACGTTCAAGAAAGTCGTTTAAAGTTTGCTTTTGGACTTTGGTTGCTTTATTATGGTTTTGGAGGCACACTCTAAATAAATTAGGGCGTATTTAAATTTTTTGCACAGTACTTCAGTTCAGTTCTTTTTAAGATGAATAATTATTTCTTGGTCTTCTCTTAAGACCTACCTGTAGTTCTAATATGCTCTGAGAATTCAGAGTCTGTGTATTGGCCGTTGATGTTCGTGGCTCTGAATTTAAACCTGTTGGCATAAAACAGCAGCAGAACAACAGGAGCTTTTTATTCTTCCAAAACCTATTTCAATTTTTTAAAATATTGTATTGCTCAGAATGCTTCCAGTGCACTCACACGTAGACAGTGTTTGCCTTCAGAGGCCCGTTGCAGAAATGATCTGTGTCATTCTGTCTCAGGCAGTTGTCGTCCTCTCCAATCATGTAGGTTTCTGTGACGGTGTGGTTGTGCCTCAGCAGTGACGGGTCATCTCCAGACACACTGCGACCGCCTCCGATGAGCATATCCTTAGCTGCTGCCCTGTCCCTCGCTAAGCAGGTGGGGTTGGGGAACCCCGCGTCAGTGAGGTAAGGAGCAGGTCGGTGAAAATAGGCTCCCCTCCAATTGGTCAGGTTCTCGCTGTCCCTCACTGTGACATAATAAAGTTGGAGAGTGGATGAGTGTGAGCTTTTTATGGTGCACTCTAATAAAAAAAGAGGAGAAATTCAAGTGTATTTAACTAAAAGGTGATTACTGTCATACCCCCTGACTCGGCCACGATGACCTGGATTTTTGCGATTGGTCCGTTGTTGTCACTATAGAAACAGGCAGGCATGTGGATGGTTATGCTCCTGTGGGTTACCATGGCAACCCCTCCTTGGCCCAGCACTGCTTGGGGTCTTTGGGTTGGCTTGGATGGGGCTAAAACACACACACACACACACACACACACACACACACACACACACACACACACACACACACACACACACACACACACACACACACACACACACACACACACACACACACACACTATTATCTGGTGAACCATTGCGTCTGTGAGGTTTTACCTGTTACAGCAAAAGATGAAATACATAACATGGAAATTGCCTTCATTACAGAGCTAATGTCACATTAATGGTGTCATAATGCGCCGTCTCCAGAAAACCTGCTGTTAAGCTACAACTCTGCAACATAATTTTGTTAAATCACTGGAACAAAAAGAAAAGACACACTGTTGAGCACACTGCAGGTCTTGTACCTTTAATCCCTGTAGTTATCTGAACATGTGGACTGAGGGGGCTCCAGCCCGCCCCGTTTCTTGCTGCAATCTACAAACAGAACAGACACATGAAATCAGGGAAGACAGCAGAGAGAGACTAAGCACAGAAAGGTGTCAAAGCATTTCTAAGTTAAGCCCCCAAAAGGTTTAAGGAAGTGGAAAACATGATTTGGGGGTTTTGCTGCTTCATGAAAGCGTGAGTGTCCAGACCCATGACATGCGCATTCACTGTCGGAAACACACCATGGTCTGGAAGAAGAGTGAAAGAGTTCCGCTGTGTTAAAACATAAACTTTTGATCATTGTCTCCCTGCTGTCAGATAAAAACCAACATGTCTCCACACATCAGAAAACAGCACTGTGACTGATTGAACAGATTTTAATCCCATGCCCAACACAAGACACTCAGGTGGGAATTCATGAGGAAATCCAACCACTTCTATTTATTTTTTGAACTTGCCATTTGCTTCACTTGTGGACTTGATTCAGAAAGGATATTGTACAAAATACAATTAAGATGAGGATGGATAAAGAAGACACATATAGATTTTTGTCTCCCTGTCTAAAGTAAAGTCAGAACAAACTTCTCTTGTTTTAGGTCATTTAGAAGTGGAAAAGAAAATACGTCAGAGATTTACTTATTTATGTCTTCAAATAAGTAAATCAAAGATGGCTACATTAATTTCCTCAGTGTTTGGCAACATTGCCTTTGAACTGTATGACTTCTGCCATATGGTTCAGGTTTCCTGGTTGATGTCTTCAAATGAGTCAATATTTCCAAATAATGTTCTTTTGCTGGTGGACTTCTTTTATTGAGTGCACCAGTTTCTTCTGCAGCAAAGCAACCCCAGAGCATATAATCAAGCATACTATGAAGACATTTAAGAAAAGCATGTATGAACTGTATTAATAGATTTAAATTATACAAAAGTATAAAAAAAAATGACAAATCTCTTCCAGACTCCTTGGTAAATGAGATGAGATTTTTCTCACCTGTATACTGTAGGTGAGTCCTCCTTTAAGGCCTTCCACAAAAGCAAACAGCATGTTTGGTTCTCCATGGATGTTATCAAGACTCATGTTTTTCACCAACTGGTCCTTCTCATACACAAAGACGTAATAGGCAGTGATGTTTCCATTAGGCTCTTCGGGGGGACTGAAGCTCACCCTGACCAGGTTCACTCTCTCTGGGACAGCAGAGACTGTCACATTTTTGGGAGGATCTTTTGGCTCTGTAAAAAAAATAAAAATAAGGCATGATGCAAAAGCAGAGAAAGAAGGCAAAAAAAAGGAACATGATAGGGCTTCACTCCCGTACCCTCCTCCAGCGTCTGGAAGACAATCGGCCCAACAGCTTTCCCATCTCTGCCGGCATCCTCTACTGGACCAGTGAAGGCAGTGACAGTCACGGCATAAAGGTTGAAAGCTGTTAAGTTTGTCACAAAGACTGTTGTCAACTCTCCCGGGACCCGAACTATTGAGATGTTCACACCAGGACCATCCACCTGAGGTAACAACAAAGTTCATGATGGTTATTATGTATTGTCATTTGATGCAATAATCTGTTCTTCATTTGATGCTTTAAAACTCTGACCAAGAAAAGCCAATAATTGTCTTTCCAAGTAACATAATTTATTATTAACTAGGTACATGTTTTGATTTTACAGAGGTTATGGCTCAGAAAGGTGACCTGCACAAGATATGAAGTTGGTCCCGAGAGAACAGCTGGAACCTCCCAAGCAATCTGAAGGCTGGTGGAGGTTGAGGTCACTTTAAGGTCACGAGGTGGAGCATCGGGGTCTAAGGAGAGGAGATAAGGAAAATATGTGATTATCTGAAATGCAGTGGCTCCATATAAGACTGGAAACACATTAATCACACAGGACAAAACAAAATCAAAGATATTGAGGTCATTTATTGGATTCCGAGTAAGCAAACTGCTTTGCTTGCCTTAGTGCCTTTAGGGGAGGTACATTATTTAATTCTGAAAGTATATATCAGGTAGTAAAGTCATTATGGTAATGCAGGCTGTGACACAGAATGTGTTTGCCAAAATAAGACGACTAAATCATGGTATTCTAGCCACTGCAAGCTTTGTATAAGTATTGATAATTCTCTAATGTAATTACCACAAACTTCTGGGATTTTGAATGATAGACCAAAATAAAGAAGCACATAACAGTAAGGTGGAAGGAAAAGAGTAAAATAGTTTTAACAATGGTTTTGCATTACAAAAAAAAAAAAAAAATGAAAAAATGGTGGGATGCATTTCTTGTCAGACGTCTTTTCTTTGATACCCCTAAGTAAAATCCAGGCCCTTCAACATCATTCAGAAATCATGCAAATACTAAATAAAGATCACATATGTTTACGTTAATCAAGTCTAGCTGTTCTGAGAAGGACTGTTTTAGGCGCAGAGCAGCATCCAAAGGTTTGAATGTCTGACAGAGTATTGTTCAAATCTATCATCTGAAAATGATAACAGTGAAACTGCAAATCCATCAAAACTGCTGTTCATCAAAGCTGGTAGGCCAGGTAAGGAGAGCATTAATCAGAACTGCAGAGATCCAAAACTCAAAAGACAGATGATACTCAGACACTCCTCAAACATTGTCTTTTTGGAAGAGCAGCATTAAGAAAATCATTGCAAAAAATGAAGCACAAAGAAAGTTGTGTTTGCATTTTCCACACATAGCATAAATGTGGAAGAAGGCGCTCTGGTTAAATAGGACCAAAATGTCACTTTTTGCCTGCAAGTAAATTTTTAGAAAAAAAACTAACAAACAAACAATGCACATCTTGTTGACCAAACATTACCAATTAAAGTGGGAGTATCATTCTTTGTTTTTGTTTTTTTTTAATGTGCATGTCGTCCTGCTCTTTCCAGTATCCACAATTAAAACCAATTGAGAGTGTGTGGTAAGATTCCATCTAATTTGATTGAGATTGAATGCAAGTGCACAACACATGCTTCAAACTTTTATTTGTTATAAGTTTTGAAAACCACACATTCTTTTCCTGCACAATTATGTTGATAAAGATAGAGGCTCAGGTCAGCGGTACAATGTCACTATGTAGATTTAAAATTAGATACACAGATTGATGTAGTAATAGCTTGAATATTAAACCTGGTGAAGGAGGGCAGCTTAAGAGCAATATGAAGATGCATCCCTGCAGGATTATTTTTAATAACCTGTTGGAAAGCATTATGCTACACCATGTTAAGACTTTCAGGTGTGACCTTATGAAGTGAGAAAAAGCCTACTTATTGAATTAGTTTTCTTCACATTTTTATAAAGAAAATTGTACATTCTCTGTAATCTAATTCATCTGTCTGTGTGCAAATCCAAAATGTATTAGTCAAATACGCCTTGTACAGCTACCAAGTCTAATTAGACAACACTTAAAGGTCACATCAATAGTGTGTGTTCCTACTTCCAGCCAGGGTGTGTGCATAAATCCACTCTGCATATTCTCCAGGTCCAGCGTTGGTCACAGCGGCCACTTTGAAGCGATAGTATCTGTATTTAGCCAGGGACTGGAGGATGACATTGTCTTCTTCGGCACCATCTGAGGCATTCACTGACACATTAAAATTGTCCTCCACGCAGTGCAAGGCCATGCTGTCCTCTGGGGTTGGCAGGACAGTAGCTCGTGTGTTTGGTTCGCAAACTACTGAAATCAACTGTGCCACAACATGGTACTCTTTCAGCTGGCCAGGAACGGAGACCGGCGCTGCCCACTGAAGTGTCACATTGGTTGCTGTGACCTCAGAGATGGACAGGAAGCGAGGAGCAGTTGGAACTGTTAGGAGACAAAGAGGAGTTAGTTTCAAATACAAAACAAACAGGCTACTTTTATGAAGAACAAAATGCTTAACATGGCTAACCTGATTCAGAAAGGGTGAATGCTGTGCAGTTCAGGCTGTCTCCTGATCCTGCAGAGTTTACCGCAGCTACAGTGAATGCATACTCTTGGTCTGGTGACAGCCCGGCCACCTTGTACTGTGGTGCATAAGCCTGGTGGGTAAAGGTTTGCATGTCGACCTCTGCTGTGATCTCATAGAACAGGATCTCTCCGTTTGGGTTGGATGGAACTTCCCAGGACAGTTCAACAGAATCCCAGCTCAGTCCTGAGCAGGATAGATTCCCTACAGCATCTGAGACTGTAGGGAGAGGTGCAGAAGAGAGCAAGAAGCCAAAATTAATTTCAATAGATTTTAGTAGCTCTATTTAGGTCAACCATATTTCTGCATCAGTGTTAAATTTTGAAAGGGTGTCCATAATTATTATGAATTAACCTAAACATTAATTATGTTAAACATATAATTTTTAAATTGATTGCAACTACTTCTGTATATATTGATATTATGGTTAATTTTGTTGTAGCACCAAAATGATTAGTTTTTAATATCCTTGAATATTTTCATGTGATTCATGTTTTTTTCTACAATTTCACAACAAGGACGCCCTCTGGGTTATGTATCCTGGTTTCCTCAAGATTTTTCTCATTTTTATCTCCAGCTCCACAAACATCCTTCTTTGCAGTGTCTTCCTTCAAAGACTTTCACATTTTCACATCTTGCCATATTGCAGCTAAAAACTTCAAGGCTCTTCTTTGACCAATGTCTGCCTCTCTGACCAGTACGTTTAGGTGGACCTTTACATCTTAATAGATTAACACTTACTGCATGCAATAATCTTTGAATTCTTAGATGTTTGATTGAACGGTGCTCTTTGAGGTGTTCAAAGCTTGGGATATATATCTTATAACCTTCCCTTGCTCTTAATTTCTAAATATTCTTATCTCTAAACATGTTAAATGAATTCTGTTATCAAAGGTTGAATGGTATAAATCATTTTTAAAGTGAAAAATATGTAACTCCTGATTTACTGTACAGCGAGAAACCATGTATTGTGTGTATCCATGTTTGGCCCTGTGATGGATTTGTAATCTTCCCTGGCTGTTCACTGCTCTCAGTGACAGCTGGGATAGGCTGTCATCATCAGCCCCCTCTACCCATCAGCTCTGCATACACAAAATTATTAAATGTCACTGTGAAAAAGACTCAGGGTTTATTTATTTATTTATTTTTTGCCAAGAATAATTACATTTTTATGAGAAAAAAAGTTCCACAACTGCCAAGGATTTTTTTAACCTCACACATTGTCCTAAAAAACAGATAATTGTTGCCACTTGTTATGAACAACTAAACTTTTTCCAGTTGCAGTGGATGCTAGATACTTTTAGCTATTTTTGGATACCACTTTTATCTCTTCATCTGAAGAGCCAATATTACATTTTTTGACCAGACTTCTTTTAATAAAACACATTTTCGTATCGTGGAAGGTGTCAGATTACTCTCAGATTGAAAAAGTGGAGAGGATCAGAGCGTCTCAAATACCAGCTACCGAGAGTCCAAGCCGCAGAAGTGCAAATTTTTGGGTGGACTCAGACCTCAAATGTTTCTTTGCACTTTGAGCAAACACTTTATCGCGTCTCTATGAGAGAAACTTTTGGAAGTATTTTCCGGCTATTACCTTTATGTGCATTGCATACATTGTAGAGCTGACTCACACCTATTGGAAAGATAATCGCTGGAAGTTCTTTCTTACTTCTGTCAGAAGTAAGAAAGAATTTAGCAAAATTCTTATTCTGATAAGAATTTTGTGTCCTATCAGTCATATAGACACAAAATTCACATACAGCACTTCACATCTATTTGAACCCATAGAAATGAGTTTTAAAAGTTTTGATGAATACATATTTTATTGCAGTAATATTTTTCTACTGCTACATCAACATTAAATCTCTGTTTCTTTTCTTCTTTATTCTATGTGTAATGTTTCTCTTTGTGCATGATCACAAAGTTAACTTAGCTTTCACCTTAATTCCCACAGTTACAGTTCTTTTGAATATTGCATTTCTATTCTGATTGTAGATATAGAAAAGTTTAGGCAAGTCGTTTTCTTGTTGCCATTTTGTGCCTAATGGAAATCAACTCTCATCTGCCTTACTTAAATTCCATGCTCTCTTATCTTTGTCATTTAAAAGAGTGAGTAAGAGACATGGCCTCTCTCTCATACCATATTTGAACTAAAGCAAAACATAAAGTTGTATTTAAATAATTAGAAAATCTAAGTATTGTAAATCAACTTCAAGCTATAAAGTTTAAATGCTTTGTCTATCCATCCACGCCTTCACTTTTTTTGAAGGGTAGAATGCAGAAAGACAGACAAATCAAAAGCTTTGCTCTTTTTCAGCAGTTTTTTTCCCACCACAACAGATCACAGCTGTGCTCCCATTACTGCAGAAAAGGTTCCAATCTGTCTAACCATCTCCTGCTGTACCTTAACATCAAGGAACAAGGTAGATATTAAAACTCCTCCACTTAAAGCAGACCCTGACCTGGAGGAAGCACTCCACTTTCTTCTGGCGTTAAAAATTAGAGAAGGTGTTCATCATTAATTCTCTCAAACAGTGAGCTTTGAAGATTTTTCTTTAAATTTATTTTGCCATCCTCCTCACTGTGCATGTTGAAAAGATAAAAATAGGTTCTCTTCCAGCCTGGCTTGACACTGTTCCAGTTATTTTAAGTTTTTGAAGTTACTGATTTTATATTTATGTATATACAAGTTTAGGCAAGCTATAATTTTCACAGATTTATGATCAAGTTTGCCTCACTTAGAAATAAGGTTCTTGGAGCTTTCCCATTTTGAAGAGAAACAGACATCTATGTTTCATAGAGAAAGGAAAAGATTTTTACAAATGACATTTTTTTCCAACACTTTGATCAAGATTAGAACATTAATTATAAATGCTTCAGTTGCAACCAGTTTACAAAAATTGCTAGTTAGATCTCAATTTTTATTGCTAAAATCCTATTTGCCCCAAGATGTAATTTGTTAAAGCAAAAATGAATTAAATATCCATCTTTAATCCTATAACTTCAACACTAAAGAGCAGGGACATGGATCTGTTTGACTTTCCCCAGCGTGTGTATTACCTGACTCATTGGTTGTGAAGGTCACAGGGCTGCTGAATTGATTCCCATGGCCCACTCTGGTGTAACTGTACACACTGATCTCATAGGAGCTGTGAGGCCTGAAGCCTGACAGATGCTCTGTGGTCGACGAACCAGAGGAATTCTGCATTTGTTCCAACACACAACCAAATAAAACACAAATACAAGATTAAGATATCCAGATTCACTGATGGAGTGGATAAGATCAGTGTATCAGCACAGAAATGCACGCATGCGTTTAAGGATAATATTACCGCAAAGCAATACGTGGAGTGTGAAATTACCCCACGTACGTGTGCATTCTTCCTCAGTGGTTCTGTGGAGTGTGTGTGTGTGTGTGTGTGCGTGTGTGTGTGGGTGTGTGTGTGTGTGTGTAGGTGTGTGGGTGTGTGTGTGTACTGTTGTTATTGTGAAGAAGCTTTCAGTGTGTGAAATTAACAGTACCCGATGTGTGACGGTTTGTGTGATGAGGTCTTGGATCCGGAATCCGTACTTTATCACCACTCCATTAGGCTCCAGAGGAGATTCCCAGGTCAACCACACGGAAACGGCTGTGTGGTTGTATATAGTCAGGTTGCGGGGAGGGGAGGACGGACCTGGAGGGAAAAGTTCAGAAGACACAGTACAGAAAAAAAAAAAATCAAAATAGAAAATGATTAACTTGACTTCAGGCTTATAGAAATCTTTGGGATCTGCTTTCTAACTGACCGGCTTCATCAGTGTGAAGCTGTACAAGCAGGCTGGGCCCTGCGCCTTTACGCGTTGAGGCTGTGATGGTGAGGTTGTAAGCCGTAAATGACGCAAGTTCAGTGAGGATGACAGATGTGTTGGGGACCTGCGTTGTGTTTGTGCCCCCAGGTCCAGACAGAGTGAGGGTGTACTCTGTTATTTCTCCATTAGCCTCCAGAGGGCGTTGCCACACCACAGCGATGGAGGAGGAAGAAAGGTTTCTAGTTGACAACAGCAATGGAGGAGAACTGGGAACTAAAGAGAGAAAAATACAATCATCATTGCTGCTGTCTGCATGTCAGTGTAGAGCATAGTGTTGCTATGTCACGTTTTGTTATTGAAACCACAAATTATACTGTATTTTATTATTATAAATTACAAGAAATATAGTGAACTGTGTAGCTTCATCCATCCTGATCATCTTCCCTGTCCCTGCTGATGAAGAGCATCCCAACATCATGATGCTACTACCATCAAATATCTCCATGTGCTCCAGGCAGAGTTCACTTTCCTCCACATATTGTTATTTGCATAGAAGGTGCAACTTTGAAATTATCTGAAACTTGGCTTATCCCTTGTTTTTTTTACATACTGAGTTTGAATCACACACATCTATACTATTTACTTCTTCGAAGATCTCTAAATCCAATGGGTTGCACTGGAATATACTTATGGATGTCACAGTAAAAGGGCTGAAAGCAAATGCAAAACCTTTTGTATACTTATTTCTATGCACATTTTAGGAACTTTTTATTTGTCTAAATCAAAGTAGCGTACACTGCATTTAGTATTTGTAATGCGACAAAATGTGAAAATGTTTCAGTGGTCAAAATACTTTTGGGACAGAGTTACGAAGCAATCTCGAGAAAATGTTCTCACTAGTTTTTCTGGCATTAAGCAAATGTTAATAATTTTGATCACTGTAAGTAATCTAAAAGAAGAGAAGTCGATTTTCACTTCAGACAGTGAGAAAAAAGTATTTTTATTCAGATTATGTAAAGTTCTGGTTTCCACTATACCAGTTTGACAGATGAGTTCCATAAAAGAGAATGCATATGGTAAATTTGGATGTTGAAATAATAAAATAAACTATACTCACTGTCATCATCTGTTTTCAGGTACATGGTGCTGGTTTGATTGTAGGCAGGTCCAGCTCCCGTTGCTGGAGTAACAGTCAGTACATATGGAAAATACTTCCTCAGTCTGGTAAATAGGAAAACATTGTCGGTAGTGGTTTGCTTGATGGTCTTGTTCACAGCCACGGTCCCTGGGCTGCTCATGTTTGGGAATATGCCAGCCTCCTGTAAGGTGAGGATGTAGTAGGGACGGCCGTTTGGCTCCGTGGGAGGATCCCAGCTCACAATGATGATCGTGGAGCTGAAGATCTGAGCTGTCAGGTTTGAGACTGGGTCACTTGGCACTGCAAAAGGAAACATATAAAACAGTGTTAGCTTTACTGGACGCTACTTAAAACAGCAAAGAAAATTAAGAAGAATTTATTAACATGAAGGTGTCCGTCATTAAAACACAGTACAGCATTTCATTGGAAATAAACAGCAAACCGGTTAGGGCATCATGTAAAGTATTTCAAGTTAGTAGTCATAATTTCATTTACATTTATCAAAACAGTTGAAATTTGCATTTACAGAAATTCAGCTACTGTATAATATCAGCAGCGCAATGTGATATGCACATGGGGGACTTTGAAATAAAAGTTGCACACTGAAAATTTAGTGAAGTAAGAAGGAAAGATAAAAAGAAATACTCATCCTGTTCTTCTCAGCTCCTTTGGAAACACTTTTTCATACACAGAGTAGAAAAAAGGTAAATAAAGGGGAAATCAAGTGAATATCAAAGCTCATAAAAAAAAAATGGTTATAAAGAGTCTATGACCCGGTGAGTGAGCCCCTGCTGGGCTTGGCTGTGCAGGAGGGACAAGTTGCCCTGGAGGTCCGATGTTTGGCTGATAGTGGAGCAACTGGAGCACAGGCAGAGATACAGGGTCAGTATGAACATATGGAGACAGAGAATATTTCAAAAACTAAATGTCATTATTACAGCATGGCAGCAAAATCTGTTTTAAACAAAGTCTGGTGGCAGTCTGCACCATTTTTCCCAAAATCACATAAAAACCTAGAAAATCATTTTATTTTTACTAGACAAAAGCAAAAAAGCAAAAATAAAAGAAGCACAATTAAATATTGAATAGAAATATAGCCAATTTGATTCACTATGGAAACATAATTTTGGCAGCACAAAATCAAATAAATGTTCAAAAACCTTTTCAGTTCTGTGTTTCTTCCAAAGTTAGTATTTTTCTTATTTTTTGTTTTTTAATCCCTCATTTTTTATTTTTTTTTTGTCATGCATAAAATGCCTTTCTGTCACAGCCAAACAGTCTGACGTATTAACAGTTATCTCCAGTTACTGCCTGCCTGGAAGTCTCTGTATTGCAGAGTTTTTATGTAATTTTATTTCAAGGTAAGAGGAGATGTGAAAAAAAGAGTGCAGACTTGCCCTCCAGAAGTGCTGTGAATTATTACTCATACTTTTGAGCCTTAAATGGAATATAAAATAGGTATTTTGATATTCTTTTTTATAATTCTATGCAGATATATGCAGACTGTGGTATATTTGTGTTTCTGACTGACCGTCTTCTGGTAAGAGCAGGTTTATAGGTTCTGACTGGACCCCTCCGTCGCCCTGTATGGTGCTCGAAGTCATCCAGAGGGTGTAGTTGCTGCCTCCGATCAGTCGAGTCAGGGTGTAGATGAAGGGCGAGTTAGGGAAGTAACGGGGTGGTAAGTCTGACACTCGAACTCTCTGTGGAAAACCAGTTATTTCCACAAACTGAGTCAGGCATTTCTACAGTTGCACAAAGTATTCTGTGTACAAAGACGTGTGAAAAATAAACAAGAAACGTATTGATCAACACAAGCTGAATTTGTCATCCTTTCTAAAATGAGATGGTTTTCTTTCTGGAGTCATGGAACAAGCTGAAAAGAAGAAATTAGAAAAGTGTTTTGGCATGAAATGTACACAGCGAAGGTAATGACAAATGTCCATCACTGCTTCTTTAAATGAAAGTTAACATGTGTATTTTAACTCAGTATAATTCTGGTTGTTCTATGAAAGACTCAGATATGTGTTTAAGATCACTAAGAAACATCCTAAACTCTGAAGAGGTAAGAGGACAGATCAGGGGAAAAGTTGCTTTATCTCTTCTTTAAAAGTAGAAATCGTATGGAACAACTTTAATTCAGCATTATATTTAATTACATTTAAAATTAAATGAAATACCACAATTCTTTTATTTCCACAATTGTGAACTTCTTTGTGTGGGTCTATTAGAGAACAAGTATAAAACTAGTTAATGCAAGGCAGGTATTTCTGTGACCTCCTGCAGCTTTTTCTACAAAGTCAAAATGCTGAAAAAAGAAAAAGATATTTAGGAAAACATGAAAAAAAAAACCAATTCATCCCAATCGTACAGCAGCCAAGCGCTGAGCAGGGGAGAACTTTAAATTTAAGTTGCCCTACCAAAAGCCTTAAAACTTGTGATTTACCTTTTCTATCACAGTGCTGTTGTCGGTGTAGTAAATAGTGTAGTGCACAATGATTCCATTTGGTTCAGTCGGTGGTTGCCACATCAAGGTGACAGAGGAAGCGGTCACATTTACAACCGTCACATTCTGTGGCGGGTCAAATGGCTCTGAAAGACGAGACAGGAGACTGACCCAACATCACGTTGAAATACACAAAGAAAAGTTCATTTTGTATGCGAGGCAGCAATAAAGCTAGCTGTCACAGGCTGCAGTACCTGCTTCTGTGGTGGAAAAGCTGATATAGATCAGCACTCCTCCGTCTCCCAGTCTGGTCCAGCTGGAGACAGAGGCATTGTAGCGACTTTCTGAGTCCACATTAATAACCACAGATGTCTCTGTCACATTCTGCCACGTCTCAGCAGTTTCATTCCTAACAAAGTAAAAAAAAAGCAAAAAAATCCTCATGCCACACTGTCAAGTTCTTTCTTACCAATTTCTCACTTTTAAATAAAATGAGCAATTGTGATTTCCAGACTCACCAAACTCTGACCATGTAGTAGAGTATTTCTGAGTTGGCATTAAGTGGTGGCTCCCATGACAGTTCGACCTCATAGTCAGACAACTTTCTGGATTGCAGGAACTGAGGGGGGGTGTCTGGAGCTGAGATGCAGGAGAAAAACTTTCGAGTGATGCACGACAAACAAGAACTGAGAAGTTAGGTGCAATGACCTCTCAAAGATTTGGCAAGGTGCAAGGAAGAAAACTGTGACTGCTCCAAGAAAAATACCAAGAGAGGAATGGAATATTCTCCTGAAATGCAAAAACTGTTAGTTTGTTCTTCTTGTTGAAACAATTAGTCTGGATGAGACATACAGGGATCTTGTAGGCTGAGAAACCTGTGATGTAACATTGGTGTTAGTTGAAGCACAGAGACGCAACAGAGGAGAGAACCCATGCAAAAAGGTCTGATTTGATCAGATGGCCTCTGAACAAATCAGTCAGAGGAG
This sequence comes from Poeciliopsis prolifica, assembly GCF_027474105.1. Classification (NCBI taxonomy): domain Eukaryota; kingdom Metazoa; phylum Chordata; class Actinopteri; order Cyprinodontiformes; family Poeciliidae; genus Poeciliopsis; species Poeciliopsis prolifica. The sequence continues at coordinate 10,211,307 of NW_026562376.1, read as the reverse complement.
ATGTCATCTCACAAAAACCTGGAAGTGAAACCAAACCCCACCCCCTTTTCTCATTGCCAGCCCCCTTGCCCATTCCTCTCACCATCCTCAAGTGTGGTGATGTTGAGTGGCTCGCTGCTGTAGTTTCCTGGCCCTGCTCGAGTGTGTGCTTGAACCACGATGCGGTACTGAGCGTACTTCCTCAGGTGGGTGATGTGGAGGGAGTTGGCCGGTGAGGTGAGGTTCAGGCGATGAGTGGAGTTCCAGAGCTCCAGGCTGTAGTGAGTAACAACGCCGTTTGGCTGCAGAGGAGCGGACCATGACACATTCACCTCACTGGGGCTGATTGACTCGTAGGAAAGTCCATATGGAGGACTGCCTGGAACTACAGATGGAACACAAACAGGGTCTGATATAGTTTCTCGTTGTTCTTCCATGTGTGTATTTGTGGAAACTGCCATGCAGGGATTGTATATTTTAAACCTTTTCACATTTTGTCATGTTACAACCACAAATCTCAATGTCATTTATTGGGATTACGTGTCACAGTAGAGAGCATAGTTTATATTGTCTTTTTCTTGGAATAGGAAAACAGTTCAAGGTGGATCGAGCATAGGCAAAGACACAGAACCATTTTTTTTTTGCTACATGGATCAAAGTCACTGAGCTGAAAGTATTGCTGGTGACAGAAGAATTTGATTTCCAGAGATGACTTATTATTTGGGCACTAGGAAATTAAAATGACAACAAAAACGAGTTTCATAAAAGATAAACACTTTCCTTTTTAAGATGTATTTATCAATGAAACTATTGCCCCAGCAGGTGTCCACCGACTTTAATTGCCTGTGACGGCAGTTCAGATTTGTACCATTTTAAAGTTGCAATAACGGGCCACACAAAACCTCTTTATGGGCTTGCAAATGGCCCACAGGCCAGACTTTGAGCACCCACGTGCACCAACCCATTAGAGTGGCCCAGTCAAAGTTGAGATTTAAAATCTTGTGCAAGACATAACATAGATCTGCATAGATGTTTATCCATTCGAACTGAGCCCGAAGAACTTTGCAAAGAAGAATTAAAATATACATTTTCTGCTTTTTCTGCTATTTTGTTTTTTGTTTTCCATCAAATAATATCCAAATAATAAAAATTGGAGTTGGAAGTTATAAAATGACAAATCATGGCCAGGGTCAAGAAGCTTAAACACTACTGCACATCTTTCAACACACCATCTTCTCCAGACAGCAGGTTCAACGTTTCGGACGTTTGGTTGCCGTTGCCGTAACGAGTGTATGCCCTCACAGACACGTTGTAAAATGAGAATGGCTTTAAGCTGGTCAGAGTTACTCTGTTTGAAGTGGTATTTATCACTGCAAAGTAGGAGTCGTTTTCATAGAAGACCTCATAGTACTGGATCACTCCATTAGCTTTCTCTGGAGCAGACCAGGTCAAAGTGGCTGTAGAGGGACTCGTTTCAACCACTGAGAGATTTTCAGGAGGGGAGTCTGGCTCTGTGAAAAAGATAGGAAGCATATTAACCAGAGAAGATTTCAAACTTTTTAGATAAAATAACAAACAGAGAATCCAGGCACTCAATATCCTTGAAATTTTGAGAAGGAAAATCTTGATGTTCTTTTTTTTTATTGCAATAGCGTAATAAGTTTTCAACAGTGAAAATTAGATAGAAATTGTGTGTGTCTAATTATTTCATACCATCCTCTAAAGTAAAGACAAAAACATCATCCTCCTCTGACAGAGTGCTCTCTCCCACAGCTGTAGATGCAGCTACACGTAGCTTGTAGCCCGTATACTTGTCCAGATCTAAACATCAAACCAGACAAAAAAAAGAAAAAAAAAACATGCATTGACATATATTCTCCAGACTCTAAAGTACACAGTCTTGAAAAGAAAAATCAGCACGATATATTGGTATTTTCTCATGGAATGAACTCTGTACCTGCTATTAATATGCTGGTGGTGTTAGTAACCCACTTCATGGCTTGATTGCTGCGCAGATTGAGGCCGTATACGCTGTAATGTGTGATACGCCCATTGGGATTGAGTGGCGGGACCCAATTCACAAGAATTGATGTGGAGCTTATATTTTGATAGGACACTTCAAGCACCGAGCTGGGAACTAGAAAGAAAATGCAAGATGTTATTGCAGGTAAAGAAACTCTAGATTTAGACCAGGCTCCCAACAGGGCTCCCTCCTTTTGTTCATACCCTGCTCACTGGTCTTCTCAGTGATATCTGCAGCAGGTCCCTCCCCAGCAGTGGTGGAGGCAGTGACTCTGAACACATATTCAGTAAAAGGATTCAGATCCAACACCAAGTACGAAAGCTCCTCAGACAAGACGTCCACCACTTCTTTTCTCACGGTAACACCTGGGTCAGATATAGGGAGCACATGTTGTTCATGAGTGTACATAGAAAGTAAAGTGAAACATTAGAGTATATGGAGCAGTGTTTCACCTGGAGTTCCTGTTACTGCTCCACTGCGTGTTGAAATGTTCCCAGTAACTGAAACATCACGTGTGGACAGGCGCAGCTGTCCTGGAGTAAAACCCGAGGCGGAGGTGGATGAGGTCACCACATCTGTGTGTGACTGCTCCGTGAGCCAGGGTGGATGGGTATTATGTGACACAGAAGTCACAGGCAGAACGGACGTCCTAGAGCTGACATTGTCAAAAGACTGAGTAATGCTTTCTGAATCATAACCCGGGCTGGACTCATCGGCGAGTGCAAGGTGGAGGGTAGGCTGAAAATCAGTGTTGGCAGTGTGATCAGTGCTTCTGCTGTCTGAGCGAGTGAAGCTGGAGGCAGTCATTCCAGTGGGCGGAGTGCGGGCTGAAACTGTAGCCGTGAAAGTCGGTGGAGACGTGACCGGACTGAGCTCATCAGATCTCTTTTTACGCCTCAGAGTGTTGTCGACATTTGGAGGAAGTGTTTTATTCTCATATGAACCAGTTGTATTCTGAGGGAAGAAAGAAAAGCAAGATGCAAAAGTTAAATTTTACTTAGGATTCAATGGATGAGTGCATCCATTGAATCCTTTTGGAATAATAGCTAAGATTTACTGCTTTTGATGAACATATTTACATGAAATGGAAGTTAAATACCAGGAGTAAAACTAAATGTACAGGTAGGTTTGCACTTAAATACATCCCAAGAAACATCTGTTAGATGTAAAGGGAATGTCAGAATAAAATACAATTAAAGAAAATGAAGTAATTGTAAAACTTATATTTTTCTGACATTTATGTCAATGAAAATATTTAACTTGTCATGTTTAACACATCACAGGAGCACTAATTCACTACAATTTAAAATATTTAATATTTTAAATAAGTTTAGAATATGCTGATTTAGTCTTTATCTAAATAGACATTTTAGCAGTAGAACAAAACCAGTTATCTGGTGAATTAATGATGTCTTTATTGAACTTAAGGAAAAGATGAAGCATGTACAGTCACATGTAGCTATACAGTGAAATATCAGATCAAAAAAACTCATTATTTACATCACTTTTTAGCACATTATAATCACAATTTATTTTATGGAGAGGACATGTACTTGACCAACACAAAGTGGTACATATCTGTATGATTTAGAAAATGTATATATAAAAATCATACTTTATTATTGCTTCTCTTTAACCACCCTAAAATAAATTCAGTGCAACTACTTACTTTCAGAAGTTACCTACTCAGGAACTATACTCCACCAGTGTATAAATTAATATTAATGCAAATCCAGCTGTTCTTTGAAGGCCTCAGATGCTTGTTGGAGACACATCAGTGAACAAAGCGCATTTCATTATTGCAGCTACTTACTGAGCTATCATATATGATGTGAAACTGAAGCATCACCATTTTTTTAAGCACAATTTACATTTTAAAATCATGTAAACGGGGCTGTTTTACAGTTAATACCGTCCAAATGTTTTTTATGTTGAAGGACTGAGTTGCTAGTATCTCAGATTTTAAAAAGTTGTGGAAAGAGTTATATTTGCTTTACCCCTGATATGAGGGTGATGTCCTGCAGCAAAGTATCATCAGCCAGGACTTGCAGTCTGTATTGAGTTATGGGACCGTTGGGCTGTGCAGGGCTTCTCCAGCTAACACGAATTGAAACTGAATCCTCAGCTACTGCCTCCAGGTTTTGCACAGCGCTTGGTGCTGAAAAAGAACAAAAGCTTTTTCACTTATTTCTGTGAAAGCTTTCACGAGAATGGAAGACAGGTATGAGAGCGCATTTTACCTTCAGCTGGTGTTGTTACGACCTTCTGAGCTGCTGGTCCCACCTCTCCTGCAGCTTTTGCGCGGACAACTACTCTGTACATTGTGTAGGGAGTCAACCCAGTAAAAAGAAAACGCATATCCCATGTGCTGTTGTCATACAAAAAACCTGGGAAAAAGAAAGAAGCATATGTTTTGTGTTAATTGTTTACATGTGCGAATTTGATAAAATGTTTAAAATAATAAACAACCTGAAGGTCCATAAAGGTAAAGCACATAGGAGAACTTTCCAGTGATCTTGCTGGGAGAGTTCCATGACACAGAAATTGACCTGGATGTCCTGTTCAACACTAAAAGGTTTTCAGGTGGATCCTCGGGTGCTGTCATCATGAAACACAAAAGAACAGAAATATTATGAAATTCTGCTCGATATTTGACATATGGTCAAATATGCAACAATTCTGCAGTTTTTTTTTTTTTTTTTTTGTTCATCCACACCTGATTCAGGCATGCGGACCATGGTGGAGGCTACTTGTCCCTCTCCATCAGATGTAAATGCAGAAACCTCAAATAGATAGGCTGTGTAAGGCCGCAGCTGATCTACTCCTACTGATATGGGCACATTCCAAGAGGCTGCCGGCGGCACAGCAGAGAGGGTAATGGCTGGAGACGATGCAGTTATCTCCAAAGGGCTGGGAGTTGCTCGTGACAAAATATCAGCTGCATCCTGAAGACAAAAAATTATGAATAAATTAAATAGGGAAGAATTGTTTTTGAGGATATATCCATTTTTTGTGCCAGAATGATCTAGTACATTGCAGTGAGGGAGAGCTCCAGTCATGATTTCCTCTGCGTTGACTTCCAGTATGCGGACCGTCTGACCCGTTCGAGCATGTTTTGCTTTGACGGCAAACTTTGTGATGAGGCCATTAATGCGGTGTGGCAGGAACCAGGTAACAACGACGAAAGTGTGGTTTTGAGCATACGCCGTCAGATTGGTCACCAGTCCAGGGGCTGCAGGGAATGCATGAAAACACAAGTTTACTGCACATGTTTCATTTTGGATGAAAACAGGTCAGAATATGTTCTACTACTCACGTGACTCAGATGTCTTTATGTACAAAGGTTTGCTGAAAGGCCCTGTCCCAGCTGGAGACATAGCTGCTACCTAAAGAGAAAGAGAATTGTAACTGTTAAATATCCTTCTGTTTATCTTTTTTTATGTTGTTGTTTTTTTTTTTGTCTAAATAATTTTTCGAAGACTCACGGAGGCAATTTTTCTAGGCAGTTGACAGTATAATGCAGGCTCCTCATCTAAATCATTCCAGTGTAGGTCTGGCTGTGTGTTTATGATCATAAGGCTGATAAGGTGAACCTCCACCAGACTCAATTCAAGGTCAAGGTTTCTTTGACCTTGAATTGGCAATTGTTATTACAGCCAGCAGAAAATAAAATTCTGCTGGCTGTAATAAGCCAGCCATTATTGGTGAAAATAAATTCTCCAATAATAAATAAACACAGTAGTAGAATAAATAACACCGCAGAATACACAATACAAGAACATAAAAACCATAACTACTGGCAGTCACTTGAAATATTTAAAAGGACAGTGATGACAGGTAAAAATGAATTCTTAAATCTTTTGGTTCTATGGTTTTTTAAAGCAAATCTGCATCCTGAGAGTAAAAGGAAAAACTGTGAACAGGGGGTTGGACAGGTTCAGCTAAAACTGTCTGAGCTTTTTCTAGGGAATTTATTTTTGTGGAGAGTAGAAATGGTGTTCAGGAGGTCATTGGCAGTTTTCTTATTTCTTGTTTTGCGTTAATACCCCAAACCAGTAAATAAAAGAAAATCTAACTTAAGAACAAACAAATACTATAAATCATTCACTAAAACTGCAACTTATGTTAAAGTCCATTAATTTATGATAATTGCATGATAGGCTTCCCTGCCTTCCACATCCATGAAGCTGCATTACCTTTTGTCTATTGACAATGCAGGCTCTAACATACTTTCATCCATGACTGCCCTGTATTTAACTCCATCCATCATCAATTCTGTCAAACTTCACAATATTTGCTCAAGCTAATCAGCCACACAGCATGTTGCTGTCACCACCATGTTTCACAATAGGTGGACAAACATGTCTTGGTAGCTTAAAACCTGCTCCAAAGTCTTTCAGTTTATGAATGATTTATCAGTACTGCTTTATAACTTAACTGTGCTTTAAACTTGATCTTCATGATACTGTTTGTTCTCGAGCAAGACTTCACAGAGTCCTTTATTTTATTTTTTATTTTTTTATTATATTTGTTTTTCCTTAGTTATCTCTCTTAGGGTTTCCAAGTAAAGGGGGCTGACAGTACAAGCCAAAGAAACTTTTTTTGTATCATTTTCATTTCACTTCCAAATAATGCACTACATTGTGTTGGTCAGTTATGTAGAATAAGTTGCAATGTGGCAAAATTTAAAAAGCTTTTGAGAACATGAACACTCCAAGGGAGTGTGGTTTGTGTCACTTTTCTGCTTCCATAAACAAAACAATGTTTTAATGGGCCTTCAGAATAACCTCTGCTAGTAGAACTGGTAAACCCCTCTCAGAGATCCAGTAGGAATTGTATTCTGTTGGATTCATAAATTGGAGAGCCAACACAAATGCAGGGGAGGTGTAGTAACCCAATACATGAACACACTTTCATAATCCCATGCGAGCCCTCAAACAAATCCTGCGTGTGCGGGAAGTGTGTCATCTCTGCGTCCATTTGTATCAAGGTCATGGTGGGTTAATGGATTCTGAAAACTAATAAGCGTGATCACATTCAAGTTCAGTGACAACAGGCAGTGGAAAGAGCCTGGGCTGATCCATAGATCTGTTTACTTGATTAATAATGCAATCAGGCTTGATTACCTGCATTCAGCCAGATCAAGAGGATAGACTGCTCCTTTTGTGATCTCTGTCACAAAGCCACAGTGGAAAGTAAAAAAGTATAGTGGGGCAATTCCCAGGAATGTTTGAACAGAGGCAACAAGAATAGTTACATCTTTAAACTAGTAAGGCTAATTCATACTTTTAAATTAGTTTGATATATTTCTACTAATCCAAACATGCTTCTGTTAATGTTGTCTTATGTTCATGTCCCTCAAAATCAATCAATCTACAAATGATAAAAACATTGTTCCTCTTACCTGGATATGGTATGTTGAACCTGAGGTAAAGTCGGTGATCAATGTCTCTGGTACATCCAGGTACTTGGTCACCTGTGTGAAAGAGGGATCGGGGTACGGGCAAACCTCCTTGTACCTATAAAAAAATCAAACATCATTTTAGCAATGCCACATTTCTGTATTTCATTTTAAGCATGAACTTAAAATGCAAAAATGAAAATAATTTGGATTTCCAAGATGATCTTACTGCTGTGTGAAGCAGTTGCCGATCCACTGGATATCATTTTATGTGATCATTTTAAGAATTCTATTTTATATTTGAACTCAATTGAATTTATAATAAATCTTCTGTAAGTAGTCCTATAAAATATGGTTTTTCACACACAACAAATGCATAATTTTTCATTGTATTTGTTTATTAAAGAAAGCAATAAGTATTCCTGACACTGCAAATATAATCTGATAGATTGAGCTCAACAACCGTGTTGGGGACCCAAATAACGTCACACTACATTTAGCCACTCACGCACACATTGATATGCCAATGGTGGTAAGCTACATTGTAGCCACATTTGCCCTGGGGCAAGCTAACAGAAGTGCCATGCACCAGAACCACCAGACCCTCTGACCACCACCATCAGGCAAAGCAGGTGAAGTGTATAACATCAAATAGTGTCTTGGATTTTAGAAAAATAAAAATGTATGTCAACCAAATGCTCAGTAACACAGAAGGGAAAAAAATACCTGATGACATATCCATCGATATTGTTTGCATCTGATTGCATGGTCCAGGATAGCAGAATCCCATTAGAACCAACAGCTTCTCCTTCAAGGGTCAGCGGAGGACCGGGAACTACAGGAAAGAAAGGAAGAGCGTGTGAAGTGGAGAACAGCAGCACCCAGTGTGTCATTAACAAGCCCAGATGTGAATTAACTCAAGTTGGGTCTCAAAGTTAAGTATGTAGTTAGAACTATACACTCTCAATTTTTCTAATAAATTACTGTCCCTAGAAAGTGTTTGGTGCAAATTTTAAAGATTAGTATCCTTACAGCAAAGCCTACTGACAAAGTCCCAGCTTTGTTTAGAGTAGTTCATCTGGTCTTAGTGGAGGTGGTGTGTGTGTGGGAGTTTAAACATGTACATTCTATGTGGTTAAAGTCTGATGAATAGGGCTTCACACAGCAGTGCCATTTCACTGACATTCACTCCAGACGCATTCATCCAGGGGTTCAAAAGCTCCGGCTAAAGTTACCTAAAAGGAATTAAATAGTGAAGGAAGTGCACACATCCTCATGCACTCTCTACCGCTCAACTTCATCCGTTTGCCTCGTGTGTGTGCCATGTGCAGCGAATAAATGAAGCAGCAGGGCAACAACACGAGGAGAGCCTGATTGTACTTGAAACCACTTAAATAAATCAGACAAATCCAACAATGAGCACTGATTGTAAAACCATCTCACCACTCTCGTTTGTAATGATCATGCGACTGACTCCAGAGCTGCTTTTAGAAGAAGAGTCTGCAGAGACCGTCACCGAGTACTGTGTCCCAGGACTAACATCCACCACGTCAGCCTGTGGAAACAACAAAACACACCTGGTCCTCTGCTGTCTGTGCATGCAGACATCCTACAGCTGCAGTACCATTCGGGTTTCAGTGTGTTATTTTCTAAATGTTTTTTTGTGTCAATCAAAAATACTATGTGTTGTCTGTGTGCGGATGTTCTGATTTACGAAATGATGAATTAATATTTCACAATTCAAAATCTTCATTATTTAATTAAACCAATTTTGCTATTAAACATAACCGGTGTAAAAACAAGATGCTATTTTTTTTTCTTCAGTTAAGTTGTTAAATCATGAATAAATGATAAATGATCATTCCACTTCTCTTGGAAAACCTGAGTTTTATGTTACTACTGGGTCCTGATAAGAAAAGTCGAAAACAGAACTGTTCGGATAACATGAGATAGATAAAAACTGTCACAAAAGCAACAGATCAGTACACAGTGAAAAGAAATTCAAAAACAGTTATGAAGCAAACCCATTGATCTTCAGCAGTCTGGAACTCGCTACAAAGCAAATTTTAAAGTTTTAAGACTTTAGTGAAGTGCAATGAGAGGATTGCAAGAGGAGAAAACACAAAGTCGTGGGAAACCATCCCACTACTTTGGTCTATCTGAGTGAATCAATAACTAATCAAGAAGGTCAAAGAAGAACCAATAACAACATCTAAAGCCCTGCATGTCTCACTTGTGGTCATATTTCCACAATAAGAAAGACACTGAGCAATAAATAAACCCCAAGAAGAAAGCCACTGTCCATAACCCCCCCAAATTTTGTAAATTAAAAATAAAAAACAAAAAAACATCTAGATGATGTAAGTACCTGCTCAACTTGGGTTTTTGGGTTTTTCTAGTGTTTGCATTTTTGATCAGTTTTTGTTTATTTGTGCTCAGTCTGAGCTATTCTTTCTTTTCTGTTTCTGTCATCCTTGCCTACTTTTTTCTTATCTCTTGTTTATTAACTGATGCTTTGATCTCTCTGTGGTAGTTCCTTCTTTTGCATTTAGTTTGTTGTTTATTAGTGTTATTGGATTTCTGTCTTGCCTTTTCCCCACATTGTTTACTCCTCCTCTGCTCCTCTCACACCATTGCACTCTCTCTGTTCATCAGCCGGTCTGGCTTCCACTCTCAGTTGCAGTCTGTTTCCAATCTGTCACCTGTCACTGGTCAGTAATCAGACTCCACAGTACTTAAACTCCTCTCTCTTCTTCCCTCCTTGCTGGATTTTACTGTTTACTCCCATCCTCCACTTTTCCCCCATTGCTCCCTGCCTGCCTATTATCCCTTTGTTCCTTTAAATACCTGCTCAACTATTCTTATTGAAATGTTTAAGAGACACTTGCTGCCTGTGTATCACGGGTCCAGTCACCACTTAAACTTCAGCATATTTAGAAGATGATCATTCTGATTGAGAGACATTGCTGTCACCTTTGACTTTTTGCACGGGAGTTGCAATAGGAATTTCGTTGAATCCTGTTCAATGACAATAAATGCTATTCTATTCTATTCTATTCTATTCTATTCTATTCTATTCTATTCTATTCTATTCTATTCTATTCTATTCTATTCTATTCTATTCTATTAAACATTCATGAACATTGAATTAAAACAACTCTGCAAAAAAAAAAAGTGGCCAAAAGAAATGTGAAATATTATAAAACAGACTTCATTGCAAATGCTTACAGTAAATATAGTTTTTACTGTTAACAATCACAGAACCAGTTATTTCAGGTTTTGGGGCAATCACCTATTCAGGTTGGTTAAATTACAGTTTCCTCTTTTATCAATAAGATTTTTTGCATTAATTGAGATTATAACATTTGCATGATTACAATTAATGTGACAAAGAAAAAATCTTTAAAACCTATCTGCTTCAATATGAAAATTCTAAGCACATCAGATTATTGTCATATAATCCAATGAAACATTTCTTAAATTTCATAGTTTAAATTTTTCTGACTTAGTCGAGCTCAGTACTGCATTGATGGTGTGTAAAGCTCATAATAAACTCATTCTAAGTTGCATACAGAAGAGGTTAAAAGTTGCATAAATTAAAAAAGACATATTTCAAAAAAATAAAGATCAGATCAGCTGTTAAAGTTATTATTAGTATTTTGTTTCTTCTTTTCTAGGTTGGGTGTGTTTTAGACTGGTGAAAAGAAATGTTAAAATGATCAAAAATAAAAGCTGCAGTTTGTATTTAAATAAATGACCATCATACATTCTCAATTACAGAGCCCACTTAGGCCTGGATATTGAAGCTGGCAATATATAAGTGGAAAGCTTTGTAGAAAAAAATAAGATTTGCACCAATTCAGGTGTAGCTTGTTTTTAATGTTCTAACCAAGAGTAATCAGTATTTCAATATTCCCTTCTTAGATCTAAACAACCACACTTAAACTAAGCATTTCTAAATTAGTACCTACATGAACATTCTGTATGTAACAGCTCTATCTTAAGATAAAATATGTTTTGGAATATTATGATCTATGAGGAGAAGAAGCATAACCTAAGACTAGGAAGGAAGAAGACTGTAAAAGATAAAAGAATATTATTTATTTCAAAAAGGCCCTGCTGAAGAGGAAAACAAAATGGGAGATCTGGAGAAGGACTGAAGAAAAACTTTGAACTGTACAATTATATTCAAATAATTCAAATTTGTCCAATGAGGCTGATTTGTCAGATTAAAATACCTTTTTGAACATCAAAACCTTTAAGCATATCTTAGCCATTTCATAGCACAATCAAGAAACTTTACCTTCCCTTGATATGAAAATGTTGTGCATGTCAAACATATCTTAAAACAAATCAGCCGTTTCTCTTTGAAGAAACGGCTGTCTGACTCTCCCACTTCAGCACGTCATCAAAACAATGCTTCTTCTTTCATTGATTCATAGGTTTACAAAAGTCACTTTCCTTCTTTGTGTGTAATTTGATGTACCATGTCCACTGTACTGTACATAGTAAGCACAACCATTTATGAGGGACTTTTATAGATCTTCCTTCTTCCTTCTGTAGAGAAGCTTTCTTAAGGTGCTAAACTAATTTTCAAACTGGACTTTTCACCTTTCTACACTCCCAAAAGTACCAATAACTGGTTTAATGACCATGCAACTGCGCTTGATTGGTTAGCTTAGTGGCCTGGCCTGGAATCCAATAAAGACCCTTTGAGGTGTTACAAAGAGGAAGATGAGAAAAATTTGAGCCAATAACCCAAATGACGCAGAAGCCACTATCAGAGCAATCTGGGCTTCCAATACATCAGCACAGCCATAGGGTGATCGCCTCAGTGCTATGCTCTGAACATTTTTAATCAATATTCTATTTTTTGGAAAGACTGAATTTTGAATTTCCATAAAAATACAAAAAAATAAAGGCTTGAAATACTTAATTTTATGTATAATAAATCCATGTAAAATATGAGTTTCCATTTTGGAATGACTGATAAACAATTTGAGAACGGCTGGTTGAAATTAGCGTTCATAAATCAGATCAACCTTGATCTAAAAGCTGCTTGCTCCACGGATATTAGAATTTCCACTATCCAACTTGAAACACTATCCAACTGCAGTCGATAACACAATAATAACACAATGCTAAAGTTTGTTTTGTTCTGTGGCCTGTAAAGAAAGCACCTAGCAACTGCATAAGACGTAAATGCCCCACATTGTCTTACGCATTGACGTTGGTCCCAAAGCTTTATTGGCCAATAGTAGGAGCTGGACATGGAAGGTACATCTCCTTATTAAAATAAAGGTGCACCCAAAGAAGTAGAAAACGGAGCAGAGCAAGAAGTAGAAAAAGGAGAACTAGAAAAAGGAGAACCAGATAAAGGAGAACTAGAAAAAGGAGAGGAGGCAATGACAAAAAAGGAGGGCTTGTCTTAGGAAAACACTAAACAAAATATTTACTTTTCTTGAAAAAACCCCTGCATGTTTAGGGGAAATGAAAAAGAAAAAACATTTCTTGATGAAAACACACATGTAAGGAAAAGTAAAATTAATACAAATTTTTTGATGACAGCACATGTCAGCAAAGGGAAAACAAAATATACATTTCTTGAAGACAACAAAACTAAAGGACAAGAAAAATCTAAATAAAATCTAAATGTGAACAGAACTTGTCTTGCCATGTATTTTTAATTGGGTTGGGAAATTACTTTCACTTATAAAGAACATTCACACATTAGGAATGGCAATTAAATTGTTTTATTACAAATGTACAGCTTATGAGTTTCCATTATGATTTGAATTAATTAGAAATTAATTATTTCTAATTATGTCAGTTTTGGTCCTCCATACATGTAGGCATATCCTGATCCTTCATTTAATCACTCTATTATTGTATCCCTGACCTATCTGCTGTGTCTATCTGTTTTATTCTCCAATGTTCCCTAACAAACCTGAGGTGTACACGGGCTAAGTCACTTTTGAGGCCAGTTGTTTATACTGAATATATTTCGGGCTATCAAAGTAAAAGGCTTGAACTCAATGTCAAAAACATTGTCCTTACACTATCTAAATCTTGTACTTGATGAGGTCTTGGTCTGTGACATTTCAGTAAAACATTTCACATTTCAGTAAAACTCATTTCAGTAAAACTGTAATTTGCAAATTAGGAAATATGTGAAAAACTGCAGATATTAATAGGGGAATTCTTACCTGTGAATACACCTTTCCGAATTTGATTGTGAGCATTAAAATTGCTGAGAAGAACAACATATTGCAGAGTTTTGGAGTTAGTTTTTGTTTAGCCACAGCCGGTGAGAGGCTTTCTCTGTGTCCAGTCTTAGAGAATAAAAGTTAGCAGTTGAGAACAATTTAAAGCATTGATCATCCAGACATTGGGTGAAAATAATATCTTGATCTTGAGATATTCCAAAATTTTAGTAAATCCTTTGACTGGCACAAAGCTAAAGCTATACCGCTTGTCTCTTTGCCTCTTTTGGGAGAGTTGCTTAAGTTAATGAATGATTCAGAACTGAGCTCATGAAGCTAACTTAATAAATAATGTGATCCATTACTCAACCCTGCACTGTGTTTTGTCTCCATGGGTGTGTATGTATGTGTGCGGTGTGTAAGGTTACATTTTGGGAGATACTGGATACCTGGCAGCCAGTATGGGGTGGGACTTGGTTGAATGGGAGGAGAGATGCTTCAATGTACATAGGGAGATGCTACTAAATTCTCACAATAAAAAAAAAAAAGTACTTGAAACCTTAACTTTCAGCAAAGTAACTGTGCTAACACCATCCTGATGGTGTCCTACTAGAAAAAAGACTGCATATTTCCTATGATTTCATTTAAAGTGTGTGTACCTGAATGTATCCATCATAGGCAGGGTGAAATATCACTCTGCCATGGTTTGGCACCAAGTTAACTTGGTAGCGATCTACACATCCCTCTGCTTGCAGCCAGCGTAGTGAGAATGCCCGTCCAGAAATGCTGACCAACCGGACACCTCTCACAGGCTTTGGCACTAATAAGAAACAGAAAAATAAGAAACAGAGTCAGAGTGGAGGAGAATGTTTCTATAATTTAACACAGACTCGTTGAGTTTGGGCATGATTAACTGGGAGTCTAATTGGTGAAGCCCTTGAAATAACCACCTGTGGTGACAGTCACAAAAGCAGCACTTCCTGCTGTCTCCCCTCTCACTCTCCTGATGCTCACATTGTAGCTGCAGCCATCCAGTAGCCCTGTAACCACAGCAACCTGCTCCCCTTTTGGTATTATGAGTGTTTGTGTGATCGAAGCGCCGGCCACCGTCAATCTGTGAAAGTCAAACTCTCCAGGCGCCTCGTCCCAATGCACAGATATGGACGAAGAATCCACTTTATCTAAATGAAGTCGGCAGAATCCTGCAGGGCCTGGAAGACGAATCTGAAGTTAGGAAATTTTCCAAATATTTTTAGGGAAATGCCCTGAAATATAGACGATAGATTATTTCTGTTGCTTACGTGTGCTGAACTCTCTCTTTGCTGCACGGCTGCTGTCTAAGCCCAGGATACTCTGAATGCTGACACCATAGTCTGACCCCGGGATCAACTCTCTGATCTCATAGCTTGTGCTCTCAACAAACACTCCAGTCCACAATTCCCTGTCCACGGACAAGAGACCAGATGCAAGCTGCCGAAGAGACCGTCAGTGTTAAAATGTTATTAAAAATAATCTTTAATAAATAACAATGAAAATGTTAGTTTTGTGAATTCTTGATTCAAGATGTTTTGAACAATCCCCCTTTACTTTAATTGTATTTTTCAAAACTGTGCTTAGTTATTGTTCTGAGCTAAATCTGAATGTCATTTATCTCTAAAGGGTTGTAACCAGATCCTTAGTGTGCCAACAGTGGTTACCTGACAACCACTTAATAAATGCAGGTCACAGCTGAGTATTATATTTTGACATAGATGTTTAGAAATATCAAGTACGCCAGGATTATTTTTTTTTTGAAGTCATAAAGTTGGATTATCTTTTGTAAAATGCAAGTGAATTCTTGGACAGATTTGGCAGATTCAACATCTCACCTTGTACTTGTCTACCTGTCCTGCTGGTGGCCTCCAGGTCACAAATACAGACGTCACTGGGTGCTCCGATGTAACCACTTGCTTTGGCATCCCTGGAACTTGAGACAAGAAGTATGTTTCTTAATGATACTGAAACTATGAAAATGCAAAAAATAATAAGTTTGCCAGACAGTGTGCAGGCAGACATTTACCTCTGGCAAATTTAGATTTAAAATGATCACCCTTGAACCAAAAAGTTTGTATTGGCTAGAATATGAAAGTTATCTCTCATAAGATAATAAAAAGGTAAAAATGATGTAATTTTGTAAAAAAAAAAAAAAAAAAAAAAAAGATTACAGCAAACAGACAACTCCTAAATTTTTCCCCATGTTTTCACATGAACAATTTGAACAATTTGAACAATTTATCTTTAGTGATAAAGATAAATTGTTGAAGCCTCAACAATTTCTTTACATCACCCTAATTTTTAGCTCCCTCCAAAGATTCTCTCTCTGATTCTAAATTCCAGTCAGACAAAACATGTTGGTAAAATCTCAAGATTGCTTAAAGCCAAAAACTGCCACACGTATACATCATTTTGGGCTTTGCAGGACACCTGCAGATTTTTACAGACACATTTTAACTCACGTGTATACAGAATTACAGTCGAAGGTTTACTTCTCCTCTCCCCATTGATGGTAAATACCTCAATCGTATACTTAGTCCCAGGAACAAGACCTTGGAAATTGTATGATCTGCAAACACACACACATGAGCACACACATGAGCACACATGCATTGCTTTGGCAGTCAGTCTTTTCAGGAGCAGGTTTCAGTCAGCGATAACAACTCTGGGTTCATATTAATTTTGATTGTGGCAGAATGAGAAGAGACTGGCCTGTGTTCCTGATGAGAAATGATCAGCTCCTGAATGGTTGTTGTGTTTTTGATAGACAGAATGAATGAGCTCAGCAGTCCTCTGGCGGTACTCCAGCTAATGCATATGGATGATGTTGTTTTATTGACGAGTGAAACCTCCACTTGGCCAGGAACTGCCACATCAAAAAGCAAAGCATGTGGTCATTATAGAAAAGAAAGATGAACTGTTACAATGTGTGTGTGCGTGGGTGCATGTGCGTGTGTGTTTACCTGCAGTGATATTGATTGAGACCGGTGAACTGTCAGCAAAGGACTCCTTCTCTGCACGTACAGCAAAGTGATAGAGTGAACCTGGTATCAAATCAGAAAACACTGCACTCTGACTGAATACCTTCTGCACCTGTAACACACAAATCAATAGGCAAATGCTGTAATAATTACAGTAGCGCATTAATTACCGAGGAACAAAACATTGTACTGGTGTCCATATTAAAATGTTATGCATAAAAACATGCAATCAGCTAATCATAGCAATCCAACAATGACCAAAGGGGCATTGCATAATGTGGGTAATAATAAATTTTGATGTATCTGCTTCCAAACATGAGAAAACATTTACATTTCTATTTGTTCATTCATTCATTAATTTATTTATTCACCTTGAGTGCCTGGCCACAGTTGTGGCAGATGACCTCATAGCTCTGACCCTTTCCTGGTGCCGGATCCCAAAGCAGCTCTATGGATGTTTCTGTCACTACTCCTTCCCTCACTCTGCTAGGTGGAACCAGACCTAAAATCAAACATATTATCACAAAACATGCACTAGAGCATTGTACTTGTTCTTATAACACAATGAAAAACATGAAAGGACACACAAACAGGAGAGAATAAATACTTTTTGTACAAGATTTCAAGCAAAATGAGTGATGTTAAGGACTACTCTTATTACATGTTTAAAGAAAATAAATCATTTTGTCTGTGAAACATCCCCATGGTTTATAATAAGACATATCTTGTAAATTTTACTGCTAAGCCTTACTATGCGTAGCAAAACCTAAAAAAAATGCAGACTTCTATTATTTTCTAAATCAATGTATCATTAAACTCCAAATCTTCAAAGATATGAAGCAGATGTGATCCGCTCCCAAGATTAGGCCAGATTAAATTTTAAATCTGGTTAGTGACAGTTGCATGAAATGATGATGCAAAAAAGAAAAAAAAAAGACTGATGCCAAATATGGATGGTGACAACAGTGTATCGGGTGCAATTTATTTTTCTATTTAGCTGTCATGAAAGCACACGTAGAAACTATAAAACAGATTTTGATTTGACACTTAATCTCAGTCAAATGTCACAGTATCAATCAAATGTTGCAAAAAGAAGTGTCTCATATCACAATTAATTTCATATGATATGAGACTTCTTTCTAATTACAGGATAGGTGAGATTTTTAAGTTTAATGGAACTGACAAATATTGTGACAGTTCACCGGTCTCAACAAAGACACGTCAAGCTTTTATGCAGAAACTATAGTTTTACGTGTTAACTCCAAAATGATTTACACTCGGTTGCCAAACATATTTGCTTGACTTCCTTTGCGCACACTTGAATCCCATTCAAGTAAGAAGTTTGCCATCCAATTGTAGTTTTAACATTTTCAGCTCTTCTTGGAACAATTTCCACAAGGTGTTGGAGAGTCTTTATGGACATTTTTTATCGATCCTGTAGAAGTGCATTTGTGCGCTCAGACTGTTTAACAAGAAGGACAAACTCTCATTTCCCATTGCAATTAATCTCTAAGGTGTTCTGTTGAGTTGGGTGGACCAAACAGGCATATCCATGTCTTTTTGAATCTTGCTTCATGCTCAGTCACTTTAGACAGGAAAGACTCATTCACAAAGTTGCCTAAAAGCATACCAATGTATGATGAAACATTAAGTTCTCTCCACTCTGAAAAAGATAGGTCAAGCCCAACTCTGAAAGAGAGCACCACACTATGATTCTACCCTCATTCTGAGATTCAAATATTCCTCAAACACACATGAAAGAATCAAAACCACACTCCAGGTATGTTTTTGATATTAGAATATTATTGTATCATGACATAAATTTAAAAAGTTTTATATAATTCTCCCACCTGCCCATAAAGCTTTGTTCATTTTGTTAGAAGTTTTTTTCACTAATGGCAAAGTGAAAAAAAAAACAACAACAAAAAAGTAAATTAATATTGACTGGGAAGGTTCTCTACTCTGAAAAGGATTTAGTGAAATCAAATATCAAATAAATAAGTCTTGTCATCTTTTTTTTTTTTTAAGTAAAAAAACACACAAAGTAAAAAAACCTAAATATTGTTATCACTGGGAGGCAACTTACTTGTTTTAATGGGACGGGTGTAGAATGGTGGCCCCACTTTCTCTTTAACAGTGCTGTACACACTGAGCTGGTACTGTGATCCTGGAGTAAGGTTGTTGATGGTTGCAATGAAAATGCCAGCGGGGAGGGAATGCCAGTCACAAGTGGCACACAATTCCTTACATGTCCTGTTGCAAACGCCAAGACACGAACACACTTTGACCCCGTCAATCAGACCCACCCGTGGAGGCAGAACATACAGCTGCGTGTAGTTTGTCCCCACAGCAAGAGGGACTGCAACCTGCACAGGCATCGGAGCTGCATCCACAAACACAAACACAGGAGTTAAAAACACATTTTAAAAATGCCTTGTATTATCACGGGTTGTATTTTTATTTCTCTCACCTGTGGTGTAGACAGTAATGGACCTCTCGCTTCTGTCATTTCCCCTCATGGCAACGACTGCTACTTCATATGTGTGACTAGGAGTAAATGTGCCCAAATTAACACAAATGGATTCATCTTTTCTGAGTCCATCAGCGCTGGAGTCGTTTATCCATAGCGAAGAAGAAGCAGGACTATTAAACGATTGGGTTGTCACGTAATATGCATCTGGAGGACTGCTAGGTGGAACCATCCAGCAAGCTGACAGGCTGTCATTCTTGCTAAACATCACCAGATCAGCAGGAGGCTTTATTGCTAAGGGATACAAATAAAGCATTATTCTATTTATTTTCCCCCAACAGTAAATTTAACCATAAGAAAATGTAAATATCTAAAAGTAAACTCTGTTTGAAAATGTTTACTTGATTTTTTTTTTCCATCTGGACTGCAGTTATTTAGTAAAAAAAAAAAAAAAAAAAAAAAATCAGTGTAAGATTTTGCTAAGAAAAAAGAACTTTTAAAATAAAAAATTAATGATGCAGTGCCTATAAAAAGTACTTGCCCTCTTGCATGTTTTATCCTCATGTTTCTTTCACAAATCAATCATGATCAAAATGTAGGAAGATCCTGACAGGCAATTTTCCAGCAAGACAATGATCTGAAGCGTGTCGCTAAAGCTACACAGAAAGGGTTTGAAGACAACAAGGTGGATATTCTGGAGTGGCCGAGTCAATGCCCTGACTTCGATTTGATGGAGAACTTGTGACAGGACTTGAAAAGGTCCGTTCACAGCAGATCCCATGCAACCTGACAGAGCCAAGGAAGAATGGACTAACATTGCACAATTTAAATACACAAGTCTGACTGAGGCCTATCCACAACCACCCTGTGCTGTCACAGGACAGTGCATCCACTAAATACCATTTAATATGAACATTTATGCAATATTTAATTTTGAGTTAATTGTTTAAAGATTAAGTTAATTTTGTAGAACTTACTTTTCAGCTTGAAATTGAAGAGGATATTTTTTAAATTTTATGATCAAAATACGTTTTATAGGCACTGTTTTGTAGTTATGCTTGTGATGCTAATTACTAAAATAGTAATAGCAGTTGAATATATCAAATATTCTTATTATAAAATAACAGTAAAAATAAAATGTTTTAATGACATCCTCTAACAAACAACACATTTCCCCTGATTCTAGTGATTGGTGGTCAACACATCACTGTGGCTTGACTAAAAATATTATACATAGTGTTTTTTATGTCTTTCTACAATATAGTTGTTCTAGATTGGCTAAAGTCTGCAGGTCAAAGGTTTACAAACCTTGAGATTGGAAATTGTAAAGACCCTCTTTAACATGGACATTACTCAAAGCAATAATTACAATTCAAAAGTAAAGAAATTTAATTCTGGATAGATATCCATTATGTTACAATAAAATTCTGTGCAAAACTCTTGAGTCATCCCTCAGTTCTTGACATTTTGCTTCCAAGAATCACAATCATAGTATTTTGAAGTGCTTTTGAGCAATATTAAAGCTGTCACAATTTTTTTTTAAACAATTTTTTTTCCACAAAAGACTCTTAGATGTCATTGAATCTTTAAAAATTGTAACAGTTACTGCCTTTGTTTCAAACATGCTTACCAGTGCGCACAGTTAGAGGTGCCTGACCACAGCTCCATATTCCAAACTGTGCAATTGTGAAGACTTGAATTCTGTATCTTGTGTAGGCATCAAGTCCTCCAATCATAGCTGTGTAGAACCACTTCCTGTTGGTCCCATAGACCCTGGAGATGTTGCTAACTCCTCTCTCCTGTCTCAAGGACACATCTTCACAGTGTACAGCAAATGCCCACCCAGCTGTGCACTGAGTGCTCGGCAGCATCCAGTGTAAAGTAATCTGACCAGCTGTTATTGATCCAACAGAAATATTTTGAGGATGAAGCGGCCCTGCAGGCATAAATATTCCACTTTATGAGATGTTTGCATAATGAGTTTGTTACGTATGTTGTGATAAGTTGTCAGCTGACTCACTCATGTATGCGGTCTGTATTTGTCCCAAAATCCAGCTGGGGCCAGCATGGTGAGAGACTTGAAGGGTGAAAAAGTAAATGCTCCCCGGGGTCAAACCTGTCACAGTTACCCCTCTGGAGGAGTGAAGAATCTTAACTTTTACTGTTTTTCTGAAACTCAATTGGGTTTTCTTCCTGTTTTTCCCCTCTGACTCCTTGCATCCATCTTCTTCACCATGACCCAAAAGGGCATTTTCACTTTCTCTATACTGGAGGAATATCTCAAAAGATGAAGGCTGAGTAGAGAGCAGGGGTGAAAAGTCACTCCATCGAAACTCTACATGCTGGTCTGTCACCTGAGCCAGGTCGAATGAAAATGATGCAGGAGTAAAAGGAGCTGTTAGATGGAAAAATAGGTACATGAAACACTAAAGTGGCATTTAAGGCACATAAGAGTTAATCCTTTTACAGCTAAGTGTTGTTCTTAGTTCTTATTAACTCTAAGTGACACAAAGTACATACACATCATATTTTAGAGGTAGAAAAACTACAAAAAACTACAACATAATCCAAATAAATCAAAGAAGAGTCATAGGTCATTTCAAAACAAACTTTTTGAAGCAAAACATTTCAACCACATGAGAGTTAGTGTGTTAGTGTGCTGGTAAGATTTGGAGCACAATAATTATTTGAATGTTTTGTTTAGACTAAAATCAACTTGGAGCTGAAGACTTTGTTGTCTCTCCTTTTGTCTTGGATGGAGACTATCATGTAATGATGCCTATGTTTCAGGTTCCAGACATAGGCATCATTGCTTTTTTCCCCCAAATTTGTTCAATTCCTGACATGGAAATAAATGTAAGTATCACGAGCAACAAGCATGAACAAATCTGAAGAGGAAAATTGCAAAAATGATGATACAGATCGTTAAGTGACATTCAATAGAATCAGCAGGATCTGGTTACTAGAGATGTACTGTGTAAGCAATTTACTCTGGTATTGGCAGATGAATGGCAAAGTGATGTCACAGAAGAAAGGAGTCAGGAAGTATCCTGTTCCTGTAGCATTCCTCTGAAAAGCAAAACAGTCCGTCTGATTGGCTGGCAGTAGAGTCATTGTGTTTGTTTGATTATATGGCGAACCATCAGACCAGAGTGGGAGGCCTTCCTCCTGTTGGGAGATGAGGGTAGACATTATGTGCTGAATAGACCTAACCACTAATTAATGCATCAAAAACAAACCTCCTCTTTAAGGAGGAACTGATGGCATGAAGCGTTTACAGTTTGTAAAGTAAACTAATTTTACCTGCTGACTAAAACTTCAGTGACTACTTTTGATGCTTTCAAAATGGCAGCATCAAATTTTTAAATGTCTAGTAATTAAATTTTATATAGCTGATATTTTGAAAGAAAATAAGTGCTTGTTTTGTGCTTAAACTGACTAGAAATAATCTTTGAGAACCTAAGTCCAGTTAAGAACATATAGCAAGACATGCAAATCTACAACTGCTGTGACTTAGATGATTTTATAGAGAGGGACTGTAAGACACTCAATCTCCATGTGAAGAAAGCTGTAGGTTTCTTAACAAACCTATGTTTTTACTATCCACATTCCAGAACCATGTTTACGTAAAACTGGTTACCTGTTGGTCATTAAGACCTGTCCACAGCAGCAGCAGGTTGTTGTCGCTCTGAAGGTAAGAAGATACAAACAGCAGATCTTCCATGGTCTTCAGGTCAGCCAGGTGGCTTTCCCCCACCAGCTGTCTGCAGCTGCTCATCGCATCACTCCAACTCAAACCCGATCTCCTCACGGTGTAGCAACTCCTCCCATTGGCCAACCAGCCGTCTGGACACTGATCTGCAGCCAGACATTATCAGATTGGAGTACAGTGGAAAGCCTCCTAACAGTCAGCTTTCTGTCTGAAGATAAAGCTGCTGTCTTGTGTTTCTTGGAGAGTACAGTACCTGTTTCCATAAAAATCCTGAGTTTCTGCATTAATGTGATGCCAGGTTGAGGGAGGAAAATGGCCACCATGACTTCAACCATGTAATGTGTGCCAGGCTGGAGATTTTTTATTGTTAACTTGGACTGGATCGCTGAAGAGCTTATGCTATTGATTCGAGTGACAGACTGTGTGTGCATGTTGTGTAGAGTCAAGGTGGAAATGCTCTGCTGTCTGTGAAGTGGTTCCCATTTCAGCTGGGCAGTCGAGGTGGTGCTTGTTGCACAAAAGGAGGAAAGGGATACCGGAACTGGGGAGACAACAATATGATTAACCTCATCTTTACAAATAAACTAAACTTATTTAACAGGAAAACGACTGTCTGTGTAGAAACCAATTAAATGTGAGGCAAACATTTATTTAAATCTATAGTTTAGAGACACTCACTGAAGTGAAAGTTCTTTGTCTCCAGCACTGAATCATTCCTTTTTGCGCTCAGCACGATACTATACCTCCTATGATCTTCACTCATATGCAATCGTATCCTGCAGTCAGGAGAGCATGCTGAGCGATCAATGTGCTTAGAGAAGATCTGCCAAAAATACTGAGACAGAGATTAAGAAATTAAAATACCACATCGTAAAACGTGTAAATGTGACAAACAGAGATGCTGGATTCCATATTTTAAATAGCTGTTCTTACCAATGGGCTATCTGCAGGGCTGCAGGTGGCTGTGTAGCTGTCTACCTCTGAGTCAGAGGGGAACGATTCAAATGCCACTTCAATCTCAACAGGATGTGAACGTTGGTCACAAGTCAACAAAACTACCTGCAATTTTCACAAAGTAAATATTGGTACAAAGCCGTGCAAAGGTCTTGAGCAGTTTGTCACATTTCCACTACATTACAACAACTTTGTTATTTCAACATTTGATTTGATAGACTCACACAAGGTAGTATGTAATTGTGGAGTAGAAGGAAAAAATAGGTTTTTCTTTAAGATTTTATAGCACTAGCAGCCTCTATTGACAAAAATCACACAGATAATGAGCAGAGAAGGAAACAGCAAGGTTAGGATTTGAGCCCCAGATTGATTCCCCCCAGTCTTCACTTTTCATTTTATAATCCTATTTTGTTGTAGAGTTCACAGATTGCAGCACATTTTTCAGTGTTAAGCAAGCAATCTGCTATGTCTGTGTTAGGTATGTTGGGTCCTTTTCAGAATTAGTATTAATTTAGCTCTTTCAGAACAATTTTAGCTGATTATTTACTGCTTTGTAATCAAATATGTCCACAGAAATTGCACACAAAAATTACACACAAAACATGTGGTTCACAACTTGTGAAAAACAACTTGGAAAAAGTGCAAACTAATTCTTTGACATTAGAAAATTTTGAGGCAAAGAAGCACAAACATCTATAAACGTAATAATCTTACCTGCCATAAACTGCAAAGCAGCAAAAAATGCTTTGTTTGAGTCATTGGGAATTGGTTTTAAAATGTCATACATCCCACAAAAGAGTCTCCTTTCATTATCAATCACCTAGAGCAGAGTGCCTTCATCCATCCAATCCAAGAATGGTGTTTTCAGCCATTGATGGCCTTTATATGAAAACCCAAAGTTGTTGTATGTAAGCATCTCCTGTGTCTCCTCGGTGGAATGATTTATTTTCTGAAACTGTTTGGAAGCTATCACTTTGTTCTAACTTATCTATATGCAGCATCTAAATTTTAAATTTAGCATGTACAAGGAGTAAAAGTTTTACACAAGAAGCAAAACGTTTCTCATTAGCTGGAGGAGGAGAAAAAAGAGGAGGTGGAGGATGCATACAAGAAAGTGGGAGTTTGAGAATTTGTTAGTCTTAGCCAATTCACCCTGCCTCCTTGTTGAGATTAAAAACAATTCACCATGACAACCAGGAGGACACAGGGTGCTGAGCTGCGTTGGGATTGGAATGTCCTCGCTGGAAAATGCTGTATTTAGTCCAGGTATTGTTTTTACAATATTATTCAGCCTCTAAAGTTGAAATTTGCTGAATTTATGTCATCCTGTCATCCTATCTGAAATGTGAATAATTTGGCTTAGAACTGGTGACCCATACTGAATGACAGTAATGATAAAAAAGAGAAAGAAATAATTGACAGATAAAAAAAGAAATATTAACTGTGATGTTCTGCTATTAAAAAGCAACTTTCACTTAATAATGACCTCTCAGAAGTTAAATTATAAAACACATGTTTTCTGCTGCTGCTAAGTTGGAACATATATATATATATATATATATATATATATATATATATATATATATATATATATATATATATATATATATATATCTGTGTGTGTGTGTGTGTGTGGGTGTGTGGGGGTGTGTGTGCGTGAGTGTGCGTGTGTGTATAATAAAGCAGATGCATGAAGTAAAAAGTGTCATCTGGGCTCATTAACTGAGACATAAGCACTATCAAGTCCTTTATTACACAGAGTTACTTCACAAAAAACAAACAAAAAAAAACAACAGCTTAAATTTTCTATAGAACCACACCACAAAGTTATATTTATCAGATAATGCAAAGCAAATGCACTTTATAATCTGAATAAACAGCTTGTCAATGTAGGAACTGCTGTTTTAACCTATTAGCTGTTGATATGCAGAAAAAATGTACAACTAATCTGGAAGCCCAAGTAAAACTGACAGGGACTCACATAGTGGGTTTTAATAAAATAGACAGCTAAAGTGCAGACAAAACTACTGGAAGTCTCACATCAGTATTTTCTATCAAAACTGCTACTCAAGATCAGTTTTGTCCAGTCAGCTATCATAAAAAAACAAAAGAAAATAAAAGAAAAATGGCTGTTTTTTTCATGGTTGGCCAGTTTTACAATATTAATTCAAATGCACCCCATAAAAAATTCTTTTGTATTGGTCAAACACTTAATCGTATTTCTAGTTCCATTGGCAGGAACAGTCAAGAGGTTCCTGGAAGTTGTAGTCCACCATGCTGGCGTTCCGAGAACAGTACAATGAGATGGTCCGTGTTTGAAGTCCACTCTCACGGCAGCACTTACAGAACCTTGCGTGACTGTTGATGTTAAAGTTGAATATGGTGGCAGATGGACATTTTCCATCACATGAATACACTGTAACCTAGAAGGAAAGGAGCAGAACCTGATGAGGACACAAGTGCAAAGTTGGGAACACATGGCTTTTATGTAAAAATATTTTTCACCAATCACTACGTCTCATTCTATATTTGCGTGTTTCATTTAGTGCATCTTACTGGTGCGTTGCTCCTGCAGTCGTCCTTTCTAATGGTCGTCCGAATGGCCACACGCTTACATGTCTTTCCATCCTCTTTACCTGGGTATTTTGATAGGGAGTTCATATTCATACATCAGAAAGTGGTCAAAACCAATCATATAAAAATCTGGATCAAATAACTACCATAGAAGTGTAGGCATGAACTGGTACCAGTGTCATTGTAATACCTAGGATTTCAAAAGTTAGATTTAAAATAAATTAGTTAAATTGTCTCCGGTGTATTCCTCCTATGATTTAAATTTATTTTATAAGAGGTCAAATACAGTCGTGAAGGGAGCAAAGCTTTTTCAAGCTATTGGAGTAAAGGATAAGTGTAACTCTCCCATGTTTGCTGAGACAAATTCAGTTATTTATGGTCATGAAAAACAGACAAGGATGGTGTGATAACCAAAGTAATACATAAATTGTCCTTAACGAACGACACTTTGCGCTTCTCTTTAATGCTCTGTGTTTTTTTTTGTTTTGTTTTTTTTGCTTTACAACATAATTCCACCAGTTAAAATATGGCCAGGATTTAAACAGAGGTAGACAGATGAGTGTCAATACTGCTGTCAGGACACATTAAGCGGTGTGCCTTTGTTACATGTATGGTCCACAACAAGAACACTGGACTGACTCTTGCAAACTTTTAATCTTGATTACTATGTGAAACATTCAGGTGTGTTTTTTGGTGATAGGCCTAAGATTTGAAGCTACATTTTAATTTGAAGATATTTTTTGTCATGTAATTCCATTTAATGAATTCACTCAGAACAGTGATGATATTTATCACATGGTCCTAAACAATGTCCTTTAAGGGAAAATGTTTATCAAGAGAGGACAGAGAATGACTATTCTCCACTTTACTGAAAAATAAAAGTAAATGATAAAATTGTGAAGTCATTTACCAGATGTTTTCATCCACAGAAGGTGCATTTAGTGATGTGCAGCTCATGGGACAGAACAATCCTCGCACTGTTTGTCCTGAGCATGTGACTTTCTGTGACTCAACCTAAGGGGCTTAATGTGACTCACTGGTGAGAATAATTTGGTTGCAGTCATAAATATGCCGTAAGTATGTGCATCTGTACAAAATCGATTTGTAGTGCCTCTTAGAGCTAAAGCTAGAACTGGTGCTGTAACCATTAGGAGACATGACAATTAAATTTAATGTATTTTTATTGTGTACTCTTTTCAACTGTATGTTTTAAATTTAAATTAACAAGTAATGAAAGGCAGAGGATCAATTACTATTTAATAATCTGCTACATAATTTTGACATTCATTGGAATAATTGTTGGTTTACATGAAAATAATTAGGCTCAAACTTCTCTGGAGTCACAGCTTAGTGCCTGTCACTCCAGAGAGTCCCTTCTCCAACACTGCAATACTTTTGTAAGTACCGCAGTTTGCCTACAACTACAGCCCATGCCTACAAACACATAATTGTTCTAATAAATTGATCGATAAATAAATAAATACATTATTCCAAGAGATTGACATTTCTTGCAACTTTTTGCACCCACATCCTGGCTCCTTCCTACAGAGAAGGGCTTTTTGTTGCCCAGCAGTAGGTGTTCGTTTTGACTGTCACTTGGCTGGTGGGGAGGCAATATACTTTTCACAAATAACCACTGAATGGTGTTTGACTAATCTTCTAAAAAAAGTCATACATAGCTAAATTCTGGTATTCTTTATGCAAAACTAGAACTTTTTATTACTTCTAAAAAATGTTAGCAATTTAACTTAATGACAATTTCTTTTTATCGCATTTCTAAAAAGAAGATAAATTAAACTAAACACACAAATTTACAAAACAAAAATTTAAATAAATGTCAGAGATAAGTCAAAAAGTAACTAAGTGGAATAGTGCAAAGTGGTGGTACCTGTATCACAGTTAGTACTACCAGTGGGTGTTATAGGGTTAACGGTAAACGGTAAAACACCCAGTCCAGAACCTGGGAACATCGTCAGGGCCGCAGTCGTCCGGTTCAAATGGCGTCAGGAGAACACAAGTTATGACTTATTCAAAAAAAAAGGCAATTGCATGTAACACACACACACACTGTGGATCAAATCAGTCACCGCATGCACAAAAATGTTTTCCTTTTCAGGGAGGTAACTCGAGGCAGCCAGCCAAGTAACACAGTCGCACAGTAACACTTAATGAACTACAAAGCTCCGCAGGGTGAACCCTAACCCTCACCATCGCACATCCTCACTGGAAAAAACACTCACCGTCGAGCAGCCCAAAACACAAAACTAAAAGGACACTGCAAAGGAAGGCAAGCAGCTGAAAGTGCAATGCTGAACAAAAAAGAAAAAACTGACACCACTTTTATTTAAGACTAAATCCACAAAGACAGAAAATATTCTTGTTCAGAAAACATTTTACAAGGCAGAGTTTATTTTCAGCCAAATTTATCAGCATTATTCTTACATTTTCACCCATTTTTTTTTTCCTGAGCCGTGTTATCGCTTTAAATATGAGCAGAAGTTTCTGAGGTCACCTGAGGAAGCCCAGGGGCCTTTGAAATGTAGGCTGCCAGCCGTCATCTCCACCCTCTACGAACGCCAAACCATCAACCATTCAGCCAATAACCCCTTCCACTGCCAGGCAACAAAGCACTCACCCCTCTAATCAGCTGCACAAAGCATTACCAGCAGCCCCAAATAAATCTGGAGACTCACATGTCTTGCAGCAGCCGTCAACATAGCTCTGAACTACACCCCCACTCTGCAAGAAGAAAAGAGGATAAAAAAAAAAAAAATCTTAGAGTTTATTCAAAGGAAGCTAGAGTAACATACAGTTTAATTAGTACCTTTGGTGAAGATGTATAAAAGATCTCAAATATACTAATCTTTTTTTCTTTTACATAGAATAATCTACTTCTGAAACCTTGTCACTTTTACCAACAGTACGTGAATCAGTATTCACCTGTAACATTGTCTGAGGTTGGGGGATAAAGAAGAAGGATCTTTGGTTAGTTCTGTTTCCATAATCTCTAGATCATTCGTACACACGCATCTCACTAGGGTTTCATTGGATTTAGAACTTGGAAACTAATATGGCTATATAAGAAGGGCTTTGTGCTTTTGAACCAATTCTGTGCTGACCACATATTTGATCGTCAAAGCAGAGGTTGAAATTTTATATATATATATCAGAGGTTGAAATTATATATATATATATATATATATATATATATATATATATATATATATATATATATATATATATATATATATATATATATAGATCTATATATATATATATATATATATATATATATATATATATATATATATATATATATATAGATCTATATATATATATATATATATATATATATATATATATATATATATATATATATAGATCTATATAGATCTAGATATATATCTATCTATATATATATATAGTGTTTCAACTTTTGAAGTTTGAAACACAAGTGATTGCTTATCTCGTTAATTTTGAAGAGGGTCTAAAGGCATTTTTGTCAAAACATAATTATACCACAGGGAGGTAGAAAGTCATGGATTACTAATCAGAAGGACGATTAGGGGGTACCAATAATTAGAGCATCTGTGATTTTGCTAAATGTAATAATTTCCCAACTGAATATTTTTTTTTTTCTGAATGAGATTATTCCACTGCAATGAACAAGTTTGTTTAAAGATTTGAAACATCTTTATCAGGGTAGAAAATAAAATAGACTGTTTCTGAATCTCATACAAAACAATGACACGCCTTTAAAGAAACATCCAACAACATATATGAGATTTTAGAGGCTCTGACCTGAATACATTCTGAGTCATTAAAAGGAGGGCAGATAACACCGGATGCAAGTATCACCGCTCCGACTGCTGTCTCCACGCAATCATAACGCGTACAGTTTTCCACCCAGGAACTCCCTGCCTGCACACAAACACAATAGCACATTTCAAAAGACCCTGCAATGAAAGAGTGGTTGGCACATGCAGCTTTGCTTGTTCTTACAGTGAAAAATTCTGCTGTCCCATTTTCGTTGGTGAAAGTACAAGAGATGTTTTTACAGGAGCCACAGCACACTTGAGGGTCTGTAGAAGGGACATATGCCTGGTGCTAAGACCAGGAAGTGAATCAAAAAATAAACAGGAGTTTTACCCTAGCTGAGAAGAAAAACCACAGAATTGCGGTTAGCATTGATATGATCCATCATATGTTGTGAAGCACCATGCATACCGATCCACACTTTTGGGAACAGTTAACAGAGGTGATTTCCATTGCATAAAAGCCAGTCTGTGGGTCTTTGTAAGGAAGACACTGGACAGTGTAGCACAGCTCTCCTTCAAAATACTGGACCAGGGACTGACCTGGACCCAGAACTGTGACTCCTTGGAAAAGACACACCTCAGCTTTCTCTACAAATTAATACAAATAAACATGTCATATATGAGCATAATGAAAATGATAAAAGTCTGTTTTTTGTAACTTGAATCTTTTGACCCTTTGAGCAGAGGTTATGCTTACGACATGCATACTGAGGACAGCCACAGTTGGTGCTGCTGTCAGGAACTTCAACCTGCACCTCCCCCTGAGTAAAGAACAAAGTGCTTACTTAACTGAATTTGCTTGCTTTCTGGCGAAAAGCGACCTCTGATACAGCGCTTTGCTTACTTACCAGCTGACATATGGGGAGAGCGAGGTCTTCACATTGACATTCTGTGCATAAGGGAAACAAAGTTAAAGAGAGCAGTCGTGTGAAACTTTATAAATACGTGACAAGCATAGCAACTCTTCAGACAACTGCGCATATCAGCCAAGTAACAAATAAAGTGCATATGTTGCCATCCATTTACCACAGTGATGCTGGGGACAGCAGTCATCGGGTGCAGCAGTTTCAACCAAAGAGAGACCAGGTGCACAGCTCAGAGATGATTTAGGGCATTGATTAACATCACACGCTGCGAAAAAACGTGGGTAAACGTATTAAAAACACAGACACAAATACACACGGATACACAAGCCAAAATGCTTACCACAGTGGTACTGAGGACAGCAGCTGTTGGTGGAATTTGGATCGACAGCCAGAATTTCTCCGTGAGAGCAACTTGGAATGGGTTCAATGCATGACTCACATACTACTCGGACAGAAAATGGACAATTACACGACTAATTTATAGAAGGATAATGACATAAGTCAAATCTGACGGGCAATTACAACTTACCACAAAGGTAAGAGTAGCAGCAGGATTTTTGACCCCTGACCTCGACAAGGAACTGATCTTCTCTACAGTCAGGAGCAAAGACAGGAGGGCACGCCATAGGGTCACACTCTGAGGAAGATAAGGCAGAGATGGAGAAGGTTGAGCAAATACATGTTTCATTTGATGAATTATTTGCCAGTCTTGCTACTAACAGCTTTGAAATGTCTTTGTGTTTTTTCCTGCCCACAGACAGCATGTCTACCCAGGTGTTTCTGTGTTTCGTTGTCACTTTTCTGGAAGAGGCCATAAACAAACCTATTACAGGCATTAACTTAACTATTTTAATTAATTTTTCTCCTTGATCCTGTGATTCAAAGTTTAATGATGTCTATTTTCTGGTCAAAGGAGTCATGGTTTGAACTAACTGAGTGCCCTTTGTTTTTTATTTCCAATAGAGAGTATCCCTGGCTTGGTACTTAAGTACTATCTTTTCTGGATAAAAGCAATTAGCCCAGATATTGCTGCAATTACTCATTTGAGTAATGTTCAATTTTCTCACTCATGGCTTTGTGTTTTTCTGTTTCTTTGTGTTCCTTGGCTTCCTCTGCTTAAAAAAGTAATGGAACAGTGTTTCTGTATTTTAGTGTCTGCTTTCAGTTCTTTCAACCCCTATTGTAGAAAACTTCCCACAGAATCTGCTTCTGCTTCTGGTTCTTACTGTTAAAAGGAAGTTATTTTGTTACTGTAAGTAATTTGATCTGAATCAGATTAGATCCGTTGCATTTGACTTGAATTGAACTCTGCATAGCTGAACTCTGCATAGCTGGAAATGAATTACATCCGCTTTTCATGATATGACATTCGTTATGAAAATCTGAAAACTAAATCAGCCGAGACGAAGGAATTTTATTTGAAGCAAAATCATTCAAAAGAAGGCAGAAATAAAGTTGGCATATTACCACATCGGTATTCTGGGCAGCAGGATAGTGCGCTGTAACCAATGACCAGCCTGTTTCCATTATCGCAAGGAGGAGCTTCACTGTCACAGATGGTCATGTTGCACTCTGACAAGCAAAGAAAACAATAATATAAGAGTTCACTGAAAAATGACCTCTGAGTACCAAAGGTACTTCTCTTGACTTTAATAATGAACTCACCACAGATCTTCTTAGGGCAACAGGATCCTTCCTCCAGTACATCTAGCACATATTCTCCCTCCCTCTCACACAGCGGAGTTGGGACAGCACTGCAGTCTGGCTCGACCGCCACCACAGAGCCGTTCTCCATACATTTGTACAGGCAACAGCTTCGAGTGGAGCCGTTCCACACCTCTCCTGGGGCCCGAGGGTTACCTTCGTTGTCTGTGCAGACTGAATGAACCACAATTAATTAAATAGAGAACAGCGACTGTATGGGAATGCATATGTTTATAAAGCATAAAAGTACAGCAGAATCTTGGACAGAGCCATTTTCATCACAAAGAATGCTTTTACAAGCCTGTTCACTCACCACATCGATCTTCAGTGACACAATAGGGAGAGTCGGCTCGATGCAGGATGGTTCCACTGCGACACACACACTCCTCCCTGATGAAAGAGCAGGTGGTTTCTTCGTAGTAGTCTTTGTTCAGACAAGTGCGGCTGTTGCAGGTGCTTACACAGGGTTGATACTCTTTACCAGGCGGACACCTTAATGCTGCAAGATGACAGGATTGTGAGCAATCAGAGAAACATAAGTGAGCACAAATTTACACATACAGTACCTTGCAAAAGTATTCATATGAAGTGGGTTTTTCCACATTCTGTAAGTTACTAGACCCCCTGTGTCAACAGTAGGTTAAGCAACATTTTGCTGCAATAACAACTTAAAGTCATTTTGTGTATGCATCTGCCAGATTTGCACATCTAAAATGAAACATTTGGCAATTCTACATTGCGAAATACTCAAAGCTTAATCTGATTGAACAGACGTTCATACTTATGTCTGACTTTGTGTTGGTTTTGTCACAAGATTCCAATTAAACACATTGATGCTTGTGGTTGTTGTGAACACAGAAAATTGTGGTTAAACAGTAAATATAAAGAGGCAGGAACACTTTTGAAAATTACTGTATAAGACTTATTTGCCTGTGTGTTCTTACGACAGAAATTGTGCCGCCTCCAGCTGATGCAGACTTGGTGTGTGTAACAAACTGCCACATAAGCAGCCAGAAAGTCACACTGATGATCCTTGTAATGCAAGTCTCCTGCCCACATGATGTCACAAAACTGTTCTGGAGGCACCTGCATATTTGTATTAGATGTCAAATTTATAATGTATTCATTTTATTCTCAAAAACCCCCAAAAAATAACAACATAAATCACTTTAATTACATAAAATGTTTGGCAAATTATTTGGAATCAATTGTCATCTGCCTAATTTATAAACTGACTTGTGTCCATTTTGATTCCTCAAATTAAGTCAGCACCTACTTCAAAATGAATTGTGTGAAATACTGTGTGGAGCCTTGATAGTACCTTGCTATGACATGGTGTGAAGGCTCTCTGGGTAAGCATAGAAAGACAGGTGGAACAGTCCCCTGTGGTGCAGTTGTCTCCCACCCTGCGTGTGTGTTCGGTCTCATCCGTCAAATGGACTCTCCACGCTTGCAGAAAGAGCATCATGTCTCCCACCTCTCTGACCACCGTGCCGTTCGGGAGTTTCAGGTCATCTTCTGGATTCCCATCACAGCAACCTGGCAGATTGGACAGACAGCTGTTTTGCTGCTGTTGGTGCATTCAAGTTTCATTGCTGCTTAGACAGTGAGCAATAGAAAGCTAAAGGTGAGATAATTGCCTGTCTGGAACTGTGTAATGTGTCTAAATGGCTTTTAGAATCTCAAACTGTCACATTCAATAATGGCTCTAGTCAATGTGATCCAGCGGTGCAGACATTAAGCCTTTAGGTGCTGAAAAACAGCACTTAGATAAATGAGGTTGGAGCTGATGAGCATTGTGTGTGTGCATGGACTCACCACACAGGCCACGAGTGGGGATGAATGCATGACTTGGAGCATTGTACTGCAGCACCATAATCCCTGTGCTATGATACCACTGTATGCTGATGCTGCCAGGTGTGTGGATCAGGTACATGCTGCCTGTATCTTCCACATAAAGGGAGTGACGTGAGAATGGGAGCTTAGCAGGTCTGTAGTTCACTGTCACCTTCAATCACATACAATTAAAAATCACTCATTTCTGAAGGAAAATTCAACAGTTGCTCGTGCATCAGATAAAGTAAAGAGGGGAACCTTGCGATCAAGTCTGTTGATAATGATTCTGTAGTTGGAAGTAGTGATGTTAAGCTTCTTGAAACAAAGACCAGATGTACCACCAGTAGGACTCTGTGGAGAATGGAAATTATAGACGGCAATGACATTAACAGTGCTTTGCAAAAGTTTCTACACATATTCAATCTTTTCTCAAATTACGTGATATATTCAGAAAGTGAAATGTTTTTTTGTTGTTTTTCTGATGTAAATTATAACTCGTATATGTGATTTGATATAAATCACAGCCTTGAAGCCCTGATAAATGTTAGAATTATTGTCATGTTGAAAGGTGAACCTCCACTACAGTATCTAATATGTAGAAGGCTATAACAATTTTTGTTTTTAGTATCGGCCTGTTTTTAATTAAATCCATTTCGGTCAGTTTTAACCGACTACCCCACAGCATGATGCTGGCACCACTATATCTAATTTTGGGGATGGAGTTCAGGGTATTGTGCTTTTATTGTCTGCTGCCACTCATTCACATTGTTTGGTAAGTAGCTCCTAGCAACCCTTTCAAGCCTTCACAGAACAGTTGTATTTAAACTAAAACAACCTCTATTTAACAAAGAGGTGACTACTGAAGATTGTTCTATACAGACGCAATTGAAGTAAAAGCAGCTTCATAGAAATGCACCCAATGATTTCTCAAAACCCTTTGGAATCCTTTTTGTTTCAAATGAAAAACATGCCATACTTTGTATTGGTGTATAATAATAAAATCAAAGTACACTTTAGTTTGCGGTTTTAATGTGACACATTGTGACAAGGGTATGAAAACTACTGCATGGCACTTGGAACCATTTCAGCAGAGAGAAATTAGCTGCCTTTGCCCAGATGCAGCAGATGTAATTGCTGGCAGATGACGTCGTTCACTTACAGTTCGTCTAATGGAGTTTACGCTCTAAAAGCAAAACAAAGGATAAACCTGAGACAACTTCTTCAAATTTAATTTATTTCTCTCAGATGTTTTGATACTTTACCTGGCTGGTTGGACATTTCTCCACTGTACCAATAATCATCTCTCTCGGCAGGTTAACCAAAATGTAAGAACCATTGTCATACAAGGCCACATTGTTACCATCAAATGTGATCACACGTAGATCTGACATCACAGTGCAGCGACCTGACAGAGAGAGAGAGCTTTCAGGAAAAAGGTGACTCAATTCTTCTTCTTCTAAAATTTACAACAAAACTTACATGGACACTGCCACAGTGGGCAACAGGGGTCTGTGTTGATGAGGATAGGCAGGCCCAGCAGACTGCACTGAGGTGGGGCCGTATTGTAGCGACAGTGGAGAGAGGAGTTGTGAAAGAGCAGCTCTCCGTTGAAACAAATTAGCTCGGCACACTCATCAATACGGTAGGAGAATGGAGGCTGTGGGCACAGTTTACATATTTGGGGTGGTTATTTCTTTTCTTTTTTTTAACATTAAATGGTTTATTTTTTAAGCAGCTGTCTTAGTGTCAACATGACATCACACAGGATATTCCTATGTATGCAAGTTCACACTTCATAGAAGCTCATTGTGTTTCTAAAATAAACGATTTAATGACTAAATCATGCCAACAGTCTCAGTTTTTGGCTTTCCTCCAAATATTCTTTCTGGGGATTCATAAATTATCTTTTCACAATACCAAACCATAAATTATGTGGCTTCTTACTGCCAGATAAGATGCTACTTAAAAAGAATTATACATAGAGTTTTTATAATAAGTCAGAGGTTTATTTAGTGTTCAAGAGAACACGAGACACTGAGGAGATAACAATAAGGCTGAATGGAGCTTAATCCATTCAGCCTTACTCAGATATAGAAGACACCTATTACATGCATCGATCTTGAAAAAACCTAGATTTGAAAATGTTGTCAACAAGATTGACTATTTGTCTATAGGCATAAATTTAACTCGAGAAGTAACACTTACTGTACATGGACCAGTGGGCCAAGGAATCCTGGTAGACACTTCTTCGGTTTCGGGGCTTGTGATTATTTCTGTGCTGCTAACAGTGGTGGGTTCAGTTGAAGGAAGGGCAGTGGTTGTTTCCATTGGGGTGGAAATCTCTGTGGTGATTGTTGTTTCTGGTTGTGGTGTAGTGGGTGTGGTTTCAGGTACAGTTGTGGTGGGGACAGTTGTGATGACAGTGGTCATTGGTGGCAGGGTGGTTGGGGACGTCACAAGAGGTGTAGTTGGTGTGGTAACCTCGGGAGTAGTTGTAGGGACTGTAGTGGGTGAGGTGGAGGGAGTAGTTGAGATGATCTCTGTGGTTGGAGTGGAGGTCATTACGGTTGTACTGTGGGTGGAAGTCTCAAATGGAGTGGTGGTAACAATGGTTGTAGTAGAAGCAGGAGTTGTGGTTGGAGCTGTTGTAAGCAGAGTAGTGATTGGTTCAGTGGTCACTGTTGTGGTGGGAACAGTCGGTGTGGTGGTGGTGGGAGCAGATGTGGTGGGACTAACAGTAGTGGAGGACATTGTTGTTGCTCTTGTGATTGTAGTTGGAGTTGGTGGTGGAGTAGTGGTTCTGTTGGACCGTGTTACATATGCAAAAGGTGTTGGAGTTAAGGGGAGGGTAACACCTACAGGACGCAAGTTAGTACACATGAATGCACCAGAAACCATAACCTTTTACATGATTTAAAGACAAAATCAGAGAACACGAGACACTGAGGCACTCACAGTCCTCTGTGTAGACACAGCGTCTTGTGACTTCGTCCAGCACCATGTTTTTTGGACAGCGAGGGAAACAGCCTTCAACCCTGTAACACACACAAACAGTTGCATTGCCAGACCTGATCATAGATTATGTTGGTAGTACAGCGAGGGCCCGAGTTGAGCCAAGCTTCTTACGGAGGCAGGAACTGGCAGCGGGTTGCATCTGGATCACTGCATGTGTGTACGCAGGCACTTGCACAAGCCTGATAACGCCATTCACACATCATGCGGTACGGTATAACAAAAGGACTGTCTGCAGAAACAAATGATAAACATATTAGTTAGCTTTTCTGTGTAGTTTGAATAGGTGCACAGACAGTGAGCCCAATAACAATTTGCATATGTAAGCTTGAGTCAGATCCACAAAATTCAGCAGAAAAATTTTCAGCAGAAATTACCAAAAAGATGTTAAAATATAATGACATGGTCTACAAAGTACAGCATAGTGTACTTGTGTTCAGTATTTTGTGTTCTGTACAAAGTACTGAACACAAAAGCATGCCTCAGTTCTTGGATTTTTATTTGAAAAAAAAAAAGCATTTTGAAAACTATGTATATCTAACATTTTACAATGCTCCATTTTGTGTCTCATATTATATTCCAAAATAGTTAACTTCATGTGACTGCAACAGCATGTCCTGACCCTCGAGTGTGAAGCTGCTGCTGGTCTTGAAGCCTTCCGCAGTGCCGTATCTCTGCGCTCGAGCCGCTCCGCGTGTGAGCGTCAGAAAGATTCCAGGTTGGCTGACCAGTTCGAATGAAGCGTAACCTGGTAGAAACAGACCCTGGTGCTGGATGAAGGTGGCTCTTCGGCTAAACTCTGGCCCTCGACTCCACTGCTCCAACTGAAGACGGCTGCGTCCTGACACTGTGAGAAAGTAGTTTGGCCTCTCTGCAGACTCAAGGGAAACTACAGGAACACCTGAAAAAAAAAGACATTTCTGATTAATTTAGACCTTCACAAAACCAACAACTGATAGTTTATGCAGTGGATGCTTACGTGATGTCCTGTTCCTCCATAGCCCTGTTGTGATCATAAAGTTGAACATAATGCCTGGAGCTGGCAACTGTCCCGGTCTTTCTCTTGTAAGTGGAAACACTGTGCTGCTGGTACGATTCACTCCAAACATGGTGTCATTAAAGACAGCACTCACCAAAGAAAATGGGCCATCGCCGAGCTCTTTGGGGAAATGAGGCAGAATAACAGGAAATGAGTTTGACAACAACCCCTCTGGGAATACACGTAAACACATAAACAAAAGAAGAAAAGGAAGTCCTCACTTGTACGCACCTTGATTATAGTATTCACAGTCATAGGCTGAAAGAGACCGTTCAGAAGTGTTTAAAATCTCAGAGCTAGCAACATCCAGAATTCACAATTTCTTCCTAAACTGTTCGAACTTTTCACATCCAACTTCAATATGTTTTATTAAGATTTTATGTTATCAAGCAACACAAAGCATGCCTTACAATGGAAAGAAACGTGATGCATGGGTTTCCAAAAAATAAAAAAATAAAAAAATCTGAAAACTGTTTTAATTTCTATTCAGCCCAGAATTGGTCTATTTTTCGCTCCTTCCATCTTTCCATCGACTCTGGCCAACTTCCCTGTCGAAAAGCATTCCCATAGCACAATGCTGCCATCACCAAGTTTGTACTACGTGTACAGAGTTACTTTTCCACTACACATATCCCTTTGAATGTAGGCCAAGAATTAGAATGTTTACCTTATGTGACCAATGCACCTTCCTTCATATGTTTGATATGATCACCACATGACTACTGGAAAACTCCAAATTAGACTTCATATGACATTCTTACAATAATGGCTTTCTTCTTTCCAGTGCAACTACTGTAACTGTAGGAAAAGGTTGAAAGGAACTAAACATACAGTTCAATAACAATTGAAAGTATTGGGGCTGAATATAGATGGATGGCGCAAGTTAAAATGCAACAATATTTAAAAACAATGGTTAGTTTGCTCTAACAATCCCTAAACATTTTTATCTGTTACATAAAATCCAAATAATATCCATTGAAGTTGAAGACAGTGAAAATATTCAAGAAGTATGGCAATTAAACATTTGCTACGGTCTGTCTATGTGAGCATACTCACGGCACACAGAGGGAGATCTCCAGTGTATCGTGACCCCCTGTTGACAGCATTTGTGTGCATACGCAGCAATGGACGTACAGAGACACTCACAGTCTCCCCCGCGGTTACAGTTGCAAGTGTCTGTTAGGCAGTTCCTATAAAACCAGGCCACATCAACCTGAAGGGCACACACAACAAGCATACACGGTCACAAACACAGAAACACACACATAATCATAGACTGAACCAGGCCAATGCTCTCTGGGAGAGGCTGGGGGAGGTCTTGTTTATGGGATGAGTAGTTTTTTAATAATTCAGAGGAAAAGGATTGATGTGATATCAGGACAAAGAGAATGTGGGTCGGATTCGAGTGCAATATATCGGATGGGTGCTAAGATGAACAGCCAAAATACCCCAGGCAAGATTAACTGGACCTTCATTCTTTGACAGCAAGTATTATGATTCACTTAAGCAGCACATTTCATCCCATAGTACTTTAATCTGGGTTAGGGTAGGGTAGTTTCTAAACTTGTTAGTGTTGCAAAAACAAGAAGGAGAGGCTTGGAAGATAGCTATTATTTAAGCACATGCATTGTAAATAATATAATTAATAACATCATAATAAAAGAAATTATCATCATTGTTCTTATCTGGTATGAAACAACCAAGATAATCTTTTGTTTGTTGACTTTTTTATAGACATGGTAATGCATGTTGTTTCATGACCCATTGCGAGTTTCAAAACCCAATTTTTGAAACCACTGGTTTACATTACATCACAACATATTAATATTATGTAGACTGTAGACATGAATTAGATAACAGCAGTATTAGAATAAAAATTCATATTTTGCCAGTGCTGCATGTCAACAGAAGTAATGTTTCTTAAACACAGCAGACCTAAAACAAGTAAAGTTTGATTCAATGTCAAACACAAGACAAACAGGTGCTGTGAGTATTTTTAAACAGGGAATGTACATGTGCACATAAAATCCAAATAATATACATTGAAACTAAATTGATTAAAAATTTATTTGAAAAATGATTAAACTAAAATTTAATCAATTTTAGTTTAGATTTCTGTGGACGGTATGCACCTGGTTAATGATAAAAAATTTGCTCAATTAGGATTGCCATGACCACACAGATTTGAACTAGATAGGAACGTTCAGCACTAAGAGGAGCTTCCATGTTCAAATATTCAGGATTTTCTTTCATCTTTCAAGAAGCAAATCTATTTAAAAATGATTTGTTTGCATTTAATTGGTTGGTTATCCAAGCAAGGTAAGTGCCACATTCACATTCATGGCCCATAGTCTGTTTCTGTTTATGCAAACATGGCTCCATCTACTGGTAATAAACAAATAAACAGTACTTCAATCTCAGAAAAAAATTGTGACACCGAGAGAGAGAGAGAGAGAGAGAGAGATTGTGGAGCCTAGCAGCTGGTGTGCGGTTTATCTCTTAAATAACAAAAAGTGTATTTGCCGGGAATCAGTTAAGAGTCGTTCCCATAACCCCTTTTGAACCCCTTCTCCCCTGTTACAAGCCAGATAACCTTTCCACTGCAGCATTTACTCTGCATGAATGTGAGTTGGTGACTGTGTCCGTTTTAGTGGCACTTACCACGTTGTGACAGGGTGCAAAGACGTCGCTGTAGAGGAGAGCACACTCCCTCTTAGCGTACGGCTGTCTCCCCAAGTCCCGTTCACACGGTCGCTCAACCATGTAGTCACTTTCACACTAAAACACACACACATTTAAACACACACAGAGGGAGATCAAGTGTCTGATTACTCTTAAATATCACAGTGGACTCGAGGGAGACCAGCTCACGAGCAACAGGGAACAAGGGAGAAGTGAGCGAGTCAGGGAGACGTTTATAGACAAAGACAGAGAGAAGAAAGGAGATGAAGGAAAGATCAATGCAGTATGGATAAGCTGAGTCATACCTGTCCCAGGGCCCAGCTGTTTCCAAATGTCTGTGCGTTATTGACTTCCATGTGGCTAGATGTGGTCATATCATTCACTGTCACACTGTCAAAATTTCCACACAGGCCACTGAGGAGACCCTGGAGGAAAAAAACAAACACAAAAAGAGAAGTAAGGATTGAAAGTTTCTATACTCCGTTACCTTTTTCACATTAAAACAACAAACTTCAGTGTATTTTCTTGGGATTTATTTGGGAAGGCCTGATACAAAGTAGAGCATAATTGTGAATGTTTTTTTTTTTATTTTTCTTACAAATCTAACAATCAATTTTCATTCCACACTGTTTGATTTAGACCACATTCTCATAAACCTGAGAAATTCTGAAACCTGAAAAAGAACATGTTCTTTTTTCACACCTTCCAATGGGGTCCAGCTCTTATATGCACCGTGGTCTTGCGGTCCCAGAGGATGGTCAGATCCTGACTGGAGAAGTGGACCACGGTGTAGTAACCTGCATTCCAGATCTCAAACTCTGACCCTCGACCCACGACAGTAGAAGGACTCTAAAAGGGGAGTAAAATATGCGACACAATTTAAAATAAAAAAATAAACAGGGTTCTTTGAAAAAGTTTAAACGGTTACTCTGTGTGTAAAGAGTGTACTGGATTGCCAGAGTTGTCAGTGAAGTAGATCTTGGTCAGTCCCACATGAATGACCAGTATTTTCATGCACACAATGCCGCTCTCATAGCAGTCCTTGTTTTGGGCAACAATGGATACTTCGGTTTCTCCAGCACTCTAGCAAGAGAGGAGGGGAAAAAATATTATTCCTGCGATTATTCTCATTCCAGTCTGACTTTATTCAGAAAGCAGCTACAGGTAAAATTTTTTTAATTGTGTGTCAAGAATTGTGAAAAAGCCAAAAGCATTTGTCCAATTTGAATAATGTGGGGCAGGCAACACAAGGAAATAGTGTTGAGACGCAAATCTGACCTGTTTCCCAATTCTTTTTTTAGGCCTGAGCACTGGCCAGCAGTCGGTTGGGTCTGAACCAGAATGTCTGTTCTGCTAATTCTAATTCTATATCCCTGGGAGCGCAGGAGCCCTGGGGTTTGATGTGAACACTGGTTTCTTTGTATCACTTTCAGCTTTGCTCAATGTCTGCTTGCGTTACTGTGGTCCACACCCAGCTGCGTTCTCACCCACCCACTAATACACACAAACACACTTTAATCTGCTCTAATTAAAACCAACTATTTCTTTTCAGATTAGAAATGTCCTTAGATCTTGTTTCCCAGGTTCAAATCAGGCTGGGGCCAGGAAATGCTGAAACGATGTTCCTCCCCACATGCTAACTCACTGCTAGAATCCTGTATCATTAGTGATGCAAGCGGAATAGACTCACTTTAAGCAGGTAGACCTGGCAGTCGGTTTGGTAGTCATATTCAAGGCCATCAAAGGTGTGATAGTGTCTGTCGCTGTACACAGTACACACAGCTGGACATGGAGAGTAGCTGCAGTTGAAATAGCCCCGATGGCACACACTTGAAGAACAGGTGCACCAGTGAAGAGCAGAGAGGAGAAAAAGATGGAGCAGATGTGTGAATTAAATGAGTTTGTTTTTCTAATAGATTTTAAGTTTGAACCATTAGTCTACAATTGAGGGTTTAGTGATTAATATATACTACATTAAAGAGAGAAAATAACAAGTACAGGTGACATATTTACCATCTGTAGCAAGATGTTTCCACAACTTGTCCAGGCAGGTATTCAAGTCCAAGCCACACGCAGGGGCAGTTCTCTGGATAGTAACATTCCCCCTGGTGCAGCACGAGCCTTCCAACAGATAAAACACCAGTGGAATGCACACACCTTGCAAGCAAATATGTTAAATCCTAATGCTGCACTTTAGCTCATTAATTAAAATTGATTACAGATTCAGATAAGCTTCCAGGCAGCCACTGCTTTAATTAATGTTCGCTGGTAAGCCTTTTAAATCCAGGAAATCTAATAGAGGTCAAAATCTTTTCGGCTGAGTGATGAACAAATTAAATTTACACAAGATCATAATAACTGACTCAGTGGTCATTAGGACAAATGACTGTCATGATAGTAAGCAGACATTGTTCATTGATAGTAATGTGCCACACATATAGTGCTTCACAAATGTTTTCAAACCCCCTTCATCATATTTTGTTATTAAAGCAACCAAATCCAGCCCCATTTTCTTTCAATAGCTTTACAAA
This sequence comes from Poeciliopsis prolifica, assembly GCF_027474105.1. Taxonomy (NCBI): domain Eukaryota; kingdom Metazoa; phylum Chordata; class Actinopteri; order Cyprinodontiformes; family Poeciliidae; genus Poeciliopsis; species Poeciliopsis prolifica. Next base: position 10,167,489 of record NW_026562376.1, on the reverse strand, counting down.
AATGCAACACAACCAGAAATTATCTAATACACAAACAGGTTCTGTTAGTGAATAATATCTAGATAAATTTAGCTTTGCTTAGACTGTCAGAAGTCAGTTCCAGAACATTAGTGAACAAAAAGAGAAGTTAGATCAATCGATGAGTTGATCATTAACAAATCTCAATGGAATTCAAACTTGAAACTAGAATGAAGTCAAGTTTGCCTGATGTTATTTTAAGATCCAACTCCAACATGAGGCCATCATCAATTGTTCTTTTATTCACTGTCTTCCACCTAATCAATTAAATTGATTTCAATTATTCTGCTAAATTACACTTTCATGAAAGATGGCCCAAGTAACTTCATGTTTGAGAACTGAAATTTGATCAGGTATTCATGTGTTAGAATGACCCAGTTATAAACCTAAGACATACCGTAGAAAAGGAAACAGAACAACTGATGCTTGTAGAGTCCTACACTGTACTACAAGTACAAAGTTAATTGGCACAAAGGTTAGTCTATAGATGGAAAAAGCTGACTAGGACACAACCTGACTGACTGTAGTGACATATGGTTCAATAAAGTAATGAGTAAAAATGCATGTCACACTTTTGTCCATAAGTTCTGAAATCCATGCATGTTTCTCCTTCAACAATTATGCACTACTTTGTGTTGGTCTATCTGTCACATAAAATCCTGATAAAATGTAATTTGTGTTTGTCTATGAAAAGCAGTAATGGATCATTTCACAGATCATAGCCTGTAAAAAATTGTGCAAAATACTGGAAGAAGGTAATCCCTTCTATTACCCTGGAGGACAAACACAGCCTGGTATGCACAGGGTGTTGGGTGGGCAGGTGAGGTTCAACATCAGGTTACGGCAGGTTGGTGCACAAGCCACGCCTCCTCTCTGCTCCGTGCAGCTGTGATACACTTTTCCTTCTGGACACTCTCCCTCTTCGACGCTGTCTGGTTCTACAATATTCAGAAACACACACTCAGCAAAATCAATGCAGGAGTTGCTTAAAACTTCATCAACAGCTGCCAGTCATGAGAAACAAGCTTCAACTTCAGAAATGAAGCTCTTGATTACAGCCAGCAATGCATAGCACTTTGTTGTTGGGGTGAACAAGAGAAGGAAGGGAGCAGAGAGGTTACCTTTTTCTTCTAGCTCACACTCCATCTTTCCATTTCTGCACAGGCTAGTGAAGGACGTGGGACAGAAAGAATCAAGTGTTTGTGAAAGGGAATAATGTTATCGAACACAATCGTAGTTTAATAGCTTCATCATTTGATTGTCACTGAAGCTTTTATTCTTTCTCAAAGAAAAGGAATGACAATGTGGAGATAGGAGAGAGCAGCTGTGACATACCAAGGGCCAGATGCACTGAAGGTCACTTCTCCTGGCTGCGACACGCCACCCATAGAGTAGCAGTGACACTGTGACCTGATGAGAAACTCAATGCATTATTTTGATGCTTTCCATGTTGACCTACAGGAAAATAACTGGTGCAAGCCAGTTCTCAGTTGCAGTCAGAATCACTTGTTTTTAGAAATAGTTTAGGAGATACATCAGTCTTACAACTGCACACAGCGCCTGCGCACATCGTCATAGTAACTGCCATCTAGACAGGCGCAACCTTCAGCGCAGTCAGCTGGGCTGCAGGTCTCGATGTTGGCAAGTGCACGACAGGATCGGCCACAGAAAGACACACATGAGTGGTACTGCATTCCTCCAAGACATACAACTCCTAAAGCAGCAGCAACAACAAACAAAGCTCAACATAAAATATCAGTAAAACTTTTCTTTTTCATTGATTAAACACATAAGAATAGCGATTTCTTCTATTAATGTTGATGATTATGGCTTTCAACCATACAAAATCATAGAAAATAGATGGCTCCTTACCGCACTCAGAGACGTGCGACCTGAAATTAACGTCGACTCCATGTTTGGAGCAGAGGTAAGTGTAGTGAGCCAGTGCAGTGCACAGACAGCTGCTCCCACAGCGACAGGCCTGGTAGCGGCACTGCTGCTGGTAGATGTTTGGACTAATGTAGCCATGACATGGAGCAAACACACTCTCCAAAAGCACATCACACTGGGAAGCGTAATATGCTGGGCCACATGCAAAAAGATCATCATGGACTGAGTGACCAGGAACAGACAAGTTTTAACAGCAAAATTTGTGAAAAGAATTACCATTGTGCTGGTTCATCTCACATGGGTCTACAATGGGCAGATTAACTGGAGCGACACAAGCAGACGACACTTTCCAAGCATTGGCATGAAGCTGAGGAGTACCTTCTATCATCCCTGCTGGAGACCTGCAAGAAACCCCAAATAAAGTTCACAAAAACATTTTTGACATTTATATACATACGGATAGAACATCTTTACAGGAAATCGTCTCGTAGGTTTCCGTTGAAGGTTCCACAAAGTCCCAACGTGTGTCCATGCCACTGGCTGCTGAGTTGCAAGTACAGCCGCCCTCCTTGGCCGTCATAAAGCAGGCGTAAACCAGTCCCTGTTTTTAGCTGTGTGACCACAGAGGTCAGTCTGTGCACCTTTACTGCATCTGTACATCCAGAGAAAATGATTCGATTTTAAAAGTTATGTTCCATAACTAAAATATTATATACTTGCAATGGTTTTTTTTTTTCTAGTTTCAATTGATGTCATTATTTATTTGCAGCTTCTACCGTCAACATAGGGCAGGGTGGGTGATGGGTTGACACCGATTATCACCTCCCCTTCTCTGGTCAAGGTGATCTGATGACTTGCATCTTCATCCAATACCACTGTCACTGACTGAATGCACAGCTGATGCTGTCATAAAACAGAGTGACAAAATACTAGTCAAGTAAAGAACATACACAGAAATACACTATATTGCACTATGTAATATCCACAAACTTAAAATAAACTATACAAAGAGACATTTTTATAGCTGACATGGCGACATGACCACTGGGTTTGGCTCTGACAAGTCCAGACAATAAAGCACAAGTGTGGATGTGGAAGTTTGCTAAGACAGGACAATTGTCTCAATCAGCTAGAAAAAAAGGGAAAAGAAAATATATTTCTTAGTATAGTTCTTTATTCTGCATATGTAAGGGACAGTGTGTTACCTCATCACAGGTGGTATACTGCAGTGTGATGGTGAATTTGCTGCTGCCTCGGCTCTTTGCCAGCACATACTGACACGCCCCCGGCTGGAGAAACATCCTGCCGTCAAATGTTGTCACAAACATGTCTCCTACGACTGAACACTCAGCTGTGACGGAAAAAATAGAAAGATAGCTTTTTTTAATCTCCTTTAATTGTTGCTCGCAATCACAAAAAATTAGGATAGCATAAAAGTGTGTTTTTCTTAACAGCCACACCTATTCTTGGTTAAGTGTTGGTGGATTCACTTATTTGTGTATTTTTCTGTAGAACATAAATCAGCTCAAAAATTGCACAGTTTAAGACGGTGTTCATTATGTATTTTAATGCATGTTATGTTTTATGGAGTGTGACCTATTAAAGTAGACAACTGAAAGCACTGTCTTTCAATCTGAACAGCTTTCCCAGAATGAGGGAACAAATAAGCTCCATAAAAAGGCTTCTTTATAAAAGAAAAATAGATATTTATACATCTTTATCAATAGTGTTTTTGGGATTCACACATTTTAACTATTTGGAGGTGCCTGCAGTCTTCGACCCCAAGGAATACTGCAAGTTCACTGTATTTGGACATATAGATGTTCAATATCAATTTTAACAATACTATAAAAATCCATTGATATAAATAAAACTGAAGAAAAAAAAACCTTCTAAAATTTTCACAAAATTTTAATTAAAATGTGTCATTTCCAAATAGGAATGAATTTATTCCCATAAAAGCAGATATTTTCAAGGAAGTAGTCCCTGCTTGAAGCTCAAAAATTATAGTTCACCTTTGAGTTGAAAAGGGAGAACTTCATGATAGGATTAGATCATCTGTCTATTGCCTTCAGAAAAAGAGTGGCAGTTTATGAGTTTAATAGTGAATTTCTCAAAAGAATATTAAATCAGCCAAATATGAAGGCTTGTCTTGGTTAAGTGTTGACAGTTTGTCAGAGAGGACATAGACTAAGACCAGTACTTGTGAAATAATGTTCTTTGAACTGAATTAAAATTACTTAGACATCATTACAAAAACATAATTGGCATAAACCAAGCCAGCTCACAATCATAAGATTCATCATGAATTCTCCTCTGAATCAATGTTGGATCAGCATTAAAAAGAAAAGAAGAATGCTGAAACCTGACTATATCCTGCAACATAACAATGACCCAAAACATTCATCAAAGGGCTTTCAGAAAAGTAATAATTTTCCGACAGATGCAAAGACCAGGTAATAATATTATACTGCTAAACAGGCTGTACATTCACGTAGCTTCTCAAATATTTCACAGTTGTAGGTGAGGAGTGAGATAAACAAAGCAAAATTAATTTAACAAAATAGGGTGAATAAAATACATTAGAAAGTACGATGTCCAAACTTTATTCAAAGTGAGAATACAAATATTTCTTGACATTTTTTGTCTAGTCAGTAAAATTAGATTTTTTTTTCCTTTTGGTTTGTTTAATCCAGTTGTTCAGTTTGTCCTCCAGAAAAAAATGAAGTTAGATATTGTTATGTGAAAATTCCCTATTAAAACAACAAATATTCAGTAGGTTATCCTAATTTCTTTCACATGTCTATCGAATTTCCTGATCAGTAGACTCACCTGTGCAGTTATTCTCTGTGCAATTCCACACTCCTCCCATGCAAACACTGAAAAAAAAAACAATTAGGTAATGGGCAAGTTAATTATGTCATATGTTCCAACAAAAGACGGTTCGCACATACCAGACACTGCAGCCTTGTTGAAGCACTTGTCCTTGCACATAAGAAGTTCCATGATAAACACAAGGACACTGAGATGCAGGGATGCATGTTCCATTCTGTAGGATGAGACCTGTGTGCAAAGAGGGCTTATATTCAGTTATCTTGTCTTATTTTATTGACCAAGCCATCCTCTTATTTGGTTTAAAATACCATCAGGGCAGTAGCAACCATCCAGGCAGTGCAGGTTGGTTCCCAGACACTCTTTCTCAAATGTACATGTAGGCGGACAACAACTGATACAGTCTCTATACACAAAGCTCTCCTCGCAGCCATCGTCTGTGATAGCACAAACAGGAAACAAGCAATAACAATGACACATGAGGGCCTGAGAGGATGCGTCTATTTAACAGGTGTCTCAGTAGAAAGCAGTGAAGGACCCTTACTACACGATGGAAAACTGTCCCTCCACTCTCTTACAGGATATCCAACATGTGAGCAGGCTCTGGTGTATTCAACCAAAGCTCGGCAAAATGTTTCCTCATCATCGGACCTAAAAGAGAGAGAACATTTTGGAATAATTTAGATTCTGTTTAAATAAAAGTTTTGAATGCATACAGTTGGCTGTGATCGGGTTATGACTTACACACAGAGGTCAGAGACACAGCTGGCAACAAAGGGATTTGGGTTGATGTTTTCGTGGCAGGACAGAAATGGAAAGAAAAGAAGAGCACTGCATTTTTCAATGGCATCCTGCAGATTTGCAAAGAATGAGAAAGTTTAGAAAGAAACCATACGGCTTAGTTTACCTGAATGTTGAACACATAAGACCCAAATTTACTTAAACCTGTATGTGTAATTTTAATCTTGTGCAATTACGAAAGATGGACTTGCAAATATTTTATTTCTCTGGCCAATTTTTATTTTTAATGAGATTGTCTGTTTTATCATGAAACTAATCAACTAATAAATTAATTGTTGCTTTTCTGTCCTAAAAACAAATAGGCCATATTGGACATTTTCGTTTAAATGTTTGTGTTAATAATGTGATATTGTCAAGCACTGCTATTTGTCCTCAAGGTTATGATAGCATCACAATCTCATAGCAACCCATGTCTAAACTCAACATGTTCTTTTTTGCCAGTTTTTATACAAAAAGGAAATAAAATACATTACAATGAAAATACAAATACAAAGCTGAAACATTATTCTATGGTTCTTACATCCATGTCTGACTCAGAGTGGCAAGGACCATTAAAGTCCAGGTCTACAGAGGGACACGCTCTCTCGTGAGGAAGGTCCACTGTCCAGCTGTTAGCAAACACCGCAGGCTCATCTGTTCGAATGCCTTAAATGCAGAGTGAACACATGACAGTATGTCACCAACAGGTTCATATCAAGAGCTTAGAAAATGACAAGTACATGTTCATTTCTCATCCGTAAAACAAAAAGCCAATTCAAACAAAACTTGGCATTGCAATGTCTATATTTTAGATATTTAGGGTTTGACCTAATTATTTTTGAAAGTTTTCTACCAAAAAAACAGATCATTATTAAAATCACTGGCCATATGAGGAAATGTTCATACTTCTTCTAGGCTTTTAGAACCAAAGTTACAGTTCTTTTCTTTCTGTTCTGGTGTATGATAGTCCCACCCCTTCTATAATTGACCAGAATCAGCGCTGAGTGTATAATAACAATAATTGCACTGAGTGGGTGCTGAGTGAGGAGAAAAACGGATGAGGGGCCAGTTTGCCCAGTCCTACCCCGAGCAGTGGTGAGGTCATCACCAGCAATGTGGTTGAAGTTCCCACACAAGCCACAAGGGGTGCCCTGGTGCTCTTCGCTCATCTTCAGGTAGACGCCAGAGCCTCCATCCCAGGCCAAAGAGAAGCCAAACACACTCTTGACAAGCAGGTAATCAGCCAGTCTCTCTATAAACACCCCACCTACAGTCTGAGGCAAACTTAACCTGACATTTCATGAACACAAACAAAATGAAAGAGCCACAAATTATACTGTCAGGCATTGAGCAACGTTGATGGCTTTGGCATTTATTTGGTCAATGTTATTAGGTTGTTTTGTTCTCTTCACACCTGCGGCCTCCCTGGTGCACCTGATATCCAGAGATATGGATCTCCTCCTCGTTTGGGAAGAACAAACTGAGAGCTCTTGGACATGAATACACACTTCCCTCGCACGCTCTGCTATTGTGAATCTGAGAAGGCAAGCAAAAATATGGACCAGAGAGATGGGTTTAAATGCATTAGATTATTGCTAGAGTTTGTTTTAATTATGGAATTGAAGAGGAGAAACTTTAATGTTAGATTGTTAGACATTCCTTTTTATTGTTCCACTGCTGTAGTTTTTGTGCAACTGCAGCAAAGCAACAGGTAATGAAAGTAGGTTCACACAAAGATAAAATATAAAATATATAAAACAGAATAAAGCATAAAAATTCTGTAAGGAAAAATTTCAACATAAATGTGGCAGAATGATTTCAACCTCAAAAGACAAAATTACTTTAGAGTATTGAGCAGCAGTCCAGTCCTATTACTGTAATAATAATCACACTGATATGTAATAGCAACACATTAAATGCGACATGAACTTTGCTTTGCAATCTACTCAAGGCTGTGGTTACCATGATGCTTCAGCCACTATTTCTGCTCCATGTTTTTTCTTCCACAGATTTTTGAAATAAATACCTGCATACAACACTCGGTCAACAACCTTTAGCAATGACTTTCAGTGAGGTACTCTCATTGTGGACAGACTCAACGGTTCTACAGGATAACTGTTAAGACCTTTCCATTTTATCATAGCATAACATTTTTATATTAAGGATTACCATAAATATATGACATCTCTCATTCTGTATTCACACAAATGCATAAGTGAATTTTGCTGTTAGAATTAAAGAAACAACAAAATACATTTACCGTTCAGTGATTTTGTCATCATTTGAGATGCTAATTAAAGGAGTGATTGGCATGAGTAAAAAGTTCAAATACTGGGAAAGTTTAGCCACCATTTAATATTTGTCTTTGTATACTACAAGACAAGAGGAAAGATGCTAAAATGTGCAAAACCCAAGTAAAAGGTTCTTTAGTATGTTTTGTTTCAAATTTATGGCATTTTGCTTTAAAATACCTCATACAACACATAGCATTTTCATTCACACCAAAATAACAGAATATTAAATATTGTTGTATATTGGCCTTACCCACACTGTGTATTCTGGAGTAGATGAGTGACAGTCCTGAGCCAGAATATAAGAGCAGGTTCCAGGGAAGAAGAAGTAGATCCCATCAAATGTTTCAAAGTGATGCTGACCCCACGACCTGCAGATCCCATCTCTGGTCTGGCCTTGGTTAGGTACTAGCAAGACAACGGTTTAATTAATTTGGAAATCGTTCTTGTAAGAGGAAGGATTTTTTTGTCCTTTTTTTTTTTTTTTTTTTTTTTTACTAAACTGAGAGGGCAAACATCATCTGATCTTGGTTATCATATTTCATCATTTTGCATTTAATTAAACTTATCAGTTGAAAACGAATACCTGAATTTTGTAAAAGCCCTTTGTTGCTGGAAAATCCCCATGGCTTGCTTTGCCAAAATGCTGCTCAAGACCCTTCCCATAATCTGAGAGCATGGATGGCGGTTACAGTGATTCACATCCTGTAATTTTATCAGTGAGTGGTATTTTGGGCACTCATTTGTGTCTCAATCAGAAACGCTTCCTAAGTATGTTAACTATTTTAACCTTGACAATTATATTTAAACAAAACTTGCATTTTTCTTTAACTTTTTTGTCAAACATCGAAGTGTCTTCATAGATCACAACAGAACTTAGTTAATTTTAGCACCAACTGCATCCCTACACGTTTCACACTTTTGTATGCTCAAATTTCCAGGCTTCTCATTGTTTTCTCATTGTTTTTTTATCCAATGTTTGAAGCCTAAATTCAAAAGGCTCTTGGCAGGTATTTGGTAAGTCGTGAGACTTTAAATCTCAATGTATAGCTGGGTGGACGCACGATTTTCAATGAACTCAGTTAGAAATACAGTCTTGAATTTAGTTCTTCAAATTGAAAAAAGAATATTTACTTGGATATCTGGATGGATGCCTACAGGTCAGAACCAGAAATTACATTCAAATTTAAAGGCTACAAACTTTGTCACCCTTGACTTAGCAACTAAACCTCATAGCTATTGGTCATATCTTTTATGCAGATCTTTTTGAGTGGGTGTGTTTGAACATGGTTTGGAATTATGACAAGAAATAATAATACCAACAGACTAAGAAACCTCTACTAAATGCAACGGTTAAGTGTTTAGATCATTAATGTTCGAAAGAGTCTCATCGCAGCTGTCATAAAGTCTGAATCTGTTAGGAAGGCATTTCCAAGACAGACACGAACATGAGCTGACATAAGAGGAAGATATGAATGTGTGAAGATGCGAGTGAATGACTTACTGATCTGGCAGCGGTCTCCCAATGCCTGAAACTGAGAACAGTCACACACATTGTCCTCCTGACACCAACCTCCATTAAGGCAGCCACAATATTCTGAGACAGACAGAAAGACAAACTGAAATTCTTTCCTCACAGAGTTTTATGTTCTGTAAACGTAGGGTGAATTTCTAGATCGTATCTACCTGAAGATTCATCTCTGGCTGTATAGTTGTGCAAAACGTTGCGTGACAGTGAGCTTTCTGGCAACAATGGCCTATATGTCTTGGGGGGGAAAAAAACAACATACAAAAGACATTTAGATCATTTCCTGTAAAAATTCTCATACATTAACAGCCTCACTGACTCTGTGCTACACCAGTTGTGTATCTGCTGCTTTAAGTTAAAAGTTGTATCAGACTGAGTGGGTGAAATGTGTGCGTGTTTGTGACTGTGTCCAGTTGGTTACAAAGACGGCTTTGTGCCTGATGAGGTGTTATGCGCATGAGGGTGCCCTGACCTCCTCTGGTTCTCTTAGGTGTAGTGTACAAACCTCCTCCCCAAGGAGATCCCGTTTCCTCCGAAGTGCATTAGCCCTCCTGTGCACACACAAACATGCACATTAGTGGATAGAAACAGTCAGAGGGGAGACTTAAGTGCACTTTACACCACTTGAATCCAGTCTCCAAACTGCTTCACTCAAGCCTTCCACACAAAAAAATGCAAGTTCACATTCAATCAGGTTCTGTCACACACATTGTCTTGGTTGAAAGCATGCATTTATCATGGAGTTCCTATGGCTTTGGGTGGGAATCATTTGTGGAAAAAAAAACCCACAACAAAACATTTCCACATCTTTCATTTACCTCTGTGATCTTCCCTCTGCCACTGAAAGTCGGCTCTGACCTCCTAAATAAAATGACACAACATCAGTATTAGAGTTTTAAATCTTAAAAAGTGAGGCTCCTTTTTAAAAACAAACTTATTTTCATAGGCTGACATGTGTGCAAGACAAATCAGTTTTGAGTTTTGCAATAAAAAATGTTACAATAAAGGTTAAAAGATTTAAGGCAATCTTTTAATTTCAGCAATACATTCCGTCTGACAGGAAGCTACAGCAGTAACAACAATGCTTTGGAGTGACCCAATCCCTATGTTGACTTTAATTTGACAAGGATCTGAAGAGGGAGAAAACGATCAGTTTGATGGCAAGGAGACCTTCAAACCTCACACTGGAGCAATCAGACGAGAGAACAGCATTTATAAAAATAACCAAAGTACTTGTTTGTTGTAAAGCCAACGTATGTTTTCCATTGATTATTTAAAATTTTAAAGCAAAATAATTACTGACATGGAATTTATCCATATTAATTAAAGCATGGATAAATTTAATTTCAGTTAATTAAAATTTGACTGAAATTGATTAATAATAATTGATAATACAGTTGTGTGCATTATTTCATTTTTTTGACAGATGCCTTATCATTTCCTTTCAGAAACAAATTTGACTGGATGAAATAAATCTAAATTTGTGGAAGAAAGTTAAGGAAGCTGTTTTTTTATATGACAAGTATAAAAAAAACAAGTCACTTCTAATTGAGTTAATTTCATGTTAAAGTGACAGGCAAAGTATTGCCGTTTAAAAAGAAACTTGAAACTAAAATCATTTCTCGAATGGAATAAAAAATGACAATGTGCAGTGTTGGGTGATGACATTCTGGATAAGCAAAACTCTAACTTACCCTCAAGTAACAGCAAGTGGGAGACTGAAAACGAAAGAAGAAGAAATCCTTTCACTGTCCACTTTACGTTCATCTCAGAGGTCGAAAGGAAGTCCCACCGAAACGTTAACGGTGCATCTCAGCTGTCCCAAGAGGAAAGGGTTTAGGATATCTGGAAGAAGGAAGCGGGATGAAACCCAGCTGCACCTGCAAAGCCACCTGGAGGAGACGAAAGCCCCTCCTGGGGAGGATGACGAGCGGTTTGTCCACACCCGTGTGCACAGGTGAGCCTGCAGTGAGCGCTGTGTTACACCAACACCCCCATTCTGACTGCACGGGTCAGCTTTCTCATACTGTGATTTAGGGAGGGAAATTGTGGAGGAGGCCTTTGTGACTGTGATACTCTGACCAAGAGCATTAGTTTCCCTATATTGAGCAGAGGACAAACGCTAAATAACCAACTACATGTCATATTTTGGTATATCATGATTGAAATGACCTCATAAGAGCAGAGCAAATACTCGGTTACTAACAGTGTTGGCATTACACTGTCAACACTGTGAGATTTCTCTTTGATTTGAAGAAAATTATTTCAGTTTCCATAATAATGTATTTATTTTTGAATTATGAATGAGTCTATTAATCTAGCTAGTATGTTGTAAGACATTTCTAACCAGTCTAACTTTCATTTACAGGTACATCGAGTAGCACATTTTGAAAATGTATTTGTTTTTGTACTTTTATTCAAGAAGCAAAAAAATAGAAAAAAGATTGCACATAGCATCAATTTATTTATTTGTTTATTTATTTATTTATTATTTATTGTTACACCTAATAGAGGATGAAACCAAGAATTCAGTTTTCTACAATATTGGTCTAGTCTATGAAAACAATCTATACACGCCGTTTGTGGCTATTGTATTAATTACTGCATCAATGCAGCTTGGCATGGTGATGCTTTTAAGAGTAAGCAGCAAGATAGATGGAGGCAGATTGAGGCCAGTAAATGTTTTGTAGCCATTATATGACTGATGAAGATCAAGATACATCTGCCTTCATTAAAGGGTGTATTTCCTTAAAGTAAGAAAATATTATTTTTTCCCATTTTGACAAATGGTTGTCAATGTGACATCATAAGATGAGTGACTAAAGATTTAGTTCTTCTATGTTTAGCTTATCTTTAGCCTACCAAAGTAGGCTACCAGAGTATGCTAAAGATACATGTGTTTAATCTAGTTATAGTATTCTTTCATATACCATCACCATTATCATATAATTTTCTTGCTTTCAAAATAATATCAAGTTATAGTGATTCTATGTATGAATTAGCTTTCTTTTTAAACATTGTTTGTGAGGTTTTAATTCTTAATTCTTTACTTTATTTTGTGTTAAAAGTTTGAAATATTGGTAGTTTGGGATAGTTGTGTTTTATTGTCAATTTTTACCGTTTTCAACTGCTTACTTTTATGAGATGCTAACATAAAAAGTAACATATAAAAATCTAATGTCTGTATTCATCCTAAAATACTTTATATGAAATGTGGTCACAACTTTCACAAATAATTTGACATGAATGTACACAGAACAGAACTGTGAGTGAATGCTTAATACCCATCTAAAATATAACAAGAAAATGTTGAAGGAAAACAAATATATGTAACTCGTCATTTCAATGTATAGTTCACCAAAAGTTTAGATTAGATTATCAAATTATTCAAAATTAAGCTAAGACATCTATAGAGCCCATACAGAAGAATGCACCTTAAATGTAAGCTGGAACATTTTCTTTATTATGTTATAGCTGTGTCAACTCTTCTTGCCTAATGAGGTAAGAAGGTAAGAAGGTGTTACTTTGTCAAACATTCATTGAAGAACTTTAAATTGTCTCCCTCTACTGGTGGATTTTGTGTGTTAGTGCAGTGAACATAAAACAGATGTAACATAATGTTTTATCTTTTTGTTTTATTGCACATTATATAGTTATGTATTTTTTAAGTAATCTTTAAGATGAAGCATAAAAAAGTAACTCTAAAAATCTTACAATCAATTATTTTAACATATATGTTTAAACAAAAATATTTACATGGTTAGTATAGTTGGGAAGATAAATAAAAGGAAGGATGGTAAATAAGCCTAAAATGAATCGTTGATTTTCCTGCATACTGGTTTATTTCTTGTTGGAAAGTAATGAGTTGACTTCATCCTCTGATTTAAGGCTGTGCCACTGGGCTATTGGGCGACGTGGGTTGGCCAGCATGTCTGACCAGTGGCACAGTTCAGTCCCAGTGCTGTTACCGCCCAGAAGCAATTTTCCAATGGCATCGTTCTTCCCAATCTTATCATAGTCCAGCACAGTCACTGCTATTTGCACCTTCTGCAAAGAAAGTTTATGCAGAAGAATTATATGCTGAACATTATTCACGTCTATGTATCCCCAAATACCGCTTTAGCGTACCTCTATTTGTTCGAATGGCACTTCAAAGCTGAATGACTCATTGTAATAAGGGTTCAAAGTGTTTTTCTTTATAGTAGTTTTCTTTTTCTTCAGTCGTTTGCCATTCTGCATTAAGTGGATCTTCACATATGGGTCTGCAAGAGAGAACAGGGGTGTTTTATGTTAAAGCAGCAGACCAAAAGCTTGGCACCCGTTCTGTAACTCTATCAATGAAAAGCAACATTAGTTGTAGTGATTCCTTATTTAAGATCCAAGTGGTATGAACTGACCCATATCAGCTACTTTAAATGTTAAAACATTTTAGTGATGGGAATCTAAGATGAACTCAAAGTTCCTAAAAAGTCAGGAAGAGTTTGGAATTTTTATTTTGTTATTTTCCAAGTCTGGGTAAATACGATAAAAAGTTTTTAGGCTTTATTTTTTCTTTATCCCAATGTGCAAAACATAAAAATCTGGATTTCTTACGAAGAAAAGGCTTTTAACATGAATTTATGTTTAGATTTTGACGTTTATTTTTGTTCAGCCACATCACAACTTGAATTGTGGTTCACCTTATTAATTCATTGATTTTTGTGTTATTTTTGTATAAAGACAAGTTCAGCAAGGAAAAGTAATCTCATTACCTATATCCTGTGGATTATTTCATTTCTGGATTTCAATTGGACCCAAAAGTTTGAATTTCAACAGGTTCTAGATGCTAAACAAATCACAGAACTTCCTATTTTCTGAGACTTTTGTAAAGGAGAGGCATCATTATTCATTAGTAATTAACGGAAAGCATTTACTGTTAATTGCAGTTTTAAAATGCAAAATTTGCATGAACTCTGCAGATAGGCTCACCTGATAATCCACCCACATCCATTTTTTTCAGGTTCTTGGCCTCGAGGACAACCACAGTCAGTTTCCCTGCAGTTGGAACAAACCTCAAGGACAAACATATGTCTCCAAGCCGCTCGCTCTGATTCACAAACATGAAGATCAAGTTGGAAGAATGTCAGATAATGGATATTTTATGATATTTTAATATAATGGTCGTAGGTATCTGCTTTAGAACAGCTGGACTCCAAATAATTTAAATTAGCATAATTTTGTCTGATTAGGGTTAACCTAACCCTGCTCTAACAGAAATGATTTCTTTTAAAAAAGATTTTTCCCTAACAGGTCATTTTTAAAACCCTCAGGCTTTTCATTATGCATAATTTCAAGATCCAAGTGCAATGATCTCTGTAAAGTTATCTTCCCACCTCTTCCTTCTCAGCCTTCTGCAGATCTCTCCACTCCTGCAGAGACTGGCTGAAGTCTATACTGCTCATCGGTATCTTTATTGCCCCAATTGCGTCGTGCTTTGAGAATCGGTCGAAGTCATACACAGTCATCACAAGGGTTTTTCCGCCCAAGTCCGTATATGGTACCTTCACAGGAGAGCAAAAATTCACATTGCTATAGTGCTGTGAAAAAAGTATCAACCTCCTTTTCTTCTATTTTTTTTTTTTTTTTTTTGTTGCATTTAAATGTTTCAGATCATAAAACAAATTTCAATGTCTGATGTGTCTTTTTGGTTGAATTATGATGGCTCAAAATTTTAAATTTCTCCATGGTGATGTAAAAACCTCCCTGTTATTACTTGATAGTGATTGTTGCTGGCAAGGTGGGCAACTTTTTTTTCCCCAAAGGCTCACATTGGTTTGGATTGCTTTACTTACTTCATAAAATTCTTATTTAAAATTTCCATCTTGAATTTATTCAGGTCATATGTTACTGATACCAACATTTGTGAAATGATCTGAAAAATGATGTCTGATAAAAAAAAAATAAAAAAAAAACATAAGTAGACTATGTCAGCACTATTATTATCAAACCAGCCCTTTTAAATAGGCTGCCTATTCGAATGTTTTACCTTAAATGTGAAGGTTTCATTGAAATGTGGTTCCAGCGTCTTCCTGTGGACCTTAGTTTCAAACTTTTTCTTCTTGTCTGGGAGCAGGTAGAGTTTAACATAAGGGTCAGAGCTGCCTCCCACATCCATTGCAGGAAGCTCTGATGCCTCCAGGAGGCCGACCACTAGCTGGAGCGTGAACACAGAGGATGGCAGCAGGATGAAGACACAGCTGATAACCAGTTGGAAGATTGAACAGCTGCAGAAACTCACCGAATTTTCGGTGAAGTTGTAGTCTAATGTGAAGTGAAGTCGGCCGAGCTTCTCCTCGGGCATGAGTTCCTTGCGCTCATGTTTTGAAATCTCTGTTTCTTTGACTGTTTCATCTCTTGTGGGCTGCAGACAGACAGACACAGATTCAACATAAGTGCTGAATATGCATTTAAACATGCCTTTTCTTTAACATGGAAACGGACTAGTTTGTGCTATTTTTCTGCATTAAGCAATGTAACAGTAGACATTTGTTGTTCAGATAAGGCAGTCATCTCCTTCAAAGCAACTTTCATCACTTCACCTTAACTTTACATTTAACATGAGCGATGGGCAGCATGTCCATTAGTCTTAGAGTGCACTGACAGTTTAACTCGTCCTGGGTGACCCAGACGTCAGGGCTATGATACATTACAAGGACAATGTGTCTGCATGAGGTGACTGTCCGTGAATGTGTTTGTTGTGCGCTGGCTTACCTCATTGTGACCGCCATCCATTTCAGTGTCAAAACCTCCCTTGATTTTCTCTTTTCCTTTCTTCTTGTCCTTTTCTTTGTCCTTGTCCTTCTTTGTAAAGCATTTTTTCCAGATGCAAAGAACACATGACAGCACCATGCACAAACTGACGATGCAAAGGGCAGCTGCAGCCCAGGATGGCTCTACAGAATCACAAACATAAAATGTATGGGAGAAAATAATAAAGCATTTGCATCTGGTCCAGTTTAGTAACATTACCTTCTTAACAGGTAAAAATGTGTAAAAAATTTCTAATTAGACATCCCTGGACACCCTGGTTAACTTAACAAAAATAAAGTTTGGATTACAGGACTTATGAATGTTCCTCCCACAGTGCTAAATTTTGCAGACGACTTGACACTTTTTAAAAAATCTTTTGATAACTCATTACCATGAGATTTTGGGGTAATACATTTGTAGAATGTTTTATGACAATTGTAGATCAGTTTAGATATTTTCTTTGGTGAATTTGAGAAAAGGTAAATTTTTCTGATTTTCTGCATCTTGATTATTGCGAAATGTGTCTATTCTTGCTGAGTAAAATATTTTATTAGCTTGTAGTAAATAATTTACAATCTCTCTATAAGTTGTTCTGAGTTTTGAAAAAATTGAATGTATCTAAAATAAAATTCCTATTCACAATGATGCTCTGAAAGTAGAAAAAAAATGTTCATTATCATGTTTTCTGCACCCAGAGAACTTTAGAATGTTTCTAAACAGCATTTATCTATGACTTTGTATTTATATAACACATGGCCTTTATGGAGGAAGCAGTAAACACCATTAATTGATAATGGGTCTCCAAGGCACTCCTTGTCTCAAGTGACTATATTGATCATGGTGGCATAATGTTTTCTCATGCTGTGCTGCCTCAGCGCCTGAAGGTCACGCACATTAAAACAGATTTCCAGTGTTCGCCTCTCCACTCTAAGATTTCCCCGGGCTCCCTCAATCTTTTCACTTTGTCACCACTTTATTTGCTCATAGCTACATTAAAATAACCACAAAAGGAGTCGTAATGGTTTAAATCCCTAAGCAAGCTTTTTCAAAAATTACATCTGAGGTAATTTTCTTTTGAAGAAACACATATCAAATAAGGTGCTTTAATTACCCCAATTTACACTTGAATAATCAATATAAGGCTGTTTGAAAATATCATTGCAGCACCTCTGACGTTATGTAATTCTTGGCCTTAAGCACATCGTACTTGTTTTTGGTCTGTTTCACTGACTGCTTTACATTGTCATTTAAGCCTGGTGAAGTCACAGGAACAATTGGAGTAATTCTTTTTTCCAAGATCTTTCCAAAAAATTTGTCATCTTGATAGACTTTTTTTCAGAAAGGGTGTAGATCCTCTACACTGATATTGACAGAGCCTAAACCTAATATTAAAGCTGTGGTGTAGATAAATACGGATCTCCTGTAATTTGTATGCAAAAACAGCAACAAGCCCTCTTCCCTCCTGCCATATACCCAGACAGACATTCATATGTATTTTTATCATTATTATAAGATAGGAGAGTATGTTTTAATTATTTACTTATTTTTGTTATTCTTAGTTTTAATGTCAATATTTTTATTACTTTCTTCCCTGGGTTTCACATTTATATGTCTATAATTTATATACTCTCTGCTGTCTCCCACCTACCTTTAATATTAAGCTGCATTATAAAAATTAATAAAATTCTACTATGGCTTCTGATTTATTTGTGGCTCCAATCTACCTTCCCCTTTGAAAGCTTCCAGGATGTCCTACTAAAACTGTTGCAAAATCCAGGCATTTACTTCCTCCAATATCGTGTATTTAAGTAGTATATTAAATATTTAACATATTGGAGCAAAAGCAATGATCACTAGTCCTTTTCACAAGTGCTGACATACAACAATAGTTTTGAAATACGACTGTGATCCAAAGGAAATCCATTCCACTCACTGTGGATGCTCCGCAGCTCATTCATGAATTTATTGGCACCGTGGCTTCCAGTTTGGTTTTTGCCCGGTGTAGTTGCTGCATTTGGGATCTTAGTGGGGCTGAATGAGGTACTTGGTGCAGCTTGTCGATTCATTATCGGTCGCAGTGACAGATCAGGGACTTCACTGTCAGAAAAATGAAAACAGTGCAAAAAAAAAAAAAAAAGGCTCAGCACCAATCTGCAACATCACCTTTCAAACAAGGCAGAGACTGCCACAGCTATAAATCTCATAAAGTGTGTAGTGTTATGTAACATAATTTGAAGAGCCCTTCAGCGCAGACGGTGTGATCACCGACAGATTCCTTAGTGTTGATCAAATATTTGATGTAATAACGTGCTTATAAATGGAGTATAGACACCAGTGTCAAATAACTTCTCTTGTTTCTGCTGGCATTGCAAAAACACTCAAACACAGGATATGAAAGCTGCTGTCTTTGCCAAAGCTGCTGAAATGCAGTTAAAGAGGTACAGCTGGGCGGGGGGGCTGGTGAAGGGTGGTAGGGAGTGTGTGAAGCACCACGTGTGGATCTCCGCTGTTCCACGCTCAGCTGCCAGAGGTCAGAGTCATGTGCCAAGGTCACGCCAGTGCAATAAGTGCTGCCAAAACTTGACTCCTGAGCACAGGAAATGTTTTGGGTTGTTATTTTCAATTCTGCAGACATCACAGATATTGAGTATCTGGGGCTGAATCAGCACATCCATGCAGACACTTATCTCACTTTCAAAGGATTTTTTTGAGCTTCAAGTCAGTAATGAGGGTTGATAAATGCTACTTATATCTTAGACTAACTAAACTGCATCTTTTATAATGATGAAATTGATTATCTGTGTAAGTTCTGCCAAAAAAAAATAAAATAAAAATAACTACACCTTTTTATATGCCTGATTTAACTGCACTACTTCATTGTAGCAAAGATTGCAACATACTGTACCTATAAAACAATTTTTTTTTCTTAATCTTAAAAATCTGCTGTTGAATCTGAAATCACACATATAGTCTTTGTCATTTTTATCAATTTTTTTAAACATATTCACATTTTTGGTGCAGGCCTGCTTACATCTCATTTATGTGGTTTGTTACATGCACTTTTTTGTAAATCTATACATTTTCTGAAATTGTTACAATGGCTTTCTAATGATATAATGAAAAAAAAATATTGAATCCATACCTGTGGTAAAAGATGTCCAAATTTCAGATTTTTCTGTTCCTTCAATATTTGAAGAGGTTGAGGGAAGTTGAAGAACTCAGAGAAGCAAAAAGAAATGTTCTGATGTGTGGATCAGTTCGCTGCCCTGGAGTTCTACATCGTACTAGTCTTCAGACATCAACCAAAGCAGAGCAGGTGTGTGTAGCTGGATCAAGAGGCAACAACGGGGAGGGTGGGGCATGATAGGGTTGAGGGTGTGTGTTTATTTGAGGATGTGTGGATGTGAGAGATCGTGAGTGTTCTTTTGTGGTGAATATGTTTTTTTCCTGTCCAATCAGGTCTCGTGAGAGATGCGGTGTGCATTCCTGCCGCCCCACCTCTCGAGACCTCTTGTCCCATCCCTACAGGTCACCCTCACCGGGCTTCTGATGCATATTCATTAGAGTAGTGACACTGCTTTTTAAAGCTCGTTAGCATACTGAGAGTTCAGCAGTGGAGGGCATTTACATTCAGCGTGGACAGCTGTGCGTGTTCGTGTGTATGTGTACATCCAGTAGAAGCTGCAGAACTGCCTCATATTATATGTATAGATGTTGTAGCCTGATTTAGAAGCTTGGGATGGGGTTTCTGCAGTAACATAGCGATCAGGTTCCTATGCTGATCAGTTCACCTTGACGTTCCAGTGTTACTGTATAGGAGATGTAAAGGGGAGCAGACAGGTCAAGGGAATGGGCTGACTTATCGCCTCCTGTGGGATAAAACAGATGAAACAACACATAGAAACATACTCTTGTGTATCTTCTTTTTCAAAATTTTCTGCATCTTAAAGTGTCATTTCTCTTTTTGCTAAGTCTGCAGACTCGCATTGATACTTCTTAGACATCCTGATTGGTGATGGAAACGTTTTTCAAAATTACAAGGAAGCCAGGAATTTAAACATACTTTTACACATTTAACACTATAACTGTCTTGGGGACAGTAGTGTTCTCATGGACCCAGTGATGAAAAGGGTGAAATACCTTAAATCATATTTAAGATATTTTAGTTGCAAACCATTTTGAAAACAAGTCATCATTTCCTTCCACCAGATAATTCCTCGCTACTTTAAATTACTCAATCACACAAAACCCAATGAAATATTCTTACGCTTGAACATGACAACATCTGAATAGGTTCGATGATTATGACTACCTTTGCAGGGCACTGTAATCCTGATCAAATTAAAATTACAAAATTAAATACAGATTGTAATGAAATATTTATACAGTTCTTTATAACAAGCAACAAATTGCTCGTTAATTTAATTTAATTTAACTGAACTGAACTGTGCTTAATTTATTTTAGTTTAAGTTAATTCAATTTAATCTAATTTAATGGAAACTTTTAGTGGAGAAAGAAGGGCGGTGTAAAGTAAGATTATTAATGTGTGCTTCAAGCCTGTAGAAAATAGTATTTATACGTTCATTATATTCGAGAGTTGGGGGATAAAAAATTAACAAAAGTCACGCAATTTCCTCATTGATCCGCTAGATGGCAATCATTTACTCTGAGGCGAGTTTTATCAATCAAAGAGTAAGGATTGTTTCTAGGCAACACAAAAATCCTTCCTGTTCGACTGGCGTGTGAGTTTTCTCGTTCATTTTATTTATTTTCTCTTAAGTTACTCAGGTTATTATGTGTTTATAACTGTAGTTTATAAATTTAAGGTCGCTTGTGAAGCTTTTCGGTGGCGTCATGTGAAGAGCTAGCTTGTAAATGCTACCGTGGTACCGTTAGTCTTTCGTTGCCGTCGAGTTTTCATCGTTAATGATTTTCGAGGCAGCAGGATTAGCTGCTCACACATTCACAACGAAACTGTGGTTATTTGTTTTTCATTTTCCGGTCTTAAGCAGACAGTGTTTGTTTCAGAAACAACAAACCGTGTTTGTTTAATAACGCTGTTTTAAACAAAGACCGTGCTCTCTATAGAACTCATCTAAATGTTAAGGTGAATACAAGAAAAATTTAGTTTGGATTCCTCAATGTTTATTTATCGACAAACTGATTCAAAGATTTTGTTAAAATTATATTTGCAATCGTGAAACTGCATGCGTTCTTAAGTTGAAGCAAAATTTCAATATCACAAAACTTGACCCTATGACTCAATTGAGACGACGTAAAACTTGTTCTATATTATATTGTGAACGTTTTCTCTGCTTTTTAAAAATAAAGATTAGATAGCTCTTAATCGTGGTGATCCATATTCTACACATACCTTAAAGATATTGTACATTTTACATTTCAGAAAGTATTTTAAGCAGTATTAGCCACATTTATTGGCACTCTTAATAAAGATAATTAAAAATCCCAAGAAATAAGATAATTTATTAGTTGCACGGTGGTACAATTGTTGACACTGTTGCCTGAGTTTGAAACCTGACAGAAGGATTTCTTCTTGGAATTTCCATAATTGTCCCCAAACATTCATGGTCTCTGTTTGGACTCCACATAAGCTGCAGCAGCAAAAGACATGCATATTATATTATATTATATTATATTATATTATATTCAACTCAAAAAGAAAACCCTTTATTTTTGATGCATTTTGACTGAAAGTCTTTTTGTCACATTGCATTTTTTCACATCTTAAGCCTCTGCTGTCATTAATAATGCCTTCCCATTCATCCTGATTTGTCCTACTACTGTCTCTAAGGTGATATTCAACTCCTTCCACTGTATTCCTCTCGGGTTTTCTTTCAAAGCTGACAGATCGACTGTCTGGGAGGAAGTCCCAGATCCTTTAATTAGATCATGTTCTACAAACCATCCTCAGCCCTACTCATTATATGTCTGCTTTGTTCTGATTTATTCTTGACCAAGCACAGACGATTTATGACGTTTTCTTGATGTGTTCAGTACATGGCATACTAAATCTAAAAAACACCTAATCTAAATGTAAACCTTGTCTTTTTAGAATAAAGCTTGAAGGTAAGATGACTAATGTGAATTTACAAATCCAGGATCTAAAGTTAAAGCACTTCCCTCTTTATAATTTTCAGTAACAGCGTGTAAAGATGGTGCCACTGGAGCAACTCCACCTCAATCACGTCTTACAAACCGTGTCTGCACTGGAGTCCATCATCCTTCGGAGTTTTGGACCTGAAGGAGGACAGGTGTTGTTCACAAGAGATACAGGACAAGTAATGTTGAGCCGAAGCGGAAAACGCATACTCACTGCACTACATTTGGATCACCCACTGGCCAGGTTAGAACAAATGGCATAAATGTGAATAGTTCTGCTCTGTTTGGTTAATTGTTAATTGTTCTGCAATGTTATTTGTTTTTTTTTCTTAGGATGGTGGTGAGGTGCGCCTGGAAGCACAGCACAATAACGGGTGATGGATCCAAAACCTTTGTTCTTCTGCTTGCATCATTACTACGAATAATTCATGCAACAACCACTAAGGAGCCTCATATGTTTCAGCCTCATAACTCCACAAAAGCAGCAGAAGCTGCCACTGCCAGGCACTTGGCTGACAGACTGCTAGAATTTGCACTGACTGAGTTGGATGAACTCATTGTGCTGAATGTGCTGCCACATGGATTCTGTGTTTCATTAGAGAATTTCACAGTGAAAACACAACATAATCTCAGTTTTCAAACTCTTCTGGTATCGTTTTTTCACACACGCCTGGGCTATGCGTATTGTGACTTTTTCCGCAACCTCTTCTGTGAACTACTCAGTCACTGGAAGGTAGCAGATGACCAACCCTCATTCTCCATTCAACTTTTAAATAACAGCTTCCCAGCACTGCATACCCAAGTATCAGGCATGCCTGTCAGCTGCTCACGTTTGATTGAAGGGCAGATAATTCACAGAGACTTTGCTACGCTTTGCCCCCAAGTAAGAAAGCAGCCACTCAAAGCTGTAGTTTTCAATGGATACCTGCAGCCGAAATTACTCAACACAGGAGATGTACTTGATTTGCTTTGTGGAGACAAAGTGACAGAGGACAGGGGTATTGTGCACTTTAGCTCTTGGACAGAAAGGTCAGTGGAGGGCATAATTGCAACTCTGCAGAGTTTTGGTGTCTCTGTCCTTTTGTGTGCACTGAAACAGTCCTCTGCTGTCCTGGCTGCAGCAACACAGGCAGGGATGTGCCTTGTGGAGTGTGTCAGTGAAGAAGAAATTTCTCTGTTTACGCAGCTAAGTGGGGTAACACCCATCTCAGACTGCAGGAGGATTCATCCAGAGCATATTGCAAAACTGACTTTCTGTAAACCATTACTGCTTGGAGCCCACAGGTAGGTGCATATATTTTAGGTTCTTTCTTCAAAGTCAAGCACCATGATTAATTGCACCTATCACAGAACTTTGAGGTGACACATTAATTGGATGTCCACCATATCCTGTAGGGTTTATGCTAAATATTTTATTATTAAAGGCAGTGTTTGCAAGGGTCAGCACAGCTCTATTCAGTAACAGAAATAATCAAATATGACAAAAAAAATCAGTCATCTTAATATAACCAAAGAGAAATTTTATTTGGCTTGATGATGAAGAATGTGTCCCAGTAGGAGGTGGAGCACTTCTTCAGCTGCAGAGTTCTTTGTTTGTCTTGATTTTGGCTCCAAGCTGCCTGGAGGATCCAACCAACAGTTCCTCTTTTTCATCAGTTTTTAAAGGGGTTTCCACGCTGTGAACGTGATCACGTTGGCCACGCTGTGAACGTGATCACGTTGGCTAGCACTGTTGCCACGCTAGTTTTATTGACTGAGCCAACTTTGTTTTGGAGACATTATGCGATGTCTGTGTTTTTGTTCTGGGCCTGCTCAAGGCCATCCTTTCGCCTGCACACACAGGCCTTCTCTCAGCCATCTGAGTCTCTTCCAACTGTTTTCTATTTCCCTGATCAGTAAACTCTGCTCCGTTGGTTCTTCTTTTGTCCTGGACTGTGCCCAGGACAGACCAGTCACATTTGCTCTACTTTCAGTTCTTCCTTTTCCTTTCTATCTGTCATGTAATATCTACCAACACAACATCAGTGATCTTTGATTGCTGTTACACATTCCACATCATTTCAAGTTAATTCTCAAAATCACATCTATAACCTCTTTCAGCTTCTCTGATTCAGCATTAAAACAGTATTAATATAAATATTTTGCATTGGCTCTTATTCAATTACTCAAAGTGTTTAGACTTAATTCTTTAAAACTTCCTGCAGGCTGGAACTTCCTCTTTTTTCAGGAATCCTGGTGTTCCTTCTTCATGGCTTGGCAGCATTCTCTCTCTCCCTGTGATAATGACTGATTTTTTATGATTTGATTGCAAAAAGAAATATAATTAAAGCAAGGTTTTTATGACACAAAACATAAATACACAACCTCATTAATTATATTGAAGTTCGATTCTACTGTTGAGTTTAGATATTACTTTGTATGATCAATTTTAAAAGTCATTTAATCTATTGCTACTGCTAAACTAAAATGTCCAGCATGAAAAAAGTAGGAGGACCTAGAGTTATTGTGAAATATACATTAATGTTTCATGAATGTAACATTGTAGAATGTGAGAAAAACTCATTGTATATGTGTAACGTTTCAAGACATTGTCATCTACTGTACAACATTCAGGTTAACTATTGTCATTTTGTTTTTGACAGATACGTTCATTTGGACTTCCATGATTGTGAGGAAAGACTCAGAGTTAAACCTTGTAGCCTGGTGATTTGTGCCCCAAGCGAAGGTCAAGCTGATCAGCATGCATGTGCATTTCAAGACGCCTTTCGAATGCTACTGACAGCATTGGAGCCCTTGCACAAGATTCAGACGGCTCTAAAGAAAACCATCCCATCAGAAAAATGCAGATCTTTACATGCAGACAATATAAGTAATGAAACTGCATGCAGAGTGCATCTTCATCAAAAATGTATGATAGACACAGGTTGTGTAATATCTGCTGGTGGGACATTTGAGTTTCTGCTGCACCGTGCCCTTCATCAATATGGCCACAGTTGCTCAGTTTCTGTTAACACAAGTGCAGTTTCCCAGCTCTTGGCAAAGGCCCTGTTGAGCGTGCCCCAGCAGATTTACTCTCACAACCTAAAACATTTCCTGCAGGCACAAACCAGGGTTACGGCTTTGATTCCAAAACAACCCAAAGCCCTCAGCACAAACCTCATACATACCGAAGGTCCTCTTGGAGATGGCAAACTAAACTTATGCTCTTGTAAAAAGGGGAACATGTCATTAAAACTTTTGGACTTGGGCCTTGAATCCGTCTCTTGTAAGTATCAGCTGGTACTGGCTGTGCTGCAGTGTCTCACAACTCTGCTCCGTATGAACATGGTGCTGCGGACACACACTATATTACACACAAAGTCCCACAATTCCCTGAATGCTCACTCAGAAAGCTCAGAGGACGAGGTTGAAGACTGATGTTGTGTTGCTCTAACTGGAAACCAGAAATGCACTTTTTACGGCAACATTCAGAAAAAGAACATCTAATTTTGGATGAAATAATTGCACTGTCATTTTTTTCAATGTGTTTTTTCTTGATAGTTCATTGCAGTGTTGTCAGACTAATGCTTTTGATCTGTGAAAATCTATTATATGTAAATGAAAACATAAGAGATGACTGTATTTATAGGGAAACGAATGAAGTGAGATAAGGTTTTGCCAAACATATAAAATAAGGAAAAAATCTTGTAATTTCACATTGCACAGAGTAAAGTGACATAGTGACATATTTGTCTCATACTTAAAATATTTAAGTATGACCAAAAAAAGAAAAAACCCAGAAGAAATTGTTTTCACAGCACAATACGTCCATGAAGTAATTTACTCTTAGGAAAAAAGAAAAACTCATCTGCGTCACTATTTGTCTTTCAAAATGCTTCTTTCTTATCTTTGTTCTCCTACATTCCTTTGAACATCACAGTTTGGTGTGAAGAAAAGAAACACACTGTTGTAATAGCACAGAAACATGGCCATACAAGTGAGTACCGGTACTCTCCTTTTTGCAATCAGCCTTATCTACATAGTGGGGCTTTGGCAGCACCCAACTTTCATCAGCCAAATCATAGACTGCTTCCTTGTACTGTAATCAAAGGAACACAAATGCTGTTTTCACCTCTGCTTTTGGGAGAAACTGAGTCATCTGGATTTTAATTAGACTCTTAATCTATTACACATTCTGTTTACTGTTATTTCTGCATCCTTAGTTTTTGAGACAAATTTTCCACAATTTAATTAAGACAAAGTGACTCAGAATCACTTTGTCTTAATCAAAGGCAGCTCTTTTCTTTGTTTATGATCACCATGAGTCACTGTTGATTGTCACCAAAATCAAAGTGGAAAAAGCTGAAGGAGTGGGTGTTTTTTTTTTCTCTCTCTCTCTCTCTCTGCACACTAGGGAACAAACTGAAAATGTTATTGTGCTATCAGGACACCTCAGCTTTTCTAATCCTGGCAGTGAAGTAGTAAATTATTCATGTTTGGTGTCCATACGATTAAACAGAGTTCCAGCAGAGTCTGGAAAAAGAATTGAATTGAATTTTACATTGTTTAGATCTGGGAACATGAAAAAGTCAAATAGTCTCTGTTTTTTAACCTACTTTATGGTGTCCATCCTTCTTTCCATTTCTGTCCTAATGCCTTTTCTCCCACCCTCCCTTGAGTCCTTCCCTCATTCCTTCATGTGTTCATCTTTGCTTCCTTAGAATCTCTTCCAAGCGGCCTCCTTCATGTTTTGCATTCTTCACTTTGCATACATACTTTGAATGCTCCATACTGTAACAGATTTTTCTCATTTTCCATATCTCCTTTTTCATGTCCCTTTTATTCCTCCTTTTGTCTGCCTTCTCTTTTAAAATTGCGGTTTTAAAGCATTTGCACTGCAGACATGTTTACAATAAATTCATGTTGAATTTTAATACTTGATTTTTTTTCCAAGTGAACACAAAAAACTAGAAACTCTGGGGAATAGTATGGAAAAGTATGGTATCTTATCATAAAAATGTTTGGTATCATGATTAAAAACAACCTGTGAGAATGTTATTTTTTGGAATATGTGCTTGTGAGTCCAAGACAGATAAAAAAAAAAAAATCCTCAAATTCATCCTAAATCACTTTATTGTATTTGGCTCTTGTTAACATCGTTACAGTGCATAGTGTATAAATGAAATTATTCTGTCAAATCAAGACAACACTGCAAAATGTTTAAACTGCATATGACATATACACAGCAAGAATCTGAAAATTTACAAACAGAAATATAAAACATACAAAAATTGAAAAAAACAAAGAAGGCGTTTCAAACAGGGACAAATTAAAAAAATAAATGACAGACAAAATGGAGCTGAATGCTACTGTTACACCAAGCTTGTTTAAATCACAAATATCTCATAAATTTTAGCTTGGCATTGCTGCTAGCCATCATCGGTTTTGTTGCCTTGTTTACTTCTGTGTTGCACTGAAGTGTTTCCATTAGCATGATATCTAAAGTGGTCGCCATCGACAAATCAATATCATCAATACACACTGACATGCTGTTTCGCTTAGATAGTTAGAAGCTCACAAATGCTGATTTCAAATAACCACAAATTTACACATTTCAGTACTACACTGCTGCTGACGCAGATGGCACCCGTTCCATACATGGACATAGTAAAAACATTGCATCTATCTTAGGAGCAAAGATGTCACTGATTTACTGATATACTGAGAGAATGTGAAAATATGTTGGGACATGAACTCTGTCTGTTGAGGTAACGTCTTCTAGCATCTGGTTAGCTTTGGTCTCATTTAAATAAAAGAGGAGAAAAAAGCTCAGAAACAAACAAGCAAACATTCTTCCAAAATCTGTTTACTGACAAAATTCTTTTTTCATTTTGGACCATATTTATAAACTAAGCCAATTGTAGCATTGTAAAAAACAGAACAAACAAAAAAAACATTAATTTTAGTCTCCATAGAATTTGTTTTGGCTTTACATATATCTATGTTGTTAAAATTATTTGGCTCAATGCTGGAACTTGATCATTACTGTGCCAGAAAGGCCAGTCTGTACATTAAAAAAACATTGACCAGAAGGTTAGTACGAAATGTTTTATGCTGTGTCGTAGCACAAATCTTAAAACCCTGTACGTAAATAAACCAGATTGACCAAAATCAAGTGTATCACACCTTCACATTCTCTACATTCAAAATTAGGTTAACCCTCTTTAGCTTAGGTTAGCACCCTCCTTAAAAAGCAGTGATCTATTTTTGTTGGCAGTGGAGACTCTGAGAACGACATCATGCAATATTAAAAATGACTTCCAGTGGGTGTTACACCACCTCCCGAGATTTCCTGATGGCACAGCACAGGAGCATGGTAAAGATCAACCCAAACACCTGTTGGAGAAATACAAAGGGTATGTTATGTGTGTGTATTATCTGTTCCTAAGTATCTGCTACCTTTGCAATCGGCTGAATTATTTGGCTCTCTCTGATTAAAATAGTCTAGAATTACAAACAAGCCATGTGATAAACATATTGCTTATGAAGCAATATGTAGTCAAGATGAGTTGTTAGGTGAAGAAAAAATGGTTTTCAAAATATTTTTGCAAATAAAAATCTGAAAAGGGATGACATGCTTATCATGTGTTCTTGATGTATCCTTTGTAGATACATCTGATGCCACAATCGCAGCTGCACATTTTATAGAGATATGCCTCTAACCAGTTTCACTAGATGAAAAGTATGTGTGAATGTTTCCATATCTGTGAATGGCTGTATGTCTTGGATTGTTGTCGCTACCTCTACTCTGACCAGTTTCATTGTTTGTGTTGAAGAAAAGAATCCCCTGTGCATAATGTTGATGCCGCCACCAAGTTTCTTTGTTAACGTGGTGTGTTCAATTTAAGGGTGTTAGTTTTCTGTATTTTACATGTGAACCAAAATGACTCTGTGAAACATCTGACCCTCTACTTTATCTTCTTCCCTGACCTTTCTGTTGTGTTCCTTGGTCTTCATGATGTTGCTTGTACATTAAGGCTCTCACAGAACAGCTGTATTCATACTGAGCTTAAATTGCACATACACATGCAGACATACATACATTGCACATACATACAAAATGTAAGAAGTGGTATTAACACTTCTGCAAGTCACTGTAAATTAACCACATCAATACCTGTTTTACTTTACATATTGAAGGAAAATACAATGGAATAAATTTATTAAATAACATGTGCTATTCCCGAAACCTGTTATGTGAATATTTCAGTTAAAATAAACACTTTTTGTTATTTCCTAGGGACTTTGCATAGTGATTCCAGTGCCTTGAGTTGGAGACCCTTCTGAAACAAGTGTCACTGAAATGTGATTGCTTAATCACACTTTAGTGACATTAAAATGTGTCACTAATGACCCCACTCATACTCACCATGATGACCCCAATGGTGATCCCTATTCCTCCAACAATGTGTAACTTGGAGTTAAACACCTCGTCAATGACATCAGGACAGCTCTGTAATAGACAGGAGTAATTAATTTCCCTTGCTTTACAGCATGCTCAACAACACGATATATACCGATAAAAGTAAGAGAGCCAAAGATTGTGCAAACTCCTGCAAACAGATGTTTCCATAACAATACTTGGGCACTAATAACACAAATTATACAGTCACAACAGAGATAAAACATTTGTTGGAAAATTAAGCTTGTGGTTTTACCTTAATAATGAACACCTCAAGATCTTCTGCCGGGGGACAAAGATCAGGATGAGTTTCTCCCAACCTACCCTTGAGACCGCAGCAGTATAACTGGAAACAGACAGATAACATAGTGCAATGTAACCTAATCAGTCTATGTGTTTTGAAGAGATACTGTAAAATACTGGCTTGTTCTTTAGTTCTCAATTTTTTGGAATCATGGAAATGTTCCCAGCAAGCCTGAGCTGAGGATATGATTGATGAATTTTCCATTTTAGCTTCTGTATCTTCATTTTCATAGTTATGCAGATAAAGCTACAGGTCTTACAAAAACACAACTGAGATATAATAGTTCTCCTCCAGCTGTAAGAAACACTCATCTAATTTAGGTAAAACATTTATTTGCAAAATCCCCTCTTTGTGATAAATTAGCATTGGTCCAGATAATTGTCAGTCAGAGAAAATTAAGTCCAACATGTCTCACCTCATTTTGGATCAGACGCAGAGTCTCTTTTAGGCGCTCATCTCTTGTTTTATCGTACTCTTCATATGTCTGTCTGTAGAATCCATTGATCACATCCAACACCTGCAACCCAACCACAAGCATGGTAAACTAAAAAACTTATGTTCCAACTAAGTCAAAAATGTTCATTTTTGATCATGTTTTTAAAATAACCTTTATTTGTTGTCCATTGTGTTGTACTAAATAATTGTGTTTTTACCCAAAATAAAGACCTAGTACTCAATGACTCAATGTGTCTGAATACACCAACCAGCTTCTTTTGCAATCTCCTTTTGTGGCCAGCAGTGTCGGCTGGAGAGCTGTCATGTCAGCAGTTGTCTTGTTGTGTGGACCATAACATGACATTTTCACATTTAAAAGTATTTGCATTGGTCTAACGTAATAAATACATAAACTGGGTATTTGATAAATCTGTCTAACGTGTTGCTTTCTGAACTGAATTACTGCAGTAATTCAGTTTATTAATGATAATCTAATAAACTGAGATTCCCCTGTATCTGAAGAGCTCTTGCTTTTACTTTTATTCTGTCTTTAAATATCATGGCATCCATTTTGAAAACACACTGTCGTTAGTTTACCTTGTTCTGGTTTGAAAATCCCCAGAATCCAGCTGCTATCTCGATGGCAAATATGATCAGCAGGAATGAAAAGAACTGCACAGAGAAATACAAAATTAAACTCAGCTGACGATTGTCTTCCATGCATGCTTGTGTGCTGGTATTGTATGTGCATTTGCACAATGCAAAGGCAGTGGAGTGTGGCCAAACCCAGTTTTCATTAGCTCCTCCTCCAGTGAGATTTAGTGCAAGCAGATTATGACCACACTGGGTAAGAAGGCGGGAGCAAGCACTGAAAATCTACTGACTCCCTTGTGGCCTTGAGACAATTCAGTAAACAATGATAAAAGCAGATATCTCATACCTTGAATAGGGAGTTCACAAGTTATGGATATTGAATTTAGTCTGTGAAAAAAAGAATATATAAAACCTGGATGCAAAGGTTCGTAAACCTGACTATATATAAGGAAATTACTGTTTTGAATGCTGCTACTTAGGTATGGAATGAAAAGGTTGAATTGTCACTAAATACTTATTTTTATCTCTTTTTTTAAAAATGATTTTTATCTCTTTTTCTGAGTATACACAGAATTTATCTGTAATTTTTTGGGGAATAAGTTATCTCATCAACTCTCCTTCACCCGAGCATGACAGATATGTTCTGTGTCAATCTAATTAAATGGGCTAATGCATAGTGTTGGAAAAATATGTTAGTTATCAATTTATAATCACATATTTGCTTGTTGCATTATCACTTTGCTTTGCTTATCTTATATTCAGGTTTTGGTTGATGATTTACACATTTGTTGTTAAACATAAGCAGCATCTGATGGTAGAAGTGAAACTTTTCTCATTTCCTCATCAAAAACAAATCTGTTTACACATTTAAGACCCTAATTGCAAAATACCCATTGTCCTTGGTGCCCAATTTAGCCATAGGGGGGTAATAAAATTATAATAAGTGCTACAAACCAGCCCCAGCATCAATGGTGATTCCTGGATTGCTCCACAACATCCCAGGAAGCCCACAACCATCATAAGCGCTCCAACGGCAATCAGGACATAAACACCTAAACATCATATGACATAGGGCATGAATGAGTTCACATAATACAAACTTTAAGGCATGCCTGTTATTTTATGAATCTGTCTTACCTGAGTATAACACATATGGAGAATCTTCTCCTTGTAACAGGCTATTGGTTTTCGAGTCCAGTTTCAGCCACAGACCTATAGCCAGTACAGCAGTGCCTGCAAGCTGACACACATTACATACCTCAGTTAACACAATGCTACAATTAGCACTAAATTAACACTGCATGCTTCCCTCTACTGTAGCTTTTAATATAATGGTCTCGTCCATATTAAGGGCATATCTTAAATCTTCCTGACATCAAGGTGCCTTTCAGAACAAGCTGCAACAAGTCCAAGCAGCTGTGCTGAAATCTGCTCTGACATGCCCTCTCTAAAGTCTTTCTCTTCCATTTCTTTTCTTCTTGAGGCTTCAGAAATGTTTCTGTAGTGCTAGTTTACAAGCCTGCGTAAACATTAGAGTCCTTTGTGGTAAATACACATGGTACATGATGAAACCACTGCACAAACTGCTCATTTAATCAGCACGCCTCGTTCCTAAAGTCTCTTTTGTATATTGATTCAGGTCTATATATTGTTAGACACACATGAAAAGAACTGAAAATATATTTAAGAATATAAGTTCACCTCTACGCTAAGAGTCACATAAGGAGAGAATAAGAATGTAATATTTGCATGGTAAATGATAAATGTTACAATTACAAGAAATTGGCATCCGGGACCACTTTGCAGGAGTTCTATTTCTCAAACTGTGAAGAAAAGATGGCTTAAATTGTCCTTGAAAGAATGAATGTTTTACCAATCCAAGATGACCACATTGTGATGCACTAAGAAGCTATGTGAGTACAGACAGACGAGTAAACGTTTGACTTTTGCAAGTGTAATACCTTGTATTTTCTTCAGTGAGAAAAGTGCAGCTTTGTGAGGTTTTATCGTTCCCACCTGATTTGCATGTATTGCTTTGCTTCTAAACCTCTTTTTGGTCTCAGTATACTCCAGCAAAATGGCTGACTCTATATATTGTTAACATCTCCGTCTGATATTTTCTCACAATGTAGAAAAATAAAGTGCACCTACCGTGAAAATAAAGTTGAAGATAAATATGAGATATTTTAAACACTTGATCCCCCTGGGAAGAGCCATAGTAACTCAGTATGAGCCAATCCACCGTTCTGAGAATTTAGCTTCTGCCCAACAGAAAGCTGAACTGCGTGGGGTAAAAGGAAAGAAACGTTTGGGACACCACACCTTAAGTCACCTGATTACACAGTCAGGAGTGGCAGAGCAGGTGCAGAAAGCAACCTTCACACTTCGTTTAATCAAATGAGGACTGGTCTGTGTTTTTCCAACTCATTGTGCTACGTTTCCACATGTGTTTCCATTGTGTTGTCTAAAAATGGCATTTGCTTAAGTCACACATACAAATGCAGTGGGCATTTAATAGTCCCACTGCATTTCAGAGGGTTCCTGTTCAGGCACGTCAACATTTTCTGAGCATTTTCTAAGATGCCTGCTTGGCAGCATATTTACTGCTCCATTGTCAAACTGAACGTGACTATCCTGGTTTGAGAAGCTTGATTGTTATGGTCTGAAACTGGAGGCAGTCTGAGGTACAAAATGACTGAAAAGTCTCACAAAATATGACACAAAAATGGCTTAAATCAGGCCATAAGCATCTGCTTATGGCCCGAAATCAACAGACAGCCCCCAAAGACAGCCCCCAAAGAGAAGCATTCCAGTCCTTTTTATTTTCCACTCTGCCAACATTGGTTTTGATGATTTTGTATATTATAGTAAAAATACTCTCCAAACATACTAAAACTCACGTGAGGTCAAAATATTATATGTCACAATTTAAACGACTTTTCCTTGCAAAATTGCTTTTCAATGTGAATGCCAAAACTGCTGTGAGGGTCATCAAGTTATTTCTTTAATTTTTGAAAATGTAATTCTTTGTGTTCTGATGATTATTTGCATTCTGTTTTGCCCAGCCTCTTCTGTGTCACTGAATTATGACCTGAACTGAGGTAGCTGAGGTACCTGAAGTTCCCCTTTACGAGTTGTTGATGCTCTCCTGGAATAATCTTGATCGGTTGCCTACTACCGGTCAGACTCACCCCTGTTTCATGTATTCTCTATATGTGGACATTGGAGCTCACAGAGGTTGGCTTGAATCCCAGAGATATAACATCAGCCTTGTTCTGACAGCCACAAAAAGGTGAACATTTTAACTTCCTCTGATTTGATGTTGAAAGAATTGATTATAACATTTTCAGATCGTTCTCCCACTTCCCCTTTATGACACAACCGCAGTCACATGACGATCTGAGGTTTTAAACAAACTAAAATCAATTTACCCAGTGTACTTTAGAATCTTATATATATATATCTATATCTATATATCTATATCTATATAGATATATATATATATATCTATATAGATATATATATCTATATATATATATCTATATAGATATATATATCTATATCTATATATAGATATATATATATATATATATATATATCTATATATAGATATAGATATATATATCTATATAGATATAGATATATAGGTGTAGGTTGTGCAAGGAGGCCCCTGAGACAGTCCAGCACATCACAGCAGGGTGCAAGATACTGGCAGGGAAAGCGTACATGGAGCGACATAACCAAGTGGCAGGCATAGTGTACAGAAACATCTGTGCAGAATATGGACTGGAAACCCCAAGATCAAAGTGGGAAACACCCCCAAAGGTGGTGGAGAACACCAGAGCTAAGATCCTGTGGGACTTCCAGATCCAGACAGACAAAATGGTAATGGCGAACCAACGAGACATTGTCGTAGTGGATAAACATCAGAGGAAAGCCGTTGTGGTAGATGTAGCAATACCAAGTGATTGCAACATCAGAAAAAAGGAGCACGAGAAACTGGAGAAATACCAGGGCCTCAGGGAAGAACTGGAGAGGGCCTGGAAGGTGAAGACCACAGTGGTGCCTGTGGTCATCGGGGCCCTCGGGGCAGTAACCCCCAAACTGGAGCAGTGGCTACAACAGATCCCAGGAACAACATCAGACATCTCAGTCCAGAAATGTGCAGTCCTTGGCACAGCCAAGATACTGCGCAGAACCCTCAAGCTCCCAGGCCTCTGGTAGAGGACCCGAGCTCAGAGGATAAGAACCACCCGCGGTGGGTGAGAAGGGAATTTATTATATATATATATATATATATATATATATATATATATATATATATATATATATATATATATATATATATATATATATATATAAATATATATATAAATATATATATATATATATATATATATATATATATATATATATATATATATATATATATATATATATATATATGTATGTATAAAATGAACTTGCTTTTTAGAAGAAGAAAATCTGTAACATTTGCAAATACATACGAAGCACACGTATACGCATGAAGGCCCACGCGCACGCACGGTGGGAAATCCCTGCCTTCCCACTAATGTATGGCTATTCCTACCACTATAAATAGCTTCACAAATTAGAAATGTTCAGAGGGAAAAAACATCTATCTACAACCACATTCACATAAAACACGACACACCCTGCAGGCGTGGGTCTCAAATATAAATTACCCACGACCAACGCACGGCTGCAGCTTTAAACACAACGTGACGAATTAAAAAATCAATCATGGATCACCTGTGTAATCTTTACTTGGTCTCGTTTATTAAAATGTCACGCAGGCACAGTCCAAAGTATACGCTGCATCGTGGAACTGGGTCACTTGGCCACTGGGGATTATTCTCCAGACCGATCCACAAACACTGAGCGCACGTTCGCGTGTGTGAGGGGTTCTACGCGCGCGCGCGCGAGTGTGTGTGAGCGGTCAGTGCTTTGTATCATACCTCTGCGCTAAGACCCGCTCGGTGCTCTGCACGATTGGGGACACCCCTATCATTTCAGTCACAGTCTAGTAACCTGCTCTCATACGACTCCGCGCGCACGTGAAGCCCCCCGCATTTCCGCGCGCGTTCTTAAACAACAGGATGCACGACGCGAGTGAGAATAAATGTTTTCTCGCCTCGCACTTACCCAAAACACCAGGTTAAAGGCGAACATCAGATACTTGATGCATCTCTCTCCACCCGACAGCGCTGCCATGGCGATTCCTCTGCTTCAAATCCTCCCGACTGTTTAACGGAATAGGTGTTAAAATAGAGGGTAAGACTAGAGAAGTGGTTCCTCTAAATAACAGTCAGTCAGTCAGCGGACTAAACAGGAATTCGTCGACGCGCTCGCGCTGGCTCGTTGTGCAGTGCGCGCATGTAGTGGTCCGCCCCCACGAGACTAAAACCTTTCATTTCTTTTTAATTTCCTAAATTAATTTGGAAAAGCAAACAGACGCACCAAATGCGTTTCTGTGTCATATTTTGTGAGACTTTTCAATCATTTTGACATTTTCTTAAAACTGTTTAATGATTCAGTATTTTTTTAAACTATAGTACCCTATAGTTTTCTAAAATACACTTTAAACCATTGTTTTAAATGCAGCTTATATAAAGCCAGCTGTCGCAGCTTTTTGCGTTTTCTGTGACAAAACAAAATGAAGCCCGGAAGGTGCGATGACGCAATTCTCCCAGAATAAGAAATGCGCGTTCATGCATTTAATATACTGCACATGAATGAACATGGTGCTCGAGCATTCTATTTTTGTTTTTAGCTTGACGTTAATATTTTGCTGTCTGCATTGAACCTAACAGCAGTTAATTGTTCACCTTGTGAAACCAGAGTTGGACCGTTTATGCATCTAATTATAGAAATAATTAGGAAGACTAAATAATTCTAACGTGAAACAGCATTTTACAGAGCCATTACATATAATCTAGAAACTAACGTCTTTCAGCTTTCCAGTATTTTTTACTGTAGCCTCTCTTTGTTTTGTTTTTAAATACTTTGTGATCAACTTAGTAAGTCAGCTCCAAGAACAACATATCTCAAATAAATGAATTAACCTCACAAGAAGAAAAACGTTCACCATATCTGTGGTTTAAAAGTACTTTTGCCACATGAGTGCATCTCTCACACATCATGTGGATGTGCTTGTCTGCTTTCAAATTAACACAAGTGTGACACAAATGTGAGAGACATAACATTATTTAGTCTCATGAACTCCTGTGCAGTTACTGTGCTGATGAAAAAGTACACAACTCATAGATACTGATGTTTGAAGCCAAAAATGAAACTTGTGGCATGACTCATGTTCTAATTATCCTAATCAATAATTAGCACTCAAAGAGCTTTGAAACTTAACTCTCAGATTGTCAATTGATGTATGAATGGGTAAATGTTTTTCATGAAATGCAATGATGTTGTGACAT
The DNA here is from genome assembly GCF_027474105.1 of Poeciliopsis prolifica. Lineage (NCBI taxonomy): Eukaryota > Metazoa > Chordata > Actinopteri > Cyprinodontiformes > Poeciliidae > Poeciliopsis > Poeciliopsis prolifica. The sequence continues at coordinate 10,130,014 of NW_026562376.1, read as the reverse complement.
CACGACAAAGGTAACACCAAATACGAATACGTAGGCAATGTTAGTCATTGAATGGTGACTATATCTTATAATAAATTTTGTTGTTGTTTTTATAATCATTCAAGATTTACTTATTCAAATCAAACAATTGAATCTCATTTACTTATTTACTTACTGAACATTTAATTCCTATGTAAATGCTCAGACATAAGAAGCATTTACATAGTATGAAACATATGTCAACATCAGTGAGTCACTAAATTAAACCAAATGTAACAAAGTCAAGTTTGTATAAGGTCCTGCAAAACAATAAAAAACAGAAAGTTCAGCAATCATGGATCACACAATGGATTTAGTTACATTTGAGAGACTTTTTGGCAGAAATGAATATTTAGTTTCCCCTTCTTTATCTAAATTCTACACAATTGCCAACCGTTTGACCTGAGAGCTTTTATCAACACTTGTTCTCAGTGTTCATGTGAGATTTTGGTGCAATCCACTAAAGTGTCCAAGCATGGAGCACTGCAGACGCAGTGTTATTGCGTGAGATATCTCTGGTGAGAGTGTTTTCCACTATTATTGTTTGGGTTGGCGCTGGCACAGATACGTTATGTGTGGACTAATCACTCAGCCCGGCGATCAGTAGGCATATCCTGGCATTGTCTTGCTGAGTTTATTTGATGGTGTCAGTCTGCAGGCACCACATTGCAGACAGAATGCTATTCCTTTTTGACATAACCTGGTGAGGGGAGTGGCCTTCAGGGAAACTCCACAAGAGCGGGGCGGGGGTACAGTCTATGTTATAAAACAAATCTCCTACAATAGCTGCAAATCTTTCCCACCAAACCAGTTCTTGACCATCACAGTATCGCTTGACTATGTAACATCTGAATGTGTATTTTTTCCCCCCTTGTTCTGAATTTTGTTTTCCCTTTCTGGCATCTGGAACAATGGAGGTAGGACTAGTTTGAGAATTGAGGAAGAGCTTGTTAAACAAACCTGCATATTTGTTAATAATTAAGGAATGCCAATAATGTAAATAACTGTGATAGTTACTTTTATGTTTTTAATTCAGTTGCACATGAAGAGGCATCTGCAAGGACTTTTTGTTTTCCTCCAGCTTACTGGTGTGTGTATATATCAAGTTTTACATTTCTGTTAACTCTCACTTTCTATAAAATAGCCTGCATTTAATGTTGCACATTGCTATTTTCATACTCATTGGATATTATTGTGTCCAGCTTGTGTGGCAAGCATAACTGGGAGATGCAGTCTTTTCGGACAACATCATATTCACACCTTTGATGGGATTATATATGAGTTTCCAGGAGATTGCAGCTACCTTCTGGCTGGGGACTGCAACTATCACTCCTTCACTCTGCTGGGTGAGTAACATGAAGACAATTTATTTAAGTTAACTGTTAAGTTTAATGGCTTTCCACTAAAATTTAACATTCATTTCCTGTTTAACTGATAGCAAGTGCTATATTAAACATTACTTGATACAGAATGTATGGTATTTTTTTTATTTAGGAACCCTCATTATTAGCTTTAAATTCCAATGTCATTCTTTTTATGCAGAAGTAGCTGTATCATTGATGTAAACATATGCTTTGGATCGCTCTAGGTGATTTTCACAATGGCAAAAGAACAGGAATAACATTGTTTCTGGGGGATGCCTTCGAGTTGCACCTATCTGTAAATGGGCAGCTTTCACAAGGAGGAAAAAGGTGAAAAAATAATAAAGCTAAAACACACACACAAAAAAAATCATCAAATCATTGATACTGACAGAAATAACAGCTTCAAATAAATTTTCCTTTTCACAGACTGTCTCTTCCCTATGCATCTCATGCTGTGTTTGTGGGCTCAGAGCTTGGGTTTTATAAACTCTGGAGTGAAGAGTTTGGCTTCGCTGTCACCATTGATAATGCGGCCAATATCGCCGTGACTCTGACCAAACTCCACTCCAATCGCACCTGCGGTCTCTGCGGCAACTTTAATGCAATCCCATCTGATGAATACACTGCTCAGGAGGGTAGGTGCATCGAAACGCCCGAAACGTTCACTGGAGATAGGCACCAGGATCCCTCCTAACCCCACCAGGGACAAGGGAGTAAGAAAATGAATGGATGAATGGATGGTATAAATTTTGTTTCATGTAATAGTTTGAAATTAGGAGAAGTGGAATCTGGGTTTTCATGAGCTGCAAACAAAAGCAGTTAAACAATTAACTAAATAAATCCATAAAATATATCACTATCTATAATAAATGTATTCATTATAGAGTCTCTTTTTTGATGATATTTAATTGGAAGTCACCTGTATGTCAGGGAGTTTTGGAGCTGAACAAGAAAGAGTTCAATATCACTGGAATTTAGGAAATGATTTGAGTCACCAGAACTCAGCAACAGGAAGAGTAGCCACTGAGTACAGGAAAAGATAACAGGGTTAAAGCAAGCAAAGACATTTGTGGTAGGATGAGATTAAGGAGAATCTGTCAGCTCTTATGAGTGTCATTTTTCATGTTTGTGTGCTTTCAGGATTTCTGACAGAGGACAGTTATGATTTTGCAAACTCCTGGGCTATGAAGGGAGCTGACCAGGCTTGTCGACGCGTCTCGGATCCCACCCAATCCTGTAACAGTACAAAGGGAACTGCAGCGGTAACACAAACATGAGCAGTTCTGAGAATATTAAACTAAATCTTGATGTCAAGAGGAATGTGGAAAGACAACAGGAAAGTCTAACACCATCTGAACTTCCCCACATGATTATGTCTTTCCCTTTCTAAATCCCTTCCTCTATTGCAACATTCATAAAGTGTACATCACTTCAGAAGAAATGAGCTGACTTTTACTTGTAAGATCCCGACTGACAAATCATTATCATTACTAACCACACATGATAAGTCATTTTGAAGAAAATGACTGATTGTGTTTTAAATGGAGTTTAAATAAATGATGATAATGGACTAACAGTGTTCAGTACAATGTAATTATCTAACATCTGATTTGTGAAGTAGATCATTTCACTCAAGTCACTCATTTCATTAGAATAATTTCACTCAAACATTGTTATGATATCCCTACATTATAAGGATACATCTTATGTTTGTATTTTTGGCCTTACAGAGAATGTACCATTTCAACCGAAGATAAAAAAGACAAGATTTTGTTAATAACTAATGTAACAAATAAATTGGTAAATGAAAGCCTTAATTGCATGAAGCCTAAAACATAAATGGTACGTGTAGTTTTTCCATTCAAACAGAAAGAGTTGATCATTTGCATGTCTATTTGTGCAGGTATTGACCAGCTGCAGCGTGCTGCAGACCTCTAGTGTCTTTCTCCACTGCTCCCACCTGGTCTCTCCCGATGCGTTCCTGTCTCTGTGTCAGGCAGAGGCCTGCTACTGTGACCAGAAAAACCCAGAAGACTGCTCCTGTCCTTTCTTACTGGAATACGCTCGCACATGCCATGCTCATGGGGTGCTCCTGCACGGCTGGGTGGAAGAGAGCCGGTGCTGTAAGTTTGTTAAATCTGAAAAAAGCAATAAAAAAGTTTGTAAAGTAAAACATACCATGTGCTTTTGCAGTTCCCAAGTGTCCAATTGGTATGCAGTACAGTGAATGCACCAAACCCTGTTCTACAACCTGCCACAGTCTCAACATACAGGAGGTCTGCAAGGAGGAATGTGTGGATGGCTGTACATGCCCCAGTAAGCTTTCACTGACTAAATATAACTCTTACCCCAGCTGTAGTGTTGCCAGCAGGAACATGACTTGTACATGTGTTTCAGCTGGAAAGGTTTTGGATGGGAATCGCTGTGTGGAGGTATCTCAATGTTCCTGCACACACATGGGGCGACATTTCCCCCCAGGATCTACCATTTCTCAGGACTGTAATACATGGTGAGGAGCAGTAAGCACGCACAGATATGCATGTAAGGCATCCAAATTATCCTTTACTCAAATATCTTATCTGCCACTCTAGTGTGTGCCGCCACGGGTCCTGGGAATGTACCAATGAAGGCTGCCCCGGTGAGACACATGTCCAGCACCACATTCAAGTATGTTGTTGACATTCTGTGGAGCCAATTTCAGGTGTTAAATCTCCTTTTTTGTGTAGGTGAGTGTTTAGTTGTTGGGCAGTCTCACTTCAAGTCTTTTGACAACAAGTTTTTCACCTTCACTGGTCACTGTCAGTATCTCCTGGCAAAGGATTGCACAAATAACGGGTTTTCTGTCATCATTGAGAATGTGCAGGTAATTCTTGATTTTACGTTTTTATTTGATTTTTTTTTTTTAGCTGTAATGCAACATTCACCTGACAAAAACAGGTTTGAATAGTTTGAAACATTTTTTGGTTGCTTTATGTTCCAGTGTGCAGATGATCAGGATGCTGTGTGCACACGCTCAGTGACACTCAGTCTGCCCTTTCTGGAGAACATGACAGTGAAGCTGAAGCATGGAGGAGTTGTGTCTGTCAACAGTATAGACATCCAGACACCAATGAATCATGGTGTGTATTTTTGGTATGTGGGTGGAGAACTGCATTTCACAATCAATCAAAGCATGCTGTAGTGTGGTGTGATCAAACATTTGCCCAATTACAAATTTCTTCTGATTATTATTTTCTGTCAAACTTAAATGATTCAGATCATCATAAATAAAAATCAATAAATAAAACAAAGATTCTCTGAGTAAATACAAAATGCTGTTTAAATCAGTGTTTTTTGTTTAATGAAGGAGTAGCTCCAAACCTAACCTGCTCCTATGTAAGAAAGTAATTACTTTCTCACTGTATTTGCTTGGCCACAAGTACATAAAGTGCCTGTGGTCAAGCACTTTATGTGGCCAAGCACTCTATGTGCTTTTGTTGGTGTCACTTTACATCTAATGTCTTTCTTAAAACTGAATCAGAAATGTTGACTTTAACTAAGGTCTTTCTGGATGAGTCATTAATGTATTTCTGGAATAAGTTTAATTGGCCAGCCGTCAGAAAGCTCACAAATGTTTCCTATCTATACAGCGGATCTCACTGTGGTTCACTTGAGTCCGAGAGCCTTTGAAATGGCTTTGTAACTTTTTCTAGTGTGTTAGGTGGTGACTGTTTACCATCTGTTTTTGTTTGTTTGTTTTTTAATCAAGACATTATATGTGTAGCTTCTAGAGAAATTTTAGTCTACCTAATTTTGTCAGACAGGTTCCACTACTTAAGCTTGATTTTACAGGTCAAATCAAAATCAGACAACCTATTTTTTATTTACTTTTTGTAATATATCACTCATTCTCAATGTAAAAGCAAATTGCACTCATTTCAGCATATATGTTACCCAATGTATTTTTTTGCTTTTCATTCTGATTTGTCACACATTTGCATTTTGTAGAAGGTGTATATATTCTGTGTTATTGCTAATCAATATGTTTCAGATATATGGGGATTTTTTTTTCACTCTGGGACGAGCTTTAGGAGTAACATTAGTTCTCCCAAAGCTGAAGGCCTACATTTATTTTGAGTTCACATTTACACTTTGTTATGTATGCAATCTTACAGGCCATCTGCATATTGCGAGATCGTCGCAGTCTTCTGTTCGAGTGAGGTTTGGTGATGACCTTCGATTGGACTGGGACGGTCGGGGTCGTGTTCTTCTGAAGGTTGGATTATAGATGTTTTCAGTGATAATGCTGTTGTAACGTTTCAAATAGCCAACAGTACTGAATCCTGTAAACCTTTCCCAGCTGGGGCCACGATGGGCAGGGCAGACATGTGGTCTGTGTGGGAACTACAATGCAAACCATGGCGATGACTTCCTGTCTGGTTCTGGACTGGTTGAAGCAAGTCCCCAAGCTTTTGGGCAGGCCTGGAGGATCAATGGCGATTGTGAATCCACTCACAAGCATGACACTGATCCATGTGCAACAAATCCCAAAAGAGGTATCATCTGCGCATCCATTGAATCCCGTTGTTTTAAAAATAACAAATATCAACATATGTTCATCTGGCCCTTCCAGTGCGTTATGCAGAAGAGACGTGTGCAGTGATCATGTCAGATGTGTTCAGCTCGTGCCATTTTCTGGTGAATCCTGCTCCATTCCAGCGGTTTTGTCGGTATGATGTGTGCGCCTGTGGAGACGGTGAGCAGTGCCTCTGCTCGGCTCTGTCTGCTTATGGAGCAGCCTGCTCTGCAAAAGGAGTACTCCTCAACTGGAGATCCCATTCACTCTGTGGTAACTTTCATTTTGAATTCAGTTTCCAGTTATTCAAAGTTGTCTCTAAGACAAACATTTGATGTAATGCTTGCTTTGGATCCTTTCTGAAACTGAAAGAGCAATGTTTTTGACACTGTCATGTATCTATGTTGCTTAATTCTTAGAAGTCATACAGCCACAAAATACATTTTAATCTCTCTGTGTTTGAAGTTGACTTACCTTTTTGCAAATGCAAAAATCCTTTTTTCTAAAAACAAATATTATTTGTAGTCAAATAGTCTAACTTATAGGTCCTAATAGGTTCTTCAGCCACATTTTCATGGAGTCTAAGATCTGAATGTTCATCTGAAATACGTTACTCATTCACAAACTTCATCTCTTTTGTCACCAACAACCGTGTTTGTTTATGTTGTCATGAAGTTGATCAAAGGAAGCTACCACAAGCTTAAACTGTATTACAATCTATGATCAAAAGACGCCCGACTGACTAACTCAGCTATTACAACTTCTCTGGAGTTTGGCTGATTTTAAAGATGAATTTTCATCAGTCAATACATGTACATGCATCCATGCAAGATTAAGACATTGTGACACATTAATAGTCAGTGTGTACAGTGAATTTGTGAACAACTTTTACATAAAAATCAACAAACTTGTAATGGTTCTTTCACTGTTAAAACTCTTGTGTTAAAAAGGAGATGGGGAAAAACGTAAACTAACCAAGAATTGTAAATTTCCTTTTGATTTGATGTTCTCAGAGATGGAATGTCCTGGCGGTCAGGTGTACGAGGCCTGTGGAAGTACATGTGAGCGGACATGCCGCTCTCTCTCGGGCGCTGAGCCTGGCTGTGAGGGGGAGAGAGTGTGTGAGGAGGGCTGTTTCTGTCCAGCTGGGAAATACCTGAGCCCCTCTGGTGAGTGTGTGACTGCGGACATGTGCCCCTGCCTCCACGATGGACAGCTGTATAAGCCCAGTGACGTCTATGCTGATCACAACAGCATTTGGTATGTGACTCCATCTGCAGTTGTAGAAAATGATCTGAGAAGATGCATGATTCTAACGCATTATAATAATAGTTGTTTATATTTGACCTTGCAGCTACTGTGAGAATGGAGCCATGCAGTGCAGCTCCTCAGAGATTACATCATTTCTTTCTGACCTCTTCTATGATGATGACACAGTGCCATCAAGAGGTACTCTCTTATATTCTTCTGTTTTTGCTACTTATAGTCATGCACTTCTCTATTAGTCAACATGTTTTTGGGCGTCACTATTTTATTTTTTCCTCAAAATTGAGAATTATTTGGTCTATATAATGAACTTTTGTTTGCAGAGCGACGGTCAGCCCAGTGCCCTCCTCCCCTTGTTCGTGCAGAGTGTAGTTCAGGTGAAAGGGGATTGGAGTGTGCCAGGACCTGCCAGAATTTGGACCTGCCATGTGTGAGTCTTGCCTGCTTCCCTGGCTGCCTCTGTCCACCCGGCACAGTAAGTGTTGTGTTTGCTTTTTGTTGGTTAAACACTTAAACTGAGCAAAGAGATTGACTGATGGATTGATTTCAGGTACGCCACAGCAGAGACTGCATCCAACCAGCGCAGTGTCCCTGTTACCATAACAACAGGCCGTACTCCGCAGGACAGAGTATCACCGTTGACTGCAACACCTGGTATAATGACAATTGGTAAATAACAAGGAAAACCTTAAGCAGTTTGCTTGACATGTTTCTCCTATATTTTCCAGTGTGTGTGAGAACAGGAAGTGGCGCTGCACACAGAAGCTGTGTGATGGTGTGTGCCGCACCATGGGGGAGGGGCATTACATCACATTTGATGGCCTTAAGTACTCCTTTCCTGGCCTATGCCAATATGTCCTGGTTCAGGTATAATGCAAAGAGTCCCACTCCAGATTGCTGTAAGCTGGATCTTAGTAAATTTGTATTGATCAGTGTGTTTTCTCCACCTATACTATGAACAGGATATGTGCCACGCAGACGAAGGCTCGTTCAGAGTGCTGGTGGAGAATGAGGCGTGTGGAATTGTCGGGCATCGCTGTGCAAAAGCTGTCTCTATCTTCTACCATGGCGGCTTGATTGTAATGCAGGATGGAGAGGTAACACACAAATAGTCCAAACTGTTAAACCTACTAATAGATATTATTATTTAGGGCGGTATTAACTGTGACCTGGAAAAAAGTCGAATTGTGTCTTCTTTTCCTCTCTCTGTAAGCTGCCTGTCTTGGCCAAGTCTCTTTTGTAAAAGAAATCTTTTGATTTCAATGGGAGAAACCTGGCTAAATAAAGGTTATTATTATTATTATTATTATTATTATTATTATTATTATTATTATTATTATTATTATTATTTATTCATTTTCTTCATTTATATTTCCCATAAATTTTTAAGTCTCTTTATGTCAAGAATTTCATGGAATGTTTTGCAGAAGTTTCCAGAACTCACACACCTTTTCATATTTAATCACATAAATGTAGATTTAAAGTGATTGATTAATGTAAAGTAGAGCTTGGTTACAAAATAAATGGAAAATCAGTCATGGTAAACAAATAAATATAAATAAAACTCAGAAAAATGTTGCATTATGGACCAATGTGTCTTTTGACCATTGGCAAGACTCTGTAGTACTTACCTGCATGCTGAGGAGGCAGTACACCCATTTGACTCAGGTGTGTTGGAACAGGGATAGATTTGAAAGTTGTGAAACGTTGAACTAGAGTTTGACATTTCCAACATGTCCTCATAGTATCTCTGGGAGTCTGTTTGGAGTCATTTGGAAAACCAAACCACAGTCTGTTGCTGCCACCATGTTTCACTGTGTAAATGATGCATTCAAGGTGATGTGCAATGCTAGATTTGGCCACATTTTCCATTTTGCATGTAAGCTTAAAAGCTCGGTTGTAGCTTGTACCATATGTACTGTTTTATTTTCTGTTTTATTTTCGCTACAGTCTAGTGTCACTTTAAGTTGTTCAACTGCAAAACATTCCCAGTGAAATCCAAGTGAATATGTGTTTTAATGATAGAAAAATAAGTGCTTTTTTGTTCTACAGGTATGAGCACTTTGACAGGGCACTGCAAAAAATACAAATCTTACAATGTGCAAAACCCACTACATTCAGATCCACCTCACAATATCAAACCTTTTGCTTACTTTTCAATATATTTATTCATAACATTAAATAGATTCCTATACTTTAATTTTCTTCAGCCCCTTTGCAAATATCCTAACCAAAGTGCCTCAGACATGACCTTTGTGTGTCCTCTATGCATCCATCCAGGTGACGATGAAGAGGCCTGTGCTGCAAAGTTCCCAAGTGCAGATTGTCAGATCTGGTCAGTTTTATACCGTCATGTTGGGGAAACACATCTCCCTCAGCTGGGACAGAGGAACTCGCCTCCTTGTTCACATCTCAGCTTCCTACCGGGTACTACTGCATTAGTCTAACTTCAGTTTGAACTGATTTACTCTCATCTGTTTAATTCATACAATTTTCTTTGTCATGATTACTTTATCATGTGAAGGGCCGGGTCTGTGGTCTGTGTGGGAATTTTGATGGAAATGTCAACAATGATTTGATGAGCAGTAACAACCAGCTGGAGGTGGATGCCTCACACTTTGGCAATTCCTGGAAAGTCATTCCAAGCTGTGCTGATGTAACTGAGGTAATGCTGAGGGGTTTACACTATTTCTGCACATGTACAGTCTGTATGTTAATAACTCAATGATTGACAATACATCTAAATAAACCTAAATTATTTCTGGTTGAAAGCAAATGAGCTTCCCAAGATACTTGCTGTTACATTGCAAAACTTCAAGTATTCCCTTCTATCGGTCAATGAATACAATTAATAAACAAAGTAATACATGCTGCTGATGTATGTTTCCTCTTGGATATTCAGATGCTTGCTCCTTGCAGTGACAACATTGTAAAGTTGGTTACAGTGGAGCAATCATGTCGTGTGATTACTGGTCCGCTCTTCAAAGAATGCAACAGCCAGGTATGTGAAAGTAATAGCTCCAAAGTTGCTCATTATTAACACTTCCTTCCTCTAATGTTCATTCTGTTGTCTCCAGGTGGATGCAGAGGCGTATGTAGAGATGTGTGTTGAGGCAGCATGCTCATGTACGTCTGTGGGGGATTGTGCATGTTTCTGTGACGCCATTGCTGCTTACGCGCAGGCTTGTTCAGAGAAGGGAGTGTTTGTCATGTGGAGATCCAATGAACTTTGCCGTGAGTGAAAGTATTATCAAACTGATAATACATGTCCTCATTTTTTTTTTTTTATAGAGGTTTCTAATAGAAGCTGGTAAGAGATTGGATAAGCTGAATAGAATCTTTTGGACATTTTTTTTATTTCTACTACTTTTTATTTGTGTCATCTTTGTCAATATAATTGCATTTGTATATGTTTTTTTAGGTGATTTTCTTATTTTTTCTGATTTCAGTCAATCTGCAAAACAGATCTCAAAGTTTGTTTTGACTGATTTTCTTTAGACTAAGAACATCAAATTTAGAATCTTGTCTTTTTGAACATCAAATTTAGAATCAACACCTTCACTAAAATGAAGGTGTTGAACTAAAGTTGTTTCACTAAATCCTAGCTATGAGCTGTGAAGAGCTGAACCCTAAGGTCGCAGGTACAGCGGAGGAGTTGTGCCAGTGGAGGTATAACACCTGCGGACCTGCCTGTCCAATTACCTGCCAGCATCCTGATCCCCTCCACTGTTCACTGACGTGTGTGGAAGGCTGCCACGCTTACTGCCCACCAGGTGCCAAGACACAACATACAACTATTTTACAATCAAACATACAATGATATTGTAACGATAACGATAGTGTGATTTAGTGTCAGTCTAAACTTAATCTGTTTAGGTCAAATTCTTGATGAGGTGGCAATGCAATGCGTAGATCCCTCTCAGTGTCAGGTTTGTATCCACGAGGGTCAGAGGATTTCCCATGGGAACAAGGTCATCCTGAATCATGACGACCCAACACAATGCAAAATATGGTAATGTACAGAATAGCAAATAGTTTTATAAAATGGAACCAAAGTGTGCTTCATTTAAAGTCAATCTATTTTTTCCTATAAAAGCCACTGTGAGAACAACACTCTAAGCTGTGAAGACTGCGCCTCCCTCAACATGCTGTCCACTCCCATACCAACACCGAGTTACGGCACTTTTACCACGATGCCTTTCACCACCTTGATGCCTGAGGGCATGTGTGACCGTGCAATGGATCTGGCTTTCCTACTGGATGGATCAGAAGCACTGACTGAAGATGAATTTCAAGCCACCAAGGAATTCATAGTCGGAGTGGTTGAACGTTTCCGTATGGGCTCAGCTCACACTAGAGCCACAGTGCTGCTTTACCACTCTGGAGTTAAAACATATGACCTGCAGGTACAGTAGCAAATATTGACCATGTGAATCACTGATGGCTTTAGGAATACAGAATAAAACAAAAGCAAAACAGCTTAATTTTTACACCTACTGGCATAGCTATTATCACTTTAACATGTTAACATGTTAAAAAGATGAACTTGTAACCCAAAATCAAAAAGCCAACAAAAAGTGTTAAAATCAATTTCAATTGCTAACACTAAGAGTTATGTTTCCAACAAATACAGATGAATCTTCTCAAATTAAAATATTAAAGAAAGGTTTTATTCAGTTCAGTATTTCAATTCAAAACATAAAGCTCATGGATTTTACTCACAAGTGTCTACTTCTATCCATTTTGATGGTTATGGCTTGATGGTTATGGGAGCCTGTGCTGTCCCTGGGTAGTGATGCGATGCACCAAGGGTTATAACCAAACAAGCTGGCTGTTCACAAAACATCTGAAAAGTTTGTTTTAGAAGAAAGAAGTGTGATAGACAAAGCAGCACAAGCAACAAGTATAACTACACAATACATTAGAGGAGCCACATCCTCAAGAGATGAAGGCACAGTATATAAAGATACTTTTCAATAGAATGACATATGAAACATTCAGACCTGTCTGCCTTATGCTTGTTTCTTATGCTTTTTGAAACCCATAGGTTCAGAAATGGCTGTTTAAGAAGACTGTGCATGAGCTTCATTACACAGGGGGAGATGTAGCGTTCTTGGATGAAGCTGTCAAGTATCTTGCCATTAACATCTATGACAAGAACAAGCGTGACAATGCTGGCCGTGTAGCAATTATCCTGACCGCTAGTGGTAACCCTCGACCCGTCCGTGCCATCGTGAAGATGCTCCGTAAGAAAGCCATCACCACCTTGACAGTGGCGCTTGGTCCTGGTGTCAACATGGGTCAGATTAATGACATCACCAAGGCCAACCCAGACAACAGGGCCTATGTGCTGAGCAGCACAGGTGAACTGTCTGATCGTCTACTGGAGTTAACAGATTACCTTTGCACCTTGGGGATGGAACCAGAGACATCAAAACCTACACCAAGTAAAGCCCGTCAGGCCTCTCCCACCACTTCCCCTGTGTCTTATATGAAAACAACACCTGCTCAACATGTACCCAGCACTCTGGCATCCACTGCACCCTCTGGCCTGTCTCCTACCGCCACAATACCACCATACTACCCTCCAGCCACAGATGTGACATTCATCATAGAAGGTTCTGATTCTGTTGGTGAGGGCAACTTCAATAAGTCTCTAATATTTCTGGAGGAAGTCATCTCTCAGTTGACAGAAAAGGAAGAATTTATCCGCATCACAGTGATCCAGTACTCTGTAACAGTCACTGTGGAAATCAGCCGCTGGGAGCTGAGGCAGCAGAGAGAGCACCTGTTGCAACGACTGCGGCAGATTCGTTGGAGAGGAGGAAGCAAGACAAACACCGGAGCAGCTGTCACTATGACTCTTCAGAAAATGGCTACAGTTCATCCTCCTCATGTCCCCTCCCCACCTCAACTCGTCTTTCTTGTGACTGAAAATCCCCCCACTGATACAGTGACACGTCCATCAACTACAAGCGCCCAAACACGTGTCTATCCCATCGGTGTTGGACCAAAGGTGCATGAAACGGATTTGATGCAATTCAGCCACCCTCAGCGTCCAATGATGGTTGAGGACTACGGCCGTTTGACGTCTCTAGTCCATCGTGTGGTCAACATCACACAGACCACAGTCAGGCCCCTCTCTCCTACGTTGCCACCCCTCATCATCCCAACTCACTCCACTCTGCCACTCACAGGTTGTATCATAAACGGACTAGTTTTCAAGTATCTTTCCAGTAGAGGTCTGTCAGCCACATTAACATAACAATGTATCATCACACAGTGCCATGCAAGAAGCCTCTTGATGTTATGTTCCTGTTAAAGGCCGGAGAGCAGTTTGAGGACATGAAGACCTTTGTCAGGACTTTCATTAGTAATGCTGATATAGGTGGGTGTGACGCGTTCCTTCAGTACTTACAGAGATAACTGTTATCATAACAGTCTGTTATAAAAGTTTCTCCTCTTTAGAGACATTTTAAAACATCCGATTACTTAAAATTCACAGGTTAAATCATCTCCAGAAACAATAAATAACTTTACTGTATGTTTGTAATTATGAATAGCAAGTTTTTTTATTGAACAAATTGTGAAAGGAAATTACTTTCAAAACTATTTTCAGTAGTTGAAAATTTATGAAGAGGTATGTATTTCCAGGATGCCAAACATTATTATTAAATTATACATACACAGTTCTTCAATTATAATTGACATATTCTGGGTAAATAATATTACATCTACAATTGTAATAAACACACATGGAATCCTATGCTTTATCTTATTCCTTTTATTTATTGTTTATTGAGTTAATTTGCTCAATTTATTTATCATGATTGAATATAGTCCAACTATTTTAGTACTTAGGAGCAAATGGTATTGAGTTTAAACAAAAAAAGGGCAATTATGTAAACGTCTCACTGTTTTTTTCCATGCGCAGGACCAGGTGGCACTCAGGTCAGCTTAATTCAGTACGGAGACATAAACACAGCTGAGTTCAAGTGGACCAGTCATCAAAGCAAGTCAGACCTTCTCAAGCAGGTGGAAAGCATCCCAACCAGGACCGCTGGAGCTCCTGCATTAGGTAATTAACATCAACCTCTGTGCAGTCATGAGGACATCAGTTTCCTCGTGGAACCATTGTTTGGCATCTGAGGGTTTTGGAGGTGACTGGAAACAGGTCAAGCTGGACATACACTAACTGTTCCTTCCATTTGCAGGGTCAGCTGTAAAATTCGCTGTGCAGGCATCCATCTCATCTGTCAGCGGTGGGAGAGTAGGTGTCCCGAAGGTAGTCGTGATGGTGATGACAGAAAAATCAGCTGATGATCTTAAAGAGGCAGCTAATGAGGCTCTTGCAGCAGGTAATCTGGGTACTATTAAAACAATTAAAATCTTTCTGACATGACAAAGTCTCACTGCTTGGAGTCACTTTCCAGGTGTGTCAGTGTTCCCCATTGGAGTTGGACCAAACTATGACAGCAATGAGCTTAGTGTACTCGGTCATCACGGCAACCAAGACAATACTCTGCATCTAAACAACATGGACCAGTTAAGAATATTTTTAACTCTGGACAAAAGCTACATGGAGAGAATCTGCAGAGGTGCCCACCAAGCATGAACAGTTTTTTTCTTCTTAGTAGAAAATAAGTCTGCATTTTAGATTATAGTAATAACTGAAGGCAGTAATAAAAATGCGTGCTTGGTTATTTTTAGCTGGTCCACCAGGAGTGTGTGTTGATGACAACGGAAATGAGAGGAAGGTTTGTAATATGGCTGGATCATTTTCAAAGCCAATTTACAATTACTTGTAATCATTTCTGTAATCAGTCGTATGTTTGTTGCAGCCTGGTGAATCATGGCTGCTTGACGATGGCTGCCATTCTCTCTTGTGCCACCCCAGTGGAGCGGTGACAGTTCAGAATCACAAAATCAGCTGTGATAGACTGGAGCCGCCAGCATGCAGAAACCACATGCCCCCAGTCAGAGTGGAGGAGGCCTGCGGCTGCCGCTGGGAATGTCCTTGTATGTGTAATAAAGAACTTTCACTTTGTTATTTTGCCTCTGTGTATAACAAGCACATTATTTCCCACCTGCTAACTGTTAATAAAAAGGGCAACCATCCCATGCCAAAATGGACCATATATTTGACTCCTTCTTCCCCCTTTTCCTTGTGTGTGTATATAGGCATATGTATGGGCAGCTCCACCAACCACGTAGTGAGGTTCGATGGCCTGGCTCTCAGGTTGGAAGAAGAGGGATTGTGCTCCTATACACTTCTAACGATCAGTAAAGGCAACAGTGAAGGCTCAGAGGTCAAACTTCACACTGGACCTTGTCAAGACTCAACAAAATACAGCCAGATCTGCATGAAATCCATGGAGGTGACCCATGGACCATACACACTGCTGCTGAAGGATGACATTACGGTAATCTGTACAGTATGTGTTTGAAATACAATAGTTAGAACAATTCTATTTCTCAATTATTTTCAATTTAAAACAGAACCTTAATTTTATTTATGTATATGTGTTGCATAGTCAAAGGAATGTATAATTATGTAGAAAATGGAAAAAGATGCATAGCTTTCAAAACCATGCATTGACAATACAGAATCAATCTGCGTTATTGATTCTTACTTCAAGAAAATAATGACTTTTTGTAGTTTATCAAAATGTTTGCACTTCATCCAAAAGCTTTTATTTGCTCTCTCCACAAACAGGCCATGATTGGTCGAGAAGAGCTTGCCTTGCCTTGGCGACATTCTGGTCTGGAGGTGGTACGCTACGGAGGAGTGATGCTGCAGCTGAAATCAGATCAAGGCTATGTTTTGACTTTTACCCCTCAGAGCAATGAATTTACCATCACCTTGCTCAGTTCGGAAACCAGTGGGCACACTGCTGGACTCTGCGGTAACAGAACCGGCGAGCCATTTGCTCACAGCTTTATGCAAACTATTGGAAGCGAAAAGTGTCTCTTCCTGTCCCTTTTGGTTTTGGCCGTGTTACTTTTGAGCTGTGTTGTCTGTACCTTTCTCACAGGTGCATGTGGGGAGGCGAAGGTTAATGTCCTGTCTTTCCGTAATGGCAGCACAACCACCAACCAGCCGGCCTTCATCTCAGACTGGACTGTGGCCGCAGATGGTGGTGTGTGTTTGCCCAAACGGAAGGCAGTGTGCGTGTCTGGAGTAGCGATGGGATGTCAAGCCTTACGTTCTGAGGTGTTTGAAAAATGCCACGCCTATATTGCTGTCCAGGTTTTCCTCATCAAGTGTGAGGAACAGGCGTGTGATGAGTCAGATGTGTGTGAGCTAATATCAGCCTATGCACGCCTCTGTAGACAAAGTGGTGTGTGTGTGGATTGGAGGAGCCCCCATCTTTGCCGTAAGTCCTTAGTTTACTACAAACATCTTAACCTTTGGAGGTGGATCCTAACTCCTTCTTCTGTTGTGCGACGCAGCACTGCATTGTCCAAACTCTATGGAGTATGATGCATGTCGGACAGGATGTGTGGAGGACTGTGGCAGCATACAGAATTTGCCAGGCGACTGGTCGACTACGCGGCACAACGAGTCATCGTGTATGGAGACACCTACTGAGGGCTGCTTCTGCACTGGAGGGAAGGTTTTGAATCATGGAAAATGCATCTCTCCAGAATCATGCAGACAGTGTGTGGATCATCAAGGACACACATATGAGGTGATACATGAAGGATATGACTGAAAGCCCAAGAAAAATCAGACATCGTTAAGATATGGTAAAACTGGACGAAATATTTAGTGATCATTGGAATCCCTGGTTTAATCTGTGCAATATCATAGTTGTAAAGGAAAGCTCAAACTAAGGTAGGAAAAAGCATGATTGCCTAGTTGGATGAAAATAGCTGTCTTTCTTGTTCAAAACCTGAAGGAATGTGCAGGTGGGTTAAAAAGATTGAAACAAGGAAGTGTTCTGATTGAAGAGTTCTGAAGATAACAATCAACAAACATTTGTTTGATTGCAATAGATATAGTAACCACAATATTCACCCATAATACTGTAATTGTATCTTGTCATAATATTTTTGCACCGCTGGAACATTAGGTATTGTTACAGCAAAGTTCACATCCCAAATGTGTGATCCTACTGCCCTCTGCTGTTTATTTCTAAATGGAAGAAAAACATGCTTTCCCTCTGTTTAAACAGCATATGCAAAGTTGGGTGCCAGATGACAACCCGTGTTTGATTTGCATGTGTTTGGACCAGCAACATATCAACTGCACTGCCAGGCCATGCAATGATGTCAAAGGTTCTTATTTACTTTTATTTCCACTTGCTTCATCAGCTAAACTTTTGTCAGCTTTTTTAATTAGCATGGCTGTGTGTTCAGCTCCAGTGTGCGGACCTTGTGAGATCCTACAGGAGAAGAAAGAATCCAAATGCTGCCCTGAGTACGAATGCGGTATGCATGCATATTCATGTATATAAAAATATGTTTTTATTTCAGCATGGGATGTTTCAAAATAAGAGAAGTAGCGCAGATACACTTTTGAAAACAGAAATGGTATCCTCAAAATATCAAACTCTTCTGTGAAGAGCATGGATATTAAGACCTTTCTAGACCAACTAATATTTAATGATGAATTAATTATGGAATACCCCATAAATAATATGGTTTTGACAAATGTATTAACTGCTGACCTCAGTCTCACCTTGTGACCTCAGTGTGTGATCTGGTGAGCTGTGATCTGCCTGATGTCCCTCGCTGTGAGGACGGTCAAACAGTGGTTCTGAAAAACCCCGGCGAATGCCAGCCTATTCATGAGTGTGGTAGGCTGATGGTCTCTTTTATAGCACATGCAAGCATTGAACAGATGGCACTCTCGGTGGAATTTTTTTGCTATGCCACTCTTTCCTCTCTCTGATCTAGTGTGCAAAAAGGAAGAGTGTTCCCAACAAGACCCTCCTGACTGTCCAGCCCACCGCCAGCTGTCCACAAAAAAGACAAAGTGCTGTGACTCCTTTGAATGTACATGTAACTGCCAGAACTCCACCCATTCCTGCCCTACCGGGTTTGTCACATCATCTTTTACCAATGACTGCGGTTGCACAGAAATCCTCTGCCAACCTGACAAGGTGAGTTGTCTGAATGTGGCTCTCCCGGACACGCTGGAGGATTCATTTTCTGTGTGGCCAATGTGTGCCTCCAGGTGTGTGTGGTTGGTGGAGTGGTTCACCCAGTGGGCAGCGAGTGGGAGGAAGGATGCGAGAAGTGTAGATGCACAGAGCTGCAGGACAGAGACACATCGCTCCATGTCGCCCAGTGCAGCCCACCAGTCTGCAATCGGAACTGTCCTGTGGTCAGGGAACACTAAGTGTGAAAAATATGCACAGTTAATGAATGTTTTCTAAAAATGTTTAATACATTTAAGGGATCTACATACACTGAGAGAAAAGGGAGTTGCTGTGGAGACTGTACACCAGCCAGTTGCATAGAGACTGAGGGAGCAATGCGAGGGGACACAGTCACTGGAGGAAAGCTCAGAAGGGTATGAAGGTTGTTTAAATACTTTAAAAAACTTTGCTTCCTTGTCTTTCTACTGAAAAGAATCAGTGGTTTCCCCCCAAATATAATGCAGAATATTATGATTGGTTTGCTTCACTTCCTCTGTCTGTAGGTGGGTGAGAGGTGGCTGTCTGCACATAATAAATGTGTGGAACATGAGTGTAAGAAAGTGAAAGACGAGGTGTTTATCTCTACAACCAATGTCAGCTGTGGCAGTATGGAGACCACAAGCTGTCTGCTGGGAAGTGAGCTTCGCTGTGACACTCAGGACTGCTGCCCCCGTTGCCACTGTGGTAAACACACACACGCGCACGCATACAGGGAAACATTGGCAAAAAATATGAGTTAGAACTCTGATCATCTGTGAAACTGCAAATGAATGACTTGTGTAGCTGATGTAAACTGATGTTAAATGCTGCCAGTGGCATGTGAGGTATAACTAGCATATTGTCTTACATTGACTTCCTCCATTCATTGTGCTAAAAGTGGCTGATAAACACAATAGCTAAAAAGCTTATTTTAGGGGAAAAGTTAATGCTAATGTGGGCAGTGAGTGCATTGCTAATGTTTGTGCTAATGTTAATGCACTGCCTTCTGATGTTGACTTTTACATTTCTTACCACCAAATTCATTATTGCTTATAAAACAAAAGCTATATTGAAATACTGCTTATCTGCTTTGTCATAAGAAATTTACAGTTGGTAAATTTAGCAAAAATAAAAATTCTGATTTTACCAGGAAGGGCGGCCATCTCTTAGCAACAGATGAACAACAAATATTGTTATTGTTCAAAAATAACAATATTTCTCTTCTTCTTCTCTTTTGAAATACTACTTATCTTATAACAAGATTTGTGCCGTTAGTGGACTTTTCAGAAAAGTAATTTTTTGTTTTTGTCATAGTTAGTGAATATATTATAAAACAGACATTTAACCATAACTAAAAATCTGATTTCTACTTCATAGCAGTTCTTTACCAGAATAAAATTTGTGTTTCTTAACACCAAATTAATAAGTAATATTACTGTTTGTAAAACATGAGCTCTTTTGAAATACTGCTTATCTGCTTAGAAACAAGAAATTTACAGTTTGTAAATTTGCAAAAGTAAAAATCAGATGTTAAAATTGTAGCATTTGGTTACCAGAAAACGTGCTAATTTCTTAGCAACAGATTAACAACAAGTATTGTTATTGTTCAAATTCTCTTTTGAAATACTTTTCATCTTATAACAAGAATTTTGCTGTTAGTGATTTCTTCAGAAAAGTTACTTCTTTTTTGTTATAGTTGCTGAATATATCAAACAAACATTCAATACAAAACTAAAAATCTGATTTATACATTTTTGGCAGTTCATTACCAGAATAAAATACTGGCTTCTTAACACCAAATTCAAAAGAAGTAATATTATTGTTTATAAAACATAAGCTCTTTTGAAATGCTGCTCTGTAAATGACCTCATTAGTGTTTTTATTAGTAATTTTTGTTTCTTCATGTAACTGTTGTATTCTGATTCAGTAATCTTGTTGTATTACATTACTAAATAACAGATGCCACTAGAGGCCAAAAAGATGTGACTAAGGAGCAAAAGCTACAGAACTCATTAAAAACTGAACTGTGCTGAAGAAAACAAAAGAGAGAAGTTCAAATACATGCCAAGAGAGAAAATCCTTCCTAAAGGTGAAAATGTATCACAAATTTCAAAAGGAAATAAAAACGGGAGGCAGCAGATAATATAGAAAATAGCGCAACCTTCACTTCCGAAGTGCAATGGTCCCATTTCCAAATAAGGTATGAGACTGACAGTGGTCCATCCCTGCCTCTTTCTGTTTGCTGCATCGAGGTGAACCTGGAATTCAAAGACTGCATCCTTCGATGGCCGGATTTGTAGGCCGATTACTTCATAGAGCGGCAACAAGGCCTGTCCGAATTTGAAGACTCCTTCAAATGCGGCCTTCAAATGTATCCTCCTTTTCAAAAGATTTGAAGGATGAGTCTGGTGTGTCCTTCATGGCCCACCCTATTCGATGATTCATTGTGGGTCCAAAGCGAGTGTTCATTCAAAGCTCCAATAGTGGTTAAGAGAGGCAAATTATTTCGCGATATTACACATTAACCCTCTGAATAGGCCCCAATTACTTAAAATGCCTTGTTTTCCATACTAGATTTAAAATTACAGTGCAGTGAAAAAAGTAATGGCCAGTTTAACATAAGTAGTGCTTGTATAAACCTTGGCAGCCACACGTGCAATCAAGCAATTGAGTTAACTGGCAATAGTTATTCCTGAGGAAGAACTCTACTTTGCAATATTACTTTTCAATTGAGAAACATTGAAGGGTGTTGGATCTTTCGTGGTCTGTTAAAAGTCATTTCTCAGAAAGTTAGCAGGATTTGAATTCAGACTTTAACAACAACATAATAAAACCTTATTTTTTTATTCAGAGGTATCCTTCTGGTGTGCTTTGGATTATTGTCTCTTAGTTTCGTTTGAGCTTAAAGTCCTAACTCATAGCCTTACATTCTCTTTTAAGATTTTCTAAAAGAAAGCAGAATTCATGCCTCCTTAAAATACGGCAAGTGGTTTAAGTCATGAAACAATAAGACTGCCTCAGATCATCACACTACTAGCACCTGTCTGAATAATGGTGTAATGCTCTTTTTCTGAATTACTATAAGTT
Source organism: Poeciliopsis prolifica (assembly GCF_027474105.1). Taxonomy (NCBI): domain Eukaryota; kingdom Metazoa; phylum Chordata; class Actinopteri; order Cyprinodontiformes; family Poeciliidae; genus Poeciliopsis; species Poeciliopsis prolifica. The sequence continues at coordinate 10,108,598 of NW_026562376.1, read as the reverse complement.
CTAAACCAGATCTAATGGAACAGCATACATACATGTTTATCAGTAAACAAAAGTCTTTTTGTTTATATGATTGTGAAAGGGGATTGTAGCATGTTCAGACAATCTATGTTAAAAAATGTGCTATTTAATAAGGTTTATCTGGAAAGCAGGAATTTTAGTATATTAATAGTGGGATTGAAAATTAAGGTTATGCTCATTAAATTTATGTACCTTGGGTGTAAAAGCAGAGTAAATTGCACATCAAATTCGCTGTTTTTTGTCATCTTGCTTAAGATATATATATTTGGTTATAATTTTCAAGTCACTAAATTAATTAAAGTTATTTTTAATTAATGCATGTTAAAAATGTAAATGGTCTTAGATATCTTCTCAAAATATTTAATTTACTGAAACTCGCCTGGTTAAATTGCAGTGGCATGCGGTGTCCTGCAGATGTCTCCGTTTCATTGCTCCATTCTTAAAGCCAGTTATCCTGATTTGACCTCTTAAATAGCTTTTACGGATCAAGTTAGGTAACTTAGACTCCTTATGAATTGACAGAGTTGACATAACATTCAGAGAACTGAAAGAAATATGCATTACTGCTCTTCTCTCACCAGCACCAATGGATGCCTGTGTTCTCAATCACACTGTGATAGGGGTAAGTCATCCACAGCAATGAAATGTGGACAGCGCTTTCTGTACTCTAGTTTTAAATACTATATGTGTATTTATAAAGGCAGGCGAAAGAGTGATGGTGGATATGTGCACACACTGTGAGTGCACAGTGGAGAACGGAGCAGTGAAGAAATACAAATTGTCGTGCAAGCGAACCAGCTGTCCATCCTGCCCCAGGGTAACTCCTTACGTCATCATTTTCCATTTTGACCATCACTCTTTCCCGTCCTCTACATAACTTATTAATAAACTCAAATGTCCATTGCTTTCATAAGAGGTGCTTTTAGACTCTGGCTACATTTCCTCTCTGCTCCTCATTAAACAGAGGCTGCCCTTAACATTGTTTTATGATTCACTCAGATCATGATATATTGACAGAAAATAAATCAAAGATCTATCTTTTTTTTAAATTACACAAATTGCAGTGTGATGTCATTAAAATAACAACTAACATTTTATATTTATTTATTTTTTCACAAGGGATACGCAATGCAGAAGGAGGAAGACAGTTGCTGTGGGCGCTGTGTTGCCACTTCCTGCTTCATACAGAAGCCAGATGGAAAACTTACCAGTCTGCAAGTGGGTATTATACGGAGAAGATGGTGTCAATATATGCACTGCATAGTATATAATAAACAAAAAAATGTTTAGATAAAGTTTTGTTTGTTAAAACCTTTTGCTTTAATACATTTTCAATTTGGATGTTTTTCCCCACTTCTTTGTCACTCACACCTGGAAAAACAAGTTGAAGAGGAGAATGAAAGAGAGATAACAGTAAAACTGACAGTCCCCATAGGTCAAATGTACCTACTTAATCTCTCCAACTTAACTTGCTATAATGAGTTGTTTACTCAAAGCAGGTTTATGTGTTTTCCAAGTTGAACTTACAGATGTAGGCTGTTCTCCTGACTGTTTTAAGCTTGTCAGTAGGGATTTAACTCATGTCTGAAAGCTGAATTCACTCATATTTTTAAGACAGCTTTTTTACTTTTGTTTATAAGTTAAAGGGCTTAAAATTTATTACAGTGCTGTAGTCGTTTGTCCATTATGATTTCCTAAATTTTTATTCCCAGAGCTCCATATCTCAGCTTCACAATTTGTTGTGCACATTTCCTCTGCCCTGCAGAATTGTGCTCTTTATTTGATTTATATTTACTGACTTTTAATGTTCACCTCCTTGACATTATTTACTGTCTGCATCAGTTTTACAACTTCCACCATAACCACATTGCAACTAAAAGTAGTTCAACAACCCCTATTAATGTTCTACAGCCTTTTTATCTGTTAAGTTTTACATTTACAATAGAAATTATTTTATTGTCGGGGAAAAAATAAACAAACAGGAAAATCAGTGAAGGTTTGTCTTTGCTCAATCATAAATCAGATGTGGAGATGTTTACACCTCCTGATCTTCTTCCTGTCATAATGCACCAGAATGGGACAGGAAACTGACTGTTTGGTACATCATAGAGGTCAAAGTAGCAAAAACAGCCAAACTTCCAAATCTGAATCTACGTATGAAAAGGGGGATGACTTGCTTCTTCAGGGCAGAGTCTACTTGCGTTATTGGAAAAATTAAAAAATTCCGAAAGAGAATGTCCAGTCCTGTAACAGGCTTGTCTTAAGGATCAGGACATCGCAATGACCCAAAGCACATCAGCAAGCAAACAACATGAAGATTTTGGAGTGACCCGGATTCAAGTCCGACTGAGATGTGGGATTTCTAAACAAGCTGTTCAAGAAAAAAAAAAAAGAAAAGAAGCTTCAGTTTGGATAAAATAAGACAATACTGCATAGAAGAGTTGGCCAAAATTCTTCTGGTATGAGTGACAAAGAACTTATTACACTACATAATTAGGGGCAGGTTGGTTTAAACAGCTTTTACCCTGAGTGTAACAAAAATTGTCCTATGTTGACTGCTTTTTTCTGTTTGCTTTACAGACTTTACTATTTCTGACAATAAAATTTGTTTAGATGATTTGAAATATTTAATTCTCACAGAAAAGCTAAAAACAAAGGAATATGTAGGGGAGCAAATACTTTTTTCATTCCACTGTGGCTTCTCCTGCAAGCCACCTTCCTTTCCTTCTTCACATAAATTTAAAGACATAAAACAACCTTAGGGGTGTAGGCAACAAGCACATGAACTGTTTATAGGAAAGGACATGAATCAAAACGCCTGATCTTATATACATCTGTAATAAACTTATCAGGTCAACTCAACCCATGAGGATGGCTGTTTCTTGTATGCTTGTGATGTGAACAGCAGAGGAGATCTTGTCCTGCAGACCAAACAGACCACCTGCCCTCCTTTTAACCGCCAAGCCTGCCTAGATCAAGGGGTACAGCTCCATGACCTTTAATTACACAATTACTCTTTCTTTCTCAACACTAAGTTACATTCAAATGTTTTACTTGTGTGTTGTCTTTGACAGGGCAAAGTCAGCCAAATTGGTAAAACTTGCTGTGAGACTTGTAAGTGATTCTTTTTCAAGACTGGATTATTATGAGAAAATTTGAATAATAAGATTTTAAAAAAAAAATACATGTGCACAGGTAATGAGCCAGAGTGCCGCAGGACGGCGGGAACACTCAACTATGTCAAAGTGGATGACTGCCAATCAGAGCAACAGATTGAGCTGCACTACTGTGAGGTGAGACACGATAGACAGATTTAACACTCTGCCACTCTGCCCTTGGTTTGGCCTTTAAAGTTTGTTTTTTTTCCTTCGTTCTCCCACCTGTTCAATCTGGCCCGTGGTGCTTATGCATGAGTCAATCCTGTTTATCTGTCTGTCTGTCTTTCAGGGCAAATGTCGCAGCAAGTCTATGTACTCCCTGCAGAGTGCTGCCGTAGAGCAGGAGTGTGTGTGTTGTGCCGCCGTGAAGACAGAGCCTCTCAGCGTGCCCGTCTTGTGCGCCAATGGCACACGCAGCCACCACACTGTCCAGTCTGTAACGACATGCGACTGCGTCTCCAAACATTGCAATTAGAGAGACAATAACAGTTTGCTGAATGTAGATGCTTTGTGTGTAACCAAGCAAAATGTACCCATCGAGAAACACAGATACTATACTAATAAAACAAACCTCACAGTTTCTGCAAGTTTAGCTTGTTGCATTGTGGATTTGTTTTTAAAATATGTTTGTAAAAGTTCATGCTGGGTGTTTTTATGATATTACATAAGTTAGAGATGCGTGATATTTCAACCAACCATCCATCCATTGACTTTACCCCTTTGTCCTTGCAGGATTGTAGGGGTAATAGTGCCATTCTCCAGGGGTCATTGGGCAGTAGACTTTGTACTCTCTGGATTGGTTGCTATTCCACCACAAGGGAACAGAGAGACACAGAGGAAAAACAACATGCATACACAAATTAAAATCTAATAAAAATTCAGAGTAATGACACAGCTATGTTTCTGTATCTTTGGGACGAAGCCGACACGTGGAATGGAAGAACATGCAAACTTCATGCAGAAAGAAGCTAATATTGCAGACTATGACAGTGCAACCAACTAAGCTACTGTACAGCCCTACCTCTAGTATTATTTGTATTTAAGATTATTTTAATTTGGTCAAATAAACATCCCAACACAGAAGTGGTATAGGCTTACTGCAATCTTTAAACTGAAGTTTTTTCATTCAAATATATTTAACTTATACGTTCCAGTCACATTTAATAGAAATCCTGGTGAAGTTGTGTAAAAGGCTTTATAATAAATGTAATAGCGGTGTTATCGCTCACTGAAATATTTAGAAAAGTACAGCAAATGGTAACTAGTTGTCATAGCAAAAGCTTTGTTGGTCATACCATCATAAATGTGGACATGTAAGAGTTTTGGTGAGCCCTACTTGGACTTTTACTTGAACCCTATGCTTTAAACAGATGAGTCTATTAAAGTCTGGCTGTAGAAAAGCAACTCCTGGCCCCTGTTAAGTACATTAAAGGATGGACAATGATGTGGGCTTGTGTTGGAATAGTCCTTTCTTTATCCTTCTTAAATGAAGTACAATAATAACTGCTGACCTTTTGGTTAAAGGGGGCTGTAAAAATAGTTATTAGCAACAGAACTAACAATTTATGGAACTGATGATATAGATAGATAGATAGATAGATAGATAGATAGATAGATAGATAGATAGATAGATAGATAGATAGATAGATAGATAGATAGATAGATAGATAGATAGATAGATAGATAGATAGATAGATAGATAGATAGATAGATAGATAGATAGATAGATAGATAGATAGATAGATAGATAGATAGATAGATAGATAGATAGATAGATAGATAGATAGATAGATAGATAGATAGATAGATAGATAGATAGATAGATAGATAGATATGGAAGCGAAAGTAGAGTCTGATCACCTATAAGCTCTTCTTTCCCTGCTGCTTCACACACACATCATGGCTCAGTAATATGCCCCACACCTTCCTTCTCCTCTGCGTGGACTGCTCGGGGAATTAGCCGCTCTGTTCGCGCGCAATAAGCCAGTGGTTGCGAGAGCGCGCGCGGATTGTCCACCATCTCAGCGCTTCGGGCGGTGTCATGTCTTAACATTTATCCCCCTAACAAACAACTGTTTTCGCCTGGATACTGGTGAGTTTTCTGTTTACTCTTCTTTGATATTAGGAGCTTTTAACTTGTCCCCCCGCATCTTTTGGAGTTTTTATGTCCCGTGGTGCTCTGGCAGCGTCATCTTACGTAGACATCATTTTCTTTAAGATGACCAATCTTTACTTAGCCAGAGAGATAAATAAAGATAACTCAGGGTTTATAATGTTTACTAAATGCTGCCTCCAAAGCGGTATAACGGAGTGCTAAGAGTGTTTTTTTTTTCCTTTCCACCCATCCATATATGCGTACAACTGTTGCTTTTAATTAATCACGCTGCTTGACAAACAAGCTAATTAATCCCATCTATTTTGGGATTAATTAGCCAAGGTGGACATTATGAAATGTGGAGCATAGGCCTAACTGTTATTTTGTCAAACTTCTCAAAAACCTCATTTAAGAGTGAATGTAGTTTCTGTCAAACTCTACATACATGCTTTAGTGTTATTGCTATGGCACAATGCGATGATACACATCAATATATTTTAAACAGGATGTGTAATCTGCTTGGAATTGGTGATGCAGTTCATGTTTGTCAGTGTGAGAGTGCAGTCCAGCCTCTGTGATTGCGCTGACTGCAGGCTTACAAGCTTTTAAGCCTCGTACTGAGGCGCACATGCAGTGGCGCACTCTTCTCAGTGTCTTCTCCAAAACGAACACGGGGCAGAATAAAATAAATAAATAAACACTGAACGCAATTTGTACCTTTTAAGCACTAAAAAACCAAAATAAGAAACTGCAGTTGTGAAAAAAAAAATGTCAGGAGGAAAAATTCATTTTGGGTCCCACATGCAGCTAAAACTATCACAAATTTTAGAATCAATGTGAAGTTAATTACAAAAATCAAAAACAAAGGAGGGACAAAATACTCATGTAAACATCTACAACTAGCATGAATTGTGACGGAGACAATTGTGCAGCTGAGACAAAAGCATCAGAAATTACTAAGTCAGCACTAAAGTAGGTCTTTGTTAACAAAACTCACTTTTTAAGAAAAATTTCCCTGGGGTGTAAACCTAAAAAGAGTATCCAATCTGAAAAATAAAAAGTAAATTTAGCATGGCACTTTTTTTTCTTAAGAATTTAATGTGACATGACGTACATCATCAGTGTTATCAGTCTAAGAAGCAATACGAGCATCATTGCCTAAAGGAATTGTATCATAATTTCTGGGTCAATCACCTCTGCTCTCCAAGAAGGAATGTGTGGCAGATGGGTTAAACACACAGCTCTCTATCTCTCTCTCTCTATTTCTCGCCCACTCTCTTTCTCTCGCTCTCTTTTAATACAGCGTAATTTGCTTTCGAATTCATTCAACATTCTTCAGTATCAAAATGCATTGAATTGTCACACATATTTCTGTACCACAATGAGAAAGCAACATAAATATGTCTAAAAAATACAACTTTTACTAAAACGGAGTGAAGTCAGTAAATGTATAAACACAGAATTGATATTTGCAGATATTGTTTTGAAACGGTAGCAATATTCCAAATGCAAAACTCCTGCCAGGTGGTCAAAATAATACTTTTGATAAAATAAACTTGTCATTGAATATATCTCTGAATTTTACATTCTATGGGCATAAAACATAGTTTAAGAATATAGATCTACAGGAAGCAAAAATAAAAAAAGTAAAACATTCTAGAATAAAAAAGGCAGAAAGCGTAGCGATAGAACAATATCAATACGAAGTTCACAAAGTTCACAAAGATACTAAATGCCAAATGAATAAAGTAAATAAATCAAAGAAAATAAAATGTAAACTAAAACAAAGCAAAAAACTGAGATATTTTGTCAAAAATACCTCGAGTCCCTTGTTTCTATTGGAAGCTAAAGCCATCTTATACAGAACCTCCATTGGACTTCTTGTGGAAAATAAATGAATGAATGAAATTCTCCCACCTAAGAGTCTGCATGCAAACATTGGGTCTCAACAACACAAGTTGAAACAGACCGAATCACAAGCAATCATCTTTAAAACCCCTTCCGCAGCCATCTCAGTGTGCTGAGGTGTAAAGGGTTGAGTCTGAGGGGATAAATAATCTCCACTTGCATCTTGGCACTGCGCTTCCTAATGCTTGGTTAACTGAGATTATGAAGTAAGTTGGTGCACATGTGTAGAAGGATTGACAGGCAAAGCAATGTGCTTACTGTCAACATGCAGTTTGGTTGATTGTTGTTGTGTTTACATGTCTCACAGTTTTTCCTGGTTTCTCAAAAGGACGGACGGATTATGTGCAGGCCTGGCCTGGGACCATTATGTGTGTGGATAACTGAGTATTGTCAGATTGTAGGCTCTTCTCACCATCAATTATTTTAAGTAAGTGCCTCTGCAGACCTCATAATTTTTGACTGAAAATTCTACGTTTGAGTTTGTGGAATTTCTTGGTTTCAGTTCCAACAGACAGAACAACACATATTTTTGTTGAGATTGTTTAAAAAAAAAAAAAATCACTTCACCATTAAAAGATGATTAAAATACAATTTTTTTTCCCCTTAAGCACTTAAAGACATAAAAGAGAAAATAAATGTGTGGCAGTTTATTTGACCACTTTCAAGTGCCACAAAAACAAATTACTTTCAAGATAGTCCCCAGTAAAGCACCAAAGGAAATATCCATAACCCTTAATCAATATTTCCCAAAACATTAAAAAAAGTAAATCAGATTTTGACGAATCTCTCATAGACTGGAAATCTTAGGAGTTCTTTGCTTTGATACAATAATAAATGCATATTTTTCAGTGCTTTACCAATTAGAGCTTATCGACAAAAAATGGCTCATTGATTAGTTCATCCCTTCTAGTCTTATTAATACATCACACTATTTTTAGATCATCTCCATTCATGTTGAAAGCTTTTTAAAGACTTTTCTCAGTTGCATCATGTGAACAGACTGTAAAAGTCTTTAAATAATTAATAAAAGAAAGTATACTTAATTGCTGCTCTGAATTTGAATTCTAGTGTTACAGTAAGTTGGATCTTTAAAAATATTTGAGAAACTGGGAATTTTTGTCGTTTTTGTGTGCCATGTTGAACCATGCTTAATGTTTTCTTTCGGTAGAATTAAATCTAGGGATTTCCATCTGCTTCTCATAGTTTAATGCTTAAGAATTTCTGAACGTATTTCATTCTTTGCAGAATGAGCCCATTGACCAAATTACCCCAGCAGATTGAAGCTGTGCTATCTGGGTTTCACTGTGCTGCACTGCTTAATCTGACTGTGGCTTTCAATTAGTGAAAGACATGGACAGAACAGATTAAATTTGCTTTAGTTTTTATGGCTGCCTAAACAGACTACCACTGTGTATCTACACTGAATGATGTAGATGGTGTAAATAAAATTGATATCCTTTTGAAGTCCAAACCCTTTTTTTTTTGGGACGAACAGTTCATTCTATTTTAAAGAATGAACTTTATAATAAAGACACTCATCATTTCACAGACAAAGACCCTGAGTTGAGAGGGATGGTCAGTTAAATCTTCTCTTCACAAACATTTCAGCAGCTCTGGACATCCTGAAGCTGTATTTTTACACTCAAGGACATGTAGAACACATATTCAACAGTTTAAGCTTGACATGACATTCTTGGGTTTTTTTCACTTAAGAATGGCGTTTCCATTTGGTGTTCCCTTGCAATGTGTAAATGGACATGTTTGTGGTATGTGAGAATCAGTGGCTTTCAAATGAGATTTTTTGTTTATTCTTCCTGTCCTTTTATTACTACTGCTACTTTATGGTTATTTGACTTCAGTCAGTGTCATTAAGGGCCTTAATTTGGGTTGAGGCCACCTGTGTTTTCATGATTCAAAGACAAAAAGCATTTTGCTATTACCTTCAGGATGGCCATAAGACGTTGAGGGCCTGACAGAAAGTGAAATGTATGTGTAAATTCAGATTTTTACTATAAGCATTTTTATTGTTTTGAGGTGGGCCAACTCTGAGCTGAATCTGACAATGAATTTATGGGGAGCTTAAGATTAAGATGCTGGCAAGGAAGACTGGACTTCAAGCTCATCTCCAAAAGTAAAAATGGCCCAAAAAATATTTTTCAACAACAATAAAAGGTGTGGACGGTTTTAATACTTCTAAAGACTTTTTAAGGCTCAAAGAAAAACAAAAATCTGTTTTCTTTCCTTCAGAGGGATGAAACGGAAAAGGGCATATATCCTTCACCAAAGCAATGAGTGAGTCATCATCCTTTCACTCAGCAAAGCTTGTGTCACTGGCGCGATCTCTGTCTGGGTTTGGACTTGATGCTGCCAATGGAGGACCTGTCACCCTCCCTGACAGCAGTGAGCCCCCACCACCGGTAAGATTACTGCTGAGAATAAATCTTTAACAGATTGTCTTTCCTTTTAAAAAATGGTTTAACTTTTTTTTCCCCCTATTTCTAGATTACATGCTTTAGTAATCATAACCTAAATATGTGCTTGATTGTTTGTTAGGAGTCTGGCATTGATCTTGGGCCTGGACTATTTTTTGCTGATGGCAAGAGAAAAGTGGACTACGTACTTTGTTATAAATACAAAAAGAGGCGAAGCTCTAAGCCCCGATTGTCCATTTCTTCCAATGGAAATTTGCCAATAATTCTACCGATTCGACTGGAAACAGAAGCAGAATCTGGGGAGGCAGGGGGAGCAGCAGGGGATGCGGAAGACTCAAAGCTTACTGAGGAGGAGAAAGCTCTGATGAGGGAGGAGTTTGAAGCAGGTCTGCTGGAGGCTGGACTACAGATTGAACGTGACAAAGAAGTAGGTAACCGTATGTCCTTACTCTGATAACATGCAATCTTTTTGCATCTTGTTTTCCAGCGTGTTTACATGAATGCATTTTTTCTCTTTCTGAAGGAAAATTTGTGATTTGCGTGTCAGTCTCTGCACACCATTTGCTCATGTATTAAATCAGCTGCTGTTTTGGTTGCAGATTAAAAACACTGTAAGCAACTTGAGCCAAGGGCTGGATTACAAGACCTTCTTAGAGAGTCATTCACTACTGAGAAGTTTGTTTACTGGATGGGAATTCCATTTGAGAGTCTCTTTAGGATTCCTGTATGTGGTTACAAAGATTGTACATAATAAATAATATATTTGACAACAAGTACGTAATGGATACAAAATCAAATATTATTTTAATAAATAGGTGTTACTTTTTACATAATCTATAGCCTCTGAAACAAAGAATGTTTTTCTTATTTTATCTATGGTTAACATATTGTAAATACACAATCAGCATCTTCAGTGCAGTGAAAACATTTTACACTCAACAGATGTCTTATATTTTTTTGCACTTAGTGTTCTCTCTCATCAAACAAAAATTATCTGTTATAAAAAAAGACATTTTTATTTATTATAGGAAAAAGCTATCTAAACCTGTCCTTTCTGAAAATAGTATATATTTTGAGGTGTGGATTTCTGAACTAAGTCACTCAATTCCTTCATTCTGTTTTTGGCCACTCTGTTTTAGATTCATTGCTTTAGTTTAGAGTCATTGTTGCAATTGACTTTTAGCTTGAAATGTTAGACAGATGGTCTCTTCTTTGACCTACGGCAAACAGAGTTTGCAACTGCAAAAAAGCCTAATTCATCTCTTTCCTGGATGCTTCATAATAGAAATAAAGTATTTTCACTGATAATCTTTTTTTTTTTTTCAAAGAATAACACAGCTTATTATAATCAGATATCTTGACTTTGTATTCGGGTGTCCAAAAAAAAAAAGATCTTCAAGAAGTCTTTCAGTTAACTCGACTGCAGACCTACATACTACGTATCTGAGTTCCATAAAGTCTGCAATTGAGATATACAACTTTGACATTTATTTGAGCATTGCTGTATTTGACCGTGGGTCAAATTTCCAGGAACGTTGAGTAGTGTAAAGATTAGCAGCTGTTCTCAATGATTTTTCACTCATGAATAATCTCTCTTACTGAGAAAGATTGACTTCAAATTGTTTTCCAGATTATTGGAAACATACAATCCATTCTTTCAGGTTATTCTGGATGTTTGTCCTTTTTGGCATTGTAATTTACTCCAGATCAGCAAACTGTGAAAATATCAAGTTTGTTATGATGACTTGACAAAAGCAGTGTGTTTTTTTGGTACTGAATTGGGCTCATCATGGGTCAACATGACTTTCCATATTTGTTTTTATCCCATTTTCATGTGTGTCTTAATGTGTAGAAGTTAAATGGCATCAGCTTCATTCGACTGCACATCCCATGGTCAATTCTCAGTCGTGAGGCAGAGTTACAGAAGATCAAGGTAGCTGTGAAAAAGGTAAGTCTGTTTTACTCTCCTAATGGTAAAAATATTAGATTTATTCAGCACTTTTTGGCCATTTGCAGATCTTCACTTTGAGGAAGAGTTAAATAGACTGATACGCCATAATATTTTGACCACTGTGAGGAAAAGAGAGCAACACCTTGCAGTTTGCTAAATTGTAATTCTTCTGAGAAAGCCAGAATTCTGACTTGAAGAAAAATATAATTTTGACATCTAACTCAGCATATGTATTTGAAGATAACTCGTCATTACTGGTAAAAATAGTTGGTAATCAGGCTGCGTGATATTAGGAAATCTAGCTTTTGGAAAAATTGTAGGTGACAAAGCAATATATGCCTATTTTATTATTTCCTGTCTTTGGTGCTTCTTGCACTGTGGGACCTTTGGCACTATGGACAATGTCATTTGTGTTCGGTGTGAGGCTCTGTCCCATTTTAAATTCTGATAAATATTAAATCATAATTTAAAATGCAACTTCATTACAATTGGAATATATTAGCCAACAATTCTGACAGTCCAAATTGTCCTTTCCATTATAAATGCACTATTATATAATTGGGCAACTCACCAGGTTAACTTACCTGGAGAGTTAACATATATTAACGTTAATATGTTAACATATGTTAATATACATTAACATATACATAATTAACACGTACATGTTAATAATGTTACAGCTAATGAATGTCTACTTTGTAGGGAACTATAAAATCCAGTTGACTGGCAGTGATCAAAGTTTTTTAATTTGTTTCTTTTGATCAGAAATGTGAACTGCGGAAAAGGACAGGCATTGCTGGAATGTGGGATACTGTCATCTCCCAACTAAACAGACCATTTCAGCCTGATGTCCCTGACAACGACATCCACAAAGACTCCCAGTCACGTGTCAATTTCAAAACTCTCAAACACTCATTCATCAGAGATAAGCTCCATCTGTGAGTACATGAACAAGCTCTTTCCATGACTTGATGTGTTTTAGACGTGATTTGATGTAACCTTGCTGATTTAGACAATATGCTAACATCAAAATCTCTCAATGGTCATTTGCTTTCTCTGCTACAATGTCCACAACTTCCAAATGCCAAATCTAAATTTAATATATATTTCTACTTCAACCGATAGCTTATGTTTGTAATGTTGTAATTTCCTGCAGGTATGACATCAAGTCAACAGCAACTTTATTTGACAACGCAACACGGAGCAGAATAGTGAGTCTACGAGATGATTTCTCGCAACTGTCATCTATTAAGAGTATTTTGTAGAACTACATAATATTAGTCGAATGTTATAGTCCTTACTTTCCTTGAAAGAAGAGGTTGCTTTCCAGGAACTTATTTAGAATGCCTGTATTTACAAGGCATTTGTGATATCATACTTACTTGTTACTGATATAGAATCTACAAGGTACTATCAGGAACTGGGATTTAGACTGCTGTTTTTTGACATAACTTTCCTGGCACCTTTAAGGGACATATAAGGTACTTTCTTAGTATTCATGTAATACAGTAAGTTTCATGTAATATTCATGGGACTTACTGTATTAGGAACTTTTCATAAAACGAATAGGTACTATTATGAAATTCACCATGTACTTCACTGAACTTTTTTGAAGTTACTCAATTATATCTGAAACTTCTAGAGATTTTTGGGAGGCAGTTTTGTGATGAACATTTCCACAACTTGCTAGCTGCTTTCATGGAATTTACAAGATATTTTCTGTAACTTTTAGGGGTCTTATCAAGTACTTTATAGAACTTAGGTCAGTTCCTTTCCACAAAGTTTTCAGAAAGCAAATTAGTTATCAGAAACTAACAAAATTCCAGATAAGCTTCTATGAAAGTTCCATGAAAGTAATCGAAAATATCTACTGAGTTCTAGGAATATTTTAGCAATAATCAGTTAAATAGCTGAATGTTAAGTTAAAGTGCTGTAAGTATTTGGCAAGTTCAATGAAAGGACCTGATGATCTTTGGAAATTATCTAGTAAGTTTTATGAGGTTAACCAGTAAACTGCACTAAAGTGTCCGCTACGTCAAGAAAAAGTCAGTGGAAAGCAACCTCTTAAGTTCCAGGAAATTTTTTATTTACTTTAAATAGGTGACTAATGCTATGTCTGCTTCTAGGTTGCTGAGATTATTTCACGCACTACCTGCACACGCACTTGCCAAACCACAGGTGAGTGGATTTAGTGTCTCTCCAAGTTGTCGTGGGAATGCAATTCATAAAACAAACACAGTCGAACATAGCTTTTTCATGTTGTAAAGGTAATGGTTCCAAATCTTTAAACCCCAAATTATTTTATTGGCCATAAACCAGCAACAAAACAGGCAATATGGTATCAGAATGTGTCAAGATATGCATCAAGTGCCTAAAAACTTTTTAGAAATCTTATATGTTTTCCTTGTTTATTCCAAGTGGTCTCCAAACAGATTTTGTGATCCTCTGTTTTTTGTGTCATAAGGCATCAGCTCATTACTGGCTCGAGGTGTTTACATTTCTGCCTTTCCACTGCATGATGTAAGTAAAACTGAAACCTGAATTAAGCAACTTTTTTTGTTTTGTATTTTCCACATGATGCTGTTTCTTAGCAAATGTTACCTCTACCTTAATGTTAATTACATAAACAGTAGACCAACTGGGCATAGGGATCACAACAGCCTGATTTGACTGTATGTTTTAGGAGTTCAAAATGTACCTTTGTGTGTATTAATACATGCAGGAAACCGCCTTAGAACTAATGCGGAAGCTAATGTCTACAGTCTTTCCTTATTTCCATTTTTGGGGTACAGTCAATTAGTGGCAAGGAAAATGAATGGTGCACCTGGACTGAATGCTTTGGCAACCAATGGCATGTGAAGTAGCATTGTGATTAGGTATTTTAGCTTCCCAAGCTGCACTTGTGTTATAGTTTTTAAAAATTCACAAATAATTTGTAGTTATAGGTGTATTATGTACTGTGACTAAGCAGGGGTTTACTAGGGTGTGTTAAATGATCAACAAACTTTGCTACATTACATGCATAAGATAAAACTCTAGTCCTGCGTTTCTTTAGGGTCCATTCACACGGAGAGGAAGAAAAGATCAACGAAACGAAAGACAGGTGTGTAACAGGGGCAACAGTGGTGTTTGTCTTCCTTAAAATGTCTGCAGGTAATTGGTAGATTACATTCTTTAGACCCCGTCAAGATAAAAATACTGTGTCACTCTTTCAAAACATTACAATAGGGTACTGAGAGACAATCATTAGCTTTTTTTTTTTAACTGAACCTAATACCAGACATAAATGAGTACATTAACCCAGTATGATGTATGTCGTTGTTGTTTAGCTGCTTCATGAAGAGTGGGCCAACTATGGAGTCATGTTCAAATATCAGCCTGTTGACCTGATCAGGTAACAAGATCTTTTAGCAAACTACGATTTGTTTTCAGCTATTAGTTGTGACTGCTGTTTGCAGAATGCTTGTGATGAAATACACTTACAGTATTACAGAAAGCGAATATTTTTTAAATATCCCTGATTATTACTGTACATTACGAAGATGATTTAAGACTCAATGACAAATTATGCCTTATGACAGGCTCAGATACATTCCAGTGAAGATCTTATTAGATTTATATTTAATACATTTTAAGTTTATTTATTGTTTGATGATTGCTGTAAGAATGATTTGTAGCTTTTCCTATCAACATAAGTTGAATCCTGCTGATGAAGGCAGCTGATTTACCTTCTGTCTCCATGTTTACAGGAAGTACTTTGGAGAGCAAATTGGGTTATATTTTGCCTGGCTGGGTGTTTATACTCAGCTTCTCATTCCACCCTCTGTGCTGGGCATCATTGTCTTCCTGTATGGCATACTTACCGTAGATACCAATGTGCCAAGGTAGGCAAACACTTGTCAATGCTCATCAAAACTAATCAGTCTAATCAAAGAGAGAGAGAAGTAACAAACTTTGCTATGTGTTTCTACTCATATTTCAGTCAGGAGACATGTGATGACAACCTGAACATCACAATGTGTCCACTGTGTGATGCCGTGTGTGATTACTGGCGTCTGAGTTCAGTATGCTCCTTGGCCCAAGCCTCATACCTATTCGACAATGGAGCTACTGTTCTCTTTGCTATCTTCATGTCCCTTTGGGGTAACTATATACACCAACTACAGACTTCACTCTGAATGCTTTAAAAAGCAGCACACACTTCAACTAGCTAAACAAAGACAGAAAGATTCCCACACCTTCAACTCATTGTTTGATCAAGATTACAAAAGAGACTTGAACGAGAATAATTTTTACAGGTCATTATTTGAAAAGGATCCAGGACAGAAGATGTCTGCTCCCTTTAGTTTTATGTTGGCTGCAAACCAGAGAGAAGGTGTTAAGAGGATAATCTAATTACTCTTCACCACGGCATAGTCACAAAGTGTGACATATACAGCAGAGCAGTGTACATATACTGCTCTGGAAAAGAAATAAGAGACCACTGCACTGAACCCATGGTTATTCCACCAATTATTAATTTCTGAACTCTTCCTGAGTTAAGACATTTGTAATGTTGTTTCTAAATGAATGTGAATTTGTTTTCTTTGCATTTTCTGAGGTCTGAAAGCAGTGCATCCAGGACGTTTTGACCATTTCGCATTTTCTGCAAAGAAATATCAAATTTAACATGTTGTTAGTAGGTGATAGAATTAAAAAACAATGCTCATTTTACTCAAACATATACTTATAAAAAGTTTAATCAGAGAAACCGATCATTTTGAGTGGTCTCCTACATTTTCCATAGCTGTATATTTATTAATAGTGGGCAAAATGTATGTCTTGCAGGGAATTTATCTAAATGCCAATACTTTATCATGTAGTTTAGTGTCTTGTCTACATCATATAGTTGCATCAGTCTAATTTGGTTCAATGACTGTGAGGCTCTCTGTGAAAACTTGCTACCGTCTGGAGACGAAAAACATATAGAACATACGTTAAATAAATTTTTATGCAATTTTTTTTTTGTTACTTTACTGTTAGTTCAAGAGATTTTGTCAGATCACATTTATCATTAGAACCACCAAATGTAGCATTCACTCCTGGATCTATCTCACCTTTTGTACCATTGGACCCACAAACTTTAAAGCTGTTTTTTTGGAATTTCATTAGATAGACACAAAAAGAAGAATAGATGCATTTAAAAACAGGTTGATCCTGAAAGAAAACTGAGAAAGGAAAAGAGGTACACTTCTATCATAAGTTAGATCAAGCCAAGTTCATTTATTGGAGTGGCCCAGGCAAAGTCCAGACCTCTGTCTCGGTTATAATCTGTGGTAAGACTTGAAATTCGCTGTTTATAGAAGCTCTCCATCCAGTATAATAAGAGTATAAATGTTTTGTCTCTGGATGTGCAAAGCTGGTAGAGACACACTCTAAATCTTTGCAGTTTTTATACGATGTTTCTAGAGTATTGACTTCTGAATTAAAGAAATACTGAACATGCAACACTTTTCAAATATTCTTTTGTAAAATAAAATAAATAAACCATATGTTCATTTTCCATACATGCTTTGCCTTGTGCTGCACTATCATAAAATCCTAATAGAAAACATTGACATTTGTGGTGGTAACATGACAAAATGTAATATACCATAAAAATCAGATAAAAATAGCATGTCTTAAAGTAAGAAACTATAGTTTCTAATTAGGTTTCAAGTAAGTAGATTTTTTCACCTATGTTTGCTTGTTTCTTAACTTAAGAGAATAATTTGTCTTTTAATGCTTTTTGAAAACACCAGTCCAGTGAGATGTTTTTAAGCTTCACATTCTGTTTGCTTGATGTAAATGACAAAATTATAAGATTGATTTTTGTCTCTTTCTAAAAATTATTCTGTGTGCGTATTGTCCTGCAGCTGCATGTTTTCTTGAGCACTGGAAAAGGAGACAGATGTGTCTGAAGCATTCGTGGGACCTTACAAGCTTGGAACATGAAGAGGTAATGAAGTTGGCTCAAGAAAACCATTTGTGGACACATGTGGTTGTAATAAGAAGATGTTTATTTATATATTTATTGTGTCACTTAAGAATGAATTATCATACTTGTGTTTCTGCACTGGAGTTTGTTAAAGTCCAAACCCAGACAGAGATCATTTTATGGCCCAAGCCATGCACAAAAGGAAAACTGGTTTTACTGGAAGCCTCTCATTAGCACTTGACCTTTAAGTTCCCCTAACAAACCAAAATGCTTGCTGCCAGACAGTTACTCTGTGAACCACAGTAATGGGATTGGTCCTGGCCTTAAAGGACAGTTGGTGGATAAAATGACATACCAAGGTCGCAGCACAAACAATCCCAACTAACGCCACTCTTCTCTCTGTGTTTAATGTGTCTCTTGATGCCTGAAGGAGCGAGTTCAGGTAGGAAACTTTGTATAAAAAAATTGAACAAAATAGATTTTAGAAAAACAAGACAAAAAACAAGATAATCACTGGAAATGTGGATACACTGAAAATGAAACTACAGTATACACACACGTTCTGGAATGGCAAAATAGTGTCTAGCAATGTTCAGAAATCGCAAAATGTAAATCCTCAAGATATGGTGATTGTATTTTAAAGTGCATGTTTTTGGATGCATACTGCAGGATGAGCTGAGACCTGAATATGAAGAAGCTCTTCAGGAGAAGAAAGCTAAATTGAAAGCACAAGCTAAAAAGAAGGTAAGTCTACATTTAAATGTTCAGATCTCTGTTCAGTTTTGAACTCTTAAGGCAAATTTTATTTGTTAACATCAAAAAATTTGTATACCCTCTGTGTTAGTTGACTCAAGCTGGAGAAAGTGTGGATGGAGAAACCGACCAAATGCTGGCCTCCCAGGTACCATTAAACTGTATATTAAAAAAAAGATGGACCCTTTTCATGAAGCACATAGATACATATATAAATTACCTATTTAAATTAATATTACTCAACTGTGAAATGTAGCTTTTGTTATTGAGACAAACAGTGCTGTTTGTTTACATTGTGAGTGTAAAAATAAAGTTACTGTGAACTAATTCTGCTTGCATGACATTATGTTTGTACATAATGAACTTCCCTTTCTGCGCTGTGTGTGGTTGCGTCCAAAGAAGATTACCTGCCTGAGATTAGCCCAGATTACTGACAGAGACATAAAGAGGAGGAGGGAGTGGAGGAAGGGGAGGAGATTTCTGTCCTTTCAGATGGCAAACATGTACCCTCCCCACTGTTAACATTGTGTGTGTCTATGCAGAACAAACAACCCATCACAGACTGTGATGCAACGTGAAGGATGCATCTGAAACAATTGTTTTTCTGTGCATCCACGTAACATGTATCTTTGCCTTGACAGCCAGAGCCCGAGTCCTTGGACATTGAGGATCACCTGTCAGGTTACGTCATCAATGTGTCCACCTTGCTGCTGCTGGTACTGCACTCAGACTCTATTCATGTTCTCACTTTTCCATTTGCCATCTGTCTCTTTGTCGATCCTCTAGTTAATCTTTTGATTAACAGAAGGATGAGGTGGATTAACAGACAGAGGGTCATTATGGTTATTTTTCATGACGTTGCAGGTAGTTCACAGAATTCGGTTGTTTTATTTTTCTCACTTCTGTCAATCTACTGGTTTGTCTGCATAACATTTTAGTTTTCTCCAAACTCATCCATATATGGGGTCTTTCAAGGTTAGGTCAGCCAATATTTGTTAGCTTCCAAGGACCTGTCCTTTCTTAAAATCTTAAAAATTTTTTTAACCTATCTTTCATTGAGATAAAAAAAAAACCCAAAAAAACCTATCAAGAGTAAAAACCTTTTTTTTCACAACAAATACACTGTATACAAGTGATAGGCTTTTTTTTCTTATCTTTCCCTGGGACTCTGCTTTAGTGTTATTTCATTTTCATTATCTAAACAAATCTTTAAATAATATTGGCTTTTATTGGCTAAAATATGCTCCTTATCTCTTGCATTAACCAATGCCATTTTCCAATAATAATTAGTGGAGTCATTTATTTTTTGATCCACTCAAAAAACTTCTTTGACAGATTACAATAAAGTCTAGCTTCTTATGGAAACTTTGAAGAATTTTGCCTATAACTTTGGCGCAACACAGAATAAATAAGTTCAAATGCTCTACAACTGTAGCTGTATTCTCTCTTGGTATTATTTAACCTTTTTATTTTGTTTTATTTCTTTGGTAGATTTTTGTCACCTTCTCTGCAGTGTTTGGGGTGGTAATTTATCGCATCTGCATGTTAAGTGTGTGGTCCATGAACCCGGATCCAGAAGCCAAGGCCAGTGTGAGGATGACAGTCACCACCACAGGCATCATCCTCAACATGCTGGTTGTTCTGGTATTGGAAGAGGTCTATGGCGCAATCGCTGTGTGGCTGACTGAGCTTGGTAATGTGTTTGTTAGAGTAACCACTAATCAAGGATAGTTAATAATTCCCAATGGTTTTCCTATGAGGCATTTGTTTAAAAGGAGACAGTTCAGAGGAATGAATCAAACACTAATTGTGTAGCAATCAGCCAGCATATTTATGAGATTAGCCCACATTACTGACAGATTAATTTTAGTTGTTGATTACCACTAAAATTAGGTGATCAACAATTTTAGGAAATTTAGTTGGATAGTTATATTTTATAAGTTTATTGCACAATCAGTGTTGATTGTAGTGTTGATATATTGGTAATTGTTTTGTCCAATTTCCAACAGAACTTCCAAAGACAGAGGAAGAGTTTGAAGAAAGGTTAATCTTTAAGTCTTTCTTTCTGAAATCCATGAACGCCTTTGCCCCTATTTTCTATGTTGCCTTCTTCAAGGGCAGGTGTGTGTCACTTTTTTTTTTCTCAATTATCTGCTTTCGGCCTTAAGTCCTATTCAACTAACCTGGTCCTGTCTTCATACAGGTTTGCTGGGCGGCCCGGTGATTATGTTTACGTGTTTGGAGACTACAGAATGGAGGAGGTAGGGAAATATGTAGCTGATTTTTAATATTGGTACATTCTCACAAAACAGGAATTCTGTTGTAAAGTAATAGTAAAAGCCACAACAGTGTTGTAACATGGTTGGCATTAATTTTAAAAAGTTTTCATTTTATATATATTTTTTGTTTTGAAAATTATATAACTTTTAAATATAGTTAAAAAATTACAAGGGAATTTAATTTAATTTGTAAACTTAAGAGAGGTTATTATTGGTTTTAATCTTTTGTGTATCTGCTGTGTCAATTATGTACTTACATATGCAAATTTAATTAAATTAGACTTAAGCAGCAACTTTCTACACATTTGATTCTGTGGTATGCATAATATCATAAGTTTTCAGTAAGGTTTTTTTTGGAGCTACAATGTAAAGTACTAGCTTAACAACCAAGACTTTGCTTTTATAACAAAATAATTAAATGTGTATAAACCAGTTTATTTTACTGGTTGAAAATAAATTCTATTTAGACACTGTGGTTTAAACAATCCTGATGAATGTATGTGTATGTTCTCCACAGTGTGCTCCTCCAGGTTGCCTCATTGAGCTGTGCATCCAGCTCAGCATGATTATGCTCGGAAAACAGCTCATTCAAAACAATGTCTTTGAGATTCTTATCCCGTACGTATACACCAGTGTCTTCTCATACCGTATTTATTTTTATAATAGCTTACTAAGCTCTGGTTAAATTAAAACACAGTTCACAAGATATTTGAAATATTTCTGAGTGGGGTGTTAAGCTTGTCTCAGTTCACCTTGCTTTTCTATAACTTCCTGTAGACATTTCAGAACCCACAAGTTCTGTTGTAGTTCTGAAAAAAACAAAAGAGTTCACATTCCACTAAAATTAGGTAATCAGCAATTAGGGCCTCTGTTATCAAAACTTTGGGTCACACAGCCTATTTACAATTCTTGTTGTTAAATCCATATGTTTGAACAAGAATAAAATTTTAAATAATTAGCATAATGTTTTCATTTACACCTTAACATCCTGACTATTGTGAAAATTTTCTTTTTTGACTTTTATTTTGTCTTTGTCCTATTTATGCTCACTTTGTTAGTAAAATGAAAAAGATGTATCGAACTATACAAGAAGAAAAGGGAAAGAAAAGAGCGGCAGAGAACGAGGAGAATGAAACAGAAGAGATAAGACCAAAACAACAGTTTGACAAAGATTTTGCTCTTGAACCATTTGAGGGTGTTAGTCCAGAGTACATGGAGATGAGTGAGTAAAATTTTGTCTCTTTTATACACTGATTTTCACAAAATCTCAGCAGCACAATGTAATTTTAATCATGTATATTTGTGTCTCAATACTTCACGCAGTTATCCAGTATGGATTTGTCTCTCTATTTGTGGCTTCCTTCCCACTGGCACCTGCACTTGCTCTGCTCAACAACGTCATTGAGATTCGGCTGGATGCTGCAAAATTTGTCACAGAGATCCGGCGACCAGATGCAGTCAGGTGTAAAGATATAGGTACAGAATCATTTTAAATCAGGACCTATTTTCTTTCAATCTCTGTAAATGTGTAGAAATAATGTGTAGTTCATTGTATTCACTTCATTTTTCTTTTTTTTCTTTTTTTTCATGCTGAACTTACATATCTTTTTCATAACCCAAAAACCCACTGTGTCCATTCACACATATGAATGGACACTCTTCTCTTTCCCTGTCTGTCTCTATATGCATGCTGTTCCCAGGGATTTGGTACAACATTCTGTGTGGAATCAGCAAGTTCTCTGTCATTACCAATGTAAGTCTGCATGTGTCTGTTCTGACTCTCTGTCTGTAACCTGTCATCAGTGGTTTATTTTACATGTTTATTTCCATAGATTTTTAAGATGACAACTTGCAGATGTATTTACACTCTAAATCAACTGCCAGAACAAAAAACAACTTCAAACATGTTAATTTGGACTTGGCATAGAATGCAATACACAATAAGCTAAAAGATGAAATATTTTGTTTTCTGACTTATTTTCATCTGGATACTCTTGATGTCCTCTAATATTAAAGACCTTACAAGGAGATTACAGTGGAGATATTTTCTAAATAGTACATTGGACAAGACTTCACCATGAACTAAGGAGCTATTTCCTTCACTTCCTACCTACACTTCAGGTAGATTCTCTGTTGGCTGTGTGGATATTTTACATCGCGCAGTGCTCTTAACTGAGGGCTCTCATAGGTGGTTGTTTTATGACATCTCTCGAAACCCAAAATTGAATTGGTATCGGATTCCTCATTTGAAAAATAAAATCAGATCATTGTGTTTCAGCCATAACTGCAGTGTGTCAAACCTTTCCTCCATGTTTGTCTTTAAAGGCATTCGTCATCTCCTTCACATCAGAGTTTGTTCCAAGAATGGTCTACCAGTACATGTACAGTGGAAACGGCACCATGAGTGGCTACACAGAGCACTCACTGTCTTACTTTAATGTCAGCAACTTTCCTCCTGGCACAGCACCAACCACCACACTCATCACCGGTGTCTCCATGTGCAGGTCAGAGTGATTCTCCTAACCTTGACCTTGATCTTTCTTTTAATCCCTCAGCCAGAAGCTTAAGGCTTCCTTTGCTGTAAAATTTGGCAAGGATTTCAGGATCCTGCTGAGAGCAAAGCACCATTACCAGAATATATTTGCATTTAGGTGCAGTGAGCTAAGATTCTTGTTTATTCAATTTTTCTCTATTAGATACAAGGACTACAGAGATCCACCATGGGCATCGGATGCGTACACTTTCTCCAAACAGTACTGGTCTGTCCTTGCTGCTCGACTGGCTTTTGTAATATTCTTCCAGGTACCAAAAAAATGTTTTGCTAAATGGTTATTTCAGTTTGAAATACTTAATATCAGACTTCTGAGGTCATTGTCTTTAAATTTATGAATTCATTACCATTTATTTGAAATAGAGTTTTCTTAGGTGCCAGTCAGGTTATTTAATAATTATCTCCAAAAAACAATTTTACTCTTTGTATTTTTACCTATTCTTACATTTATTGTTAGTTTAATATTGATGGAATCAAGTGTTTAAGTATCTTTGGCAGCAAGGCCAGCCTAAAGTCTGGGGAGTGATCCTACTATATTGGCAGGCTTCCTTTGGGAGATTCTTTTTCTTCTTGCCAGGGATATTCCAGCTTAGCCAGGTTGGAAAGAGAATGTCATTTCGAGGTACCAACAAAAATGCTCCAATGGGTTCAGACCCAAGAGCTAACTGGGTTAATCTAGAGCTTTGACATCTTTTTTCATAAAGCTTCTTTTTTTTTCCTACCACTAGCTCTCATATTATTGAGTTTGATTTGAGTGTTTGCTTCAAAGCAATGAAGGGAAATTCCTGCTTTTCTCCAGACAAACTTATTTGAATTGTGGCCAAATGGGTAATGGCTCAGTCTTTGGTCAGTTAGAACAGATCACACCTGAGGATTAAGCCGGTTTAGATCTAAGCTTAATTCAATGCCTTCTGGCAAATTCCCAGCATGTGCATTTGGTGAAACTTGGCTCCTGTCTGACAATTCTACGTTAATGGTGTTTGCGTAAGATTTTCCTGGCCCTGGATTTTAGTCTATCTAACTCTCAGTGACCAATTAAACAAAAGATTAGGAATGGGATGAAGAGAATTCATGCAGTGCTTATGGTGCTACAACAACTTCATGTTATGCAATGTTACACTTGTTCAAAATGCAATTTTGTGAAATTTAACTTCATAAACCAATGCAACACATAATTTAGGAGAGGAATAAAATATGTGGTTTTTGTTTTTGTTCTTTTACAAATAAAAATCTGAAAACTGTAGCATGCATTTTCTATTCAGCACATCCACCCAAGAGAATAGATTGCAGAACCAACTTTTGCTTCAGATTCACATGTCTTTAGAAATATGTCTCTAATAGCTTTTCAGACTTCAAAACTAAGTTTTTTGTCATTTCTTCTGAGCAAAATCAGATAAGATGAGGAACCGTAGTGTCTCTTTTCTTATCCTCTCTCAGATTATTAATTGGATACAAGTGTGGACTTTGCCTGAGTTTATCACAAAAGCATGACAATAACAAAAGAAAAACTGCTTGGTTTCTTCTTTTTTTTCCTTAAAGAACCTTGCCATGTTCCTCAGTATGCTGGTGGCTTGGATGATCCCAGATGTCCCACGGTCACTGCGGGAACAGCTAAAAAAAGAGAACATGGCATTGATGGAGTTCTTGCTTGGACAAGACCAAGAAGCATGTGCCAAAACTCTCTCCCAAAAATCCTCAAGCCCTTGCTTTCCTGCCAACATAGACATTGTTGTGGAGGAGGCACCAGAGGAGGAGGACTTGTGCCAAGTGGGGGAGAAAGAGGAAGAAGTGAGGGTAGAGATCAGTCTGGATGAACCTAGCACGTTTGATACCAACCCAGAGGTATATAAATCATTTGAAGAGGATGAAACTAACTTGGATGATGAGCCAAAAGGTGAAGAATGTGACAAAATTGGTAAGGTGGAAAGTAAAGAAAAGGAAGAAAGTGGAGAAGTGAAGGAAGAGGATGAAGAAGAAAAGGAAGACAGCAGACAGAGCAATGAAGATCAAGTTTATGAAGCAAAGGCAACTGAGGAGGAAAATTTTACTGTGGATTTAGACTCTTTCATGAGTGAGCTGGGCCTGTTAGGTGAGAAGAGAAAACTGTTGTTGCTTATCATTTACATGACACTTCTTATGTTGTGCTCTGATATGTTTCTATTTTTCTATTTGTCTAGATGAAGAGCCTTCATCAAGCATGATTGAGAAAAAAGAGCTTCCTCATTCAGAATCCAAGCAAAGTCAACAGAAGGACAGCGAACCTACGTCCCATCCCTCATCCCAAAGAGTCTCATCCCAGAGTCTGAGAGGCTCCAGGCCAGACATTACAAAATCAAATGTTGAAACTCGGATGTTGACTCTAATTGCTCCACCCCCCAGAGAGCCAGACACGAGGGTAAAATCCCGATGCTCCACCCTTCCTTCCCGCTACAGAGTGGCTGAGACTTGCTACAGCTTGCCCCGGCCGAGCCAATCCACCAGCCTCACAAAGCTCCAGCAGCAACCCTTGGTCACTCCACTGGTTCCTTTGTGCTCCATTTCCCCGAAATCATCCTCTCCTTTGCACAGCCCCCTGTCCCTATCATCTCCACAGTCACCATTGACCCAACACCCCCAAGCCTCAAGTGAACTTTTCATGCTGAAAGGCCCTCCACCTCAGCTGCCACGTTCCAGGGGCAAAACCCGCGGCTCCACTCTGCCTCCCCGGCAGAGAGCACCCGGTCCCGAGGAGGCGACCACAGGACTCAGTCATTCGTCCAGTTGCGTGAAGCTTGGAGACCGCATACCACCATCACCCAGTGAACTGAAACGCAATAACACTCCTGTATAGGGAGACCAAGGAGTGGGAGATGTAGGCTGCAGGGGGAACAGACCAGATCAGCCTCTTCTGCTTGTGCCTGAGGCTGCATCCTTCCTGCTGCCCTTCTCACCTACATACACCTGGGCTCTAAAGAGAGAGCATCCAGGTCAAATGGACAAACTTTATATCTTTTAACTTCACATGTAATACTATTTATATCAATTTTTTTTATATCAAAAAGTGTTTTAGATCTGAAGAGGTAAGAGAAAAGTTCCTCAAACTCTTTTTTTTATGCCATGAAAAATAAAGACTCAAGTTGTTCTATTTCTATTTTACTTCATTTTTGAAAGTTGTTTTATTTTAATCACATGCATATCTCATAAGGCGCAGTGATGTTGTTATTTGCATATATTTTTTATTGTGATTGTTTTACACACATGCAGCAATGCTACTGTATAGACCAGTGGAAGGTGACACCTAGAAACAAGAGCTCTGCTTGTAGCGTTTTTGTTTATTTTCAGAGATTTTGATAAATAAAAGATGTAAAATTATAATAAAACAACCACATATTTTTGATTTGTTCTTCATTTTGTTCTGTCTTTGACATTGCTTATTCTGTTTTGCACTAAAGTGTTGTTCTGTACAAAAGGGGCTGTTTTGTTTGAAACACCAATATAACTTAAAAAAAACTGCTTAAAAGTAACATACATTTATCAGTTGTTTATTAAATTCATCTTATTAAATTAGATGTTATGATATTTATTTTAAAGTTTTGATTCAAAAACTAACACTCATATCATACAAAGTCATTACTCAGGGTGATTTATTTCAGAAACTTTTTTGTTACAACTAAACCGTAATTCATTTTCCTGGAAATAATGATTTTCCCTGATGATGTGATTTCCTGTAAAACTGGTTTTCAGTTTCACAGAAAATCACAATATTAAAGATGAAGAAAAAAAGAAAGGATTTTCAATACTGTAAAGTATGTGCACTACTAGTAAGGTAGAGCCTCCATGCAGTGTAGCACAGAACCTGCGGCTCTGAGGTCTCAAGTAAGCCCAGACTGCTTTAATGGCAACCTTCAGATCGTCGGCATTGTTGAATCTCACACTTTCGTCTTGACAAAAATCCAGTTTTTCCAAGGAAACCATACTTTGAGGCTAGGTTAGACCAGCTTGATGGCCAATAAAGCTCATAGGAAATATG
This sequence comes from Poeciliopsis prolifica, assembly GCF_027474105.1. NCBI lineage: Eukaryota > Metazoa > Chordata > Actinopteri > Cyprinodontiformes > Poeciliidae > Poeciliopsis > Poeciliopsis prolifica. Next base: position 10,081,488 of record NW_026562376.1, on the reverse strand, counting down.
GTGATACAGAAGGAATTAATACTTTTGGCCATGTGGGCAGGTGACGAGTCGTGCTTTAAAGTAAACTCATCAAAGCATGAAGTGCTTTGAGATTTCCTGATAAATAAACTCATTAAAACCACAAACCAACATTATATGGACAGCATTGTTGCCGAAGGTCCTCACTGGTGTTAAAAGGCTACAATTATACTCAAGTAACTCAGATTGTCTTTTTAACTCTCTCTTAAGACTTGAATTTTGATTTCTGAATTAAATTCAAAATGTACTTTAACCTTAGAAGATGACTTGTGTTAGGAGGAACCTAACACAAGGAATGTGAGTTGTAGCTTATATCCAATCTTCTTCCATGCTCACCTTTGTTTACCATACTGTTTCTCCTACTCCAGTATTGCAAGATTATTCTTATCTTTCAATTACTAAAGATTATGTTCTGAATGATAAATGGACTAAATACTCAATCAATACTTGTCTTGCCATACTGACCACTTCAAGCATTTTACGTATGAGTGCAATCACTCATGCGTTTGCACTTTTCGTACTACTCTTTTCCCTTCTGCTTAACGTTTCAGCAATGATTCAATACTGTTCTCTGTGCAAAATGGTGATTCTTGTATGGATTTTTGCTGCTTACTTTCTTGGTGGAGAATATCTAAGATTTTCCCATTGTTGCATACACTTTAATTTTGCTGTACTATAACATTATGACTTTAGAAATCCTTCAAATTTTGTTTTCTGCAATACAGCCTAATTTCTGAACAACTGACTTTAAGATTTTTATAAATTCTGAAACAATAATCAACAACTTTAATGGAAATAATTACTTGAAATACATCACACTGTAAGATAAAAATGTGTATGTTTAAATTAAATGAACTGCAGTTTTTTTTCAGCCTCTTGTCGAGATAGATGTGTGGTAGCCTTACATTTGTTGTCTGTGTTGCCTTCCTCTGGCACAGGTATAACACAACAAAATGTGTCTCAGATTAAAAAAAACAAAGACTCAGAAATCTCTGAGTATCATCGACTTGCTGTACTTTTATATCCCTCTAGCTGTATGTTCAAGACAACTAATACCTCGCAAAATAAAGCCATAAACTAGTTCCTGATAATGACCTTCGCCTTGAGAAAGACTGAGGAAATTGGAGACTGTGTGCCGCACCCAGGGTAGCTCAATCTCCATTTAAATGTTTATTATTAACTCAGGTAGCTATCTTTGCAGCATGATGTTTCACTCTTTGTTCTTGTGTGAGAGAGTTCCTCTTTCTCGCTTGGCTCCTCCTCCCTTGCTGCCCCTCCAGTGAATGGGGCCTTTGTGGGGGCTGTTGGCATTCCAAGGGAATTCTTGCAGGTGAGGGTACGCAAACGATCCTGATCCTGTCCTTTAGATGACTTGTTGCAGTTTAGTCTTTGCAAACTAAAAGAATTATTGCCAAAATGTTCTAAGAGCACTAAGCTGTTAATCGTTTCTCATCTCAAACGACTTGTAGCAACAACAAGGGTGTGATCAAGAGAGCAGGCAACGTGGGAGGGAAGGACCCAGGACTTTTTCATCAGGTGAGCAACCAAACACAGATCTACTAATCTATTTGACATGCTCACTGGAGACAGCCCAAGCACAGTTATGCACGTTGTTCAGATTAGGACGATTACTAATTTTCAAGCAAATATTTTTTTACTTTGATTTCCTACTTCTCCTTGAAGAGACCTTTTAATAGCCTGAATGCTTTCGGATCTAACAGAACTGTTATCTCATGTTATTAAGCGCAGTATATGAGGGGGATGAGTAATAGACTGACCTCACTCAGACAGATTCCCAGACAACACCCAGCATTGCTTGCTCTGGGCACAGCGTAAAGGTAAGTGTGTGAATCTTGAGTTTAATATTTGCTATGCTGCTCATTTCTTTCTGCTGATATATATATATATATTTTTTTTTCAAGTCAGTGAAGAGAACAATAACATCAAAGACATAAGAGCATAAATTAAAAGATTTACTGTGAGAGAAATGATTATGTAAAGAGCAATTTGAGTTGCGTAGTGTTTTTCTTGACTTTCATCAGACCTGGTAACCCACTCTATATCTGCTTCAGCTTCTCTCTTCACTGTTGAAACTTGTCAAGACAACACCGCCTGCAGGTAGGTTTGCCTTTTCCCATGCCGACTTATTAACCACTGCTGAGCTTCAGGGACATTTTCATACGGCTTATACTGCCTTTGTAAATACAATTAATTAAGCATTGATCATATTGTCTGTTCTGTTAAGAAGCCCTGAATTCAGATATGAAGGCCAGTTTGTTTAATTAGCTTGTTATATTTTTTCTGTACTCTTGTTATGGGCAGAGTCCATAAGAGGAAGGACTTTACTTCTCTTTAATCTCTGCTTCAATGAATTGTTCCTCACCTTTTTTATCATATTGCCCTTTGATATCTGGTGGGGTTCTCTGTCTCCAGACTGCTGGCTTCTTTTATAACTTCAGGTTCTAACCGCATAGATTTGGTAACTTATTCTAGATCACTGGATGCCTCAAAAATAGATAATTACAGGCTGATTTCTAGTTTTAACTTGCCAGTGATCATGGTGACCCATATAAACACTATTATTGGACTTCAGTAATACATTTGGCACAGTTGATCATAGCATACTGGATTACTGACTGGAAAATTGAGTGGGATTGATTGCTACTGTGTGGGAGTGATTTATTTATTTATTTATTTTTGCCCGAGTCACATTATGTTGTCTCATTTGGTATTTATAAGACTGAACAAACAAAAATCACATGTGGGGTTCCTCAAGGCTCAGCTCTTGCACTAGATTTATTTAACATCTTTTTGCTCCCCCAGTTCAGATTGCCAAGTCACGCAATATTTTATTTTTTCCATATGTGTGCTAATAATATACAGCTTTTAATTTTTTTGTCACCACATGACCACAAGCTATTACAGAATTGTTTTTGATTTCAAAGATGCTAAGGCTAGAATTCTACATTCTGCCATACTCAACAAGTCATGGATTTAGTCCTAGTTTTTACAATCTATATCAAGTCTACTGCAAAATTCACCTGCCACTTTCAAAAATCATTGCCAGGATAAAGGGTTTGTCGTCAAAACTGGACACAGAGCAGGTGCAACCTTCAATCACTCAGTCAGTCAATGAAGCAATCATTTATACATCTTCAATACTGGTGACCAAAATCAATACATAAATGAAAACATCAACAGGCTAAAAAGAAGGTCGATCAAACCAAACGAAGCAAACATAATAGACAAAAACAAATGTGCCACCACATTTTTAAGCATTAAAAGCCTTCCTTGTTTAAAAATAAAGTGTCTTGAGTTTTAATTTAAAAAGGGAGAAGTTCAGTTGTAGTTCAAAGACTAATTAGGAGTTGATTCCGGAGTCAAAGCGCGGCCACAGAAAAAGCTCAGTCACACCAACATATGTACTTTCTTTGTGGAATCATGAGTAAACAATAAGCTCAAGGACTTGTCCTGACCAAAAAAAAAAAAAAAGAGAGAGAAACTGATCATCTCACATCAGTCCTGCACTGACTGGAAGGACTCCCTGTTTGTTAAAGAATATAATTTAAAATCTTGTCAATAATCTATAAAGCATGGAAGGTTAGGCTATGAATCATCTGAACTTTACAGGTCATCAGAACATATCCAAACAAAGGAGAGCAATATATTGTTTGCATTCTTCTCAGCCCTGGAACCAACTTCCTGAAAACATGAGAAATTCAGAAATAAATGGCTCTTTTAAATTGAGACTGAAAATATGTTTACTTCATCTTTCACATGAAATTCAAAGATTATTTCATTTGTTAATTTCCACTATTTTATAGCTATTTGTTCTGTATGAAATTGCCTTTCACAGTTTCTTTCCTTTTGTGTTGAATCTTTATAATTATTCTCTTAATGTCATTCTTGTCTTTAATGTAATTCTCTACACCAATTTTCCCTTATATTGATGCAAAGTACCTTGAATGAGCGCACACATGAATGACACTAAACAAATATACATGCCACACTTTGTATGGATTTGAGATAAACCTTCCTGATTTGGGATTTAAAAAAAGAAGAAATGACCTTTTTCAGTCATAAATCTATTTGGACCAAAATATGCGATATAGCAAAAACAAAAAATGTAATTTTATGTTCTGATTGATTAAATCCTCAGGTCAGATTTTTTAAAATATGTTGAAAATTGTACAAAATCATAATAACAAAATAATTATGAATCCAGTATAGTCTTCTCCCTAAAAATGCTTTCTTTATGTTATTCCAGAAAAATGTAAAAAGAAGACCACAATAAGTATTGTTTAACTTGTGCTTGCTTTGTTTTTGTTTATTCCCTCCAAATTTTTAGCATCATGTTGCAGACGATCAAAGACTGGCTATGGTGGGAACGTCTGTGGCTTCCAGAGAAAGTCTCCTGGGCAGATCTCGAAGACAAAGAAGATCGAACTTATGCCAAAGCCTCTCAACTTTATGCAGCTGTGCCTTGTGCTCTCTGCCTGCTAGTTGTCAGATACCTCTTTGAAAGGCAAGACTACACAGCTTAAGAGTAATCGTGACTGAGAGCACCATCGTCTAATTTCAATATACTGGGATTATTATCTAAGAGATTCTAAAAAGCTGTTGCTGTTGTGCTATAAGGAAGGGTCACAGAGCTATGTATACTGTTTCAGGTTCTTGGCCACACCACTAGCTGATGCTCTAGGGATCAGAGACAAGGTACGTCTCACAGCTGAGCAAAACTCAACCCTGGAGAAGTACTTCTACAGCCAAACCCGGAATCCTTCAAAGGTAAGTTAAAAGACAGTTTATTTCTTACACACTTAAATCACAAGCAGAAATGTGTTGTGCTTTGTAGTTTTTGTTGATGTTTTTCAATAAATAAAAGAACTTATTGTGGAAGAAATTAAAAAGAAAGTAAATTTACAATGTTGCTGCTCGAATACAGCAACAAAGATATATTGAGACTAAGAATCTCAATAAGGTGTTTTAAAATAAACCTCCAGTGTTGTATTGAAGCATTTATCCCTTAAATATTTTTTTCTTTTTGCCATATTTTCAAGTCTGAGATCATGAAAAAGATAAACTTCATATGCAAATACAACATGTTGTTGATAAAAAGACAATTCATGAGCTGTTTGGCTGAGCAGTAAGACTATTTTAGGTTCAAGTCCCAGACAGTGACCTTTTGGCAGTGATTTTGCTTGTCATATTATCTCCACCATGCTCGAGTTCTCTCTTGTGATTGCGACTTCCTTTCACAGTTCAGGATTTGGACGGAAACTGACCTTTGGAGTGAAGTGTCCATGTCTGCATTGTTGTTTGTCTTTTGTGTCTCTGTATGTAGCCAACCCAAACAACTGCTGTTGATTGTGTCCTGAACACCTGACCTGTTTGCTTTGTGTCTCAGGCTGATGTTCGGTCCCTGTGTAAGAAGATAGGCTGGCCAGAAAGGAGAGTACAAGTGTGGTTCAGGAGGAGGAGGAATCAAGATCGACCTGGGCTTCGGAAGAGGTTCTGTGAAGCCAGGTGGGTGGATGTGGACACAAAGATTTTTGTACTAGTAGGACAATAAGTGTCTCCATGTAAACATTTAACTTTACTGCTCCTGTGTTCGGCCAGTTGGAGATGCAGCTTTTATCTTTGTGCATTCCTTGGAGGACTTTTCGCCCTTTACGATGTAAGTTCTCAGAAATTTTTTATTGTTCTTTTCGCTTTCCACCTTTAATGTGAATTTATTTGTTATTATGCTAGAAGCTGCTTGGGCAAACATGTAAAATCCAAAGACCACAAGTTACCAAGCAAATAAGCAATATTTTTTTTTGCTTTTGGTTCAGCTCTTTCTTACTTTCTTCTTTGTCCTGTTGTCGACTTTAGAAACCTTGGTTTTATGATCTAAAAGAGGTTTGGGCAGAATTTCCTAAACAGGTAACTCTATTCCCTTTTTTGTACCAGCATAGGCTGTACAAGAGTGTAAACAGCGTGATTCATGAAAATGTTTTATGTTTGCTAAATATTCCTTCAGTCCATGCTCCCATCACAGTACTGGTATTATACCTTGGAAATGGGCTTCTACCTTTCTCTGCTCCTCAGCCTAACGTTTGATGTAAAAAGAAAAGTGAGTATACAAGTGTGCTGAAGTACAAACTTAACAAATCTTTATTGTTTACTATTATTGGATTTTATATTGAAGTTAAATCACATTTCCTATTACATTCATAAACTGATCATTTTGAAGGATTGCATGACTTATAGAAAAAAAAGAGTAGCACATACCACTACTGACTCAATAAAATCAATGTTAGAGTTGTACAAAATGGAGTAATGTTAGCCTGTGGTTTGCATGCTGGCAGGACTTTAAAGAGCAGGTGATTCACCATGTAGCCACACTGACACTTCTGAGTTTCTCCTGGATTTCTAACTACATCCGCATTGGAACTCTTGTGATGGCTGTTCACGACTCTTCTGACATACTGCTTGAGGTCAGTGCTCTTGTAATGTTCCAGTTGCAATGATTCTGAATTATAGTTGTTGCTATAAGAAAGACTGTTTGTTGATAAAGCAGTGGTTATTCATTGTCTACGTCTGACATTCAGGGAAACAAAAGTCCAATGAGAAGATATTTATGTGTTTGACAAAGAAACAACAAAGAGAGCCATGACTAAGTGAATAGGAGGACCAGCGTAGGTATAAAAATTAGATGCATTCTCTTATGCACCATAATTTGCATGTTTTTTCCATAACAAATGTCTGCAGGCTCAATAATGCCTGTTTATTTACATAACAGACTTTGTTTTTTTACAATTTACAGTAAAAATTGTTTGTATTTTTTATTATTATTTATCTAAATCTGTGAATACTTTAAAAAGCAGAAAGCTGCAACACATATGCTTATAATGTAATTGCCTAAAATGTCTTAGAAACAAAAGTTGGTACTGTATACAATTTTAGATGGATGGATAAAAATATTTATCTGCATGACATTATGTTGGTCTATTACTTATAAATTTATAAACTAAGGGACTTGAACCTAGAATAGTCATCAATATCAGGTATATTACCAATATATCAACATATAGCCATGTGTATTAGGGAAGTGGATGGAAAAAGACATTTTTTATTAATAAAAATCTAAAAGGTTTGGGATGCATATCTATTCTCCTCCCTTTACTCCCTGTCTGCTTTGTTATTTCTCCTGAAGTAAAAGTATACTTGTTATTCTGTTGCTTCTCTGTTTTTTTTCCAAGAAAAACAAGGCTCTTATCCCTGTCTTTGCTTCTTTTACAGGGAGGAAAGTTGTTTAACTACGCAAAATGGGACCAGACTGCTAATGTTATGTTTGTGATATTTACAACTGTCTTCATGGTGACAAGACTTGTTATTTTTCCTTTTTGGTGAGTAAATAAAAAAAAAAATGTGTTTGTGTGGCACATTACAGCTGACAGCTAAGGGAGAATAACAAGTACATCTACAGGCTCATCCACTGTACATGGGTGTACCCAATGGAGAGGTTTGACCCCTTCTTTGGCTACTATTTCTTCAACGTCATGTTACTGGTTCTACAAATTCTACATGTCTATTGGGCTTTTCTAATAACAAGAATGGCTTACAAGTTTGTCTTCAACAAGGTGTGTTCAAAATGGTTTGTGTGTAAGTGCAGTGTTTCTTGGCTAAATGTCTGCCTCTTGGTCCTAAATCTTCTCTGTGGCATGTTTTCACCCAGCAACTGGACGGCGATGTTCGGAGCGATGAAGAGGAGGACGACAGTGATTCGCAAAAGAATATAAGACGCAAAATGAATCATATTAATGGTGCCATGAATGGTGCCAGAGATCGAGCTAACGGCCACTGACTTACACAGAGAAAAGAGGAGCATCACCCATGACAGATGGACACTTTCTACTGAACTGTGAAGGAACATAAATAGTGTGATTTAATTTTAGCCCTAATTAAAACTTAGGATTAGCTCGTTCATGAGTTTACTTGTATTTTATGAGGGTACAAATTGGCGCGATCATAAAAAAAAAAAAAAAATACAAGACTGATTTTGACACTTGAAGTTATATGAACCTGTTCATGCAGCAGTTGATCAAACTTTGTGTATTTATCACATTTTATGACCGTGTTGGTGTTCTCAGAACGCTGCAAATCAGTATTTATTTGTGTCTTGTTAATTGTTTGGAAGGCAGGCCATGAAAGATCGATGTCCTCATGTGTAATACCAGCACGCCCCCTAGCGGCAGCTGGTGAGACGCGGTTAAAGCTCGTACCTAGGGAAACCGTCTCTATAGAAACCGCTTGTAGCTTAAAGCTATGGTTATCGAAATCTGTTAGCATACTGGCTGCTGCGTTTGTGTGTTTGTTAGCGTTTCAGAGCTATCGTCAAAATGACTTATCGGCGACTGTATCAGCCTAAGGTGAAAATCGGAAACTGGGTAGAAGACCTGGTCCTAAAGGAGGTTTGTAGAAAAGAAAATGAGGACATCTTATCTGAGCCAGCCGTCACATTGACATAGTTTAGCTAAATCAGTAAGAAACATGAAAATAAGAGTTTAGAATTTACAGTAAACTAAAAGGGTTTTAATTTATTTCATTTAGCATTTTCATGAAAGTTAACCTCATAGCTTAATTTGTGCATGATCAAAGTGTCTCCTAAATACTTCTTCTTCTTCTTCTTTTAAACTCAGTTTGATTTACCAAGTTGTGAAAATGTTTTATTGATACAAATATGAAGTGTACATTTGTGTTTACTCCACTTTAATTTTACACCCCAAAATAAAATCCAGTGCATCAAATTGCTTTTATTGTTGTCTTATATAGCCTTGTGTGGCAATATAAAATAATTGACTTATTTTTATCAATTTATTGACCTAAGGTTAAAGCAGGAAGCAGAAGGTAAATACCCTAAAGTTCTTAGTCATTTATTATGATGAAGTTTTAAAATTTTCATGCTCGTGGTAGATATAGGTATAAAGTATTTTCTTTAAATTTGACCAACAAGTTTCTTCTGACTAGAAAGGATGTTAACAGTCCTGACTTAAAGCTAAAAGAATTTTTGTGGAAATGGCATAGAGGCCTTCCAACTTCAATGACTGGAGCTTGTCCTAAAGATAAATTATGAAAACATTGGAAACATGCAAAACACTCTCGCAATAAAAAGAGCTTGATTGCTGCAATGCAAAGAAAGGTTTTTCCATTGAAAAAAAAGATGGAATAATTTTCGGCATGAAATTTTCAAATAAATATTAACAACGATAAGAAGATGATGAAGACAAAAGAAGAAAAAGTAAAATAAAATTTTGATAAAAACAATACTTTTTTTTCAAATTAGAATTTTAATGGATTTTATTATTCTTGAGAGATCCACCTCATTCTCAGTGATACATTTTTGATTGAATAGAATAGAAATTATTTTGAATTTGACAATGCCATGAGTATGAATCATTTTGAGCTTAACAACATCTGCTGGATCTTTGCAGAAGGTATCTAGAGGAGAATTACACACAAAAAACTTGCTATTTCAGAATACAAAACAAAGTTTTGTATTTTGAAATAGCAAGTTATTTTAAACAATAACTTAAAAAAACAATTAAATGAAGTTATTATATAACGAGTATTCACATTATTATTAAATTGTCATCAGAAATTATTTGGCTGAAATTAGTTAACATAATTATCTGATAATGACCAAAAATGTTCAGCTGGTGTTCAAAAAAAAGAAGAACATGGGAGAGCAGGAAAGCTTTGTGAATGAGTTGATTTGTTCAGAATTTTTTTCTCTCTTCAAGTTTCATACTTTTAAAGGTTTTTTCTTATTCCTGTTGAAAATTCTGTGTTATGTCGCTTAATATTTTACCATCTATCTGAAAGTCAAGTCACATAAAACTTTTTAACATTACATTTTAAGAGTACTTTTAAGACATCTGTGGAATTAGAAATAGAATATGTCAGGTCAAATCAAGTTTGTTTGTAAAACACATTTTAGCAAAGCAGTTGAAAGCGCTGTACACCATAAAAAACATAATGGAGTTTTTACATATATAAGCAAAATATATAAGCAAAAGAGCGCTCTAAGTTTTAAACAAACTTAGAGTGTTTGTTGACCAGAGAACCCGTCATAGGAGACTTATTTGGGAAGTTTCAGTGAAATGCTGGGCTGACCAGAGGTAAAAATAGTTCTCTTATCTCTCTCTGTGCTCTTCCCAGTCTGTCAGAAGACTGGCGCATGTTTCTCGCAACAAGTACTTATCTCTTCTTATTTTGAGACATTGTGATAATGAAAAAAAAAAAACTCACAGTTTGTAGTGCTAAATAACAGCTTGCAGAGAAAAATTTTATTTGCCGTTGTTTTTCCAGGATACAATAAAAGAATTTCTTCACAAGAGAGAGCGGGGAGAGCTTCTTTCTCAGAAAGTGGACTTTCTCAAACAAAACATTTTGGAGCCGGTAACATAAATCTAAGCTGATTTAAAAGCTCTAGCCACAGATGCACAACAGGCATCAGTGGTGATGAGAGTGTCTGTTTTTATGTGCAGGTTAATCTCTCTGCGACAGTCAACGGACAGGTACGTTTTGGAGATGTTGTGATGTTGGTGAATGTGGGAGGAAAAGACAGGGAGCACAGTGCTCTCAGCATCAACGCCAATGTCGACAATGTGATAAAGACACCCACGCCGAGCATTAAGTTACCATGCGGGCTCAGCGCAGGAAAAGGAATTCAACCCTGTATTCGCACTGCTTTTATCATCACCAGGTAAGAAAATTACTTTAACAGAAACTGAAGAGTGAGCACCTAGCTGACATTGTCTGTGTGGTGCAGTGTTGATGGCAGTCCTGAAGGATCAACTCTGCATTTTGACCAGAGTTTTGCTCTCAGAACAACAAGTGGCTTTGCCAAAGGAGTAAGTAAAACCTTTTCCTGAAGCTTTATTTGTTTTAGTGTTAGTTGGTTTGTACATGTTCTCACAAAATCTAGGTGTATCTGAACTGATTGGAAAGTTATGATGCTTTGATGGCATTCAATAGATGTCATCAAGTTTTGTAAGGCAATACATATAGAGAATATGTAGTCAGTGTGGTCTATTCATAAAAAAAGATATAACTTCAACTGCACATATTGCAAATCCAACCTTGCTATAAATTTAGTAAAATTCACTCTATCATGGGAGTTGGTAAAAAAAAAAAAAAAAAATCTACAGCCGCTCAGCTGATTGTATCGAGTTGTCAAAATTGATGAGTAATTCTTCATTTAAATTTAATTCTAGATGTTTATTTTTAAAAATGACCATTAAAAAGTTTGCAAAAAGCAATAACCTTAGTAAGATAGCAATACATGCAAAAAAAGAGTTAAAACAAACTTGAAAGACAATATTGTAAACATGTGGCAGTAAAAAAAAAAATCCCCAAAGTTATAGTTTTTGGACTGGTTTGTGATCATTAGAGTTTGGAGCAGATTACTAACCAAGAAAATTAATCTAAACTGAGCTCACACAATATTACAGCTTCAAAAGGGAATTGTGCTGGTTTTCATGTCTCTTATTTTGACTTTTATTTTGCCTTTTTCAGTTCATTTAACAGGATAATGTACAATTTTTATTTGACTTTGGTAAATAATTTTGACCTGGTCAAATATGCAATCCTACAGGCCTCATACATTTTGTTAAGAAGGAGCTGAATGAGGTTTAGTGAGTTATTATTGCCTCAGGAAATAATATTTCCACATAAGTTAAATTTAAAATGTTCATTTTCTGTTCTGTGTTAAACACAGAAAACACAGATTATATCAGGATGCAGTTTGACGTACATCACGCATGACTTAAATCAGTTATATACTTTCATCTCAAGTAAGTTAAAACAAAAGCAGCTTAGTTTCATTTTCTTCTACACTGTCCTGTAATATATTTAATATAATGTAAAGATCTCAGGAGAGTGGTCCTTAATACTAATTTTGGTGTGTTATAGGAAAGTAGAAAAGTAATTATCTTCAGGTTCTTGGAAATATACATATTTTGTGAGCAAATTTATTCAAGAACAAAGTGCCTTGTGACAAAAGTTTTTTTTAATAATTAACACCTGAAGTCAGGTAAAGTTTCTATTGACCTTCGTTTCACCTGGAAATGGTTGTTGTTGCACTTGAACTCATTCATAATTTAGTTAGTTGTACACCACCTGCAGGGTAGCCTTGAGTAATCTCTTAGCAGCCAGTCAGACACAAAAACAGGAGTTTACTCTGCCTTACAAATCCTTGTAGTGCAGAACAGAACAAGCTCTTTATAGAGTAAGTTAGCTTACTTTCTAAGTGGGCTTTATCAGCTTTCTGGAGCTTCTGTTGAGAATTTTTAACCTAAAAGTAAAAAAATATTTACAAGTCTTCTTATTGCAGGTTAAAATGTTCTTTGCAAAATTCCTTAACACAAAAAAAGAGAATTCCAGAAATAAAACATTGAATGTATTATTTTTTGTTAAAAAAAACAGAAAAAAAAGTCAACATTTCTTCTTGAACACTATCTTTAATCTGTCATTTGATCACTGCTTTTTTTCTGTTAATGTTTTGCCTCAGCTTTACTTGACCAGTGATAAACCGCGTTTCCTAAAGGTACATCCACATTTATCACAAATAATAAGTGAAAATCACTGAGATGAAAACATGTGCATCTATCACCTATTATGTTTAATTTAAAGCGTGCAAAGAAGTCTGGACTCCAAGACGTTTATCTGGATGACACCTTAAGTGTTTTGTCATGGTGGAAAATATCGCACTTTGACCCCCAGGAAAGATTTGAATCTGAGGGTCTGCCAGTTCCTGTAAGTTATTAACAGTTAGATACGTGCACTACTGAAGACAGCATGTGAAATGTTATGTAAAACAAAAACTACCCTTTATATGTTTTTGCAGGCTAACGAGAAGGTGCTGGTCGTCCACTGCATGACAAATGAAGGCCTTGCTGTTCTGAGTGAAAAGCTTCTCTGGTATTCTATCTTTGTATTTTTTTTTATTTTTTTTTTTTTAACTTTTATTATAAACTCCAGCTGAATGGGATATTGATATTTCACAGGTGGTGGTTTTACACTGCTGGTGAAAATCCAGCTTTTACTACAGCAGCATCATCTCTTTCATACACACACACAAAAAATCTACAGATACTTGTCCCTTTGGCGACACCTGCAGAGCATACAGGGATACTGTTGACAATATGAAAGACATTTTGGTCAACTTGAGATCTAGAATATGGCCCAGGGCAGAACTGTGCAATACCCACAGGGTGAATTCAGATATATTTGATTTGGCATTGATCCTTTGACATTGGATTAGTATGTATCATTGCCTTGAAAAGTATACAGCAAAGCTGAAGATGATTTCCTAATGGACCCAAACCAAAAACATGAATTATTTTCACCTTCTTGCATATGTAAAGTAAGGTGTGTCCAAATGTGGAATTTGATTGGGATTTGCAAAGGAAATGTGCTTAAACTAATGTGTGTCTACACATCTGTACACCAGTACTTTTGGTGCACATTCAGTTTCTGGGTTTTAACAAACATCAGGTTTCAGTAGGAAATTGATGGAAGCACATTTTTCTAGCCAAAGTTCCAGAAGAATTTGTCCGAACGCCATGTGTTCACATTTATGAGAGTCAGAATTAGGAAAGTAAAGTCCTCTATCTGGCATCACACAACTGATGGATATGCAGGCAAAGTCTCATGGTTGTCATGGAGATTTGATGAATGTGAGAGGTCAGATTTTATTAAAGCAATATAAGCTTCCTTAGCACTTCAGAACTGGCAAACGCTCATCTCCTCTATGCTACTTCACTGATACAGTAATTAAACTCCAGCTGAATGCAGTTCACCTAACATGGGTCAAGTATTCAGTTCAAACACTGTTTAGTAAAATTATTTGCTGACTTATTTTACAATGCTATTCAGAGTTACAAAGGTGCATTAATACAGTGTAATGACATAACTAGTTTTGTTGTTTGTTGTTCTCCTTACCGCTATATGTTTTTTAAACTTCCTCTACAATTTTCTTCTGTGTGTGTTGGAAAGATGAAGATTAAGGGGTCATACTGTGAGTCCAAAAGTTTGTGTTTGGCAGTTGAGACATTTTTGCTCTAACCAAATGTTTAATGATTTGTTTTCCTTACAGGACAGATTACGGCAGAGAATATGAAGTGGTCGCTCACACATTCCTGGACACCCATAGAGCTGAACAAGATGTTAATTTCTGGATCCTGGGTACTTGTGATCCTGCTGGGGTTGGGCTTCTATTCCTGAGGCACTTGCAACTAGAACACGTCCAGCAGCCCACCTAGACCCCGGGTCACTACCTCCAATTTAATTGTAATGGGCACAAACATCATAAACAATACCTGAAATTTCCACAATAAAAACGACCTTTTCTAACTGAATCAGTGCTTTTACTTGATACGTAAGAAGCTTCGAGGCTGGACTCTGACCATTGTGATAAGGTTATATGATACTATGATACTCACAACCACAAACCAGCACTAACGCTTTGTCATATGGAGCCTAGGCGAAAATTAAAGCTGGGAGACTAGATCCAGCTTCTCCACATCATCTAATCACCACGACCCCGCCGCAGCCAGCAAGGACCGGACCGCCGTGCCGCTACAGCCAATCATCGTTCAAGGACGCCTTCAAGAGTTCAAGCTACGTTGGGTCTGCCTGCTCATCAGCCGCGCTTTGACCCACCTCCTCCCCATCTCCACCTTCATCCTGATGGAATTCCTCCAGAAGCACTTCCTCCATCTCCGGGCTCCACTCCACCACCAGTTTTCGGTCCCCGGGGAAGACTATCCCGAGCTCGCCCGAGCCGATCTCCTGCTCGCAGTGATCCTCGGCACAGTCTTCTGTCGGGTCCAAGCGCCAAAGATCTTGTACCATTAAATCCTTTAACTGCTATTTTCTTCTCTGTATGAGTCTCTCCAGATTTAAATGCACTGTCTCTTCCCTTATTAAGATGAAGCAGCTGAATATTTCCATTGCAATTGTTAAGTGGAATTTTTCCATAGCATTTGGTCTAGAATATACTGACTGGTGACAGATATAGTCATAGAGCAATTGCTTAATTCCGTATAAACTGAAATTCACTCATGTTTCTCAAACAGGTAACTGTAGTCATTGGTGATTTTGAGGCCAATGTTATTTGCCTTTTGCCCAGTGTTTGATATCATTAAAAATCCGTACATCATAGGCAGTAGAGGAAGATGGGAAATCCAACAATGACGTGTAGTGTTAAAATTTACAAAGCTGCATTTGTACGCACAGTAAAATTGGAATGTGTAATTAGTTTGGAATGCAAGCACTTCGCCCCAAGCTGAGCAGTGCACATACCAGCTAGGTGTTTCTAGCCGGTTTGGGCAAACCATCTCTCTGGTGTCCCTCAATTCGCCTAACACACCCAAAGTTTTTCATTGTGCTCTACTTTAGGCACTGCTGAGATTCAGATTCAGATCCTCCGGTTGTGAGAGTAGGAGCGGGTGGTGCTCAGGCAGCTTATGTTGCTCTCCACAAGATGCTGCCCTGGGTGGTTTGCCATGCGGCCCATTATCAGAAACGAGAGCTTTAAAGAGATGCAGTGTTTTTCACAAATTGACAAAATAGTTCAAATGTGATCCTGCTCTCACTTCTGGCACAAAAATACAAATGAATTTAGGTCCACCCCAGCCATTGTTAGAACAAAATGTGTCCTAAGTGTGGAAGCAGCAACAGCAGCACTGCGATCAGCACAGGCTTCATCAGAGCCTCTGAAGAGAGGAGCTAACTGTGGCTCTGTAGCACTAACCCTAATATAAAAAAACATCCAATAACTTAATACTTAAAGCAAAATACATGTAACATTATTTACTTTCACTGTTCAATAGGAAGAAATAGATTAACAATAAAAATCAGACTATTTATTATTTTATTTTTTTATTACTTTGGCTGATAAACTGCCTCATTATGCCTTGGAAATTAAAACTGGCTACATTGTTTTGATAGACTTAAACTTTTTTTTGTCGAAGATAGCAAATCTCTCAATTATATTTAGCTCTTCAACTTTGAGAAGAGTTTTCAGGGACTAAACACTGCAACTGGGTTGTTGGCAAATTTTAAAAAGATTTGAACATAAAGCAACTTAGCAAGTTATAATTTAAATAACACATAACTTGTGAGTCACTCCAATAAATCAATATTTATGAGAAATTTTATCAAGTGGCGTCACTTATTAAAACTTGTTTTTATTTATAGCCTTCCATCTTTGTAAAGGTGTACGAGATTTTACATTTTTATTTAACTTTTAAGCGTCTCAATGGTTTGCTTAATGAGAAAAACATGTTTGAGCATTGCTAGTCATTTTTGGTTCTGCAGCTTGAACACATTAAAAACTTTTTTAACCACATTGTAAGTTATATTTAACTGTGCCGACCCACACAAAATTGCTCTTAAAAATATCTTTGTTTGTTCCTACTGAACCTTTTGAAATTTTACCAAAATCCAATTATAAATATGTCGGAGGTAGCAGTCAAACTGGCTCATCGCCTCCAACTGCGAGGTGCATTCAAGTAAAAAAGTAAAATAGAATACTTTTTACTTTTTTACTGGGTTTCTTTGAGTGGAACCCAAAATATCCGTTTTGTCTCGGTTTTGTGAACTAAGCAGCGTGACTTCTTGTGCACTATCACATATTTGTGCAACGACTTACGATGAAGGCGAACTGAAGCGTCAGCGAATATGAAAAGGCGCACTGAACATAACGACGCTCTGTGGCGGGGCCCTGAACTCATCATGACATCCCGGTTTTTACAACCTGCCAACTAGTTCAAGTTAATAAGAGCGAGGTTTCAGCGAGGAGGGATCTCTGCTTTACTGAGAGGTGAGTTTTACCCGATTTATTCCCAAATAAGTCTCCGATGACGGATTGAGCAGAAAGGCGAAGAGCCTGCACAGAAATAATCATTCATAACTGGCAGCAGAGTTAGACAGGTGAATCATTGTTTATGATCCTTTTTTTTCCTCGTTTTGTTACTCGCTATGAATTCACGCCGTGACAGGCAGCTATGTTAAGGAGCGTTAAGTGAGCAAATTGTACATTTCTGTCGTTGCATGCAGTTTAATAAAAACACATGGCAAAAGAAATAGAAGGACGAGATAAGCCTCCTAAAGCCAGGTTCTGTGGTTTTCTATTGGTCTTCCTTCTTTCTCTCAGTCGGACAGCGCATTGACACATTGTCAGGCGCTCAAAGGAAAAAGTCCCCCTAGGCTCTCAAACACCATGGGAAGCAAAGTCCTCCACTTTTTCTTTTGTATCATTTGCTTCATTTCTGCTATAGATTCTTATGTGTACTACTAAAGAGCAAGCCTACCAAAAACTACAAAAGATTTGAACAATTTACACCCAATGAACCTTCTCTGACCTCTAACCTTCAGGGCACCATGCAGGTTTTTACTTAAACACATGCATTTAACAGTGTTTGGGAACTAAACACTGTTTAGGAATAAAATAGTTCCTAAACTATTTTAGGAATAGATTTACCTTTGGCTTTAGATTCAGAATGAGAACATTTAGCATCTACAAATTCTTCTGTGAATCAGCCGCTGAGTCTGATAATAAACATACAGTATATGGTGAAAAAAACAACAAAAAACAAGCAAGACATGTAGACGAGACATGACTTGACTGCATGTCTTGTGAGGTCGGGTCTTCAAAATTTGGTTATTTTCAGTTTTAATTGTATTTTCAAATGTCGGCGGTGTGAACTCCGGGATGTACAACACATCAAACACCCTGGGATGTTCTTCATCAACTTGCATGATAAGCTACATTTGTATATGGAAGCAACAATCAGCACCCACACCTTGTTAATTTTCTGTGGCATCCAGTCCAACCTCATATGGTTCCTTGGTCTGTGGGAAGTGCTTCTCAAATAGTTTGGGGGCCAATGTTGGCTACCATTGCCTTTCTTTACCACTGACAGCATTGTTAGAGGTATGTCTTATCTAAAGATGCATCCTTTGCACAACCTGTGTACACTAAGGGAATGTTGTTTTATTGCATTTCAAGTAATTCAATAATTTGTTTACTTGCATTTTTGAATGTATTTCTGATATTACAAGTAATAAACAAAAGTTGAATGAAAAGACAGTTGATAACATCAGCGTCATAGATAGACTAATTGAAAATAATGTGCTCTAGCATGACAGAAAACAGTTGAGAACCACTGCCTTGTTGTGATGAAGGTAACTGGAAGACTTCCAAATTTGTCTGTGCTTTAAAACTAGCATAGCTCACCCTTACACAATAGAGGTGTAACATCAGTACTGCACCTGCCTGTACCTGTTAATCTATTGGCTCCTCTTCACACCAGAAGGTGTGTTATGATTTTTGGCCCTGATATGTTAACTGCAGATTCTTCAAGACTTTGAAGTTGTGAGGTCCAGTCTTCTTGGATCTTATTTTTTTGGCCATTGTCTCCAAACCTACGACGCTTTGAAAAAGTGTTTTCTCCCTTGTAGATTTTTCTTTTCTTTTTGCTTTTCTGTCACAAATGTTTCTGATTATCACAAACTTCAGTGTCACAGAAAGATAAAAGATAAGAGAACATTTAAAATGATTTATTTAATTCTTTCGGGGAAAAAATACAATCCAAAGCAACTGTGAGCTATAATAAGCTTCATCATCTGCCCTAAAGCATTTGTGTTGATTCGGAACAAGTCTTTCACATCACTGTCCCACATCATGGCTATCTTTGCAGAATAGTGCACATCAAACATGTTTTAAAAGTGAAAGGGCTGTTGAAGACCTTAGAATAGCATCTTAATCAGACTTTACTAGTCTTTTCTTAAACTTTCCCTTTGTTTTCTATGAGCCGTTTAGATTTGAATGATCTTTTGAGCATTACCCTGCTGCATAACCCAATTGATGGCTGAACATTGTCCTTTAGGATTTTCTGTTACAACAAATTTCCAACAAAGGAAATTTGTTGGTTTCATCATTTATGGCAAGTTGTGATCCCGAAACAGCAAAGTTGTTCTGCTCAGTTTGCAATTAATTCAAAATAAAAAAAATAAAACAACATCACTAAGAGATGGAATGATTTTATGATCCTTACTGGGAAATGGGTATAATATTTTGCTTGACTAAACTACCTCCTAAATTTATTTGGTATTAATTTTATTTAATAAAGGAATGAGCATTAATCTCTTCCTTAGGGCCTTCTCATTGTTTTTGAAGTTCTATAATAAATAAAGCATCCTGGTGGAAAATCATTAAGCCTAAAAATATTAGAAACAATCTCTCTCCCATGGATGCTTAAGATACAGGGTTCATGAGAAAAAAGTTCCACCTGGGCCTATGCCTCTTGTTTCTTTTCCAACTGTCGTGAACAAAGCCCCTCCCCCCCCCCACCCTCACCTCTCTTTTTTGTGTGGGTTCACAATTTTCTCAGTTAAATTATTGATTAAATTTTACTGTTGTGGTGAACCCAGAAGGAGGGATGACATGAACTCATTTGTTTGAAGCTGTAAGCAAAACTTGCGTTACAACAATTCACCTTTGCAGCCTTTGAAGAGTTTTAATAACATGTTGAAGTCAAGCTGACAGGTAGATGGATGAAGGGAGTATTCAGTTTATAGCTTTTTATCAATATAAAAAACAAAAATAAAAAAAACAAGCGGTAACTGCTCCAGGAGATGACAGTATTACGCATCTGAAGTTTAAATTACTATCTTCTGCTCCAATCAGTGGGAGTTCTTGATGATTCCTTCCTTCTGATCCCCTGTGGGTATTCACCCCTCGAAAAACAAAACAATTATTTTATTATTATTATTATTATGATCTCAGGACATCATAATGATCTCATAATCTGTACCATAAACCACCACTGACAGATTGGAAAAAGCTTTGTTTTGTTTTATCAAAGTCATGTGCTATTTATTGTGTTTTACACATTAAAACATGTGTAAGAGTCAGGCATTGTATCTGTGTTGTGACCAGAATCATCATGGCAGTAGATGTCCCTGGACTCGTCTCTGTGATTGTTTTTTATGTTTGCATCCTGGCAATTGGAGTTTGGGGGTCTCGAAAATCCAAGAAAGTGGAGAAGAAGTGCTCCGGCTCAAAGAGTGAAGTTGCCATCGTTGGTGGCCGCAACATCAACATCCTGGTTGGAATTTTCACCATGACAGGTGGAGAGCGTTTCATTTTATATGTTAAAGCTATAACTACTGTTTGTGTTTTCATACCCACTGACATTGTTTCTGTGCTTTACTTTTAGCAACATGGGTTGGTGGTGGTTACATTATGGGAACTGCTGAGTCTGTTTATTCTCCTTCTCAAGGTCTTGTCTGGGCTCTGGGCCCCCCTGCATATGTCTTGTGTTTTTTTGTGGGTAAGTAGTCAAAAACAAATTCTTTCTGTATGACGCACAGTTGAAGGTTATAGTTTCCTTTATTGTTTGCACATGCCTAATATTAAATTTTGTAAGCTTGTATTTTTACCAGGTCACATAAAGTTCCTCCTATTGTCCATGTACTTGACAGAATGTTTCCAAATATTCTGTGCAGGCAGCATAAAAAACTAAATATTTGTATGATCTGTAAGATTAGTTAAAAACCAAAGACTTTCATTTGTAGAGATATTGCTGAACTAATTAATGGGAAGTACTATAATGCGTTTCATTTTTGCCTTTGCCATCTTGACCCTTCATTCTTGTCAGAAGAATTACCTATGAGAAAGTCATTTTACAAAAACTCTCACTAATTAGAAGGATCATGACTGAGACCAGACTTTAAGATTGAAGCCATGCCCAGACCCCAAATTTGTTTTTCTCTCTGTTCTTTCTGTAGCTGGATTGTTTTTTGCAAAACCTATGAGGTCAAAGCGTTATGTGACAATGTTGGACCCATTTCAGAATCGCTATGGCAAAGTATTCACTGCAATACTCCTGCTTCCTGCTTTGGTCAGCGACATATTATGGGTGGCCTGTATCCTTGCTGCTCTTGGTAAATAAAGCTTCTTCTGCATCTTAATGGCATGATGTGTAATGTGAATAAAATAACTATCCTATAATTCTGTCTGTATACTTATAAAATACTTGTTTTTTTTTTGTTTTTTTTTATTTACCGCTTTTGGTTTTCAGATGTTTCCGTAATCTTGCCAATAATCTTGCATCTTGTTAATGTTGCTATGATGGTCTGTCCAAACAAACTGGTGGGTGATTTGTTTTGATTTTCAGGTGGAACAGTGAGCATAATTCTTGGGTTGTCTTCTACCATCTCCATCATCATCTCAGCAGCTGTCTCCATTGTCTACACATTATTAGGGGGTCTCTACTCAGTTGCATACACTGATATCATTCAGCTTTGCTTTATTTTTGTCAGCTTGGTAAGAATTTTGAGCTCATGTGGGAATAAAAAGTGAACTAAGGAGATGTATGCAAAGGCCAAAAATATGAAACTGCAATCTTACAGATTGAGCTAAAATTTGGAAGACAGCCATTTTTTTTATCTGTCTTTCAGTGGCTTTGTGTTCCTTTTATGGTTCTTAGTCCAGCAGTTACTGTCATCTCACATACACTCCCACTCAACCAAACACATGAACATGCATGGTTGGGAAACCTGGACATGGAAGTTGCAGGAAAGTGGGTTGATGACATGCTTCTTATGGTAAAAATTTATGTGCAATAAAATCATATTTAGGCTTTTGTAAATAACCTCCAATTTTCAGTAAAATTATTTTATTTGATAATTACTTTCTAGTTATCATTTAAGGAAGAGTACAGTGCATATGAAGACATATTGTTAATATATAGACCCAGTTCTGCTTCACTTCGCATGAAGTGAGAAATGGTCGGTGTGATAAGTGTAAAGTAGTTTAATTTTCTAATCCTGTTTTGTTGGTGTTGCAGGCTTTAGGGGGACTGTCTTATCAAGCTCTATATCAAAGAATTCTTTCAGCAGCCTCTTCTGTTCAGGCTCAGATATGCTGCTTTGCTGCGGCTTTGACAGTTTTTATTATGGGAATCCCCTCAGTTGTCATTGGAGTGATGGCTTCTGCTGCAGGTGACCTGTGACACTATTACATCAGAAAACAATACACGTTACACTCTTTAATCTTGACCATAGTACATTTCATAGCACCATAGATATGTCTGTTTTCTGTTTTGCATTTTAATATATCCAAAATCTCAGCTTTGCCATCATGTATTTGTCTGCCTTGGTAACCTCCTCTTGTTTTCCCTAAGACTGGAACCAGACTGCATACGGTCTTCCCCCTCCTTTTGAGCGTGGAGATGCAGGGAAGATCTTGCCTCTCGCTCTGCAACATCTCACACCCACCTGGGTGGCAGTGCTCGGCATTGGTTCTATAGCTGCAGCTGTTATGTCCTCCATGGACTCGGCGCTGCTATCCTCTGCGTCCATGTTTACACAAAACATATACAAGACGACTTTGAGGAAAACGGTGTGTGTAGACAATTTGAATCCACTTTAATTAAAGAGACTGTGTTTTTTTATCTGCTATTGTCTTTCCTCCCCTGCAGGCCTCAGAGAGGGAGCTCCAGTGGGTAATCCGTATTGGGGTTCTGGTCGTGGGCCTGGCTGGAACAGGTCTGGCTTTTGGAGATGACAGTGTGGCCGCTCTCTGGTTTTTAAGTGGAGATCTGCTCTACTGTGTGATTTTCCCACAGCTGCTTTGTGTTCTCCACTTCCAACGTGCAAACACTTATGGTGCTTTTTCTGGTTTCGTGGTGGGTTTGTTGCTGCGTGGACTGAGCGGGGAGCCCACACTTGGGATCCCTCCTGTTCTCCTGTACCCTGGTTGGAGGGAGGAGGATAATGTGATCAGACAGTACTTTCCTTACAGAACTATTGCCATGTTGTTTTCTGTGGTAAGTATTCTAGCAGTTTCATGTCTGCTGAACCTGGTTTTTGAGCATGAACTTATCCCGCAGTCCTGGGATTTTCTGGAGGTTTTTAAAAAAAAGAATGAGATAGAGGAGGATGAAGAACCTGACTCTAGTGAGGAAATGAACCAAGTTCTCCATACTAAATTCTAAGCTAAACTTCAAACCTAAAGAATAAGTCAAAGCACACACAATTTTTGACCAGAAGTTGTTTTTGTGATTTATCTAGGGAACTAAACCACTATTTTTTTTAAGCAAAAATGGTATCCCAAAAAAAAAAACATTGTATTATTTGGTGTTCAACATATTGGCTCTTTCAAAGTAAGGGATCTCCACTGAAAGACCATCAGGATTTAAGTAAATATTTTATTAGATTTTACTAGTTTAACTGAATCCAAAACATACAGTCTAAGTAGATGAAATGTCTTTGTGTTAAAGTATAATAAACATGTTTCCTAAAAAGTTTATATTCTTGAAATTTCGGTTTGTTGATATTT
The DNA here is from genome assembly GCF_027474105.1 of Poeciliopsis prolifica. Classification (NCBI taxonomy): domain Eukaryota; kingdom Metazoa; phylum Chordata; class Actinopteri; order Cyprinodontiformes; family Poeciliidae; genus Poeciliopsis; species Poeciliopsis prolifica. Next base: position 10,058,072 of record NW_026562376.1, on the reverse strand, counting down.
TTCTTGATACATTTGCATTTGTTACAATGTAATTACAAAATCACAGATTTTTTTTTGAAACAATAATGCAATAACGATATTGGTAAAACTAATGGCAAGAAAAAGAACAGTGTGTGAACTGCATTTTCAAATTGAAAGGTTTATTTTTTTTCTCCATTTAAAGCAAGGTTTTGTTTTTACTTGCAAAAGAAAAGTTCAAAGGTTTGTGTTTTTCAATTTCTTATTTTCCACTTTATCAGTTATAGTTTTCATAACCTAAAGATAATAAAAGTAATATGCTTATAATTATACATTCATATTTTATTATACCAATGTTCAACTGCATATTCAGCCATTGTTAATTGTACTTTGCTTTCTAAACATTTTTAAAGGTTTCGTTTCTATTTTTATTTTTGAAATGCATTTACTTCTTCTTTCCCACTCTGACACACCCTTACTATTCTATAGTGCCCTGCACGGAAATAATTTGCTATGCTACATGCTAAAATTAGCCTTCCCCTGCATGTACGAACTACGTATTTCACTCGTTTACAGCTGTCAATTACATTTTCAACCTAATCTAGAAAAGCGTATTGATTTACTCTGTGAAAAAAGTTTTAATAAGATAGAAAATACCTTTTGCTGACTTTGTGGTTGTTCCATTGTGAATAAAAGTAATATGCTTATCTTCAGTGGGGAAACCTCAAACTTCTTCCAATCGACTTCTTAACCCCGCTTCTTTAAGGTATTTATACTAGTGATTGTGAAAATAGCGCCCCCTTCACTTCCGGAATGCAATAGTCCCATTTCCATAGAAGGTATGAGACTGACAGTGGTTCGTCCCCGCCCCTTTCTGTTTGCTGCAGCGACCTCCTTCTCCCCCTTTCTATTTACTGCAGATAGGTCCTTCTCGCGTGCCGCCTGATCTGAACAGAACACTTCCTGTTCAGACAGTTTTATAAGTTGGCCAACTGTGTCTGTTTGCAAGACCGGGTTCTGAGGTACCTCATACATTATTTATGGGGAGGTAAGTTAAACCCAATTTCTTTTCAAATAAGTGTTTGGCTAAGGAAGGAGGGCTTTCAATATGACAAATTTAAGAGGAAAAAATATGTACCGGCATTCAGAATTAGTCTTATATTTAGAATCACCTCATAATGGTAGTTATTCGTCTTCGTAGCTGAAAGAGATGCGATGGTGTTGAAGCAGAAGGCGATTGTGACTCGCTGTTTGTGGTGTGTTAAACTAATAACAATAGACTTTTGTCTAATGTTATGGTTCTTATAATCGTCTTCCACGTCAGTTTATCCGATTAAAAAATACTCCAAGTATAGCCACGTCCAGTATTTTCCATTCCAATTCATCTTCTCCCTCCGGTAGTCGATTAATAGAAATAAAAAAAATATAATGAAAACGCCACTCATCCCCACTTTGGCATTACTGTCTGGGTTTAATCAAGAGCATGTGGGTTGAAGTGGATGTGGTATCGTCAACAGATTGCTCGGTACTCCTCGGTACCACTGCATGTCTCCCTTTCTGTCGATTTTCAACTGCATCACATTCGCGTGTTTCAATATCTCATCTCCCTTTCTGTTCATTTTCAACTGTGTCGCGTGGCTCATTTGACATTCTGCCTGCTGAAACAAAATGGCTCACACTAGTCTGCAGGAAAAAGGGGAGACACAGGTTCGGTGGATGAAGTGACCATCTTATTGGAAATGTATGTGTCCCTGACGGTGATGCGAACACACCAGCAAAATCCTTTTGCAACATAAGCGATGCTACGAGGACGTACACCTGTCAAGGTTTGGACTGTAGAATATGGAAATTGTTGCGCCACACCCTCCTCCCCCCAGGCAGCCATCAGAGCGAGGGACGGTGTGGTTGGGAGGAGAGGGTGTGGTTAAAGGTAACGTTAACCACACCCAATTAATTTATTGTTAATTTATTTAACAATAAATTAAATGTTGAGCAATTATGCTCAACTTTGCATAAATATCATACCTTGCCGAAATCTTAAGAATCCTGGCATGATTCTAACACAAACCTGCGCAGCTCTGCACAGCAGCATGTCTCCACCGCAGCAGTACAGGTGTAGAAGCAGGTGTTAAAGTAACGCCTGCGGCTCAGTTACCTTTGAAAGTGGCTCAGAAAAACACGTTAAGGCATGTTAACAAAATCTAAGGTGAAAATATTAATATGGGAACACACCGTTGTTGCTGCTATTGCAGTGGGGTTGTAATTAAAATCAAATGTAGATAAGAGAGATTCGCCGACGTTTTTGTCCTTCACGCTATTCCTTGAAAGTTTCCTTTTGATAACATGTCATTTTTATTTTGTGTAAAGGTCAATGTTGGCACATATCCTAAAAATAAACGACCCACCCACAGTTTTCAGTCCGAGTTTAATGGATGCTTTGGAATTGTAAATTATGTTTGAAAATGTAATGAATAGCATTGATTATTGGATTGAAGAGGCCGTCAGTAACAAATGCATTATCCAAGTTTCTAAACCAACCCCCTGTTTCCATTCACTTTAAATGTTTAATTCAGAAGTGGGGACTGAAACAAGTTTCTCCTTCAGGGACTATATGAAAACTGCTTCCATGAAGAATGATATTATTTTGGTGGGGGGAAAAATCTGCAGGTGAAAATAACAGAACCCTTCTTCAGTCATGAGTAAACATTTTGCTAAGAGGTTCCAACTTTCCTATTTAGACCCGAATTCAATAGAAAATCACAAAGGAACTCAGTTGTAGCCTCATATTGTCTTGCTGAATGCCTCACTCACCTTAAGCTATCAGATTTATTGTTCAGTAACAACAATAATTTCATGTTTATCGAAATGTTTGTGTGTATTTATCAATATTTTATTTTTAAAAATTTTTATTCGATTACTCAATTAATCACAAAAATAATCAATGGATTACTTGATTACTAGAATATTTGTTTACAATGGCCCTAATATAAATATATAAATGTCATTATAGGTTGTGCACAAGAGTCTTGTTACCAGAATCATCATGGCAGTGGATGTCCCTGGACTTGTGTCTGTCATTATTTTTTATATTTTAATCCTGGGAATTGGAGTGTGGGGGTCTCGAAAAGCCAAGAAAGTGGAGAAGACATGTGCTGGCCCAGCGAGCGAAATCGCCATCATTGGCGGGCGCAACATCAGTGTCCTGGTTGGTGTTTTTACCATGACAGGTAGTCTTTGATTTTAAATATGAAAGGGGTAACTATTGTATATGCTCCATGCTTCTTTTCATGTTTTCCTCTCATCCTCTTATTTTTTTCTTTGCTTTTAGCAACCTGGGTCGGTGGCGGTTACATTATGGGTACCGCTGAGACTGTTTATTCACCTTCAAAAGGTCTTGTCTGGGCACTGGGACCCCCTGCATTTGCTCTAAATTTTTTGCTGAGTAAGTAAACATACCCATCAGTATTACATCTTTATAATGACACACAAGTGAAGGTTAGCATGACTGGCATGAATATATTATCAAACTACTAATAAGAAGGATAATGTTTGAGTGAAGTCTAAATAATTAATTATCCATAGTCCTTTAACTACCCTGATCTGCCATGTATGATTCAAATGCAATGCAGTTTAAGTCTAATTGTTCCTCTGATTGTACAGATCACTTCTCCTGCTTCTTGCAGGAATGTTGCTGCTACAAACAGAGAAGTAATAAACTGGGACCTACACTTACATAAGTCCATAAGTCTTGGTCAAAACCATTAAATGTTATTGTTTTGATTCCAAATGTCAGTGCTTGCAACAAGATTGTGCAATCTGTTAAAATAACGAGCATTAGAAAATTATAATTATGGGTGACTTTAATGGGGAGATTGCTGAAATATAATACTGGGAATCTTCAACCAATTAAAAGAGCCTTGCACTCTCACTCCATAGAGCTTTACTTTGAAGTTTTTTAGTGAAATCCAAAGCAGTAAAATCTGACCAGAGTAGCATTTGGGGTTAAATCTCTTCTTGGTCAATCAGTTTTTACATTGTGAACGGATAGAGGTGGTGGCAATGCTTACGTAGAACTCTAGTAGAACTTAGGAGGATGCATATTTATGTTTTTAAACAGAAGACATGTCTTATAAACTTTTGTTTAAAAACTAAACAAATTTAGCTTTGTGAATGTTGTTTGTCTCTTCATGTTTGGGTTTAGGTGGACTGTTCTTTGCAAGACCTATGAGGTCAAAGCGTTACGTGACAATGCTGGACCCATTTCAGATTCGCTATGGTAACATATTCACTGCAATAATTATGCTTCCTGCTTTGTTCAGTGATGTATTATGGGTTGCCTGCATCCTTGCTGCTTTAGGTAAATAACCCTTTGTCTCTTTCTTTTTGACAAAATGTGTAATTTAAAAACAAGGTAATTCTTAATACTTTCTTGCATAGTTTTTGTGACAATAGTATTGATCATTCTTGTTGTCTGTGTTCAATATTTTGAGGTGCAACTATTCTTAACTTGTAAGAAAAAGTCTAAGTGAATATAATATTGTTGTCAGTTTTAAAAAATTTTGGATTACATTATCTCTAACTAACTATTTTATGATTTTGTTTCAGGTGGCACAATGAGCATAATTCTTGGATTATCTACTGCCCTCTGCATCATCATCTCAGCAGCTGTCTCCATCAGCTACACACTTTTAGGAGGCCTCTACTCAGTTGCATACACTGATATTTTCCAGCTTTGCTTTATTTTTGTGAGCCTGGTAAGAAGCAAAACAAACTATTTTCATATTAGCTTATTTGTATAATAATACATTCTAAGTATTACTATGTAAAAACTGTACACTTTAACTACACAAATTTCCAATAATCCTCCCTAATAGAACTTTTAGTTTCAGAAAATATGAATGAAATTAAAAAGGTCTACAAAGCAAATACAAATTAATTAATAAAGCACAATGCCATTTGATTAATAGAAAGGTGGCATTCCTGATTATATTATTCTTTTTTCTTAAAAACCTGCTTCAGTCAAAGTCAAAGTTTGGCTTTTATTTCTGCAGGTAAGAAATTATACCTGTTCAGATTCCATATAAAATCTCTTTTTATTTTTTCAAGAAAAGTTTTGCACAAAGGCAGCTTTTTGTGGAACAAGTAGATCCTCTGTTCCACCATCTGAAAAGCATTTTGAGATTTGGGGAATTTAGAAAACTTTTCAAAGTTAGCAATGCCACCTCTTACTCTTTAATAAGACATAATATGATGGGCTCTACGTCCCAGTCCTTAGTCAATCTATTAAATATTATAAGTCACTCAGTCTTTTTTAGAGTACTTCTTATGCTCAACACAGAAATACGTAAGGTATTTTGTAATTTTAGAATTCTAGAAGGAATTGAGTTTTAACAGGTATGATGTAAGTTATATTAAATCTACATTTAAAACTGGTGTAACAATTTGTTAATCACAGCATTAAAATAAACCAAAAAGTTCACCAAATACATTTATTTAAAATTTTCACAAGGCCAATTTAAGAATTAAATAAAATTGCTAATAAAATTAATGTAATGTGACGTTGAAATGAATAACTAAAATTACTGAACCAGTATCTTAAAACTCAAGCAACAATGCTATGTCTTAAATTTGCTTTTTATCTCCATTTGTTGTATTGTTATAGTTGCTGCCTGTGACTTAGAGGTGACAAAAGTAAGGTAAATAAAGATAAAAATAAACATAGATTATAGTTTATATGACGGAAAATAGGAAGAGTAGGATTTAGAAATAGTTCAAAGTTTATAGTTAAAATAAAAAATTGGCTTAAAGAAAATTCAATATTGATGCGCTAATCTGACAGTGTTAATTATTTTTACTAAGTCCATGTTTTGTCTTTTTCAGTGGATCTGTGTTCCTTTTATGGTGCTTAGTCCAGCAGTTACTGCCATCTCACAAACATTCCCACTCAACCAAACACATGAACATGCATGGATGGGACACCTGGAGCTGGCAGATGTTGGAATATGGGTTGATGAGATGCTGCTGCTGGTAAAAATAAATAAATAAATAAATAAATAAACAACAACAAAAATAAATTCATACATTTCACTTTAGGTCAAGCAGCTTTGTAGGTGAAATACAAAGAAGTTTAATTTAGACACCAACAAATATACATAGTGCAAGTTAAACAGTAGCTCACTTTTTGAAGACAAAGTATGAGAAGTAATATTTTTTTCCCTTTACAAAATAAAGGGTTTTGTTTTTGATAGATTGACACCAGAGTAAATATTTTTGCATTGAATCCCTTTTACAATAAAGCTATTAAGATGTGCTAAGGCTATGAATGACAGCAGTCAGTGTAGTTTTGCATAAGAAATAAAATATGCTTAATTATAACCCATGCCTTGAGATATATGAAGCATCCCTGGAAATTTATTTGTGACCTTTATTTTATAACTGACAGTATAAATTTGTGATGAAGCTTCCCAAATAGGAAGAGATGGTAATTCAATGTTGATTTATGTTCAAAAAGGTTGATTTTTGGTTAATGTTGACAATTGACAGTGGATCAATTCTAGCCAATTAAATAATGTTGAAGAAATGTTATTGAATCAATGTTTTGTGGTTGAATTCTAATGTTGAATCAATGTATGCTGTTTGTTGAACTGTCTCCTCATCTCGTCTTTTTTGAGCTCTGCGTGAGATCATTTTGTTATTGGACTGGGGTTAATCATGTTTTAAATTAAGCACTTCTGAGGTTAATGGATTGTGCTGCAATGTGTCACCAAAAACATCTACAAGTCATTACATGGAGTTGAGCAATCCATCCCCCCTATTTATATGAGCGGTATGTCCCAACCACACATCCTCTTACCTACTGGCTTGTTTACAGTCTGCTTTAATAAGTTAGAAACACATAAAAGCAGTTTTAACAAATGCTTTAATATGTTTGCAAAAGATGTTGAATTATGATCCAAAAGGTTGAATTTATGGGTAAGGTAAACGATTTATGGTGTGTCAACCATCAGACAATCAAATGTCAAGGTCTAATCCAGTGTTTTTCCAACACTGGTCGTCAAGGCACACATTTTTGGTATTCCCCTGCACACATGATTTCAATTGATGGCTGATTAATTGGGTTTTGCTGAATTGCAGTCATCTGAATGGGATGTGTTGAAGTCGGGGAACATCTAAAACATGCAGGTCAGTTTGCCTTGAGGACCAGGGTTGGGTTAGTTAAATATTGCCAGATGAGGAACCACTATTGCTTCAATAACAGAATCCAGAGCTGGTGTTTAGAGCCATTTCTGTGTTGTAAAGTTGTATCTGAATCAGGCAGACTCTGGCAAATGTGATGGTGAATAAGTCTCAGCTGGTATGCTTCTTTCTCTTTACTGTTTCCCAGCTTGAGGAACAGCAGTCTTGTCTTGTTCGCCTTTATTTTTCAGCTGATCTCTCTCCCAGTGTTGGACCTGAGCACGGATGTTGAGTCGGCATTTAGATTCAGTTTGGTTTGACAAAGTGGAGTCTTTCAAACATTCCTTGATAATTGTAAATTAATTTGGTAAGCTCAATCTGTTTTGTGTTTTACAGGCTTTAGGGGGACTGTCATATCAATCTCTGTACCAAAGAATACTCTCTGCAGCCTCCTCTGCTCAGGCTCAGGTCACCTGTTTTGCTGCTGCTGGGACAGTTTTTATCACAGGAATCCCCTCAGTTGTTATTGGTGCCATGGCGGCAGCAGCAGGTAATTCAGTTGTTTGACTCAGCTGCGTTGTGTCAAACCTCCAGGACACTAGATTGGGAAGACTACAGTTGGAGATCCCAGCTCTAGAACATAGGGGTCAACCTACATCCTTGATGGTCCAGAGGTTGCCATCAAAACCATTTCTGCTTCTACACACTGAAATCAAATATTTAGGATGTTTGCAAAACTTGTCTGTGTCCTCTACACAATTCCCCCTCTATTCTGGAATTTTTGATAAAAAAAAAAAAAAAGATAATTCTAACTGATATATAACAGGGAAAAAAATGTTTGATTTCATAACAGCTAGTAAAGAAAACAATGATTAGATGTCTTTATACAGTGCATATAAGTGTTTTTGGGTTTTTTTTTCCAACTGTATGTATTCCTCTTCTCCCTAAGACTGGAACCAGACTGCATACGGTCTTCCCCCTCCTTTTGAGCGTGGAGATGCAGGGAAGATCTTGCCTCTCGCTCTGCAACATCTCACACCCACCTGGGTGGCAGTGCTCGGCATTGGTTCTATAGCTGCAGCTGTTATGTCCTCCATGGACTCTGTGCTTCTATCCTCTGCGTCCATGTTTACACAAAACGTATACAAGACGACTTTGAGGAAAACGGTGGGTTTATCTCAGTTTGATCCTTCATCAAATGAAGATGTTCAGTTTTTATCATCTGCTATTGTCTTTCCTCCCCTGCAGGCCTCAGAGAGGGAGCTCCAGTGGGTAATCCGTATTGGGGTTCTGGTCGTGGGCCTGGCTGGAACAGGTCTGGCTTTTGGAGATGACAGTGTGGCCGCTCTCTGGTTTTTTAAGTGGAGATCTGCTCTATACTGTGTGATTTTCCCACAGCTGCTTTGTGTTCTCCACTTCCAACGTGCAAACACTTATGGTGCTTTTTCTGGTTTCGTGGTGGGTTTGTTGCTGCGTGGACTGACGGGGAGCCATACTTGGGATCCCTCCTGTTCTCCTGTACCTGGTTGAGGGAGGAGGATAATGTGATCATACAGTACTTTCCTTACAGAACTATTGCCATGTTGTTTTCTGTGGTAAGTATTCTAGCAGTTTCATGTCTGCTGAAGCTGGTTTTTGTTCGCCAACTTATTCCTCATACGTGGGATTTTCTCCAGGTTTTTAAAAAGAAAAATCAGATAGAGGAGGATGAAGCACCTGACTCTAGTGAGGAAATGAACCAAGTTCTCCATACTAAATTTTAATGTAAACCAAAGAATAAGCCTAAACATGCTGCCGATGGTTTTGTGATTTGTCAAGGCAACTCCATCTGTAGTTACCTTTTTATTTTTAAGAAAACTGTTTTGCAGTCATTGAAGAATAAATGGTTCCAATTTCTAGTTTCCAATCACAAACTTCAGTGTATGTTTTAGGCTTTCATGATGTATAGCATGAAAGCCTTCAAAGTAGAAGGAAAGCATAGGTTTTTAAAATTTGTTTTTAGGTTAAATAAAAACCCTAAAGTTATGAAAAGCACTTTTGTTCAGCTAATATGTTGATTCTTTTTTACAAAAAAATCCAGTTTCAGGTCAGTCAGTCTGAACAGAAAGTACCTGCAAACACCAATGTCTGTTTTGATTGAAATTCCCAGTTGGTTTTAGGGCTTATGTTTTTGTTAACTGAACCACACTAAATTGAGCAGCAAAATTAATTGCATAATTTTATCACAATTAATGCCCTCAGACCCCAAGCCCATTGGAATGAACATGATATTTTTCTGCTTTTAAATCAGTAAGAAAGGAGGAAATTTGCTATTTAAATGATACTTGTTACATATTGGTTTCTTATTAAACAAAAGCAATGAAGTTCAGACTCCTAAATTGACACTGTTGGGCTTTAGGTTTCAGATGAGATGAACATTCTTATGAAACCAGAGAAAGGGAGGAAGTCTTTTCCATCAAAAATATTAATTTATGTTCATAGCAGTCTAGAAAAATAGCTCTCAGCATAAGCTTAAGTATATCCAGTGGTAGTATTTTAAATTTTTTCTATCATTAAATTGCAGGATTTCTTTAAAAGTTGAATGTCCATCCCAATAGACATCAGTTTCGGTATGTTACACAGCGCTTTATTATTCAGTGCTACTGCACAAAGAAAAGAAATCACCTACAAGTATTTTCAAGCCAGTTTCTGAGGTCATACCTATCTTAGAATGTTTTTTCAACTGTGACTTTCTTGAACTGCTTGTACTTGGAGAGATCTGATTATGGGTGCTCAGATATAGGAAATAAGCCATGTGAGAACAGGAGTCAGATAGATGGTAAATTGAGAAGTAAAGCACTTCGAGTTTCTTAAAACGTCTCAACCAGAGGAGTTCAAGCTGTAATGAATCAATGTTTGGTTTTGTCAGTCTTGATGAAATTGTCAGTCTGTACCAAAAAAAAAAAAAAAAAACATTCTCAAAGTACTTCAAGGGTGCTCATCAAAATTTAGAGCTTGCATGAAAATACCCAGCAAGTTGATGGTTTTCCAACTGTTTAACTGTGATCTGTTGTTAAATGATCTAAGCTAAAGACCTGCCTGTTTAGGATTGCTTTTGAATCAGTGTTTCATTGATTATTATGTTTAACAAACATGTTGATTGTTAAACATAACAATGACTCTTTACAAAATGTAATGTTTCAGTTGTTGACTGTGTGTTCAATGAGTTTGTGTTTTTATGATGTAAAGCACTTTTGAAATGCCTTGTTGCTGCTGAGAAGTGCTACACAAATAAGATTTGATTTGGTATGTTCTTATTACTGTACATTCAAAGTAAAAATAATTTTAGATGTCACACACAAAAAGCTCACAATGCTCAAATTGTGTACATAATAATTGTAAGGGTGTTCTCATTTCTATAAACATATTTTTTCTGAACAGTTCACATTTACATTTTCTACTTCCTATTTGGACATTTTATAGTACTGTGCATTGTAACTAATTTTTTTTCTTTCTTTTACTTATTCCTGTTTGTACATTATTGACTTGGTTTGTGACTTTTTTTTTTTTTCGTTTTCCCGGGATCGGTTGAAAATTGTCTGCGTTTTTTGTAACGTGCTTGGTGGAGCAGCAGGGGGCACAACCGAAACACTAACTGGAAACTATGACGGTTATTTTTAAATGGGTTCAGGGTCAGAGACAGTAGTAAAAAGCGATCTAAAAATTAGACTCGTTGGCTGAGTTTCTCTTCTGTTGAAAAAAAAAAAACTATAAGCAAACCTGTATCGGGATGGAGGCATCAGAATGAACACAGTGCGATGTCTCTGCTGTTTGTGTGGGATGAAGGGAGAGTTGGTCGTGCCGTTGAAGCCAGAGATCCATGCCAGATTTTCCTTCACGCCAACAAGGAGGGTTTTCAGTGTCACTTTAGTGTATTCTGTGCATTAAATAACTCAATATTGAAAATGGTTTATATTTTTTTTCCCCAACAAAATTCTCCAAATTTAATCAAGCAATAAAGCTGTAATCCTCCACTTTCCTTTCTACGTAGCAATAGTGTAAAATGGAAATGGACCTACCAGCTATTGCAAAATATAACTGAGTCTTTCTTAAAATAGCTGTCTTTTCAAAAGATACTGAGACTTTGCAAGACGTCTCTGCAATGTGTAAGGTATTACACATCAACATTTGCAGCTCATGTGTATTAATATACAGAAGCTGGCAGCAGAGTTCCCCTTAGAGGAAGAAACCAGTAATATACTCATTGTAGTACAATGCAGAGTATGCTTCTCCTTTTTCTTGAACTGAAGAACATCACAGCTAACAACATTAGCCGTGGTGAAGAATAATTGAAAACCTGTACTGTTTAAAAGAACAGTGGGTCAAACCAAATCCACAAAACCATCATATTTTCTACAAGAAGAGAATGTTGTTGCTCCTTTTTGGGATTTTCCCCTCACCTTCAGTGAACAGCATTATTTTCTACCTAAAGTTTTATATAACCTTTATTTATTCCTTTCTTATCGACTACTATTAGTGGTATTAGAAGATAATATATTCATATGGAAATGTTATAAATAAACAAAAAACAAAGAGCAAAAAACAAACACCTGATCAGGTCCTTATTCATGCAGCAAATGAAGCCAAATTCCTTAGATATAATCTGATTGTTGAAGAAACAATTTCATTCAAAATCTTTTACAGCAAAATGTCTGGTAAGACTTTTTAGATCAATCCGGTTTTTACACACCAATTGACCATTTTTCTAACAGCCAGGTCATTACGAACATTTCATTGTCTTTTTTCACTACTGATGGTAGTGAAAAGAGAAAACTCACGGGGAAAACTTCAGTCAATTAAAACCATTGTCACACCATACTATAAAATCCTCTACCTGCTGACCAGGTTTTACAGTTATTTAAGAAACTGGTTTATGTGATGATGCATAAGAAGTTGAAAGAATGCCTCAAAAGTTTGTTACAATAAAAATAGAAGAAGGTCGTGAAAGGTTGCTTTTGTTTCCTCCTGAGTTTTTATGTGAATAAACAAGAGCTCTGTCAATCAGAGCTGAATTTAAATCTGGGGCTTTCTTGTTCTGTTATGTGTGAAACAAAATCAGTTCTGCATTTGTTGGAGCCTTGTTTCCTGACCAAATAAACTTCTTTTAAATTAGAGGAATGTCCCTTGCCTTCCGATTTTCTCCATTTATTCGGCGTTAAGTTACGCAGCCAGTAGTGGCTGTGGGGCTTCCTCCCACTGTCCAAAAACATGCATGCTGGGTTAATTAGTGGTTCTGAAATGACTTTAAGAGTGAGTGTGTATGAGAGCTGCCCCACCCAAAGTGGTATGAATACCATTTCTACTAATCAGACCAACATTTCTCCCTAACCTTTCAGCAATCTGTGTTTTCTGCACAGCTTGCTTGACACAACCTGGACATCCAGTGAACATCCAGAAAAATAGGGAAGTTTGGCATTATTTGCAAAGCAAAGACACAACACATATTTTTAATGATCTCTGATTCACAAATGTAAATAAAAATGTTAGTTTTGACTTTTAGTCTTTAGTGTTTTGTTAAAAGCTGCCCACTCTGATTCAATTAAGATGAGACGATACGCAATTATAGATGTTATTTTGTGCTTGCAGTTCCAAAGTAGTGCGAGATGATAGGTGAATACTTTACTGACAAAATGCAGCCAATATGAGACAATTTGTCTAGTTCATAATGATAAGATCTTGTCATGCAAAATATGTTTTTTTGGGAAAAAAAAAGCTTTGCAATAAAGCTATTCTGGGGGTACAAAGTCATATATGATTTAATTTGATTGTGTAATTGTGTAACTGAATATTGAGAGTCTCAGAAAACTGGAATATTACAGATGATTAATATATGAATGATATTTTAAACAGAATTGCCAGGTTCATTTCTAAACATTTACTACTCGGTTTTGCCGGCTTTGTATCAATAATTGCATGGCAAGGCATCGTTGCACTTATTAACAATGCCATGCCATTCTTTCATGACAACTCAGTTGTCATGAAAGCCCAGATTACTTTGATGGCTGCCTTCAGGTCATCTGCCTTGTTGGGTCTGGTGTCTCTCATCTTTGCCTTGATAATACTGTGGGTTCCAGGAAAGATCAGTTTGCTTCATAAAACATACAACTTCAACCAGCATGAATTCCAGTCGTCCTCCAGGCTCTAGGAGCTTGATTTCCAAATGGAATTGCAAATTTGACTTCCATCTGGAAAGAGGATTTTTGACCAAACTGCAGCACTCTGTGAGCAGCCAGTTTCTTTAGCAGTGACCTTTGTGGCTTCCTGGCTTGCTGAGGTTGTCAATGGGGAAGATATGGATTCTTCCCCATCATTGTGTTTCCTCCTGACCCAGACTGAGAGAGAAAGCACAATGAAGCAATTGCAGATGCTTTGAGTTTATCACCTGATTAAGGTGTGCTACCATATAATTCAAATATTACACTTTTTCACAATATTCCAATTTTCAGAGACACTGAAGTTTGGTTTTAATTTCAAATGGCCAGAAATAAATTTGAAATATTCAGCTCTATCTGTAACGACTATCTATGGCGATCACTTTTAGAAATAAGAATACAATAGAATCTTTTGACGATATTTTAATATCTCACCACTGTACCTGTGCTGTTTTCCGTTTGGCGCGGTGCTCTTTTGGGATCTGGATCTCGATCCACTCCGGGTTTTCACGACGCTCCCCACTTCATCCGTAAAGCTATGTGTTTTCTGTGTGAGAGACGCCGACTCTTGTTTGGAGCAGCGATTCCACGGAGGGACTGAGACCCGCAACAGCCTGCGCGAACCGAGGGCGAGTCTGAACCGTTTCATCCTCTGGATTTTACGCGCAACCGGACTATTTTTTATTTTATCAATTTTTTTCTGCGTTGTTTTTTCTTTTGTTTGTTTGTTTAGTTGTTTTCACGTTGGCGTGGGGATCAGAGCAGAAACAAAAACGGGGGAAAAGAAAAGAATCACTCGTAAAAAAAGGCAACTGCGTGGCCACGCTCTCCCTCCCACCCCAGCCGAGCTCGTCTAGCTGCACATCCATTCTCTTGCGTGGCACAAGTCTGGTATTTTCTTTCAGCTGTAAACCCAGACTGACGGAGGGGGATCAGTCCGAGAGGAGCGAACGGGAGACATTTGGTTTCCAAACCGAGCCGGGACTGCTCTGCGGGGATCCTACTATATAGCCTGTGCTTGCTGGATGGAATAGGCAAAAACGGTGGAGAGGGGTGGGGGGTTTCATTCATTTTTCAGCCCCTCTCAGCCACCACCCCTGTGGATCTGTCCGTGTGTTGTTGTTTTTTTGTTTGTTTGTTTTTTTTTTTCGCCCTCCTCTTCATCATTCAGCCTTGTTCACGAGTGGAATGCTGTGAACGATTTATTGGGCTGCTTGTGGAATTATAATTAATAATAATAATCATCATCATCATCATCATAATCTAGGCAGACTTGTGTTTTTATTTTCCACGCCAGGCCTTAACACACTGGAGGCGCACTGCTGTTTTTTAAGAAATGGAGAATGAAGATGGGGATTACCATCATTTATCCAGGAAAATCACTGGCCCGCGTGCCACACCAGCCAAAGTGTGCAGTGATCGGCGAAAATAGCAGACTGCATTTTGGGGATTTTTCTTTGCGATCAAAAACGCCTCCCCTCTCCAATCAGATCGCATTTATTTATATTTTTAAGTAGATCTGCACGCACGTTTGGAGGCTGCTAAAGAGTAGTAGCCTTTCGGGCTACAGACATTTATTTTTCCTTTTTTTTTTTTTTTTTTAATTCCTGATTGTATTTTGAATGTGCAGGATCTCTTGCGAGGGGGGCGGACGCGTACGGACCTGCTATTTCGTTTCAGATTTTTTTTTTCGCGTTTTTTGAAAGGAAAATAATGAACGTGGGAGCAGAAACATCGATGGGTAGCCTGACCTTGTTTTGGGGTTTGCTGCTGTTTTTTTCTTCTGTCTGCGTGCGATCCACTCATGGAGAGAGTAAGTATTAGGATGGATGGAGTAAATGCTATTATTTATTCCTCCACTCTCAATATGTCTGAAAGCTTGTAATCTTTGCGAGCAATATAAACAGTTTTTTTTAATGTATCAACAGTGAATAAATTATTACTTTAAGATTATTTTGAATTAAATACGCCAGTGTAGGCTTGGCGCGCGCCTGTTATTGAAGCAGTGTGTTTACACCATGTGTGCCCACATAGATAACCCAAATAACGTAGTATTATTTTATAAGCCCATGCATTCTTCTCAACGTGAACCCAAAGGGAGGAAATCCAACAGCGGCATCCGACGCATTGTTTTGAAGGCGCACAAGTCAGAGGGATGGATCCAGAGAGCAGAGCTGAAGGTTACTACGACCATGTGGCCATTTTGCATTTCGTAGTGCGTCGCTGCGCAAAAACAACAACAACAACAACAAGCCCCCCCACCCCCTCATCAGACAATTCTACTAGCCCTGTTATTTATTTATTTTATATGACTGCAAAAACAGGCGAAGGAAATTACACTTATCTTCCGTTGAAAATTGTATCTGAGAAGCCAGTTATCCTCTTGTTTTTGTGCGTCAGTCAATGAATGTTTAACTCGAGCAGCTTCAGAGCGCAGCTTGTTTTCCATATCGACTTTTAACACTGTGTGCTCTGTGCTAATTAAGCTTAAGAGATGGATGGTGGCTCTCAGTCACAGACATGGGCAATTCTTTTGACTTTGTTATGGAAACATTTTCTAACAGGGTATGCCACACTGGGAAATGGCAAGAAAACGCTGGGGGGGAGTATCACCTATTTTAGGGACGTTTTAGTGATTTCACCTTCTAAGCCATATTTAAACATGAACTTATCCAACGTGTTGCACATTTTTAAGTTCTTCAAGTTGTTGATTCACTTTCTAAAAGCAGGGCTCCACTTTAATCGTAGTTGACTGTTTTTGAGTGATGCAGGGTTCATATGCCATCACTTTTCTTCATGACTTCCATTTTTCCTTCTTTCCTTTTGTCCTTTACTAGTTTCCTTTTTTCCTTGTATCCCTCTTTAATTTCTTCCAACCAATTTTCTTATTTCCTTTCTTGTCTCTACAGGTTATCGCTTCTTTGCTTCTTTATGTTCTTTCTTTCCTACTTTCCCTGGTCCATCTTTTCTGGTCCAGCCTTTCTTCCTTGCTTGTTTTTTTTCCTTGCATGTGTAATTTATTTTTTTCCTGTCTTCCTTCCTCAAGTCCATTTTTACTTCCTTCTTTCTTGTGTTTTTCTTGTGTTCCACATTTTCTTCTTCCTTCTGTTATTCCTCTTTCTTCTTCGATACCTCCATTGTGTTCCAAAAGATTTAAAGCCTCTTCTCTGTAGAAATGTCTTCCATAAAATCATGGTGAACTATAGGTTTTATATTTAAAATTTAAAGGACTTAGTTGAGACTCAAAACGCCTCTATTTCTTGCAGGACGATGCAGAAAACTGGGTGTCTATTCATTTGGGACATGATTTTATTGGTGTAGAGCATTACTTTCAGCTGTATAAGTGATAGCAGTCATCATCTTACTCTTGATTTGCGGCGCCAAAAGGAGACCCGATTTCCAGTGCTGGAAAACACTGTACTATGCTAAAAATAAAACAAAATCATTTAATTGTAATTAAACTATTATGTTAAATTATTTGTCAATTTCTTGCTTTTTGTCTGATCTTAATATGTTCAGTTTCAGGGATACATCGATCAGCTCAGCCTGGCAAACTCTAATCATTGGTTTTCTTTGAGATCCGTCCTGTTAATTTTGCTTTTCTTCCCCTAAGCCCTATTTTAGACAAAAGCAAAAAGTTCACCCCTGCTTCAGTCTTTAAAAAATAAAAATTAAGTCATTGCTGCATGGGAAGCACTGATCAGGCCTCTTCTTGCTCATTCAGATTTTGTTTATTTTTTCCCCCCTTACGTATGTCGTAAAAAAAGAGAAAAAATTAGCTGCAGATTATTTTTTAATTATTAGAGTCAGTGTAGCAAGAAATACGCCGATCAGTATCGTGATGGCCAGTACCAATTTCCAGTTTTGATTGTGGTCTGACACGACAATTCATATTTTTATGACCATTACAATTTTTATTTCTTAATGTATATCTGACAGAAGAAAAATGTGCTCCATTTTTGTTTAGCAAAGAGCAGCCAATACTGAAACAGTGTTCATCAGTACTGTTTATATTTATACAGTTTAACTTCTCTGATAAACATTGTTGAAAATGCAGAAATGCCAAGGAGTGTATTTACCTGGTATTTCAGATTTTTATTAAACTAAAAAGCATATAAGTACATGCTGCTTTATTACCTATGTTTATGGAATCGAAATTGTGTTTTTATTTTGAGTTTTGACGCATTTAATGAAGAAGAAGAAATGTGATGTTCTAGTATCAATCGTAGTCAATCAGGGCAAAACAGGTCTATTACAATCTGATGGACTAATGCGTCAGTGGCTTTCTTTAACTAGTACATTTAGTTGTAATTTTTGAGGCTGCATTTCTCTCTGTTATTAGGACTTCCCTCTTACTTTCACTCATATTTTAAGTTATTACAACAGCAGGCATTATTCATTCATTAAGCACTTCTACGGGTGGATCGTTCTGCCCTCTACGTAGAGATTGTGCTTGTGTCCATAACACAAACACTGCATGTTACCCCGCTGTACCCCATCACATCAATTCCCTTGTTACTTAAAGTGGAAACATCTTTGCATGTGAAGGGGACAGGCAGTATAACCTATATTAGCATCCAAATAGAACAGAAAAAAACATGGTTTCATCCCTGTTGACCAGTGGCCCGACCTTAGCCACGTTCTTTGAACCTCTCTGAGTTCCCTGAAAGGCTTGTGAGTGCAATTGGGAGGTCTCAGAGCGAGGGAGTCGCTCTTAGATCTTGAGCCTCTGTGCTGTATAATACATCAGACCTTCCAGAGCACAGAAACTTCGGTGACAAAAGCCTGCAGAGAATATAAGGAGCCGTGTCACTGATTCACCACTGGTAGATGGTGTTTACTTTACTCGGGCTGGAGAGCCTCAGAATTTCCAGCTGCTGTCATCACTTAGCGGAAAATCACAAACCTCTCAGAGCTCCATTTGGGGTTCAAATTTTTCTGTTCGTTTTGATAATCTGTCCGCACTAATAAAATGTAATTAAGCCCCCTTTTAACTCACCGCAACAGACTTTCCATGCCACAGCTTTCAAGTACGTAGCTGTTTTTTCTTAAAAGAGAGCAGAGAGAGACTGTTGGGAAAATAGTTGGTGTTTGGAAGTCATACATAAAACACTTGCAGGAGACTCGGATTTGGTTTTATTGATTTCAGTTTCTGAGCTGCTCTAAACCTCATCACTTGGCAGCTCCACCTGCAGCTCTTAAACTGTCACCAGCAGCACTGGTGCAGAGGTTGTGAGAGCACAGGCACTCTCTGTCCTGTCTCACGAGGCCACAACGATGTTCCTGTTCCTGTCGCCTTGGAACATTGGATTGGCAAAGACAAATGATCAAGCATCATTGGGAATCGTGTTTGACAAGTACTCTTCTCGTGTCCGACTGGGTTGGGTTTGTTGCGGGTCGGCTCTTCCTTTTTCTGGTAGGGCACGTACCTCAGCTATGACTGCTGTCACTGTCATCCAAGGTGCCCCGTTTTGCCTCGTGACAGTGGTGACATAAGACCTCCACGCTGGCTGGGTGGCCTTCTATCTCTGTGATTACTGTGTATAACTCGGTGTGTTAGTCTGAGTCAGTGGAATGCCCCTGGGTATGAATGTGAAAGTGTGTCACTGGGCTGGTTTGTGAGCATCCAGTGAAAACGCTGTCCCGTAGTTCTTCCGGTCTGCCAGCTGAGGTTTGGTTTGCAAAGCTTTAATCAAACGCAGAATTTCAAGTGGCATGTCAGTGTATTTGTTCAGTTATAGTTTTTCCGTCCAACCGTGTGCGTATCATCATTTGCTGTGGGTTTAATAGCCTGTAGAGTGTTTTACAATTTCTATGATGATTGTAAATGTTAGCTCCTTGATTGCATGCCACCTGTCTTATCAAATAAGTGGTCTGCACATAAAAACGTTCAAGGATAATGCTATCTTGAGATGCAATGATTGTTGTATTCTGGGACAATTTCAGATTCCTCGGCAAAAACATATTGACGTTTCTTTGCTTTCAGATGGAAATCAAATGTTTATAAATTCAAGGGATTATTCAAATTGTTTAAAGTTTTCAATCAAAGAAAACCCAGCAGATTGTTCTGAGTCATTGAGTTGCAGTATTCACTCCATCTTGCTTGCATTGTGTCGTTGAAATGGTTTAAACCTGAAAAACAGCTGTAGAAATGTAGCTAGAGGTTGCCTTAGAGATCATTAATATGATTTCAAAATCTAGCTGTAGAAAATCATGGAGCCACTGCAGTGAGTTAAAGATTGTTGTGGTGTGATCCATATTCTCTGTGTCAGTCAAGACTCTTGCAGCAACATTTTACAAAATGAACCAGAAAAAGTAAACAAAAACATCTAAACATACATATTGTATGTATGTGAAAACAATTAAAATTGACCATCCTACTTTTTATTATTGTTACATTTTTGGCTGTCCTCTATTGGCACATTCTTGCACCAGAAGAGCAGTTGTTGCAGACTCAGTGAATCAACACAGTTTGCTTCGTAGCTTTAAATCTGGACCTATTTCTTTTTACCAAGTTGCACAATAAACTCAGCTTGACCGTCTTTATGACCAGGATCCAATTGGAACGTATCTAATTTACTTTAAATCTGTGTACATCCTTGGATTTAATTCAGCATACATTATTTAAATATGAAATAAGTGTGAACGAGCAAACAGACTTTTCTAAAGTGTTTGAGACGAGTTGCTATATATTTATGCAGTCTATTAAATCACATTAGAAACTTTCATTGATGGTTTGCTTTTGCTCTAATTGCCTGTGATATGATCCATTCACTGACTTGTTTAAGTGAAAAACAAAGTCTTTATACATTTGATCTGGCTGTCACCAGCCAACCTGGATCGGTGCATCTGTACCACAAATCCTTTTGTTGCATCCTATAAGTCAGGGCACCGGTGGTTTGGAGTTGTTGTAATAAGGATAAACGACAAGTAAATTTGTTTATATAGCTCTAGATTAAGGGATCCTGAGTAATTCCATTTGTCTAATTGTTGTAAACTAGCTTATTCTAGGGATTATAACACCTTAATATTTGTTCAATAGCTTGTTTTACTTCATGCTTTTCACAAATAGCTTTTTATCAGGAAAAAAACTTAATATTTATGGGATTTTGCAAAAAATAAAAAAAATTAAAAACTGCCTGAAAGTGCTAAGTAATGTCATAGAAACATAATGAATAGAACAGTTTTTATTTTCTTCATTTTTTCTGATTTCTGTCAACCCACAAGCACCCTTCTCCTTATTGATTTATTATCAAAGCAACTATTTCATAGAAATCAGGTCATTGCAGCTTGTAATGCTGTTCGCCTCCTGCCCTCCTGAGTGAGAGGCAGTCTTTGTTTGGGACTTGTTATGATGAGTGTAGAGTTACTGTTTGGGGTTTCGGTGATATCTGAGCCACAGTGTTTGAAGTTGGGTCCACTGAGGGGAAGTGGCCCACCAGAACACTGGTCAGATGACTTCCAGTATGCGGTGGATTAGAGCCGGTTGATGTGACAGGTGCAAGTTGACGTGACATGCATAACAAGTGCTTTCTGGCTCGATTTCAAGTTAAATTCTTGCTGGTAAATGCAGCAAGGATTACCAGGATAAAATTCCATGGAAGTATATTTAAAAAACAAATATTGATCCAGTGCAGCTATGTACGTGTACAGTGCTTAATTTTAGTGGTGTAGTAATGTAGCCTATTTTGAAATTGAATTTTTGATTTTATAGCACATGACTTGCTTGTTTTTTTTTCATAATTTTTTAATAGCCAAAAAGATAATGTTTTTTGTATTTTCTTTTCTTCTTAATTTTATCATCATCCCAAAAAAGGGGAATGAAAATTGTTACGATATTAAGTCAATATCCTAATCATTGTTCTTCAAGTGAAGTTTTGAAATCTGTTTGCTTTCTAAAATTTTGAGCAAAATATTTGGTTTCATTGCCATGAAGAAGGTGGAATTGCTTGTTTTCTAAACAATATGCAAGACTTCAAAGAATATACATTTAGTTTTCATTTTTTGTTTTTATGTGATTTCTGGCAGCTTTAACAAGGACTACTGTGGATCTAGTGGCCTTGCAGTGTTAGTGATAGATTTGCTCTATTTATTGTTAAAACAAAAGTGACACTAACTCTTACAACTGTAGATTTAATTTTCTTCATGGAATCTTTAAAAGAAAATCTGATACATCTAAATATCTACATATGAAACACTTTCTGGCTCATTAACTACATTTAATAAGTTAAAACTCCAAACATTCTTGGCCCATAAATTGATAAACCAGCAGCATTAACTGTGATTCACTTTTGAGTGAAAATAAGCTACAGGTTAGTGATTCATAATTTTATATATAGAGAAATTATATATAATACACAGTGAATTTGTAAGTGTTGTAGTCGTTAGCGATAAAAAAAAACACTCAGAATTAGTATTAGCAGAGACAGACTGAGTGATGTCTTTTTATGCAACTAAATTAACTTTACAGACCAAACTTTCTTACATGATTAAACATTGATTTAATGTGTTTGATCAAGTTGACTAGAGACCCAGTAAGGGTTTAAAATGTCCTCTGTGTAGGTGTTGTAAATTCTCAAATTTCTGAGGTTAAAAATGACTGCAATGTCATTGAAGAAGAATCTTAGTAAACTTTTCTGGAATTAACAGATCTCCATCTCAGTGTTTCCAGATTGCTCGTTCATTTACTAATTTTTCTCCCATGTTTCATGGTTTTCAATTTCCATGTTTTCAAAATGTTGTGTTTGTAAAAAAACAAAAATAACAAAACACATTGCTTCAACTAAAACATAACTACAAATTTCATAAATAATACAGTTTAACAGTTGAAAAATAAACAAAATATAATATGATCAGGTGGTATGTTTCTTAGAATAATTAAACAAGCAAATGCTGTGAAAGTAATATTTTCCATCTAAGTGCGAAATAAATTTTATTATTTACAAGCCTGGCATGTTCTATGGATTCAGCAAGAGTTGGCTGTTAGAGTCGTGGTTTAATTTTAACGGAGGTGCGCGGGGTCATGTTTGCCTGTGTGTGTGCTGGTGCAGGTGCGCTTGTGTATGTGTTTGCGTGTTGACATCTCCACAGAGGTGAGGGGCAGGGTTTATCAATCATAAACATAAGCTCATGGATCCCGTTACGCTGTGCAGATATGTGTGTTTACTCAGCAGTGTGAAGAGCAAAGAGGCCCAGGAGGAAGAGACGGACACATGCATGCAGGATATCAGTCTGTGTGGACAGGGCGGCTGACATATGCCTTTATGTAATGTAATAACGGTAACTACATTATCTTTAAGTGTTTTTTTGTTGCAACAAGTGGAGTAAGGAAAGCCAGCAGCCTCAGTTGGAGGCAAAATCTTTCTCAAGCTTTTGTGTGAGAAAATGATCGGAATTCCTGCTACTTAACATGCCTAATGGGCAGAATAAGAGCCTCACAAAGAGGAAGGCTGTGTCATTCCTCTCCCTTGTTGTATTCCCATTCCAGCCTCTCTTTTTCAAGAGTCTTCACAACATTCAGAAACGCATTCAGAAGGTAGCAGTTTCTGCTTGCAGGAGTTCTGTACCCGTGTGGCCTCTCCATAGTTTGGCTTGGCTGAAATCTTATCTTCCGCTGGCCAGACGCCCCCTGATTTTATTAATGCCCTCATCAGGAAGTGGAGCCCAGAGCTTCTCTTTACTAACAAACAAATTAGCCTTTGTATTGGAGTGGCTCCACCCCTCCTCCTTCGCTCCCCGGCTGCTGGAGAAGCTGGAAGAAAATTCTCAATGAAACAAAGAAGACATGCAGCTCGATGGCTCACATGTGGAGCCCAGGGGCATTGGTTTTGATTGGATAAGGCAAATACTATTTTCTTCGGGAGTAATTGTTTCCGTTCTAAATTTGGGCAAGTGAAACATCCCACCGGGGGCTAATGTAACCCATTCATCCCCTTCAAAAACAATGTGACTTCTATTTTTAAGCAAAAAGGCTGAAGCAAAGCACATAAAACAGTGATTTTGATGTGTAGATTGAATGCATGTATTTACACAGAAAACATAATTCATGAGAGACTTCCATTATCATTGTTGTGCAAAAAAAAATAAAATAAAAAAATCATTCCATGGGTACAACATTTGTGTTGAACTAAAGCAGCTCAGTTATCTGCTTTTCTCCACAGTATGACAAGGATCAGAGAAATACTTTGAAGACTTTTATTGGACAGGGACTACAGCAGTGTAACTATGGCTGCCTCCTAAGCTTCTGTAAGAACATAACAGGTTTAACCAAAGAGCTCATATGTCAAGGCATTTCCTGTACCAATCACTAAACCTCCTTTCAGACCACAATTAACAATGTTCTCTCTACTATTCACACCTCCACTTAACAGATAAACTACTTATAATGTTTTGTTTGCTGTGAAATAAAGGATAGGTAAATGCGATAGTAATTTAAATGTCCAACATTTAAGCTTAACAGACTAAAGTTGTTGGAATAACTATAAAGAGTTATAAGGAAAAGGTTTTTGCATTAAGTGAATAAATATTGTGTGGGAACTTTGAAAATAGAAGATTTAAGATATAGATTATTTAAAGTGAGAAATTAAGATGGAATAATATAAAACATTTAACATTGATAATTATAATGATAATAAAAAATACTTTGATAAAATGATAAATGTCAAAAAAAGTCAACAGGAAATGTTTAACATCTGGATGTTTATTCTGATTGCGATAGCGACATAATGTAAAATACGACCTAAAATCTGTGCTGGTTTTGTTCCTAGTTATTACAAAGAGTGGTAAAGCGTCATTTATTGGAACAGTACATATGCGAAAGAGTAATGTTACAGAGGCCAGATTTAATTTATAATTTTTCGCTTATAATTTATGGTCTTGTGTTTTTTTTTTCTTCTTTTTTTATATACCACTTTACTTTCTGTGCAATTTCCTTCATTCAAGCACTTTGAAAACACGTGAACAACAAAAACAATTTATAACAGGCAAAAAAAGTAAATTTATGAGTAGAACAGGCATGGGTTGCTTGCTCTAAATGAGATGTAAAACAATTTTAAAAGAATTCAAAGCTCGTGAAAATTTCAGCTAGAATTTTCCCTCTTCTACCTGGTGCTGAGCACTGCAGTCCAGCTGGCTGAAAGAAGGTTGCCACACTTTCCCTTACTTATATGTGACATAACAAGGCTGCTTAGAAAAAAAATCTGGTGACACAAAACATGGACAGTCATTGTGTGGACACTAAATAAGCCCCAGGCCTCCCTCTTATAAAAACTACAGCTGGGAAGCTTAAAATGTCTTGTTAAGCAGCTGACTGCAGCCTGGCCACCAGAGTATCTAGGCCGACTGATTAACCAGCTAATATCAGTTTGTTGCATATGTGTCACTCTATAGAGTGGCATGGCAAAAAGTTGTAATAAGAAGTTTTTTCAGTTTCCACTCTTGTAGCAAGCTGAATGTATTTTGTAAAACATTTAGTTAAAGATTTTTCTTGTTCTTTTACTCAAACCCATTACTCCTTTACAATCTGATAACTACAGCAGATGCATTTTAGATGAGTATATGCTCATTAATAATGGGCAAGATAGCAATACGTGACCTTTCCTAAGTTAACATTCTGATCAGAAAGGAAAATGTGGGTAATTCAGAGTGGCTCTGGATTAACCCACTTCATGTTTTTTCATCTAAAGAAATAATAATAATTGGAACCTATATGTAGTTTTCCATCTGCTTTGCAATTATCCAAAGTAATATTTTAGGAGACACTGATTTAATTACAGTCAGTCGTTCATGGGCCTCCCTTGAAACCACAATTCAAGATTACTAAAACAGTGATGGCTCTTTGTGATGGAACAGATAAAAAAGGAGGCAACCACAAAAGAAGCCTGAATAAGTCATGAGAAGCCATTTACAAGAACTTCAAATAAATTACAACAAAACTTTACTGGAAATGTTTCATCTGAGTAGCTAAGCAAGGTAATAATATTGACATTAAGACACTTTACAAACCGTCTCTCTTCTATGTCTCATATTTACATCAGGAAAACAATGCACCTATTTCCTAAGCAAATTTAAGGAAATTATGGGAAACTCCAAACAGTCCTAGAAAGGCCATCGCTTTCTCAGATGGAAAAGGATACTTTGAAATGGACTTTGATCAATAGACAGCTGTAGTTTTACAAGTAAATATGTTGTAAACCTGGATATCACATCCTCCACACTCAACAAAGGAAAGGAAAAGCACTCTGCAGTAACAGTGGGGTTGCTTTGAAGCACATTTGTGAATAAACCAGTCAGGCTGATCCATGATGAATTTAAATGTAAGGTTAGAATGATTTGTAGATCATCTGTTTTTGTTTATATTAATGTAGTCGCAGCATTTTTGGAAATAACATTAAAAGAAAAGTCTCTTCATATGGCGAACACGTGTGGATCACTGGCTATGCCTGGGAAACTGGATGATGTCACTACATTAAATCTATATCTCAAAAGTTTATATTGTTGTTGTTGTTATTATGGAACTTCTGGCATGAAGTTTGTCACTGCTTCTCTGTCAAAACTTGTTCACGCATCGCTGCGTGCTTGGAAGGTAGCATCAGAAGTGATCATGTCATAGCCTGGCATCCCTGAGTACAACCAAAGCTAGAATTTGGCTGGCAGATCGAGACAAGTTTAAGGTTTATGGGTAAGGATTATGTTTATTTAAGTGTGAAAGTTCAGATTTGCATTTGATGTAGCGGCACATAGTTACATTTACCAATTACATGTTTACTGGCAGAGCTGATTGTCATCAAAAATAAAAGGTCAATGTGAATGTTGTCAGTGGGCGCTCCCAGCACTGTGGTTTCAAGTGTTGTTTTCCGAGCTCAGAGAATTGGCTCATGTACACATTGAGGTTATCTGAGGTGAAAGACAAAGCATTTTACTGTAAAACACAGGTGCTGTGTTTGAGGTTATACAAAAAAGAAGTTTTGAACCTGTTAACTTGTGCATCTCAGTGGGAAAATAAGTGAGAGTTTCTGTGCTCTGCTAATAGTTTCTTATTACTGAGAACAAACTAACCTTTTTTTACAGAGTGTTGAAAGAGGATGTCCTAGTGCAGCACACAGGCTTCCAGAAAGCGAGAAAACATTCTGTCAGGCTCACTGTCTTGATATAAGGATTATATGCTTCAAGAAGATTGATGAAATTATTATTTTTGGTCAATGAATACATGCTTATTTAAAATCTGGCCAAGTAGCTTTACTACCTTTTTTCAGTGTTTCTGCAAAGGCTGTGAAAATGCAGAATTTTTTTTAAGAATGTTCCAGATCTGGAATGAATGGAAAGACAGATAATTTATACAAATAAAATCATACTACATGGCCTATCCTGTTCCACAGTCATACCTCTTATCTTCCCTCTGTCCATCAATCTGTTGGCTCAGTGTTCATTATCCACTCATCCTTTCATTAGTTCACCATGCAAATATCTATTCATTATCTGTCCTTTCAACCATCTATCCATCCACAATTCAATAAATTGCCTTTAAATAGTTGTTAACTTTGGAGATTTTAATTGTTGAAATAAAATCATGAATAAGGACCCTATTTTCTTTTCTTTTTTTTTGCTACACATGTAGAATGCTTGCAGTTTACCAATAATACTGTTATCAATTCAGAAATGCATTTATCTATTTGTTTTTTTTTTCCCTTTCAGTCTGTAGCCCGAGTATTGACATCCGGAATTACATAAGTGAATTCCAGGCTCTTGAGAACTGCACAGTGTTGGAAGGTTTCCTACAAATCGTTTTAATCAATGAAAAGACAAGCAACATCAACCAAGAGGTCTTCCGCACCCTCAGCTTCCCGAAGCTGACCGTCATCACCGACTATCTGCTGCTGTTCCGCGTTCCTGGCCTGGATAGCCTCAGCACGCTCTTCCCCAACTTGAGCGTCATTCGGGGCCGTAATCTCTTATATGGAAATGCTTTGGTGATCTATGAGATGACCAACCTAAAGGACATTGGCCTTTACAACTTGATGAACATCACCCGTGGGACAGTGCAGATTGAAAAGAACCCAGAGCTCTGTTTCCTGGACACGGTGGACTGGTCTCTGATCATGGACAGCAATGTTAATAATGTTATAACTGGGAACAAGAAGTCGAAGGAGTGTGATGATGTCTGCCCAGGCACAATGGAGGACAGCCCTACATGTCAGAGGACATTGGTCAAAGGCAACAATGACTACCGCTGCTGGACATCGAAGCATTGTCAGAAAGGTAAACCAATTTCTGCTTTTTTAATTAAAGAATGACTTTGATCTTTGAAGTTTACTGCCTTTCAGACATTTTACAATTGCATGGAACTTCAACACTTAATCCAATGAATCAATGTAGAGATTTTCCTTTGTTTTGGTCAGACAGTACAAACATTTTCCTCTTTGTTCGTTGCACAGACCTTTTCTTTAGATCAGGCTATTTATGAAGGAAAGGATGGCGGCAATACACAGCACCAGGTATGAAGGAGACATACTTGGTTGAGGTTAAAGGAGCTCTGCCAAGAAATGAGGTAGTCTAGCAGTCTGGAGCATGTCAGCTAAATATTTGCCAGAGGGACATTTAGAAATTTTTGAAAAAAGGGGTTCATTGAAGGATCTGGGGGAGGGTTGTCCTTGTTGAACTTTAGCCCAGTGGTGGGGTTGGCCACTTTTCATTAAAGTAGTTCAGAAGGAGGTCATATAACAGCAAATAAGGCAAATAGAGATAACATTGATGGACAGTTATGCACACTGATGGCACCCGAACAAGGACAACATATGCTTTAAGTTGAACAAAACTTGCTGAAAGTACATTGAAACTCCTTGTTGCCCAAGGTGATAAATGTGACCACAGGTCTCTGACACTACGTTAGGTTTGACATTGAGTACCACATGTGGAGTCAAAACAGACATGTAGTGCCAAAACTTAAAGATACAGAGATATTCTGTTCTAAAAATATTTATGTAAAAGTATACTCTGCTTTCATTATTTCTCCAAGCTACATAACATGCTTCAATCCATATTAGATTTTGTTTTGCTACACCACCATAATTCAATAAATTTTATTTGAGTCTTATTCGATAGTCTAGTAGTTGCCACTCAGAAGTAAAAGAAAAAATTATTTACAAGTAAACATTTGAAAAAGGATAATACTCAAATGTGTTTCACCCTTTTTACTCTTAATACCCTAAAATAAAGTCAAGTGTAAACAATTACATGTTTTAGTCATCTGCACAGATCCACAACAGTTCAAAGGACAGCTAGTACTCATTCATAGATGAATGGCAAGATTGTTGACTTAAACCCAATACATTGAGGTTTGTAGTTGTTACTTGACAAAAGACGCAGAAGTGTTTGTAAGAAACTATTCGTTAAATAATAGTGGGAATACGTTGCCTCAGATACCAAAGGCCTGAATCATATTTTTCTTTTTTTACTGCCCTTAAGACCTGTGTGCAGCTCCAAGGGTCAGTTTAGATTCACAAACAAACTTGGGGTCTCTGTGGGAACCTGCAGAACAAATAGTGGAAATAAAACCTGCGTCTTTCCCCTTGTGACCACATCTTTCTCTGCAGCGTTTATTGTTTGTCTGTGTTTATTCTTGGACGGGTTTATCTATCGGGAGTTTCCCGCAATGTTATCAGCTGCTCAATTCGTGCACAACTGACCCTGTAAAATAAAAGTGTTTAAATCCCTTTGTGAAAGGAAAAAAAAGTTTCATAAAGACTCTCACATTGTGAATGGCATAGTCACACAATTTCATTCTTTGAAAAGTTGATTATTTTGTGGTGTTTTGCAGAGTTTTTCCTCACACAACAGACCTGAGAGCA
Organism: Poeciliopsis prolifica; assembly: GCF_027474105.1. Taxonomy (NCBI): domain Eukaryota; kingdom Metazoa; phylum Chordata; class Actinopteri; order Cyprinodontiformes; family Poeciliidae; genus Poeciliopsis; species Poeciliopsis prolifica. The sequence goes on along the minus strand of NW_026562376.1, from coordinate 10,028,902 downwards.
GGAGTATTGTTTAGAACAGTTTGCCTCTCTCAAAGGACCTGGCTGAGTTCAGGGTAAACACATTCATCTGGAGAGCCCTGAGGTATCAAGACCGCAGATAAAGGTTTTCAGGAAGCTACACTTTGGATACGAAAAAAACAACAAAAAAAAAAGGTTGGGTGGCATAGAGGCAGTGTGAAGCATTTTTTATGCAATAAGGCAGCAGAATGAAGCTAAAATCAAACTGGGTTGTGCTTTAATATGTTAGAATTTGTGTTGGGATTTTTTTTTTTTTTTTTTAGGTATGGTGTGTTTTCTTGGAACTTTCCCTCTGTAGAGCGCTCTTCTCCCCTCTCTACCCCTTTGTATAATTGCCTTGTTTTTCTCCGGTACAGATGTTCCTTCAAGGGCATGCAGTGGTTTTCTAGTCAATACAGCCTGGTCTTCTCTTTAATTACACTACATGAGGAGGAGCGCTGTCTGCTAGCTAACTACAGTAGCCTCTGGGGCTTCAAGTTCTCTTCAGAGCTGAAAAAAAAAAAAGTTGTTTTTTTTCTTTCATTTTCTTCTGGTCTTTAGACATTATTGGTTTGTGTTAGATTAGAAAATGTTAATGGTAATGTGGAGCTGAGGGGAATATTCCAGGTTAATGTTAGAAGAAGGTGAGTGGGAGTCAACTAGTTGCTAAATGGGGACTGGAGAAATGGGCAAGCAGTGATGCGGAGAGAGGCCCCTTCTGAGAGGTTCTACACAGGAGGAAGGGCATAAAGGCAAAAATGTCAGACAAATGTCAAGTATACAGACTCAACTGCAGTCTATGAGTGAAAGGCAGTTTTGATAGCTGTTGAGAACAATCTTTCCCTGCTTGTGTTTTCCTCGTTTTTGAAACATCCATTCCTTTAGCTTCAATGCCGTTTCTTTTCCCCACTGTGTCTGTTCATTTTCTTCCTCTCCACTTCACTTAGTCTCATCTCTGATTGTCCTTGTCAGAGGTTCTGCTGGTGTTTCCTGCTCTATTTTCACCTCACTCTTTTCCGCAGGGCTTATCAGAGGCTAACAACCCCGGCTGTCAGATATTTTCACTGTGAACTTGTCAGAGATGTTCTCTCTCTCGCTCTTGTTTGACTGGCCCCTGAATCTTTTAGTGTTTTTCAAAGGACTTAAAAGGAGTATGGCCTGTGTCTGTGTTTTGCCCTCTGCAAAAAATAAAATAAAATAAATAAAAAAGACTTGTGACAGCTAGTCAGATAGGCAGATTGTGTCTTATTATATGCCTGCCCTGCTTCAGGTCTGGTTGGTCTTCATAGCTCCACAGGGAGGCACACATTCTCTGATTCACAAGTTCTCACAGAGCTCACATTTCTTCTTCATGGAATCAAATATTAACTTTTGGTATGCTGGAGGGCACATTCAGTTAAGGCTATCTCATGCAAAAGAATACCAGTTATGTAAAGTTTTTCTTTTCAGTAAGCAGCATGTTTGCATATTAACATACTTTAAGACAATGGAAGCAGAAAACATGCCTGACTCATGACTTGTTCTTGTCTTTTCTGTTCTCCTGATTTCACTACAGCCACATTCAATAAATTAAAACGGGTTCCGATGAGATTTATTTGTCAGATTAAAAGTGGCTTTTTAAAATTACAACCTTTATGGCGGTATCACACATAGTTTTCATGAGACATTCAGAATGCTTATTATTAATTGGTCTGATGTTATATTCTAATCTTAAATGTCATGTTTTAAACAGCTGCAAGTAAGAAATTATCAGCCTTAAAAAAGATTTAAAACATCAGTCTATGTGCAATTAGTTGATATAATGTGTTTTACTTGTGAGCTGTGTTACTAAAATACATAAACTTCTGATTTTTATTTGAATTTATTGAATATGACTGAATATCAGGAGGAGGAAGATACAATTTATTGACCTTGGCTTAATAAGTAGGTTTATTGGAATGAAGCAACTTTCTATCGAATTTTTCATACCGTTGGTTTATTTGTGAACGCGCTGAAGAAATACGTATAGAAGATTCTTAAACTATACATCACCAAAGTGTAACATATTTATTTATGCCAATCAAAATACTACTTGTTATAAGATAACTTATTTTCCTAGACAATGTTATATATATATATATTGGAATATATATATTTATATATTCAACAAGTACACTATTCTGTCTTCGCAGTCGATTGCAAAGTAGACTGATGCATCTCTAGTTATGCAAATTTGTTGTTAAGAAAAAGATAGGTCTTTCACCCCAATTGGAAAGACCTATCTTAGCTGTTTTACATCTTTTGCTGTCCAATGTGTGCAAGAAATGGCTGCAGCTGTAGACCAAAAATTTGTCTCCTTTTTCTTTCAGTTACTTTGCAGTCTTTGAACAAAAATAGAAAATGAAAACCCTTGCATCTAACTTAGCTTCCTTCCCATTGCTAAATTAAAGATGCAGTATGTTAAGACAATGGAAAGAAAGTGGAAAGAAAGTCTCATGATAACATTTGGACACCATTGGGTTGTATATTTATTAATGCAATCTGTTGTATTGCTATAGATAGCAGATCATATGGCAAATAAGTGCCCAGCAGAATTCTTTGGCTGCATCGTGCAAAGGAACTTGTGAGATGTGCCGTGTTGAAAGTGATACCTTAATGCTATGAGGTTCAAAGCCCAAAGTTTGCTGTTTCAAGTTGGAATTCAGAAACCGAAAAAGAACAAAACAAAACAAAACAAAAAAAAACCCAATCAGTATCACAGAAAGATTTCAATGTTTCTTTATGTCCTTATTTAAAGATGCATTTTGAGTTTCAAATGTGGCCCACTCTGCTATTTTTTATTAACACTTTATTAATTAAAAATATTCAGGAAAAAAAAAAACATATTTAAGAAAATATCCCAAATTCCAAATTCTATTCTTGAAAATCGAAAATCTACTGTTAACTTTTATCTCACAAAGAATAAGCTGGATTTCAGTGCTGCTAATTTTTACTTGCTGAAAGCCAGAATGATGTTTACTAATAGAAAATGTATGTTGGATAAAATGTCTCTGCCCCTTTAAGGATATAAGGCAGAAATTCCTCTTGGCTTACTCATTGCACGTGTGAGGGGATAAAGAGGGGGAAATGCACCACACAGGCGGTATGTGAAGACTGTCTGTGCTTGGTCATACAGAAACTGCTTGTGTTCTATTTGCAATTATGAGTAAAAGAGATTGATCTGTGGTCCATTCTTTGTTTTTCTGGACTTGTTGTTCCTTTAAAAGTACCTGGGTGGGCTCAGTTCACAGATAACAGAAGGCTTTAAAATAGTTAGTGGAATCTCTGGACCTTATCAGAGTCCTGCGGTTTCAGGGACAGGAAATTCAAAGGAGCTCAAATTTCAGACTTGTAGTATGGTGCTTTCTTCGGGGCACATCTTGTGCCATGACTCAGTGCCCATACATCCGCTGTTTCTGCTCGCCTGCTTTTGCTTTCATTAAGAAATACTGGGGCTCCAGCATTAATGCTTTAAAGATGGTACAGATGTTGATCAACCTCTGTCACACCTAAATGCAACACACTGTTCCCTGTTCTTTTCTGTATAACTGCAGCTCTGTGGGAAGGAGAAAGGTGTACAGGCATTATTACTGCAAAGACATTTCATTATGGAGACCTTAACTAAGGCGGATTGATACAACTCACCAGCCACAAAAGTCTCGTTCAATTAACTTTTAACCTGCATTCAATTCCATATAATTTAGTTTTATGTAAATAGTTCCAATCACAGATGAAGTAATTTCATGGATTTGTATTGAACAAATATGTTCAGTTTATTCTTAGATCATCCACAAGGAAATTTTGTTTAATTTGGACTTCTGTAAGAAGTGAGGTTTTTGAGCAGGACCCTATCCGAGGTGGACCAACTGCCAAAAATATCAGCAAAAAAAACTAATTTTAGGATTTTCTTTAATAAAATAAATATTCAATAAGCATCAAACTGTGTTTTAAAAAAATATATTCAATGTGAGAATATTTAGCTTTGACCAATTTAAGTGTTTTAGACAGTTGAACTTAAGTAGAATCTTGATTCCTTAAAAAATAACTAAATGGCTCTTTAATTTAGTAATGGGAAGGAAGCAAAGTTAGATGCAAACAACAGTCATTAGCAAGCCATTGTGAACATATATGTATGTATGTATTCATACATATATATGTAACTCTAGCAGACAAATACATGCTCCATCATGCTTCTGCATGTGACACATTTGTCAAATCCAGGGAAAGTCAATTCTAAGTTTCTTTAACCCACAGTCAAGCACATTTATTGCATTGGTTTCTGTGTTTCTTTTTATGTATCTCATCTCCATCCTCTAACCATCCATTCCAGCCATTCCTCTTCAGGGCCTTTGCTGCATGTGTTGCTTCTGGATGCCTTTCAGAAATGATAGAAGTTCGTCATATATTAGCCTTAAACAAAAACCTTCTTCACTGGGTTCTCAGAACATGAGCTCTCTTAAAATAAGGGGGGAACATTGCTCGGTTACAAATAGTTTTTCTCCTTAATTTGTTTTATTGGTTGCATTTGGACTTCCTGAGAGGCTGGGTTGGATATTATTTTTTTCTTGCCCCACACTTCTAATATGTTATATGCTTCTTGTAAATACAGAATTGTAAAATACGAAATTTGTCTTGCTGCTCTCAAGCTGTGTGTGGTGGAAAAATTACAGACACACGTTGACCACTAATACTAACATTTAATGTTGCTAACAGTGTCCTTCCTTTGGCGGGATTAAACTTGTGAGCTGGCACAGTTTTTCCAATTCATGATGACATGGTCGCACAGTGTGTTCTTGTCCATGTCTGAACAGCAGTCTGTATTGTCCATTGATGGCTGGCCTGTGCGAGTTTATCCGACTCATGTCCTCTGTGGCCTATAAAGGTCTTCTCTCAAGGCACCGACAAATTAGCCCCTTTTTTCCAAGGTTTCCTCTCATCAACTCCGTTGACCAAAATAGGACTCGTGTGACTTCTTGCCATCATCCAAAGAGACGGACCGACACACTTGTGCTCTCATCCAGATACACAAGGAAGCCCACTGAATACAGATTTTCCCTTCTGCTTAAAGTACCCAGGTTGTTCCGTTTTAGCGAGATAACTTAGCCTATCACTGTTGGTACTGGATGACTCAAACATGTTACACACACAACCAATGCTTATAAGGCTTACATGCATTCACACATACAGACATTAAAAGAAGACAGAAAGAATGAATAAAGGTATGTAACACGTGAAAAAGACACAACTTTTTCTTCTCCACTTACAATTAATTTGTATAGTTTTAGGTCAGTTTGGAGTACCAACATGATTCCATTAGCAAAATGTTAGTATAATGAGAGATAATTTTTATGAACTTGCAAGTTCATATACATTTCCTTTTTCCTTTCTTTTGCTTGCTTGTTTTGGCTTTTAACTTGTGGTCTTGGTGGCCTTCCACAAGCTTCTCACAATAGTTTTCTGGAAATTTGGCCCCATTCCTCCTGACAAAACTAGTGTAATTGAATCAGGTTTGTAATCCGCTTTGGTCAAACACACCTATTCAACTAAGCTCATGCGTTTCTAGAGGACTGAGATCAGGGCTTTGTGATGGCCACTCCAAAACATTTGACTGGTGTTTTTAAGCCACTTTTTAACTAGCTTGGTGTCATTTGTTCCCAGTCTTGAACTTAACTAATGTCTTGGGATATTGCTTTAATATTTTTCTTTGTTTGGACTCTTCGGCTCTTGTGGCCTTTGTTTGACAGTCAGCACTCACTAACAGGAGTCTCCCGGTCTAAATGGGTAGCAAAGTGACCGTCTAGACATTTTGTTTATATCATCTGCACCTTTGATTCATTTCAGCAAGGACAGTTTACCAAAAGCAAGTGGCTATAAAAAAAGAAAGTACAACATATGGCATTTTGGTTCTCAAATAATGTAACTCCTCAGAGTATTTGAGGAGTTACATTAAAATACATCCACTGCAAATGTTTTTCATGTAAAATGTTATAAGAGTATCTACTTGATGTTACGCTTTTTGACTAGACTCTTTTAAATATGTCTAATGGACATGAATATAAAAGAAAATATCTTTAAAAGTTTCTCGGTATTCTGGCATTTGGCAAAAAAAAAAAAAAACAATTTCTTGAGTCTAACCAGGAGGAATTTACATTACTTTACTGACAGATAATAGGAAAAAAGAGCTATAATTTTAAATAGAATGTATGTAAATATCTGTTTTTATTTTGCCAGCCTTCATGATGTGTAAGTGTGAACGCATTTAAGCTTGTGGAAGATCAAGTTGTGTGTGTAATGTATTTAAGCCACCCATTGCCTCTGGTGATAGGTTGCCTGCTGCTTTCTGGCTGTGCAGTACAGAAGTTGTGACTCATCCTTTACTCTCACCACTCATTCATAAATCTGCATGAATACTATAACTTCCATGTAACACCACCCCTACTCCAGCTCAGGCTGTGTTGTGGCTTCCTCTCTGTCCTGCTTTGCACTGCAGGAAGGGAAGGGTGAAGTCTAGTGCCACCTCTCTGTGATGCCCCCCACAGAGGTGAGAAAGAAGTGTGCCCTCGGCTGCTTCCTGTGCCTCCCCTTGGCACCTAAATGGCACCTCAGACTTGCTGCCTACTCCAGCTCTCTCTCTCTCTCTCTCTCTCTCTGACTCTCTCTCTCTCTTCAGATCAGGCCAGAGCAGCCATTTACTCACAGCTTGGCTGCCTTGGCAGAGACTCCTGGGAGATAATGTGCCATGCCTGCAAGTAAGCTCTGAGAGCATGGGTTAATACCACAGCGGAAAAAAGAAATCTCATGCTGACAAATCTCTCCTGCAGAAGTGAGGATGTCCACTGGCGAGCCGCAGACAGAGGAGAGTATTCTGCTCTGCCAGAATAGTTTGTCAGGTTCACTGAGGTCATTGAAATACTGCTCCTTATTTTCGCCCAGTTATGTTTGTGGTAAAGAGCATCTTTACCACAAACAGCAATGCAACGCATATCAGCATAAACATCGGTATTGGTTGGTTGCTAATAATATTTTGACATATCGCTCTCAGTTACAAAAAGTAAAACTGTACCTGTATTAATATCTGATGTTTACATTTCTTTTTTTCTTTTTTTTTTGCCAGTTTTGAATGCGTTTCAGGAAGGACATGGTAGGTGGTTGATCATGTGGCATTTGATTGTAACAGTGATAGTTATGTCATACAGGATTATTGTTTGTTTAACTGAATCAAGATTATTTATTTTTCCTTTTTGTGTCAAGATTTTGGGCAAATATGCATATTATGTATTAAAATGGTAAATTGACAATCTCTGCAATCTTAATATTGGATGATGGCAACAATCAAAATTTTTAAATCAGTTCATCTCTGCTCTATATTCATTCTTAAAGTTGGTTAAAGGTTTTGTTTTTGGTCAAGGAGTCTCCTGCAGAGAGAACAGCAGTGTGACTACACTGATATTGTGCACAAGGTTGAATTCCAGTAAAGTACAGTGAAGTTTATGGTTGTGACAATGTGAAAAAGGTGAAGGATAAAAACTTTCCTCAACTCAGTTAGTGATGTAATGTGACTGTGTCCTTATCAAATGGTTCTGGTCATAAAAAGGCAGCATCATATAGGGGATACATAAAAATAATGGCTTTGTAGCTTATAGTTATTGTATCTTGTGGCTGCTTAGCAAAGGGTGAATTATACTTTTATTCCTTGTGTCTCTCTGTGTATTTTGGGTTAACTTTTTTCTGTGACAGGCATACTGAACACGCCTCGGCGTGCCAGCAGTGATCTGCTGTCTGTTCTTCTTTGTAGCATGTGCACAATGAGGAGATGAAAGGGCATCATAAAATTACAAAGAAAACCTCATGAATTACACAGCTAGATGAAATGCCTTTGACAACCACGCACTTCCCCTCAAATAGTTTTCTTTTCTGTCCTTTATGCTAGCATGAGGAGTTGCATTATGTTTGCTCCAAGTAAAGTTTGAATTGTGCCAACTTTGTACAAATGGTCCTTCGTGTTGTTTTTACTGTGAATAATTAATAAAGTTACCATGCCCACTCAAGGACGGAAAAAAAAGCAAAGTTTAAAGTTGAAAAACACTTTAATGAAGGCTGAAGAAGTCTTCGTACTATCTAGGTCTGATTAATGTAATGACATGGTAGGTTGGTGGCGGTTCACCATGTTCTTTAGCCATTTATTTTGAAAATAATACGAGAGGACATATCGGACACACATTTTATTTGTAGTACTTATATCAATACACCTCTCAGTCCCACTCCGTGCCGCCTTGTTTGTGTGATGCTTCGTTTATAAACGCTCAGATCGGTGTTTGACATGGCCAGCTTTATTGGTGATTTATGAACAGCCGGAGGCAGCATGAAGAGTGGCGTCTCTTTGTGGGCATATTGAAAAACTGTTTTGTGAAAGACTCCTACGACTCATGTAGAAGTAATCCCTCTGATTCATAATTGCTAACCTACTCAAAATATGTTGTGACATGTTTAACTTTGTGGAGATTCTGTTGTTAGTATTTCATAGTGTTGAAGATATTTCTGTGGATTGGAGCAGACATGCTGCTACCAGCTGTAGATTGATTTGTCCAAAGGATCATTTTCTCCTGGGAACATCTGGGAGGGTTCATTTAGAACGGGTCCCTGGAAACAGATACTTTGTTATAATGGTTGGTCTACTGTGAATAGTAACATAATTAATGATGTTTACTATTGATAATGACCCTTCCATCAATATCATTTTTTTAAACATTTGACTCACTTTCTATTTTTGACGAGTTGTAGCTGTTTTCGTCTCCATTGCTGTGAGCACAACGAATCTTCTGGTTGCTCATGAGTGCGCTGTATACATTAGTTTGTTTTTTGACTCATGTCATTTGTCGTCTGAGCGACACCTTCGAACCAAACATGGCAGATAAAACAACTGATCCACTGCCAAAGCGGTATGGAAGTACTTGAAGTTAGCTCACAATAAACAAGGGTTTGGATGCTCAACACTGCGGAACAGACTTGATGGATGAAGAGATAGGAAAAGAAAGGAAAAGAAAAGAAAGGATAGGATCTCTGGGCTTCTCTGGAACTAGAAAAAAGCAAAACTACTGTGTTTTGTCTCAAAGCTATGAGACACAATGATAAATGTTGAACAATTAGATGTATAAATAGAATAGACATTTCTTTTATTGTCCCCCACTGGGGAAATTCAGGTTGCTGCATTTCAATGTAGGTTTATGCAAAAGATTAGAAAGATAAAAGAAAAGAAAAAACATGTGTTTAAAAAAAAATATACGTACAATAATAATAATAATCATAATCTCAATATATTGCACAAGGTTATAACATGAAAAAAACAGGTAGACATAAAAATATACTGACAATGCAAGGATTGTGCGGATAGAATGATATTTTTCTTAAATTTACATAAGTGTATTGAACATTAAAAAGACAGTTTACAAGACAGTATGCGTGCAGTGCAGGAAAACGTGCAATAGAAGCAGAAATGTTACTTAAAAATGAGTGAAACAGAGTAAAGGTCGGACTGTTCCTGTGCTTGCATGTGTTTATGTGCAGTTGACTAAACAGTTGACTAAAATAAATAAACTTTTTCCTGTTTTTAATCAAATTTAATTTTCCTGTCTGAATTGTCTGACTTAATGACATTTAAACTAGAAACTATTATAAAAACACATGTTTATAACGAGTTCTGGTTATTCTAAAGCTGCAGATTACATAATTACATTTGATAGAAATGATGTACGAAAAACAAATTGTTTTTTTATTTGAACTAGCAATCATCCCCAAACTAAGGCCTATTTTTCTTTTTCTCGTTCAGTCCCATTATGTCTGACATTAAAATTATTTTAGGATTGTCGCAAATCTTAATAAACATTTTCTTCTGGTAAAGATGGAAAAAATTGTAAATGTAAACAATTATTGTAATAAAAAATGTGTATATATTTTTATACCACTGTGACTTTCTACAATATCGTAGATATAATAGTCCTTGTCCTCGGTGTTAATTTACTAACATGGGGTGCTGTTCCGTTAGTCTCGTATGTCTGCTCTCTGTCAGTAACAATAATAATGACCTTGAGCCTCTCCTTCTCTGTTTATCTTGTTTGGGTGGGATTTTGAAGGCCGGCGTAGCTGTCAGCGCGCGGCCTAACAGGCACAGGTGGCTGAGTCTGCTCTGACTTCGCCTGCCCTCTTGGCATGGCTCTCTTGGCAGACCAGCAGCTCCTTGGCTGCTCGCCTCAATGGGCCACTCCAACTCTATAATCACCAGTTGGTGCTTTGTTAACATCGGGTTGGCCCACGATGAATTATTGCTCTCAGCTTTGAAATATGGCTCCTCCTGTGGAGGAATCCAATGGAGTGTGAAGTAGCGATCAGAATCTTGCGTATGTCTCTCCCTCTTAGCCACGGACGTAAATACAGTGTCATTCATGACAACTCTCGTGGTGATGACATCTTTCTGGGTCAGTGGTGGACCCCTCATGATTGGCTGCAGTGGATCAGACAAAAAATAAAGTGAATGGAGATGAGGGGGTTAGAGAAGGGCTTGATGAAGACAAACCGTGTCGCACCATGCGGCAGTCAGACAGCAGCTTGTTACTGTGTCAGATAAATATAGAGGTCTCTGGAGCTCCCCTCTGCAGCTCTGTCTTTGCTTGAGAGGAGGGGAAGGCCATGTCACCTGGGAGCTGTCGCTATCCTCATTCATCCTCATTAAATTGGCTTTAGATTTACAGGGCATTAAAGATTTTGCCATCTCTGACGTGACAGATGGGGGTAAAGTAAGGTGACCGGACGATTTTGTTACTCTTGTTCCGTAACCTCCCTAGGCTGCCTGGATGACAGCGCAATGCTGACCCAATAATAAGATCAGCAGAGAGATTTGTTGCTTTGGCAAGCGTTGAGTCTAGACGAGGGATATTGGTAATTTATTTAGATTTTTTTTTTTATCTGATGTGATGCTACAAGAAGCACCAACCTTCACTCCCAATAAACTGGAATGAAAGAGACGAGTCAAAGCAAAATATCTGTCTCTTTTCATTCGCACTTATATAGCTCAACTTGGCAGTTTCCTCAAAAACAGAGACCAGAGAAGGTTTTTCTGCTCAATACTGATATCTGATATTGAGATAGCAAAGTCTATTTGATGTGGGTTATGTGGGTGATGTGGGCATTTACCCTGGGAGTCATTAAAAGATGTCTGGTGTGAAATATCAGATTTGACTGTGTTTTGTGTTACTGTGCATCTTCCTGTGTCAGTCAGGCTCTGCTGATGAAGTAAAAGACAAAAAAGGCTTAATGCGGGTCGGAAGAGAGCAGAGCCACATTGGTACCTTTCATCTCTTCCATCCCCATGAGAAGGCAATGGTTGAAAACCATCCATTCTGAACTGACCCTTCCCACATAAGTACGGTGTGAATCACCCCCACCAGCCTGCTCCTGTTAGTGCATCAGTTACAGAAAACAAAGCTCACTAGGCTTGTTTGTGCTTGACTGTGAATCAGGAACCTGCTCTTTCTCTCTCAGGCGGTCTGAAAAACAGGAAAGGCACTAGCCTCCCGGCTGCATATAAACATTGTCATCACATGTTATTACTCACAATTTTTCAGTTTTACTGTCAGACTTTATTAAGTGCCTGTTTTTTTTTTCCCGTTAACTTTCTGCTTTTCAACGTGTCTACTTCAACATTGGGAGTGAATTAAATGTTTGTCTCGATCTTTAACCCTTGTTAGGCGTTATCCGCTCCTGTGTGCCCTGTTGTTGTTAGCAGATTTCCACAGCAGACATGCACTTGCTTGTTAGAGGGTTGTTGTTACGTTCCATCTACCTGCCTGCATAATATATGGTGTTATCATGCCGACCTTTTAGCTTTCTTGTTCCCTTCCTGTATATGGGATAATGACACAGATCATTCCTGTTCAGGAAATCCCCTCACATTTTGTCCTGCTTTGACTTTCTCCAGCTTGTTTTTTTGTGCCTCTGGTTTCATTTCTGAGATGTATTAAAAATGCCCATCCAGTATGTGTGCAGTAGTGGTGTTAGGTAGACAGAATGTAAAAAGAAGCAAAGACCAATCTGTTATTCCCCGTATTTGTACTGATATTAGTTTTTTTTTTCCAAGTCTTTGAAAACAAGAGCGCTCAGTTTCTCATTTCCTCCTTTTCTGTACTTTTTATTTACTACATGGATAAACTCGTCTGTCTCCTTTTCTGGAATGCAAAACGTTTCTATTGGAAACTTACAAAAGCTGATTTGAGTCTCTGTTTTTAAATATTTACATAACTTTTCTTTTCTCTTTTTTGTTTGAGAGCCAACTCAAAAGGTTGTTTTATTTTTTTTCTTTGCCATTATGGCACAGCCCTCTGTCAACAGCGCCTTTTAAAGGGATGGAGATTGACTCAAAACACCAAGCTTAGTGTTCAGAAAAAAACAAAACCCTACACCACTTATGTCAACCTGAACATCAATTAGCAGCTGGAAAGTGCATGAGCAGACATGTACATCACCCTTTTTCAGTGTATAGTTTTCATACCAATATACTGGATATTTGTGCAGAATCACAGCTCACTAAGTCACATTCATTTAGCAAATTGCAGCATTTTGAAGCTAATATATTTTTGTTAGTCTTCTTTATTCACATGATGCAGTAATTTTCCAAGGCTTGAATCAAAGCATTTTTCAAAACCATTTATTTTCATTTTTGATGAGAATAGCTAATGCGAAGTATTATTCATAAAGTAATAGCAAGCATTTGAAGACCATGTTGCTACATGTACTATGAAGTTGTAATGAATTTTTTCATTGTTTTTATTTTTTCTGCATGTTTTTTTTTAAATATTATTATTATCTTTGGTTTTGATTTTGTTTAGTTTTAGATTTTGTGGTTCCTCTGGTCTTGAATATTTCAGACAAGAAAAGCACAGAGAGAGTGAAGGGGGGAAGATGTGCAGCAAAGGTCCAGTGTTTAGGGAGTCCAAACACTGACCGCTGCACAAAGAAGTGTGAGACTCCATAAATGAGAGAGCAACCTGTTTTTCCTTCTTTCCTTTTTCAGGCATTTTTATTTTTCAAATATAGATTTTTGTATAACTCTTTTTTCCCATTTTTATATATATTTTTCTTACAACTGTCTGTATTTTCTAATCTAATTATGTGTTATAACTAGTGATGTTTCTATTTCGTAAAGGATTGTTTATTCAGTCAGTTTACTTAATCAATCCAGAACAAATTTTATAGGAAATTGCCAAGTATAGTACAATCAATTTAATTTAAAATTATAATCTCAATAAGACGAAGAGAGGTTTATGGTTGCTACTTGACAAATCATGAAAAGATTTGAGCTCTTAATACTTTTATAATGCCTTGTAACTATATATTTTTTCATTTTATTATGTTTCAAGATCTATGTTCTTGATAGTATCGTGAGAAGATCGAAGAGAGTCATTACTATATTCTGGTTTCAGAATATAGTAATGCCGGGAGAGCGTGCTCTTCCCGGCATGCTCTCCGGCGCTGCCATGGAGACAGACACCTCGGCATCCATCACTTAGTGCCTGCGGCTGTCAAGAAAACGCTACACATAAGCGTGTGTTTAAAACCTCTGGCTCTGAGGCAGTGGGAGGAAGCGGCCTCTCGGAACACGGCTTAACAGATCCTCCTCTGCCGCCTTCATTGTCTCTTTTTTTCCCCCGCTTTAAGTACAACATCGGAGATGAAGCCCTTGATTTATGGCGTGAGTAGAAGCTAGGCGGGCTAAGACAGGCCAGCTACTGGAAGCAGAGAATGAGTGTGTGGGGGACTCAAGTCAAGGCCTTGAGCAACAAGGTTTCAAAAATGTCCACACAGTTGCAGGGTCCCATCTTACCACATGGCTAAACTAGGACTCAACTGATCATCTCCGGTTGAAGTACAAACAGAGCAGAGCTGTCAAGCTCTTGAACGTTTTTTCTTGAAACGTGTGTTTGTGTCTGAATAAGCCAACTGGAGTATAGGGCCGCTGTCCGAGCATGAAACACAAGCCAATCCTGCTGGGAAATGTGCTTTTATGTGATTTTTTTTTCTTCTACACTCCTTTCATTTTTTTTCTTCCTGTCAACTAACTGACACACCCATTCCAAGAATCTCTGGTGGTTTTGCTGAACTTTCTCATGTAAATGCTGAACGTCTAAATGGCCCAAATTAACTTTATCATCCTGCAGACTGATTCGGGAAAGAGAGTAGACGAGCCACTTTTGGGAATGTTTTGCAGTCCTAATGTTCGATAGAGGAGGTCTTGCATGTCTGCCTTTGTGGTAAAAAAAAAAAAGAAAAAAAAAGACTGTGTTTGTGTGTAAAGAGGTGGGGCAGTAGGTGGGGCCTGAAGAAACAGCAGCGACTGCTCTTAAGACTGTCGCCTGGACTCTGCCTCTTGGCAGCAAACTTGATCAGCGAAGGAAAATACATGCTCTGCCTTTACAATGCAGGTCTTTGTCTCTGTTCTGCATCGGAACCATCAACTATTTTGGAAATAGTTTCCAGCTTATTAAAACGGTTCCAGACCGTGACTGTTGAACTAGTGAGTTTCCACTTAATGTTTTGGCATCCTTCCCCATCTTTGGTCTGCTGCGGGCATCTTCAGAGAATTAGGCTTTCTGGTAGAAATTTATCTACCGTTGGTGTTTATCTTTCTGTTTTTTGTTAGATTTTCTCCACAATCCCCCTCCTGATGGCCCCTGACTTTGATTAACTGTGAAGATCATAGACTTCTTGCCTCATACCCTTGCTGCCTTGTGTCATTGTTCTGACTAAGCTTCTCTCTTCAACAGAAATGAATTAGGCTTTTTGTGCCAATGGCCACTTACAAGTGCCATTAACAGTTTGCTGGAGTAGTTCTGACTCTATCTAAGCTGAATCACAAAGGATATGTAGCAATTAAACGACATTTGACTCACTGTTAAACCTGTGACCCTGAGTTAAGACTCACATCATTCTCTAAAATTGTCTGTGAATTTGAACTTGCATTAAAAGCTTAAATAGATTTCTTTCATGAGATATTCCTTCATCTGTGTTTTATTTAACCAGATAATATTTCTCTGATATCATTCTTGAATTGATTTCTTGGAGGTAATAGGAGCGTAAAGCCCCCTGTGTTATTAGATCCAGAATCTTTTATTGCTCATCTGAGTAGCCTTTCCTCTCCATTAACTGAGTTTCTCTCTCTTTTTTTGTGCCCGTAAATACTGAATAAATGATCATAAACCTGCTAACTGAGTTTTCTCAAGTGTGATGCTCCCTGAGACTGTACAGCTGTGAGTTCTTGGCAGATCCTCATGATTCGATTCAATTACAGTCGTTCAGAGCAGGATTTGATTCATTTGTGCTGCATCTGCCCTGCTTCCAATGTGTAATAAAACTCCTTTAATTACTTCTGGTATTCATAACCACCTCTGAAAGATCAATAGTGGTCTTTTAAGTTCACAAATATACACATTTTATCTCCTCAACTTGGAGTGGAGTAGAACAGTAGGTATAGTACCTTGCAAATACTTCTTGTACATTATCTTATCTTGTCAAGTTAAATCTACAAACCTCAATATAATTTGTTGCAGTTTTGCATGCTTGATCAACATAAAGGGGCATAAAACTTTGAAGTGAAAAATAAATAATTTGCCATTTTTTTATTTTCAAATAAAAATCTGAATAGTGTGTCATGAATTTGTATTCAATACTACTGACCAGATACTTTGTAAAAACATTTTTTGCTGTAGGGCTTCACAGATATGTTTTATCTGTGAATTTTGCAGATCTTCAGATACATGTAACAATCTTCCTCACAAAATAGCTTGAGCTCAGTGAGACGGGACAGAAAACCCCTGGGAACGAGAATTTTATCACAGTATCACAGTTTAATTGAACTTTCCCTGGGCTATCCTGACTATTCTTTGATGCAAATGTTTTCATTTTAACTTTGATTGTATATTTTTCTGCTGGAAGGGGAACCTGTTTTCCTGTCTTAAGATTTTAATAAGTTTTTTAATGCAAGATTGCCCTGAATTGAACTTCTCCCTGCCTGCTGGCAATTCCACCACCATCATTGTTTTAATCCGGTGTTAAGAAGGATGTGCAGGGTTAGTTTTCCACCTGTGTATTAAAACAGTTGCAGAACTGGAGATAGCCTTAGTTGACATTCTAAATGGCTGTTTACCACAATTGCTGAAGTACTCATGGTTACATAACCTCCTTGCATTTACACAAAATCATTAACAAAGAAATGCATCAAAGACTCAAAATATTAGTTAACAGGAATAATGTGCTTTGATATAAATGGCTGTACTTAAACAAATGAAAGTTGAGCATGCAGATGATTTTGGAAAGGAAATGCAAAATTTTATTAGGTTCATATTTTTCATTCTTCTGATATTTTTAGAGCCTCCATCACCCACTTGTCATTTGATGGTTTACAGGAGCAAGTTCTAAATTCAGCTCAAACTTATCAAAACTGATCAAATTATTACTCACTGCTTTACAGTCTAAACCTGAACACTAGGCTGTCTATCTGTATACACAGCTAACATGAAAATGAGTGTGAATATGTTTGGGCCTGATCATGACCAAATACAGTTACATTTAAAGACCACAAACCCCATGTTTGTAGTGAATCCAAATCCAGTTTTTTGTATTCCTGTAAACAGAGAACAATTCTAAATAGAAAATATTATCCAATGATTCCAGTAACAAAAAAATGTGCAATGATGAGAAAGCTTGTATAATGACTTTTCAGGGTAGTTTCTGTAAGCCAGATCTGGTGTGGCAAACAGCGGATAACTTCATTCATTGTGTTCAAAGAGAAATATTAGCAACTGTTTTCTACATAAAACAGATACAGTTTGTCTGAAATTCTCAGTTGACACCAGCAATTCACTCCTGAATGAAACATTTTTCTATGTCACTTCAAGTCTTTACTTCCAGTCCATCATGTTAAAGAAAAATATGAAATTAGCCGGTTACAATGAAATTTTAATTTTTATAATTTTTTATACATTTTTATTAACATGGTCAACTGTTAATATTTATTTGAAGTTTATTTGCAGAGTGCTGCAAATAAACTTAACGGTTCTTTAACCAGGCATCTTCCAATAAGATAACAGTGACTTTTACTGTCTTTACTTTATTTCTGTAATATTTTGCTGTCATTTTAAGCTAATCCTGCTGACTGAGTTCTCCGTTGACATTGTTTGTTACATGCTAAAGATTCCTCTGGCAATGAGACAGATAAGAAAAATGGATACAATGGTATATTGGAGTGAAGGGTGCTGGAGAACAGGCAATGGGCGGATTCTGGTAAATGAGTCAGTTGATTATTGACTCAGGCTTAATCCATCTCACATATTGTGACAGCGTTGGTATTATTCTCTTGATGATGTCATGTCTGCCTCGTGAAATTCTTGTTCCTGATGCTTGGTAGTTGAAGCTTGTGCAAAACACAGACAGTGCTTTTATAGGACACAGCATGTGGGGGGCGTTGTTCTTTTCACTGTCTGACCCATGCAGGGAGATCTGGAAGAATGCCTATTGTTTCCTCATTCCATGCTTTGTCTGATGAACTCTGGCCTACTCTATAGCGCCCTGAAAAGTTGTTGGCACTAACTGGCTCGCTTTCTTTCACACTGTTTCTCTCAAGAAGGAGGTTTTCTTATCCATCTTCAGATTCTACTAAAAGCAGCTGCTGACCTGGAAGACCATCTCTTGGTGTTGCTCTTTAAGCCTGCTTACTGATAATTAAAATGACTCATCAGTGAGAACAGGATTACTCAACAAAATAACAGCTTCTTCCACAAAACAAGCAAACAAAACAACAACAAAAGAGTAAAACAAGTCCCAAAGATCCCATGCTGACAATT
Source organism: Poeciliopsis prolifica (assembly GCF_027474105.1). Lineage (NCBI taxonomy): Eukaryota > Metazoa > Chordata > Actinopteri > Cyprinodontiformes > Poeciliidae > Poeciliopsis > Poeciliopsis prolifica. The sequence continues at coordinate 10,010,999 of NW_026562376.1, read as the reverse complement.
AGAGCTCTATTTCATAACGCTTTTGCTGTTTTATTTTGCTTTAAAAGTCTATAAATGTTCAAGTACGAATTTGGAACCTTGGTTTCCTTTAAGCTCTTTTGAGCCTGTTTGTGAGTTTAACAGGGGGCTCTACAGGAACAGCCCAAATAAAGAATGTGTGAAGGTACATGAGCTGCTCACACGTCACACTTTCACTAAGCTCCTCCAACATTTGGTGGTCAGCCAATAAAACTCAAGCAAATTAAGTATTTTTAGAAAAATCTGCTTCTTAGTCCTTGTAACCGTGATTAGTGATGTCACGTTTTTCTTCCTTGTTTCTTTCGGTCTTTGATAATATTATTGAGTTGTATTGTAAAAGCTAATACATGCAATAGGACCAGGGATACAGCTAATCTTCTGTGTTACTTTTTGAGCTTTTATGCTCTGACACAATTCCTTCAAGTTTGGACTAGTTACAGTTGAACATGCCAATGGATTGTGTTCACGCTTGGCTTGGGTGTTAAAGAACTGCTGTTATTTTCTGAAGTTAAAATATCACTGAATTAATTCATTTATACTCTATAGTGCACAGTCTATACTAGACTGAGTACTATATACACAATCTAGTATAGATTTATGTAAAAACAAAACAAACACTTGTATATCAAGTGTTTATTTCTTTTAATACAAATGAAGAAAATGTACAGCTAATGAAAACTCAAAATCCATCTACTATAAAGAGTAGACTACTTTTTGAGATTATTACATAAATATATCCATACATTTTTTGTTAGGGTCATGCAATGGCCTGATCAGTCATGGCCAGGACTGCTGAACTAACAGTTGTCCAATGAAAACTCATTAATGTGACTCAAAGTATCCTGGCATCAGAAAATGGCTGTTTAAACTGTACTGTATCCAAGCAAATGGGAAGTTAAGAGCAAGGAAAAAACTTGGTAATAAACGGTGCACCTGCACAGCCTTGAGAGAAATATGGGAGATGGTCTAATCAAAAAACTGATAAGATTCATTAGGTGTGAACTACAGCTGAAAATTAGAACCGTCTTACTTGGGTTAAAGACCAAAAATATCACTGGAATGCTGCTCAGTGTCATGGGAAGTCAATAACTTTTTTTTCTCAGCTTATTTGAGCATTAGCTCAGAATGCAAGATGCACATCCTGTGCCCAAGGCTTGAATTCCAATGTGAAGTTTCCACAGTCAATGAGGTTTTAATTCAAGTCCTTAGAAATTCTAATACGACAATACACCACACCCTAATCCCCCGACACCATTCTTGTGCAAGTCTCAAATCTAATTCCTGATTGTTGTGATGATAAAAAGCTCCTTTAGTTTTAAAAGCACATACCACTTGTGGACACCTGTGGCTGTTTTGACACAGTTATTCATTGACCTGCACATAGCATTACAACTTCACAGCTTACCCACATGCATGCAAACAAAATATGTCTGTGTGAGATAGTCAGATAAGTGTCTTCTCAGTGGGATCCTTTGGCCCGTCTCTGACAGCTGCAGCAATATGAGAACATGGGGTTCACCTCTGACCAAAAACAGCCATGTGCCCAAATGACAAAGTGGGGTTAAGAGTGCACTGCCATGTTCTTTCATGTATTCCACTTGCAAGAATAAATGCTGACTACATTGGGACAAATTGTCCATCAAGGAGTGTGAACTGCCTTAGTTCTTGTTCTCATTTGGAGATAGGCATGCTTGCACTGCTGCAGTCAATGACCCTGGTTATCACATCCTGTGCCCAAGGCTGATCCCTGATCTATCAAAGACAACTAATGGAGTCATTTATCTCTCTGTGAAAATGAGAGGAACAGGGAAGGAAGGAGCCTAAACAAGTGAATTACCAGAGGGGAACTTCATCTGACTTTGTGCATTGTTTCTGTTTTTTTTTTTTTTTTTTTTTTTTGACAGAACTGCAGTGCTGCTCAATTTTTACTTCACACTCTGGTTTGGCAACATAGGAACAAAGAAGATTTCCATTTTTATTCACACAAACCTGCCAAGTATCACAGTGATGTTTCCTTTAGCAATGCAACCATGGCTTCAAATGAAGCTTGACTTGTACCTCAGCCTCTTTGACATGTCATTTTATCAATGATGTCTGTCAAATCTCTAACCACTGAAGTGAACCTTCTTTCATCAGCTACTTATCATTTAATCTACTTCTATCATTGCTTTGCTATATCTAATGAGTGTACTGCTCATTAATCAGCTATTTTGGTTTGATCGGGTGGGATGGGGGTGATCATGTAAAATCAGAATAGTAAAGATCATGTAATAAATTAAAAGATACATGAGACTTAACTTTTTTTTTTCCATTTGCTTCCATACTCAAACTAGATTAAAATGATATGTAATAGTTTAAGTGCACAGAAGTGAAATAGTTGACAGTGTTAATGTAATTAAACGAAAAAAAAAGAATACACATTAGCAACAAGTCAGACAGATACAGAGCTCACTGTCAGAAAGTGCAGTTTTTTTTAGGAAAATAAATGTGTTTTGTTATTTTACAGATTAGATCGACAGAATTTCTGTGGTCATTATTACCCAGCGACAGTAAGCAACAGTAAGCAATCTTCATAAAACAACTGTGTACACCCCTGTTCAACAAGGTGCTCTAAGTACCCTCTTACATAACTGGTTCCGTGAGATAAGAATAGCTTGTTTTCCTTTGTTTTTTCTTTTAGAAAAATGGGGTTCATCAGAGCTTTAAATGAAAGCCGACTTGCTGTGTGCAAGTAGGAATTGAGAATCTAACATCTGTGATTTACGTTCTTGTTGGCAGACGGTACACCATCACTCCATCACATCATTGTGTAAAGATAACACTTCAACCTTGGATACAAACATTCTTTTGGCTTTGTGACAACATTCTCTTTGTGCATCGTTCATATCAATATTGGATACATTTTACCACCTATTCTTAAAGTAAAGAGTTTTACACTCTTTACTTCGAAAATCTTATAGTGGTGGCCTCTAGTCTAAAATAATATCCAAAATTTAGAAGATTAAACATTAGCACTAAAAATATATTTTTTTTACTTCTGCTTGAACCTTGGATAGCTCTGAAGATAAAAATACGCATTTTCATCTTGAGATTTTAATGAGGGAAGCCAAATATTTCCTGATTTCATTTTGGCGGTTGGTGCAGAATATAGGAGGGGTGTTTACTAGCCTCCACTGCACCCTCCCTGAACTGTGTAAGGCATGTGCTCTCAAAGCTTAGGCAGACAGACAGCTGGCCACACAAGCTTAGGAGAGGAGTGGGCTGTCTGGTTACTGACTTAGACCCAGTAGACCCACTTCATTCCTTACTGGTCTGCAGTCCCTGTTTTGATCATGTTGAGGACAGGTTTCCAGGTGCAGGGGCTTTTTTAGTAGAACAGTAGCAACAGATGTTCCAATGAAACCACAGAGGATTTTCATTTTCACACACTGTGCCGAAGCGTGCTCTCCTCAAATCTGTCTGTATTGTTGTCATTGAATGTGACAGGGTGTACTCTGAGGGTACAAGCACCCGTTCCCTCCGGCCATGCCCCTCTACCCTCTATGCATGCTGTTGAGCGGTTGTGTTATGTTGCACGTAGGCTTGTGGAATGCCAGGCCGTTCTCCACTTCCCTCACGGCGGGTGGCCTTAGCGTTGAGAGCCAGCAGAGTGGCTACCGGGAGGGTTCGGTGGGCAGCTCTTGGGGATCAGTGGAATGTGCTTTAGAATGGGTGTTTTTGTGTTTGGGACACAGAAAGGAAGATTACAATTTTGGGGCAATTTATTCTCTACCTTTGAAGAAAGACATACAGATAGATCCATTCTAAGATGCTCTTAGAGGTTAAATAGCCCACAACAACATCAACACACAACCTTAACTAGCACATTTGTTAAATAGACAACACAGTTAATGCCGGATGAGGATGTTTCTTTTATTAGATAATTTAATAACAGGCTATCTATAACTGAACAGTAAAACAGTAGTTTTAAATCATCATTATGAACAAATAGAGAAATGCAAGACTTAGATTGTATCCAATCTGACTTGTTTATCCAATCTGATGATCTTCTTTCAACTGAGATTATTTACATGCATTTCACCACCCTATGCCAACCCTAACTTTTTTCTTTAAATACAAGCCAGCAACTGCTGGTCAACCAGCCAGAGCTTTTTTATTTGAATACTAGCCTTACTGTGGGCATCAGGCATTTTGGAGTTATTTGAGAGCAGACATATAATTATACCATTAGGGTGACGGCAAATATGCATAACAAAATGCAAAAGTCTTATCTTGCTTGTTCTAAGAAACACCAATCTTGGTTTTGGCCTTGGGGGTGCTGCAAATGGCTATGACATCAGTAGCGTACTCTTCTCCTTCGGTCTTCCTTGCATTCGCTGCATGAAGCCATGTCATGGCTATGGTCAAAGCACACGCATGCTGACGTCACACGGGCTGCTTGTGGACTGACGTCAGTGTACAAACTTGAGCTATATCAGGGGGTGAGCAGAGCCCCTAGCCAGTGTGGCTGCTGGGTAGTGCGGTCCACAATGGCTCTTGTTCAGACCTCATGACCCAAAACCGCAACCAACCCATGTGTGGGTGATTTCGCGTGTGTCTTACGTCAACCACTTCATGCCAGCTATATCTAACGCAAAAGCAGATCAAGTGATCAGTATGTAATATCTTAGAATAGCCATCCCTATCTGTATCCCATTAACTGTGCAGAGGGTGGTAGAGCCAGATGTGACAGTATTAAGAGTCACATCCTTGGAAACTGATGGACAGGAAGAGAGATTCTGTCATTTTAGGCTACTTAAAGGGAAACTATTCAGAACTCTCCTCTGTATCCTCCCACACTTTGTCTTCATCTGTACATCTCAGATAGTTCAGCCTAAATATCCATTTATAGATCTTCAAGCAGATCAGTGGGTTCATAGCTGACTTGTGACCAGCTGCTGACTATCCAATTACAGAGGCCTTGACCTCAGTTTGTCAGAAGAGTGCTTTACCTTTCCTGCTCCATCCCACATCCCACGTCTCACCAATGCACTTCCACTCGAGCCAGTGAAACATTTTTATGCAAAGTAAAGTTCCAGAAGCAGATCCATACAGTTATTTCATCTGACCTACATTTTTCCTTTTCACTGTGTGACTTTTTTAAAGTGTTATTCAATTCAGATGTGTTTACTCTTTCCACTGAAATGCCTAGTGGATAGATTTTTTTTTACTAAGAACAAAAATTGTTATTGTTAAAAAAAGTTCGACTTGGACTGATCAGAATTCTGTTTTTATTTCATTCAGGATTGGTTCAGTTCCAATTTCTTTTTAATTATGACACTAAAATGATACATTGCAAATACTTTTTTTCTTGCAGTCATGTATTTTAAAAACAATGGCTTACTTATATTTTAAAACAAAGACAAAACAAATACAAAGCTGGTATTTTATCTGTATTTCACACACTATATTCTATCTATTGCTTTTCTTAAACCTTGTATGAACTGTAGACATGACCCATCATAATCATTTAATTTCTTTTTAAATAGTTGTGTGTTCTCTTTAAACGTGGGACTCACTTTTGTTTGTGTTTCACTCAATAAGAGTTAAGAGTGATGCTGTCAGTAACCTTGTGGCACCTACTGGTGAGAAAAATGTGAGTTTCTGATCTACATATCACTATTTGAAGGAAATCAGAATGAAAACAATTGATTTTGGTCAGTGAATTTCTTAGTACATCTCCCTCTGAACTGTTGGAGGGAATTGCAGTGTCAAAAAAATGACAGCATGAAAGAAGTTACTGGATCTTTGGTATCTGTAAATGCTGCATCCTAAAAATGAAGACATGCCTGGTTTTTGCAGAGAAAACAAAAAGGTGCACAATCCAACAAATCCCTCTATTGGTTTTTCTGCTATAATAATGAGTCATGGAGAAAATACCTTTTCTTTAAAAGGCTGATCGAAATCTTGTCTTTGTCTATCTTATAGTACATATTGCTAATTTTCATATATATATATATATATATATATATATATATATATATATATATATATATATATATAGCAGCACATGAGCACAACCTCTGTTTCATCCCTGCCATCACCTTTCAGTTCACTTTTTTCTCTCACATCTGGATCCAATAGGAGCAGCTTCCTTCTCTAAAGGAGGGACACATATAAATAGCCAGGCAGCCATAACCACACCAAGCAGAGCAGCCTGGATGTTAGTGCATTTGTTTACCGCTAACCCTTCTTTGCACTGCCGGCTAAAGATGCAGCATTTCCCCCTGCCCAAACCCCAGCTCCTGTGTCCCTCAACTCCAAATCAGATGCTTTCATCACCAAGTTGTGGTGCGACTGATGTACATACACTAAAAGTTGAACATGCATCCACACAGCTCCTTTGCCCATCTGTGGAAATTTTGAGTGAAATGAAGCCAGGATAGAAATGCAAGCAAGCAAGTGACCGGAGTACGGCTGGTGGGTGGGCTGACGGTGGCCTGCGTGGGTTGGGACATGTGGGCAGAGGAGAGTGAAAGCAAAATCCTGCTTGTAGCTGAACAACAGTAGTAATCACGTTGCTAGCTCATTGATGATACAACTGGAGCTTAAACAAATCACACACATATGTCTGTGCAGCATGTCGTTGTTTTCTAGCTAAAACATTTGTAATTCATAAATGATACACTGCAAACCATAATGTCCCTTTTTGTATTGATAAACTCTTAACCCCTTTCTTTTAACACCTCTTTTTGGATTAATAAAATTTGTATATTTTACAAAAATGTGAGTGGAAATTGACTTGTTAGGAATTGTTAGGTATGAATACTTTGAGACCTAAAGTATTGATGAATAGCACACACCTAAACGTATGAATTCACACTGATGTCTAAAGGTGGTACCAAAATCCTATGCAAGGATTTAAAAGGTCTCTGGTGAGCCCAATGTGGCCACAATAAACGAGTGTTGCAAATAACTGCAACTCAAAATATAAAATTCTGACAGCCTTCACATCGACAGTGGACTGATAGAGAACCTAATAAAGTAAAACTTCAGTAGGAAAAAACAAATATTTTCTTACTACTCTGCTGATAAACTTTATGCTCACAAACAACAGCTGAGGTCATCTTATCTACTGCCATGGGAGTTATCTGCTTTAGCCTTAGCATAAACTGTGTTGTGTACTCTACCTTCAGTCGAAGTTGAAGCTTTCCTCATATCCACAACAACATCTGTTTCAAAATATGAGGGCCAAAAGTATTTCCAAGATAGAGACTATTTTTGGTGCATGAAAAGAAACCTGGTGTCTTTTACTATTTTCTACTACGGAGTTCAGTAATGACTTCCAGCATAAATGATCTTTGTAGTAAAAGGTTACTGTGACCTTTTCTGCTGTTGACAATGAGTGGACACACATTTTGAATAAGACTTTAAAACAATATGGTTTTAGATTATATCATCATTTATGAAGGTGTATTGATATTGTTCTATACTATCGCTCCATGTGATTTTAGATGAATAACATATTTCAGAAATTCTTAACCTCTTCTGTTTTTTTATGAGAGGACATGGCAGGTGTACATCTTAAGCTTTAAGTAGTTCTTATAATTCTATCAATATACTTACTAAACTATAATAACTAAAATATTGTGGGATATCGCTATCTTTACTTAAAGAACTTCTACCTTCTCACAGTTCCAAGGGTCCAAAGTGAACTGGGGAAAAGGTCTGTTGCAATCGGTTGCTCCATCTGCCTGTAATTAATTGCAAAATGTCTTAGATCTCCACTATTTTGTTGCTCTGATAACATTAGAAGAGTTTTTAGAGAATGTAGAACTAAGTGGATCTAATTGAAGATGCTTGGGTTGCATGTGTCTAAAAACTGCCGCATGCTGCTGTTCTGGCCAGGGCCTTATTCTAAAAGCGATTGTTAACCTCGCCTTTACGCATGCGAGTGTTTCACACGCATGTGAAACATGCTTGCTTTTCATGATGTTATAACAAAAGCCAAGGTGTCGTTCAAGCTCCTCAATTGAAAACTCATTCCAGCCCGAGGCGACCCCAGCTCTTACCTCTCTCTCTCCTTTGTGCTTGTGCCCTCATCTGCTTGGGTGTGCAGGAGGAGGAGTAGGAAGAAGGAGGCGAGTGCACATGTGCGTGAGGGGCAGCTGCAGTTCTTGCTTGAGTGTGTTTTAATTTGTGTACATCAGAAGACGCTGTAGGGGGGTGTGACTGGGGGGACAGATGCACGTCTTTGTCACGTTCAGAAGGACAAACACTGACACCAACTGTTAAGCTATGCTGTGATTTTGAACGTATTGTTTTTGTCCTGTTTGATTGACGTGCTCCTCAAACATAGATTTCAAAATGTTTCTGCATTAGAGGACAAAAAGATCTCTTTTAAGAATGTTATAAACAACAAAAAGGAACCTCATGCCACTTAAAAAAACTTGGCACATGAGTCAGCATGCAAGTCTGTGTGATGTGGTAAAACTGCAGGAACACTGAGTTCGTGTTCAAGGGATAGAACTTGAGAATGTCCCCGTACCCCCTCTCCCTGGCCTCTAAGGAGGAGTCTCCAGCACTTTACTCCTGCCCCCAAACTGCTTTTCGACAGCCTTTTTCTGTCAAACACATAGCTTCAGTTTCTCTCCGAGGCCACCAGGGTATCAGGTTATTGGAGGAAGGCAGAGGGAAGGAAACAAATTGAGGAAGACTGGCACACATGAACAACAGGAATTAGTCAGACACATCTGGGGATAAGATGGACAGAGAAAGAGTGAGAGGGGAAAAAAAAACAAGAAACAAAAGTAGCAAGACCCTCCTGACCCATTGCTGCCCTTGACCCCTCATCCATAAATTCCATGCCAGCAGCTGGAATTGCAAAGCGGCCATTTTATGAATGAGGGTGTGAGGCAGAGTGTTAGGAACGAAGAAGGAAGTAGAGAGGGAGAGGGGAGGCGGGTCAGGTTGTGTTTGGTGCATGTGTGTGGGTGTATAAGACGCGGCTCAGAGGATCTTGTGGTGGAGTTGAGTATATGTGTGTTTAGCTGTGCGAGTGTGTGTATTGTAAGTGCCTCTGATGAAACACTTTGCAGTCTGGAACAAAAGACCAGGTTTTAGTTGTGCTTCCACCTGAGGCTGCATGCACAGCAGCAACCACAGTTTTGCTGTGAGGTCGGTGAGAAAACAGGACGACTTTGACGCTTTGTTTAACGTCTTTGAAGGCTTCAGTGAAGAGACTTCCTGATCCAGCTTTGTGTTGTCATAGTGATATTGTTGTTGTCCCATCACACAAGAAAATCCATTGTTACTTCGTGTTCCAGAGGTTTAATGGAGAAGCTCACGAAACATTTTTCTCTTTCTCCAGCACTAAGATATCCAGGTTGTTCTTATAAATGAAGAGGTTTTTAATTAGATGGGATATGTTTTAGAGTTGTGATTTGTCATCAGAGATAAACTTGGCTTATCTTGCTGGTGATCAGAGGATCGGAAAATTCCTCAGTGGATGTGCCATGTAGCCTGCCAGGTCATAATAGTCACAACACTGTTTAATGTGAACGATGTCATTGAGTCAAGAACTCAAAAGCACTTTTAGATAATCAATTTCAACAACCCCCCAATTTTTTGGTGAATTTTTCTGTGATTCACATTAACTAAAATAGTCATCAGCAGGTCTAAGCAGATTAGAAATTTAGCTGCAAAATTCAGAGTGGTGCCGATACAGCTTGATAAAGCTGCATCCTTAGATGTACGTTTATGTCTACACAGTGCTGGACTTTGCAGTGTTTTGATTCTTGAGGTCACTACATGTATCGTTTGTCTCCTTTTCAAAGGAAGCATAGGGAGGCCTTGAACTGCTTTAACATGTTGATTGTTAGAGTTCATTGTCATCTGTCCAATGTCAATTGTTATGCCCCCCAAAAAATGGTGGCATGGCTGTCCTTCAGTTCCTGTGCATATTTGATTAGCCTGCAGCATCCGTTCCTTCATGCATCTCATTGCTGCAAGGTGCATGAAAGAGGGTCCAAGGAGAAGGGTCAACTCCTTGGTGTCATACACTTTGATTCAATGTATGACACTGTTGTTCAACTATCTTATACCAGTGGATGAATCATTTTGTGAGTTTAGTTAACACACACTGATGTGAGCTTGTTAGATCTGAAGAAGCATTGTTAATTTATTACGAACAGAATTAATCTGATATAAAAGAGGTCAAGGATAGTTCATCCTCTGTCACCATGGCATCCCATCATCTAACTGTTGTCTATGAAGCAGTAGGTAGGAAGTACCATATGTCAGTAAGAGAACACGGGTCATCCAGCTCTAAAGGTAATGAGAGCTGACTCACAGTGACAGTAAAGACAGAAGGGCATTCTGTCACTGCAGCTCAAGGCAGCAAGGATGTCCTTTGTGTTTATTATTCTTCACTGTGCGCATTAGTTCTGCCAGTCACCCTTTTCTCCAATAATTTATGCACACTGGGAGTTGGCAAATCCCCAGTTTTAGGTGAACTGAATTATCCCTACATGTGACATGAATGCTTACAAGCAAAATCAGGCTCAAAATGATCTGGTGCTGTTACTCACTATTATTAAAACACCCAGAATATTATTATTGTTATTATTATTATTATTATTATTATTATTATTATTATTATTATTATTATTATTATTATTATTATTATTATCATTATATCTTGTATGTACATTTTCCTTTTTACCTGTTTTTTTCAAGAATGAAATGAAAAGATAACATGATTTTTTATTATCATTTTATTTTAAATGTGCACTTTTACACATTTAAAAATTTGTCCATTTGTATCCAAGAGAATATTTATATTCAATAAAGACATTACTCTTAATGATCACTAGGAGCCGAATTCCCTATTTTTTTCAGGAGAAACCTTTTAAATGTTTGAATTAAGTTATCAAATGTAGAGTAAACTGAGCTTTTCCTGCCTTCTTGACAGCTTTTTTTCAAAAAACATTTGCCTAACTACTGGGAGCAGAAAAACTGCATTGAAATAGCAGTTTTTTAAAATACATATAACATTATCGTCTTAACATCTTAGTTCTTTTGATATGGATATACATAAGACAAATAAGGGGAAAATTGAGCATTAATATACTAGAACAACAACACATAAATGTGTTTTTTCAGACTTACAGACTTAAATTTTCAAGCTTTTTTTTTAGCAATTCATGTTTTCCTTTGACGTGATTAGCAGCACTAAATGAAGAGCCACAGTGTCTGTATCCTCTGAAGAATGTACAACCTTACCTAATCTGTGAGATTTCCAACATTTTTTTTTTCCAAATCTAGCATTTTCCATGACAACGGTAAAGTAGATAGATTCAAATACAATTCACTTAATTAATCCAAAAGGAAAATGTATGCATTTTCTTTTGTCATGTCTTTAAGTCACTGGCTCTGATGCTGTTATCCCGGCAGATGATGGCCAAAATGATTACACTCTCTCCACAAAACAAAATGTAGGTGATATTCAAGGACCAAAGATTCCTTGGATATCAGAGTTGTGCTCTCTCTCTTGTAACTTAGAGAGTGAATATTTGTAGAAAATATAACTTGCTTTTTAAAAAGCTTCTTACATCTTTGTGCTTATACTGACTATTTGAAGCACCTCACTCATATTGAAATAGATAACATTTAATCCTCTTCATTCAGTAGAACTCTATACCCTGAAAATTGTTCCTGTTTGTTCAAGCTGCCTTCAGCATTCATAGTGAGAAAAAGAAAAAGGAAAAAAAAAAAAATTCTGATTGGCCGGTTGCTGGTCAGGGCCGATTGAGCAAAAACCTTCTCTGATTCTTGACACCAACAAATTTCTTGTGCATCTGTCAACTAAAAAAAACAACCTACTGTTAGTAAAAGCTGTGCTTATATTTGCTATTTATGAAACATAAACCAAGTGTGCTTTTAAATATATCAAGCATCAAAAAGGAAGATAGAAACTGTAAAAACAAACCGAAATAGAAACATGGAACAGAAACCTGGCAGTAGAGTATGTATGCTCATATAAGAATAAATGTAGAATTTCTTCTTTGACAGGAAAACACACGTCACACATTTCTGCAGCCAAAGATAGTGGCTTAACTTCGGTAGTAGTAATATGGTCCAACTTTAGGCAAGTCCAACTGCTCTATTTTTAATCATTTGAAGCTGCTCTTCTCCTCTTTTTGGCTTAGTTTGAAAATGCTATCTGCGTGGTCTCGTATAACGAAAACATTTGCATTACCCAATATATTTTTCATTTTCAACCAAGTTTTCCATTTGGAGACTTTTACAGCAAATTTAAGTTTTAAACAGTTGCTTAAGTGTTTTTTTCTGCTATTTGAAAAAACTCAGAGGAGTGTCTAAAATACTTGTAAAAGGTCTGAGTTGCTAACAAAGACAAAATGTGGAATACATTTCTCTCTCTGAATTTTTGGACCAAAAACAAGTATCTCTGCTTCGTCTTTGCTCGAGTTTTCTGGATCCAACAGCAACAAATTGCCGCAATCACACACACAGAAACGGGGAACTCTCCTCTGAGAGGGGTCATAACAAGAGTAATAGTTGGCCGTGGAAAAAAGCCTAGAGTCAGAGGCGGCACTTTGATGGCTTTCCTTTGAGAGGTAGTTAAAGGATATGGCCTCCTGTTTCCTGTGTTTGCTCCTTCTTGCTGTGTGTGATTGATTGCTCATTGATTGAGCTGTGGGCTCCCATTCCCTCTCTCAGCCAGCTATCTGTCCCCTAACTACATGTAGCTGGTCGATCCATCGCCAGCTGTTGGGAAGCGTGTGACTGTGCGTGTTTATTGGAAGGCAGCCTGGTGGAAATCACTGATCCAACAGGTGTGATTCCTCCTCTTTCCATCAGGTTGTTGTGGAATGGTTTAAAACTGAGGACAAGAAATGTTTAATTCAATATGTATGCCCTTACCCAAGCCACTTAAGGCCACAACCACAGCTGTATAATTAGAGGAGATTTTCTAAGATTGATTTTTAAATCAGTTAGTTATGTTTTTTTTTTTGTTTTGTTTTATTTGGTAACTTATTTTATTTTTCTAAGAAAAAGAGGCTGCTCAGTGATTTAATGGGTAGCACAGTTGCCTTGCAGAGAGAAGGTCCTGAGTTTGGACGGCATCCTGTGTGTGTGTGTGTGTGTGTTGTGTGTGTGTGCGGTGTGTGTGTGTGTGTGTGGTGTGTGTGTGTGTGTGTGTGTGTGTGTGTGTGTGTGTGTGTGTGTGTGTGTGTGTGTGTGTGTGTGTTTTTGCATGAAGTTTTCCTCTATGTATGAATTGGTTCTCTCTTGGTACTCCTGCTTCCTTTCGCAGTCCAAAACATAACTGTTTGGTTAATTGGCTTCTCTAAATTGCCCTTAGATATGAGTGTGTGGATGCATGACTGCATGGTTGTTACCCCAATACGGTCTGGCGGCCCAGTTATCTTTTAATGACTGCTGGAGAAAGGCATTAGCCTTTTCAATCAAATCAAATGCCTTGCTGAAAGGCATTTCAGCCCTTTCAGCAACAGGGCATTTCAAAATGCTTTCCATCACAAAAACACAACAATTCAAAGTCATAGAGCACACAGTCAACAACATTACATTTTATCGTCATTTTACATCAAATTATTGATTAATGTTTCATAATTATGTTTCAAAAGCAACCCTAAACAACTGAGTTAGTCTAGATTTAAAGGAACTCAGTGTTTCAGCTGTTTTGCAGTTTTCTGGATGTTTGTTCCAGATTTGTGGTGCATAGAAGCTGAATACTGGTTCTCCATGTTTGGTTCTGGGCAGAGCAGACCAGAACCAGAAGACCTGAGAGGTCTGAAAGTCTGGTATAACCACAGCTTATCTTTCATGTATTGTGGAGCTAAACCGTTCAGTGATTTTTAAGTATATTATAGTTTATCCTCTGAGCTACAGAGAGCCAGTGTAAGGACTTTAGAACTGGGGTGATGTGCTGTATCTTTTGCATAGGCATTTCACACATGTGCTATTTTGTTCAGTAGAGCTCCACTCTGACCCAAAGATGGGGGAACCAAATCCACAACATGAACTTTCCCAGTAAAACTCCTCTCAGGCCCTCTGTCAGAAAGCCTGTTTATTGGGACTCAAAACTGCTAGTTTTTCTTTATAATAATAGTAATTACTGCTTAGTTTATGTGGTTTATATTTTTGCTGTTGTACATCTGAATGTTGATCCTGTTCCCATATGCTGTGATTCAGAATATGGTCTCCTGTGACATAGCAAAGAGTAAAAGTTTCACTGCATACATACTTATATGTACAGTGATAAAATTGACTACAGAATATTGTATTTCATTAAAACCATGAAACAGAAAACCTCCTCCAGCTGGTTAACTTCCTGATGTCCAGGTTGCTTCAAAGACATTCACAGTCAACAGAAAACCCATAAAATGGCTCTAATAAAAGCTGAAGCTGCAAACAGCAGTGGTATAACAGCTCTCTGCTTCTTCTGGAGTGCAGTAGTATCGTCTTTATGCAGTACTCCACAAATTTGTTTGAGGAATGGTTATTTCTTAAAAAGTGAACGAATGACGTCCTGTTTTCTTTCTTAAAACATGTTAAACTGGTGTTGCTCACTCCGTTGGAGTTCCTGAGTTGTTTTGGAGTTTGTAGCAACAGCAGGGAGTTCAAAGAACACCATGATGTTGTTTGGATGTCCCAGATGACTGAGAAAGAGACACAGAGAGACGAAGAGAGAGAGTTAGGGTTGTCTGCCGCCTTGAGAGAAAGATTGAAAGCCCACTATTTTTAAACTGCCTTTACCCTCTGCCTATGAATGCACCATAATGTTTTACAATGAAGTCCATTGTTTGGGTGTGGGGGAGAAAATGTGGCAATTTTCTTTTGATAATTTTTGTAAGTTTTATGTTTGACATGGTGGGGGATTAGCACTTGATGTGATCAAAGGGGAGCTTGTTCTTTATGCCCATTTACCTGCATCAACATTGGTATTTGTCTTTTCTGGCCTGTGTACTGTTTCCCTCAGTGCTGTGATTCTCATTGAATGATCACACAGGTGGAGTTATTAATTAAATTAATAACTCTTGTGTACCTCACACATTGGACAATGTGTGAGGTACACACATTGTACCTCACAGCTTTTATTGTGCTTTTCTGAACTGCTTTACATCAAATATATCAAACCTGTCCACCCCTTTTTGCCCATCACTCCTGAATCACCTCATGATGATCTGCATTTCCTATCTCGTGTTTCCTCCTGCAGTGCAGGGATGACATTTTGCCTCTAGTGCGTGCCTTGACTCCTCCTTAAGCCGACTAAGAGCTAATCTCTCATGGAGGGATGCGATCATGGACGGAACAGCACTTCTATCTCTTGGCCTCTGAACTTTTCAGACATGAGGACTTATGTGGCAAAAAAAAAAATGATGCAATCCCTTTACAATAACTCCTGCAATTATTTGGAAAATAGAAGTACTGTATCGCTCCTGTCTGGATTTGAATTGGCCTGATTTCTGCAACCATTGGCCCTGGATCCACATGCTTCTCCTAAGGCTCACTGTGATAATGGCTCTCTGTAGAGTAAAAATAAAGGCCACTTTTTGTTTGGCTTCCCGTCAATTCCTCACCAGCGTTGACTAAATACATTGTAAGCTGAATGTGTCAAACTATGAGATTATTTGAATATTTATGTCCAGCGATAGTGTAGTCTCTTATCAAAAGCTGTTACATAATTCATACTCTTGAACTCCAACTGCTCTTAGGAAAACATAGCAGAGGAGTTGGCATCAAAATATGGCACTGTAGAGATTAAGGGCCCGATTTCATCAGTTATTTAGTTTATTTATATGAGACCAGTCTTCAACAGATCATGTTTTGAGGCACTTTACAAACTAGTCATTTCAATTCAGTCATACATAAAATCCAATTGATCCCAGTTATCAAACAGTTCAAATTAATTTCAAAAGATTGCATCGAGTCATTAAGTTACAGCATTCACTCTTCCTGCACAATTACCACATTGTGTCTTTGACTTTACAGCAATTCTTCATGCCAAGTATACATGCTGTAAAATTACAACAACAAAAAAAACTCCCCTTTAACAGGAATAAAGTTCCAGTAGAACGTGGCTCTTTTTTGAAAACGAAAAATGTACACACACACACAGGCCAAACAAAGTATCCCCCATGCTGGTTCACTGAAGTGCTGCTTCATATGTTTTGACACTTTTGTGGTGGAATATGGAGTTACACACTTGGAGCTCAAACAGCACTGCATTTGTTCAGTGCATATGCATCTCAAACCAAAAGGCCACACCAAAAATATGTGGATGGATGGATGTTGTTTCATTCTCTCTCACTCAGACTGAACTTTTTAAGGTAAAAAGGGACAAAACAAAGTGAACATGTATAAGATGGTAAGGCAGAGACAAGCGGTCTTTAGAGAAATAAATGAGGTGGAATAAATAACCTCTTTGCCCATTTTGTAAAGACAATGTTTTAAAAAAGCATTGATAAACGATACAATCATGACATCACCCGCAGACTACAAAGTCCAGGACCATTTAAAGCTCATCAGCTGTCCTGCTTCGTCCATATTGTCTGTCCCCTTTTGCTATTTGTGGAAGTAAAGACAAAAGAAAAACTTTATCCACGCTCTGACACTTTGTTCCATTACTGGCCTCTCCAACTTCTGAACTTTAAATCATGGACCTGTCCAAATCCTGCAGATACCCAACCTCACAGTTTATGCCTGGCTTCTGAAGCCCTTGAGTCCAGCTCATAGTTGTTACTGTAGTTGATCTGCATCTGTCCCAAACCAAATATGGTAGAGATTAGATTGTGGCCTGCAGTTCGTCACTCCTACGGTTTCAGCATTCTGCTGAGTGACTACAGTGTTTGTCTTTGGGGCCAGAAGAGAATTGGAGACTTGCGTCATGGTAAAATCTCATTAACACCATAACTTAGGTTGAAAATACAGAGCTGTGTTCATGCTGTGCTTGTATGTAAAACTTACCAAAAGTTGACATAACTTCCAGTTTATTCAAGAACTTGTAAGCAGTGACTTTTCTTACGCTCAAACCTTTATCCAGATGCATAGTGCTGTTATCTGATTTCTAATAAGGTTAAGCTGTTTCCAAGTTTATGGTTTGCTGTGCTGCGTAGACTTGCTGTTGAATAAAAAGGGACGCTTTAGGTCACTTTGCCTGCACATTTTGTATTCAGATTCAGTCTTTGATGTTAAAAGATCAAATAAAAGCCAGGTCAGTGCTAAATGCTGCCAAGTATTTTTCATCACCAGTCACTCCTCTTTGGCCTTAACATTTTGCATGTTGACAGTGAGAGCTTCATTTATTTACCTGACCATGCAGTTCCTGCAAGTCCTTTTGATGTTTTATCAATAGAGAAAATTGGAACTAGAAACAACATTGAAAAGAAAGAAAATTAAAAATCTCTCATGATTTTGAAAACCTTTTAGTAGTTCCTTGGTGTTGTTTGATGCTGCCAGGGACTCTATCATCAGGTTATTGAACTTTAGCTGGAGTGCCTGTAGAGAAACTTTAAGCTATCACTTTAAAGAGAATAATCTCAATGACTTGTAGTGGTTGTTAACTCTTTGCATCTCAGTAAATCAAATTATCATTATGAAGCTTTTTGCTGTTATCATTAAAAAGTTAAACACATTATTATGGATTCATTGCACACAGACTGATGTGTTTATCTCTGTTAATTTTTATTATTGAGGCTCCCAGCTAATACGGTTTCTCAGAAAAGTAAAGTACATTAAATAAAATGTTTTAAAAATATATTATTAGTGCAGAAGCTATTGTTTAAACAGTCATTGGGAAGACTAAAACCTATACCCCTCATTACATATAATGCAACACCTGTAGCCTAAGATCTGACTATGTCTGTGTGTGGATCTTGAATCACTGGTTCCAGCTGCAGTTCATGCCATGAATATGCTGTGCGTCACAATCTGGCTAAAGTTACTGTTGTCCATTTTGTATGTGTACCTTCTTCTAACACACTTCTTCTTTCCACTCAACTGTCCATCAATAAACTTTGATACTGACTTTGGTAAGCATACAACTTTTTTAGCAGTAACATTTTGTTGCTTATCCATAGATTATCCATAACTGTCTGCTTGACAAGTTTCGAGTTGCACGACCATAACAAAAAATTCTGCATTTTTATTCATTTTATTTTTGATAATTCAGTAAATTGTAATTGATATTCAAATTTTCTGATAAAATTAATTCAGGCCTTTATTAGTTGTAATTTCTAATAATCAGAAATAACAAAAATAAGAACTTGTTAATTATTGTCTGTACAATAATTAACTTAAAGTTGTACATTTGGAGTTAAATAATCAAATTAATTATTGTGAGATTTTTTAATTTACAGTCTCGCATTAAATACATTATGTAAAGTACATGAAGCAAAGTACATTATTTCTCCTTACAAGGGTCGTGTACATTTAAATTTCACTTCTCCATAAAAAGCGAAACAACTGTCATGTTCAAGAAAGAACAAGGGAGCAAAAATATATCACTGTGGTCTGTGTGTACCACCAGCCAATCGCTGCTACTTGAGAACATGAAAACTGCATTTAGACAGAAATTACTATGTAAATTGTGTTGGTGGTGCCACTTATCTGGCAACATTTACATATTTAAAGTACATAAAAAAATGTAATTTATTATAAGGATAACAAAAATTTAAAACTGGAATAAATAGTGAGTAAAAAACTCTCCCGCTATTTATTTAAAATTTTGCTTAAGGCAAAATGTTGCTATTTTTATGCACAACTAGGACCTCCTTGAAGTCGATGTTAAAGAAAGATGTGTCATTATAGCTCCAGACGTCGTGCCAGCAGAGAGTATCGGTGCCAGACAGCGTGCCAAGACAAAAACTGGGCAACATTTGTCGCAAAGTTGTACATGATCATTTACAAAAATAGGCCCTGGCATCTGAGCCACCACTATTCGGATGCTCTGACGATTACAGGCTAACTTTTTAAGACAGAGTAAAAATGTAAAACAGAGTGATGCATGTGGTCTCCTGAAACATTTTGTCTGAAACAAGAGGAGCCAAAAAGATGCTTGTTGAAGTTCTGCGGTAGATGAGAAATTAGTGTTTGCTATTAGAGGCTGAAGGTTTCCGCTGAGCTGCTTCACCGCATCTTCAAATATCCGGAACCAAAGGCAAACTGAGCGATAAGTTGTTAATTTTATGTTTTTCTGGAGTGTCGTATTTTTAAGACTCTGCCTATTCTGGAGGTCCTTTTAGCGCTCTCTCATAATTTCCCAACCAGTTACCCATTTAACAGAACAAAAAACAACAACAGCCAAGCTCACACGGTGCTGCCAGGAAACATGCTGCATTTAATAAAGCAAATATCGGAAGTGAGGTATTTTTAAAAAAACATTTTTCAACAAAGGAAACACCTAAAAATATGCAAGGAAAACTTGAAGAACATGTCCTGTTAATAAAACTCTGTTAGCGTGTGGGAGTTGAAGTAGAATAAAATGCTGTCTCATCGCTGAGAAGAAACCGGAAAATTATGTCATATACATATGGCAATACATACAACATTCCTTTTTAAAAGATATTATCATAAGTTAATCATTCATTAAATCATTAGTATGGTTTAAATGTATAGTCAGAAAATGGAAAGATTTGTATGGTCTGTATTTATTGAAAAAAATCATGCAATGTGCGTGTTATAATGACAATGATATCAGCTGTGATTTATCTACATTTCTCTCACTGCTCTCTTTCTCGTGTGTCGCTATAAATCTTTCAAATCCTTATTTACATTTACTATCCCAGGTGCTAAAGTCTGTGTCAGGTGTGAGCATCTATCACAGTAAGACTCCATGCAGCAGTCAAAATACACATCTCTTCGACAAAATGTAAACTTATGAAACAGTGAATATACCAATTTGCAAATATTGCATCCAAAACAGTCCTCAGCTGTTTGGAAACTCTAATATTTTGATGATGATCTATACAGGAACACATTTTGAATCTCTGTACTCTTCTGGTTATTCAGTGTTGATGTTGTTTTGCTAACCAAGGCAGCACCAACACTGAGGGGAAAAGCTGAGAGAACAGCAGTTTCTTGTGACTTCATGCTGCACAGGGTCTACAGCCTGTGTCAATCTTCAAAATAAGTTGGAAAGGTTCCTGGTTTAACAAAGGGTTTTGCGGCCGAGAGCCATCTCAGCTGCAGATAAGACTCCATGGAGAAATGAGCTAAAAGGGAGGTATTTCCAACATGCAAAAGTCAGGTCCGAATAGACTTAAACAGCTTGATCCAATTTGAATTCTCTAATCAGTGCTGAACACAGTCTTTCAGTTTTTACCTGACCAGCTTCTTTACATTATTGTAGATGAGAACAGATTCATTCATTCACAGTGCTATTTGATTTTGCTTAGATTTTAGTGCCAAAGATTATGAGAACATCTGTCAGGATTGTATTCCTCACCATGTTTGGAACAGACTTATTCAAACCAATCTTAGTCACATTTTCCAGTGTTTTAGCAATGCTTTTCTGCAGAGACAAAAGCTCAACATTCTGGCAGATGTAGAGGTGCTGCATACCTTTGCCCTTTTAGTAACTACACTCAATCAACAGCAGCTGCATTCTGGACCAAGCCCTAAGGCCCAAAAGGAAGGTGTGCGTGTTGTTGTTGTTGTGACTGAGCTCAAGTGAGGGGGGGAAATGCCACGCATGCCTGAACACACAGACCAGCACATAGTTGTGTGAAAAACACATTGCTGCTCTTTAGAAGGCACGGGAGTGGAAGAGACTGGGAAACACAGTCACACACATTTCTGTGCACAGTTCATCTCATCTCAGCCAGCTGTCCGCATGAGAAAATCACGTTTCGTTTACGCCTTCCAAATAAAACCCACTCCAGTCAGCAGAACGGTAAATCTGGCTGAACTCGTTCAGGCAGGTGAACGAAGCCCTAAATGTGAAAAACACAATCTTAGATTAAATCAGCCCATCCCAGCACTTGAGACTGTTATCACTGTAGCAGTACTACGAGTCTGTGATGCGGTTTCCCTTTGGCTGTGAGTTGGAGAAAGCATCTTTTTCTTCATTTGTCTGGGCCGATGTGGTTTAAACAAGTGTCTGGAGTGATCCACCAGTGCGGGGGTTGGGGTAGGGGTGCTCCTGGGGAAGATCGGGTTGCCGGATCAGGATGTGGACTTGTGCAGCTCAGGGACTTGGGCTTGGATGGTGATAGGAGTCAGCCCACGATCCTATCTGCAGTAGCGTGTAGTGGGCTTGATGTTTGCTACTGCATGTCTGCTGTGCTACCTCTTCTACTAACGTCGTAACCTGACCTCAGCTTCTTGTTGTCCTCACAGAGCATGTGTGGTGGTCAGCAGAGGGAATAGACTGTGGAAGGGGGGTGAAATGGGGATAAATCTAATCAAGTCTTAATGGACCTATAGGACTGTGAAATTCTATCTTCATCCATACAGATGCTTTTTCTGCTTTTCTTGACACACTTAAATGTTTCAGATCAGGATACAAACTTTAAAATTATATAAAAAAATAAAAAGTACAGTGATTTTGGACCTTCGAAATGCTGGGTATATGTTGGTATAGATTAGGGGTAATGGGTTTGTCTCCAACCTTGAAAGTTTGAAATTCAGAGATGATTAACAAAGAAACACACAAAAGGCTCGGCCCGTTTTACAAAGCTTTAAACATGGAGGCGTCGATAAGTAGTGTGTTCCCTTTGCATCTGGAATAAAACTAATTCAGGATCTGGAGAAAAAAAAAACATAATTCAAACTCAAACTGTAGTGCGATGGTCTGGATTTGCTTTGTGCAGTTGGGCTGTGCTGCTGGACAGTGATTCAAAGCCCAGCAGAACATCTACTTCTGATTAGCTAACTAATTAATGAACCAAAATAAGGATACAAAATGAAGATTTAAAAAGGGCCTATTTAAAGTCTGAACTAAAATCTGATGCTGTGGCTGGCCTTTCCTGCAAGTAAAGCCTGTGACGTGGCTGAATTAAAACAACTCTGCAAAGAAGAGCGGTAACAGTAATGTAAACAAAACTAATTGCTAGTTAGTGCAGTTGTTTATTAGAAGTTGTTTCCATCAAGAGTGACCTGCTACTTAACAGGTTTAGGTAGCAATTACTTTTTCACACAGAGCCGGATTTCTTTGAATTTCTCAACTTAAAACATTTTTTCTCTCTCTATTAACATTTGTTTGATTATCTGAAGCATGTAAGTGTGGTACATAAAGCAAAAAGAGAAGAAATCTTTAGGGGGCTACTATTTATATTTTTGCAAATTAATCACAGCAGTGATATTCCCATTTTTTTTTAAATACTGTATTTTAGTAAATTATCAGTTAAATGTAGATGAATTATCCTGTATTTTATTATAATAGAATAAAATACAGGATACAGGATACGACAAATGAATATTGTCTTTTTACAAATAGAACTAATTAACTAATCCTCTATGGAAATGTCAGCCGTATTTGCAGGAATAACAACATGAAAGCTTGTAGTGGCATGAGCTCGTTGTGACGAACTGTTCAAGGTTTTCCGTAAGTTATGGTTCCTCTGAATCCGTGGAAAAGCAATGCTTAATCACTATGGTTACGACTCCCCCTCCCAACGCCTGCTCAAGAGAGGACTTGTTTACCATCTCTGCTTCAGACTCAATAACATGTCAGTCACTGGGATTAGGACCTCCCCTGCCCGGCCACTATTGGTCCAACACATACCAATCATTTAAACCTAGCTCCTCCCTCTTCTTCTCCTCTGCACTCTCTTCTTTCTCTCTCCCTCACTCCCAGAGTCCCAGTGTGAATAATGAATGACTTCCCAACAGTCTGTCACGCTTCCTACTTACCTTCTATGACACGGGAAAAACATGCTGCGCTTTGACGTGCCACGAAGAATGAAACATTTAATCTTCCATCAGGCCTTTTTTGTGTTTTACTGTGACTGACACCTCTAACTGTTCAGTTCGAGAAAAACTGTGTAATTTCGAGCATCTTTTCTATTTGCACATCACACCTCGCGTGCAGATGTGGCAGTGGCATGCTGGCAGTAAACATGTCGCCAGCATCTACGTGAAAGCAGTGTGTAGCAGACTACTTAAGACAGCATGCACTTAAGCAAACAGGGCATGACTTGAATTTTTATGAGGTGCTTTGCTGCACTGGTATCTTCATCCTTTCATTTGCAGCTATTTCATAGACATATTGCGCACTTCAATTCAACAGCAAGCGAGCAATTCTACATAAACTTTTGGCAGATTGCTCCTTTGTAGCTTCAGAATATGTATTAATACTTCACCTTTGACATAAAGATGTCCTGGACTGGCCGTGCAATATATTGACAACATAATAATAGTAATTAATTCTCACAAAAACAATCAATTAGAAATTAGAATCAATTTAAAGTGAGGACTACTCAACATATCACTAAATTAGAATGTGTATTGATCATAATGCTTAGAAACCAAGATTCATTTGGTTATTATCTTGAATTGTGATGCATTTAAACTTTGCATATTGATAAGATATTCAGTCTGTTGAATGGTGTCTAAACTGATGCCCACATCACATAATGATGAAATGTTGAAAGTAAAAATATCTTTATCTAATGTCATGCATACCTGCTCTAGAGTATTTACTGTTCTTGGTGTAATCAAAGGTAAATGGATATTGTTTATGGAGAACAGATTGCTCTCCTCACACTGTATTAATGTTATCAGAGCAAACGAAATAGAATAACTTTCATATCTTTTACATTTTCCCAGTTTTTCTCAAACATGTAGTTATTACCTGTTTACAGTAAAATATATTGAAGCTTTAATAGTCAGTAAGGTATGTCAGATTTTATCATTGACATTGACTGATGTGACTGTCTGACTGGCATTTTGATCATTTATTTTGTGCATTTTCTTTGATGCACCTTGTATGTAATATACAATAAGCATATTTTTTGAGAAATACAATAAAAACGTTTACAGCGGTTAAGTAATTAGAAATTTCTTGATTTTAATAGCTCCTTGCTTTTCATGCAGGGAAAATGTAAATACTATAAATGCGTCTTTCTCAGTACCCGTTTCACACAGGAAGTTCTTTGGTGGGACACTGCCTCCTACCTCCAGCTCCTGTGTAAATGATCATTGATTTTCAAGTTCATAACGGAACATATGCAAATATGATAGTAGTTTAAATATTTAAAAAATGGCATTTGCAGAAATTTCTATGACGTTTTTGAAACTTAAAGAGTTTTAAAATAGTAGAAGTCTGCTTTGACCTTAAGCCTCTATCTGCATAGCTGCTGGCTATATCCTCCATGGCCAACTAATCAGGATGTACACTTAATAAAGACACTAAGATGCTTATAAGATATATTATTAGTTGCTCTTAGCATAACAAAAATCTCGCTTTGGAAATCCTCAAATATCCCTTTGAGGACATTTTCGGATATTTTCTGTGCAGCACTTTACAATGAGAGAGATTATTCTTTAAAAGTCATTTAAGACAGTCAGAGGCTCCCCAGGAGAGTACATCCCACCAAGTTCACCTCAGGGTCAGACCCTTTAGCACTTCAAGACGCTGTGGAAACCCCAAGAGCTCCATCTCGGACTCTGCAGGACTCAGTTAGCATGTCAGATGTTAAAGTTAATGACAGCAGACTGCCAGAATAAAGCCCCTTTTCTTCAAAAAGAGACAGGTTTGTTAGATTTACAGTTGCATCTGCAAAATATACAGGACTCCTGTGACAGTGTCCAGAGATTAAAGTGTGGATGTTGTTGTAGCAGGTAAAGACCTTATTAAAAGAAGAAATCAAGCAATTGATAGTCGACAGCGTTGGAATCTTGCGATCTGTGCTAAAAAGTCCTATTTTATAAATAAAGAACTCAAGGTTAGTCTGGTAGGCAGTTGGTAAAAAAAAATGTTTCATACTATTTAGCTGGGAGCTAATATTAATTCCTATGGCAACTTATCTAAGTACTCTGTGGCCTCCAACATTTTGGACATTCTTCACATAGTCCTGCCACCTTTTGGGATAACAACCACTGATGTTATAGACTTGTCTGTCCTTCAGTCACTTTCTGCTGCTGGTATATTTACCAGCAGCAGCAAACTGAGTGTGGAGACTTCTCTTGTTTACTATGGATGAAATGTACCCAGTCGATCCTTGTGTCGCAGCGCTCTGGTAAACAGCCGGGGCAAGCTGATGCTTGGGTTTTGGTGTCTGACCTGGCTGTGTTTGCTCAGGGAGAGAGCAGGAGGGAGAGGAGTTGTGTAACTACTGTATGAGGAGAACAACATGCTGAACCTCCCTACCCCCACTCTCCGCAGTTTGACGTATTTGGCTCAGATTATAGTGATGGTTTCTTTTCCCACCGTTTGAGTCTGAGGTCCCATCTTTCAGCATTTTTTTTTTTTTTTTTTTAACACAACACTGTCTGAACTTACACATGGTTGAAACTCAAGCCTTCTGATGCATCATGTTTATTCTTGGCCATCTACTTAGAGAACAACCGGGACGCTGACGTCTACCGTTCAGAGGAACCCCTTGTTAGGAAGTCCCACTTCTTTAAAGAGGTGGAAACCTATAATGACCTGCATAGCTATGTGTAGTGAGCAGAAGTGTGGAAATAGGCCTGCATTAGGAGCATCTATAAATAGGAGATTGTATCCTTGATACCATGGGGTTGTTTGGTTGGGCAGCGAAACCCGGTTGACTTATATGGATTTAAGACAGTGATCCCCCCCACCCACTCCTGCTCCGCTCTCCTTTGGCAGAAGACATGCATGTTTGGAATTTTTCCGCATTGAGGAATCTGTTAAAATGATTCTGAGGGAGCAGACATCCTTTAAGGAGAAGGCTCATTATAGTTTGCTTTGGCTGCCCCCTTTTGGTAGATTTCCAAGAAAATGAACCCCATTCTGTCTTTCTTTTTTTTTTTCCTTCAGCGCTTGCAAATGTGCAACACTACTCTTCCTAAGCTGACCGCACTAACGTCAGCATAGTAATTCCAATCAGATCCCAGCTGTTATGCGAGAGCTAGCATGTGTTGATATCTGATGCTGTTGTTTAAAAAAGAAAAGTCTTTGGCTTTTGCAGTGGATCTAATCCATAATAACTGGACAGCTACCAAACTTGTCAAACTAGTCTTTATCTAACTCAACTTTTAAGACCAAAAAAGACAATAACAACAAGTTTACAACTGCCTAAAGAAACTGATTTGGGTTTTTTTGTACCTCAGTATTGTTAAATTTGACAGAACGTAAGGAGAAAAAAAACGTAAAGTGTTTGAGAATGGGAGTGAAGGTGATTGATATCTTTCTAAGCTGTACTGTGAAACGGCAGTACAGCTGGCTCTGCTCCTTGGCGCAGTTGTTCTGCTGGATTGTTGTATTGGATGATACACAATAACGGGCAACATGTCTTGGACTGATTTACAGTCTGAACTAAATTATGATCTGTATGAAATCTTGTAAAACCAAGCAGGTTGGGCATGTATGCATCACATGCACATCATAATTCACCTTATAGAGGGTTGGGAGAAAGTCAACAACATACTTTAGGAAAATGATTTTAAAAAAAGTTTGTTTTGAACATGAACGCAGTTTCTAAGTAACCAGAAAATCTGTTATTTCAATGTAGTTTAGTCTTATTGGCCACATGGAAAATTTGGTTTTGCAGCACAATTAATATCATCATGTTTTTCTGTGTTGCTGCATCCATATGAAAAGAAAACCACACAGTTTGATCTGTGATTAAGACAACAATTAGAGCATGCTAATGTTTGAAGAACTTCTGTTTTCATCCATATGAGAACAGAAGATCTTTTTCATATGGCCATCTACTTAGAGAACAACCAAAGTGATTCCTTCTTCAGAAGGTGTGACTCAACATGGTCTTTGTGTACCAGAAAACACTTTTTGACACCACTTATTTGCTTTTAAAAAAATAAAAAAAAATAAAGAAAAGATCAAGTGTAATTTGTGTACGCTCAATCCTTTCAAGGTTCAGGTTGGACTTTTTTTTTTTTTTTTTTTTTTACAAAAACTAATTGTCAATCACCTGCTTTAGTTTTGCATACCTTCTGTTCTCAGTGATGTTCAGTAAACACTGAGGAACATCTTAATAGTTCTGTTGCTCAAACCTAATTTGAAACAGCCCAAACTTATTTTCTCTAAATCAGGAAAGATGCCATTTTTCTTGCTTTAAAGAAACAGTTTTATTCAAGCCTTTATTGTCCTATAGCTAAATATTTATTCTAATAGGAAAAAAATATTGAATTTTACACATTTTCCCATGCTGATGTCCATGCTTTATTTTGGAGTAATGGTTTCAGAAGCTATCGCAACACTCATGATAATTTTTGACCTTGTTTTTGTTCAAATATGCATCCATTTTTATAAAAAAATGTCTTCATTTTACTTTAATCTTGATGGTTTTCCATGTCATTTGCAACATGTAAGTTCCCACAACTTTAACTGACAAAACCCTTTTTACTTGTTGTGTCCCTAACCTCCAAACAATAAGTTGTAGAGAGAGTCATTATTAAAGGATAAGATTGTCCTCATATCAAAAAAATGCATGTACAAGCAGATTTACAGATGTGACAGTGAAGCGGTTCCAGTTAGGCATGTTTTTGATTATTCTTCCTTCTTCATGTTTGTAAAGGGAATGAGCCAAACATCAGAATTGCTCTCATTATAATAGTGGCAGCACTGTGGCAATACAAGCTCGGGATTTTGTCAATAAACTACGTCAACGTTTCATTTGATTTTTCTTTTTTACATTTTGTAACTTTTAATGATGTACGTTAAGTAATATTGAAAAGAAATTAAGCAAATTAAAGTGTGATCTTATGCTAATATGGGACCATTCAGCATTGAAATAATATGAAATGGTGAGCTTATCAAAATATATTTGAAAATTAGGTTAAAAAGTGAGAAAAGTGGTTGAAGAAATGTCACATCACTGA
The DNA here is from genome assembly GCF_027474105.1 of Poeciliopsis prolifica. NCBI lineage: Eukaryota > Metazoa > Chordata > Actinopteri > Cyprinodontiformes > Poeciliidae > Poeciliopsis > Poeciliopsis prolifica. The sequence goes on along the minus strand of NW_026562376.1, from coordinate 9,982,988 downwards.
CACTTGTCTGTGTAGCTGATTTGTTGTTCTTACAATGGTACATCTCTTTTTTCTCAAACATATATGTCATTTAGAGTACAGTGACATAAAACAAGCTTAGAAGATATTCAAAGCAGTATAAAAATATTTACTTAGGCTATTGCCACAGATTGTCTGACATTGTCTATTTGTTGTTTAATTGTGCCAACTTTTTTTTTTTGGTTTCATCTAATACTAACTTCCTTCTCATGTATGTCTATGTCCACCACAGTGTGTCCTCAGCAGTGTAAGTTGGCTTGTATGGACAATGGGGAGTGTTGCCACAGTCAGTGCTTGGGAGGCTGCTCCGAACCCAACAACGACATGGCCTGCTCGGCGTGCGTCCACTACAAACACGAGGGTCGCTGTGTGTCGGACTGTCCTGAAGGCACCTTCATGTTCGAGGGCTGGCGCTGCATCACCAAGAGGGAGTGCTCTGAAGTGCACCTCTCCAACGACAATCCCTTTGTCATCCACAACAGAGAATGTATGAATGACTGCCCCTCTGGCTTCACTCGCAATGAAACTGACCGGTAAGGACACACACCTCCGACTTGTTTCTTATTACGGGGTAATGCCAAGAGAGGTGACATATGTAATATATGATTTTTAAATACATGGCTCAGCCTTGCCAAAGAATCTTTTAAGGTATGAACAACATCTCTTTTCTATTGCTGTGTTGTTGAATCTCACACAGAACTGCTTCTTGGTGAAATTTCCCATGAACAGGTGTGTGCTTACACTGATGTATTCAGACTTTAAAGGAACTTGTAACCAATAAGCACTTCTGCATTATACATTCTTTGCATAAGGCATCCTTGACTTGAACTTTACCTAACCCCAACTCTTAACATGGATCTTTTCCTAAAGTAGTTCATGACGTAGGAAGTTAACATGGTGCTGAACTATTAAAGATTCATGGTTAGACTGTCTGTACAGTAAAATGTCCTCAGCACAGAGCCTTGTTCTCAACTCTCACACCACTGGTAGATTTTACAAACACTCACCAGGGACACCTTATTCTACTTCCTTTGCATGCAAACCCAGAACTTAGAACTTTGTCCTCAGTTTTTACTTGTCACACGCACTAAATCTCTTAATGTAATTGACCAGCAGAAGGTGGCACAAATTTGCAAAGTGAGAGGTAATTCACATATAGTTTTAAATATTTTTACAAATACAAGTCAAAAAAGTGGTTCTTGCAGTCCCCCTTTGCAGACTGGGGTGGTAGCCAACATGATGTTACAGAGCCACATAAACCAACACAATCCCACAGCACAGCAAATCTCATAAACCCCTGGGATGTTGCGAACGAGAAGCACTTCAGTGACCTCAGCGACTGAAGAGCCTGATCCCAGGTCACCAGACTACACTTTGTCATTAGGAGAGCTGATGGTGAGATTGAGGAGGTCTTCACAGTGTTCTGTCCACTGATCCATGACATCCTGAATATAGAGAGAGAACTGCTGCTTCACCTTCCTGAAATGCTGAATGGTGGACCAGAGGTGTCATATTTTGTTGGAAGAGACCCAAAGGCCAAAAAGGCCTGATAAGACTCGACAGCGTCCTTCACAGCAGGTGTCCACCAGCGGGTTGTAGGGTTACTGCAACGACAAGTAACCCTACAGCTCCCACAGCTCCGGTCAGCCACCTCAACAATGGAAGCACGGAACATGGCCCTCTCCAACTCAAGGTCCCCCGCCTCCCCGGGAAGTGTTCAAAGTTCTGCCGGGGGTGGGAGTTGAAGGTCCTTTTGACAGGAGTCTCTGCCAAATGTTCTCTGCAGACCCTCACAATACGTTTGGACCTGCCAGGTCCAACCCATATCCTCCCCTACTTGCAGCAACACATATTAAATTGTAAGCCATGTGCCCTTTTCCTTCCATTCACTATAATATTTTATTCTGTGTTGATCTGTCACATAAAGTTTCCAAAAAATACAGTGAAGGTGTAAGTACTTTTGTAAAAAACTTTCATTTTTCACTATTTCTCTTGCTGATTTGTCTTTTGGGCCTGTCTCTTAGTTGCTGAATCTGTTTCTAGCCATTGCATGTGTTTTGTCTCAAAGGTTGAAACAGTGAGTCACTCTCTCACGAAACAGTTCAGCTGAGGCTCTATAAAAGATTAAACTGTCCGTGTGAGAAGTGACCTTTTATCATTCCCTGAATTTATCTGCCTGAATCCTCTGGAATGCTTTTGGGCTGAGAGAAGACAAATTATTTCAGTGCGAGGTAGAAAATGTCACAAAAAAGATGTTCTTTCTTTCTTTTGTATTAATTCCTTTCTCCCCAACCCCAATCCCTTTTCTCTCCTTTTGGCTTTCTCGTGTGCAGCATGCTGTGCACCGCTTGCAATGGTCTGTGTGACAAGTTCTGTACGTCGTCTGTTATTGATTCTGTGGATGCTGCTCAGTCCCTGAAGGAGTGCACTGTCATCGAAGGCAATCTGGTCATCAACATCCGCAACGGAAGTGAGTGATTCTAAAACCGTGTGCTCTTTTACACAACAGCAGTGTTTGGTGGTTAATTCTAGAAATGCTACAAAAGTAACTGAGCACAGTAAAGAGGATTTTTTTTTTCTTTGAGGAGAAAACATATTGTCTCTGTTTTGTTTTGTAGAGACATTATGTTCTCACTCTGTATATTTGCCTTTGTTTTCTAGAATTAGAGAGTTTGTGTCAATGAAGTAATGCATAATTGTGAATTGCACGGAAAATAATACATGATTTCAAAAAATATATATACTGAGTCGTGTGGTGTGCATATATATTCAGCCCTCCCTAAATCAATCCAGTCATAACCTATTTCTAGCTGTCAATTTTTAAAAAGATGTTTAATTGCATTTCATTTTCATATGGTTTAGTTGCAATGGTTATCTGGGAATAATTTCAGTGCATATTTGCTTTCTGTATCTACTCTTTACAGTTAATATAGCCTCTGAGCTGGAGACCTTCATGGGACTGATCCAGACAGTGATGGGCTATGTGAAAATTCGACACTCTCACTCTCTCAGTTCGTTGTCCTTCCTCAAAAGCCTCCGATACATCAACGGGAAGGAGCTTATTGAAGAGTAAGGCTGTGTGAACCTGGTCATCTATGCACAATTTTAAAAATACGAGAGCAAAGGATGTTCTCCATTGTCTCAGGCAGCAATCAGTACTGTCCAAAAACAGTGTTTTACTTTTGCATTAATGTGTGTGGAGCCCTCAAACATTTAACAGCTTTATATCAACATTATTTATCCATTTTTACATGTGGCTGGGTAGATGTTTGTTTAAAACCAACAAAAACATTTTATAATGAGGGAAAAGACTACTTTTATTGAAGTAAAACTAGGCCAGTCAGCAAATAGAGAGAGAAGTTGTGAACAATGACAGTGATTTTCTACTCTTTCTGTCCATGTTGATCACGCTTCCAAATATTGAATTAACATTAATAGCCTCCTCGTTCGGATTAGTACTTCTCGCTTTGCAGTAGAGGATGGTAGTTTACAAGTGCAGGCAATTTCCGGTAAGTGTCGAATTGGAGCATCGCATACGTCACAGACAAATGTTAGCAATTGGGTAAAATTTAAAACTTCCATACAGTCCACGCCTCCAGGAAGAAATCATTTCTCAACAGTAAAGACCACGATCCCTCTGGAGGAAAAAGAATAGGACAAGGGACTCGTTTTTATCAGGCTAGTCTAACCTTCGTACTAAGCTTTTCGTGTCTGGTTCCAGATAGCGATGTGTGTTTGAAAACATTATAAGTGGCAACTAAGCAGACTGGAAAGGCTCACGTTTGCTAATGTCTCTATTTGGATATCAGCAGCAGCCTTAGATCCAGAGCAGAGCTTTTTTTCTTTAGCTGAGGGGGTCATGGGAAAGCCTTGTGTCCCTCTTGTTATCATTTCTCCCGGTGTTAAGTTTCTCTCCAAGGAATGCTGTTGAGGATGGCAGACATTCCCTTCCCTCTGGAACCTTTATGCTTGGACCGCTGCTGCTAATAGTGTTGACATGACACTCATTGTTAGGAAGACACACGATTCGGAGCCCATATTTATGCTCTTCCATTTTGGTGCACAACACTGTTACGTTTAACGATATTTCATTACCATTTGAACTGTCCGTTGCTACACACAAGTTGCTTAAGAAAAATAACTTGTTGCAACATGTTTGTGATCGTCTGCTTATCTTCTCTCATTATCAGCACATATTCGTTCTCCGCCGTCAACAACCAGAATCTGCAGTCCTTGTGGAATTGGACCCAGCACAACCTGACTATTCAGGCAGGGCGTCTCTTCTTCCGTGGAAACCCGAAGCTCTGCAAGTCTGAGATTCACGCCATGTGGGAAAAAACGGGCATAACTGTAAAGCCAGAAGAGGGTGATTTCCGCTACAATGGTGAACGGGCCAGCTGTGAGTGAACATTTTGCTGAAGTCAAAAAATGTGTTAAAAATGTCATATTGTGCCTCCTTACAGTCATATTTTCATTTTGCAGGACTTATTTAAAGGAGGCTTGCATGACAGGATATTCCAGTGTTTCTGCATATCTCTGTGACCTGGAAAGCCTAAAAAAATAATCCATATTAGATCACCAAGAACACCAGAGATTAGACTTCTGGCCTGTTTTACATTAGCTAATGTTATAACTGAAAAGCTAAGACTAAAAGGATTCTAGGTTAGCTTATAACTACATCCAACTGCCTTAGAGCTGTGCAATTAATCAAATTTGTAATTTAGTTTCAAATTAAACTCTCAACAACTCAAAATAATTAGTAGTAATAATCATTTAGGGGTATTTTTCTCCGTAAGTCTACCTTGCTTGATTTGTGCAATCGCAATGCAGTGAGAAATCTGGGTTGACTCCATATATTTATTGTGATTATGACTTTTTTTTTATTTATTTTTTTTATGAATAAGCTTTTAGGTGATTTAGATTTCTCTCAAGAAGGTTTCTTGTCCAAGAGTTTTTCCCTGATCTTTGTCTTTAAGGTTTCTGAGACAAAATGTCTGGATCCTTCTTCAAACCTACATGATGATTTTGCTTTCTTGCCTTTATTTCAGTTTCATATCATATATGGAGAAGTCATGTTTGAATGAATTTGTGTGAGCAAATAACATGTTATTTAAACTAGGTATCATCCAAAGGAGGATGTGTTTTTTATATTTTCTTAAAACTACAAACCTGAAAAGGTTAAATGAATTTTTTAATTTCTTCTCCCATAATATAATGCAATGCCTAGTTTGGTTTGCATTTCTTTTAACTAAAACACGGTTTTTTTGGGGGGAGGGGGGTTCCTGAGCAATCAGCTTGGTTTGCTTAATTGCTAGTTAGCATGCATCAAGTGAACTATTTTTTTGTCCAGTTTCTTTCAGTGTTGTTTTAAAGAAGCACAGAGGCACATAAATAATAATTATGGGTTGTACAGTTTATGTATGGCACCTGTTGTCTGCCATACATAAACTGAGACTGAGCTAAACTCATTACAGCTATATTCAGCTGTTCTTCACAAAAAAACGCCCTGCAATTTCAGATGTTTGGTCCCAAATTAATAGATACCACATCTGTTTTCTTCCTTGTGTTGTTTTATCAGCCAAAGTTCATGTTCATCTAAATTACATTGTGCTTGTTTCATGCTTTTTGGATTTGTGTTTTTCTCCTCCAGTTGTATGAAATCCAATGCACTTCTCATCAGCAGTGATTTTATTTTCCATGGTTGCTTAGTTCTAATTTGGAGAGTTGATGTAATATATTCATTATTTGCAAATGCTACAGTTGCTATTGCTGCAGTCTCCTTAAGGCTCCTCTGACAAAGCTCCAGTTGACACGGGCAATTTTAAAACTGTGGAGTGTGAGGCAGCAGTTTAATCTTTCTTTAAAGCCTGTCCAACTAGCCTCTATCCATACCATATGAAAATGTTTTGCAGGGTACTACAGATAAGTGATGAAGCTGTACTGCAAATAGTGTTATAATCAGATAAAGAGTGCTTTTGTTCTATTGTCCAGAGTTCTTGCTTTTTTGAGACTTTTGAGAAAAACAGCTGAGAAACAAGTCATATTGCAGTTTAAGTTGTCTAACTGGGAGAGGGGGGTCTGCTTTGTCATTACAGGTGAAAGTCACACCTTGAAGTTCAAGTCTAACATTACAACAAGCAACACGATCACGCTGACGTGGGAACGCTACCAAGTCTCCGACCGTGGAGATCTCTTAAGCTTCATAGTCTACTACAAGGAGTCGTAAGTGCTCAACAATTTCATAACAATTTTTTTAAAAAACCCCTCATCACACATCGGTTTGTACAGGGTGTGTCATGACTTTTGATTGCCAAATTCTAATTTGACATTTTGCATATTTGTACCAAAGATTTGAATTGGTTCTCTTTCAGACCTTCCCAGAATATCACAGAGTTTGATGGCCAGGATGGCTGTGGCTCCAATAGCTGGCACATGGTGGACGTAGACCTTCCACAGGACAAAAATACAGATCCCAAATTTACTCTTCAATATCTCAAGCCCTGGACCCAGTACGCCATTTATGTGAAAGCCACCACCCTGCAGATGAAGGACGAACACATCTCTGGGGCGAAGAGCGACATCATTTATATCCGCACGCGACCTTCATGTAAGTCTGAACAGCAGTCTTTCTCATTTTTTCAGTGATCACAGACAACGCAACATGACTTTGGTTTGTTACAGTGCCGTCTGTGCCCAAAGATGCCCATGCATATGCCAACTCTTCAACCAAGTTGCTAGTGAAGTGGTCACCTCCAGTTTTTCCCAATGGCAATCACATTTACTACCTGGTGCGCTGGCAGCGGCAGCATGAGGACCAGGAGCTCTACAAGCATAATTACTGCTCCAAAGGTTATTACACAAAATTCCTATGAAATATGCAAATTGTTGCTGTTTGAACTTGAGAGACTTGAAAACTGCCTTTTATTAAAGGTCGTTCCACATTGGTATTACTTTTCAAACAGAGCTGAAGTTACCAATCCGGAGCCCATCATTAGAGCCCACAGAGGGGAAAGATCACCTAACCCCCCCCAAAATTACCCTGCCTGGGGAAAAAATGGAACAGTGTTGTCCTTGCCAGAACACTTCCGAAGAAAAGGATAAGAACAAGCATGACCACTACTATTTAAAAGCTTTTGAGAACTTCCTCCATAATGTCATCTTTCTTCCAAGGTAAGGTTATTTGTGCTTGTTGGTTGTTGAAGGAAAGATATGTGGACCAGGAATGCATAAAATTGCAGGATATTAACTATGTAGGATTGGGATTGGATACCAATTGACAAATTGTGTTCTAAAACATTTTCAGTTGCTTTTTTGACTATTACAGAAAATAGGTACTTTTAGGTGTGCTTTGCAAAACCCTTCACAACCCTTACAACACAACACAAATTTGATTGTATTTGAATTTTATTTCACAGACCAACAAAATGTGGTGTATAATTGCAAAATGGACAGAACATCAGTTTCAAAGATTTTCACCAAAGATATTTGAAAGCCGTGACAGGAATTTATGTTCATTTTATGTTTAGAAGCAAGTTGAATCATGCTTGCTGTAATTAGAACTGCTAGTCATTTTGAGATATGTTTCTATCTCATTTGCACATCTAGATACTGTCTGCCTCGATGCTTAGTCTTCTTTCCAAACTATCTCAATTGACATTGTACGGGGAGATTTTGTGAACACAATTTTTTTATTTGTCACAGATTCTCAGGTGCCTTTATGTTTTGACTTTGACTGGGCCATTCTAACCGTAGCTCTGACTGTATACTTAGGGCTACTATCATGCTGGAAAGTGAATTTCTGCCTCAGTTACACGATCGAAAAGCAAAAAAAGCAAGAGAAGCAAGAGACAGCACACGATTAGTTTTCTTTAATGTATGGTGTTTTGTATGTTTACTAATTAGTGACTTCTGAAGACAATTAGTACCAAGGGGTATTGAAATAAAAGGGGTTGTGTCTGTAGGTAGGCTGAACAAGCATAATGGAACTGAATAGATCAAATGAACTTAACCTGAACACTTTCCAGGGCTTCATGCTGTATTAGTTGTGAACTGTGACCTTGGGAGTGTTGGGACATGGAGCACTCTGAACATGTTTTGCTTTGTTTGATTTATATAGCTCTACTGTTCTAAGAAGCATAAAATCATTGCCTTGAGCAGCCAAAGTGTGCACAGGCTCTCCTCTGTAATGGGGCCACCACTATTTTACTCCAAATCCGGGAGGATTTTGTTCTCTTCAAAAGTTCAGTGTTTAGTCGCCAGGAGGGGGGAAAAGAGCGTCCTCGAAAAAAGAAACAGAAAGGAGAGGAAATGTTTTCCATTTAGCCTCCCCCCGTACCCAACACCCACACACACACACACACACACACACACACACACCCCCCCCCACACACACACACACACACACACACACACCTCCTCCTCCCCCACCACCCCACGGCTCCTCTTGCATGCTTGCTTTGTTTAAGACGCTTTTTTTCTGGAGTCAAACAGCTGCCAGGAAATGTACAGGGAGTCCATCTGGAATTTAAATGAAAGGGGGAAGAGTCCCCACCGGGAAGATATACAGTGAGCAAAGTAGCATTATCAGACTAATTTACAGGAGGAGAGACGGGATGAAAAAGAGAAATGCTTTGGCAGTATCTGCTTCAGAGACCTCAAAGACCTGTCATCGGCAGACGGGAGCGTTTAGTTACTGTAATCACCTGCTGTCGTGGGTGGTGATGAATAGATACAGATGAATTGATAGGGATTTCCTGGATGCTGCCACATCTAATTTGCTTTACTCACTGGAGCCTTAATGTTTAATCATGACTGCCCCGTCCGACTTTGTTGTTTCAATCTCTCGCTCTCTCTCGATAATCAGCCAAACGGGAGGAAGAGAACAAATAATGCAACAAGCTGCTTCAGTCAGCTAAGGATATTTCTCTTAGTTACGTTTATATGATTCTTTTATTACCTATTTTACTTTGTGTCTGCTTTTAAAAGTGACTGTCAATCAGGGTCAGTTCGACTCTTGTCTATGCTTTTATTTGCACTCCCATATCTGTTTATTTATATGTACGATGTATTGTAAAGCGAAACTCATGTGCTGGGATTTGGTTGCTCGGCTGCTGAAGAGACATCAATCTGTAGGGATGTTGAATGGTAAGCGAAGCTGTACTTCACAGCTCCTGTAAGCTCACTTAGTTTAGTTTACTCTTCATTTTAGTATGATGGATTGATTAAGCATTGCTCAGTGAGATGTATGAAGTTTGAGATCCAGCTTCAAACCTCAACCCTGCTTTATGCATCATCCCAGCTTTTATCCCTGACCTTTCCAGCATGTTGGATCTGTTTTGTGCTGGATTTTGGTTTCAAGGCAAATAGGGCAGAAGCAACAACATACAACACTTTTCAAATACTCAATTCTAAAAAAAACTTTGAAAATCCTTATTGGATTTTCAAATACCAACTGTCTCCTATTTTGTGTTGGTCTATCACATAAAATCTCTTTAAAAAAAATAAAAAAACATTGTTCTTATAATGTAATATACTTGGAAAAGCTAAAATACTTTTCCAAGTAACGGAAAAGTAAGTCTTTTTGTTTCTGCTTCATCAACTGAGATCAGTACAAGTTTAACTTGTGGACTCAATGTCCCGTTGTCTGTCTTGTACAACTGATGGTGCTGCCTTCACAGCTGTCACCACCTCCCCACCCTCAGTGGTGATGATGTGCAGTTCCAGGAGGCTCTGCAGCTTATCATCTGAATTCTGGCACTGAGAGTCAAAAATCTGTAACATTCTGTGTACAACTGAGCTCTGAGCGTTAGAAATGAAGACTAAAAATTTCTGTCAGGACAGTTTTCTCCGGCTGGTTTTATTCTTTATTGTAACATGTCCACAAACTATGTGTTTTTTTTTCATATTATTTTTTAAGTAATGTGGAAAAAACATTTATTTTTTTTCCTTTGTCCACTTTGCAATGATCCATCTGACCTCATTCTTTGACAAAGCACTGCTAAGACTCATTGGAGACCATAGAAACACTAATAGAACCAGCATACTTCGGCAAAACCTTATTAAGCTTTTGACCATAAAGCATTGGTAGTTAATAAAACACAGTTGCAAAAGTGGAATTATAAGGTATTTATTTTGTTGCCCAACTTTACAATTTTTTTTCCATGTTTTGTTCCTTTGTTTTAGACCTGCAGATCGTCGTCGCAGAGACCTTTTTGGTCTTGCTAACAACACTCAGTTTCACGACAGCAGTCAGGGCAATACTAGCCTTGGCTCAGTGGATAACAGCACAAATGTCATCCCTCGTGTCATTGAATATTCCTTCCTTGATGACAGAACGTCAGCAGAATTTATAGAAATCTCTGACCTAACGCCTTTCACCTTGTACCTTATTGAAATCCACGCCTGCAACGAGGACCTGGGCTACAACTGCAGCATCGGAGCTTTTGTTTTTTCTAGGACTAAACCTGCTGGTAAGGAGAGGACAATCTTGTGAGTTTTGTGAAAAATCTAAAGATAGTTATGTTATTGTCTTGTGTGTATAAATGTGTTTGGCAGCCAAAGCAGATGACATCCCTGGGAAGGTTGTCTATGAAATGTGTGACAAGATTGAGGGGTGTGTGGTGCTGCACTGGTCAAAGCCCGTCACACCTAACGGACTTATTCTGATGTATGAGATCAAGTACCGTCTGGGGAATGAGGTAATTCTGACAGGGTATAATTACAGACACTTTACTATATATATGTTGCTTGCCATGTTTAGTGGCACCTCTGATAAGGATGTGTAAAAAAAAAAACTTTAAGAAAAGCTTTTAGTCTTTAAAAACATTTTGCAAGTTGCAAGATACAGAGTGAGTGATCTTTCATCTTTCCTTTTTACAAAATGTTTTCCTAAATCCTCCAGTCCTGGATCCCATTTACAGTTTCTGTTAGGGGGTCACCAAATGTTATTTCAAGTCTTGTTGTATTTCAAAGTGTTTAACTTTGTGCACTTTGTGAAGATTTATTGGGGCTTTGGAAGAGAAACAGGCCAATAGCGACACTGATCCTCCACCGTATTTGAAACTTAACCACTGTTGAAATCAGTCTTCCAGAACCTAAACCCTGATATAAGTAGAACATTTGTTTTCTCCACAACGCTGTATAGTGAAAAATAAAGGTAAAAAAAATAATACACTGTGAAAGTGAATCAGGATGTAAACATGCAAAGCTGTGTTTTACGAAAAGTGACCCGTTAATTTCTTTTCTCCCAGCCTGAAAAGCATACGTGTGTGTCGCATCAGCAGTACCACGACTACAATGGAGTTCGCTTGACGATCCTGAGCTCCGGGAACTACTCTGCTCAAGTGAGAGCCACGTCTCTGGCAGGAAATGGCTCATGGACAGAGAGCATCTACTTCTACGTGCCTCCACCTAAACGTAAAGCAACACTACAACATTTTAAGATTATGTGTGCATGGGTCTAGTAAAATTCCTTGTCCTTAGCCCATGCAGAACTTTAATGTCACAACTATCTTACTTGTGATAATGACAAAAATTATTAGACTGTTGCTCATTGGTCTGAATTGTATAATTTTATTTGGAAATCAAGATTTGAGAGTCCTAAGGAAGAGCGTAGAGACACAGAATCCCAAGTTGGTTGATTCAGTGTGAAATTTCCACATTCAGTGAAGCTTTAGGGAGGCAAGCGATCTGCTATGCTGTGCAGCTTACCTGCATTACTGCTGCATTACTGAATCACTGCATCACTGCAGTGTGCAGTGAGTCATGCGAAAAGATCAAGGATAGACACAGTTTTTGTTGGTCATTTTCATTCTTAAAAAAATTGTTCGCAATTCATCTGGTGCAATATTTTATTGCAGTAGTTTTTTGCATGAAATGTATCACTATGTTTGTAATGAATTAAGTTTTACTTTTTGAATTGAATTTCTGAAATAAAAGTAGAATTTCCAAAGATACGCCAAATTCAGCTGTCGTTTTTCTTCATTTTGTTTCTCAGGAGATGATCTTGCGACTCTCTACTTGGTCATCATCCTGCCCATTATAGCGACTCTCGTAGTCGCAAGCCTCACCACCATTCTCTTCATCATCAACAAAAAGAGGCAAGTGCTTCCACTTATTAAGCTGCATTGCCCATGAAGCGTAATGATGAGAGTAATTTTATTTAGAGTTAATAGGTGTATTCATTTAGATCCCCCTTTGGGGAAGAGCAGACGTCCTATTGAGAATTAAATATTGCATCAGAAACCAAAGTTTGCTTGTCAGCTCACTGAGCCGGCCTTGTGTTTCCAGAAGCAACAACAGACTTGGGAATGGAGTCCTTTATGCATCTGTCAACCCAGAGTACGTCAGTGCGGCTGAAAGTAAGAATGTCAAACTTCTTTCCCCGACTTCTCAGCTTTACTGTTTGGATGTTTGTGCATGTTGGATTGACCCGGCGTATTTTTTTTTTTTTTTTGCTGCGGCAGTGTACACTCCGGATGAGTGGGAGGTAGCCAGGGAAAAGATCACCATGCACAAGGAGCTGGGGCAGGGCTCCTTCGGCATGGTGTACGAAGGCACAGCCAAAGGCGTCATCAAGGATGAACCTGAGACACGGGTGGCGATCAAGACGGTGAATGAGTCAGCAAGCATGAGGGAGCGGATAGAGTTTCTGAACGAGGCGTCCGTGATGAAAGAGTTCAACTGTCATCATGTGGTAAGGTGGACTTATGATAAAACAGCTGAAAAAACACTGACAAATGGTTAAGAATAACTTCATAATGGATCAGGAAATGTCACAGTGCTCACCATTATCATTACTTCCTAATTAATCTGCATATACACAAACGGAGAGAGAGGCCAGCAGGGCATGAGGACTCGGAGCTTGTAGTTTTCTGCAGCCGTAGCCCGAGGCAAAGGAACTGCCTCCTGGAGATTCTTTACATTCTCACATCAATGTGATCACAGCCTCATTAACTGCGTTAAATGGAAGTGGTAAAGATTCCCCTTTTAGAACGCCGCTCCCACGGGTTTCTGTTCATGTTTCACTGATAAAAAGTCAAGGGCTCCGTAATTAAATTCACTTTGAATAATGTAAAAGCTTGTTTTTCCTTTTGTGATCTTCAGAGCTAGTTAAAGATAAACTGTGTGCTTCTTAAGTATGCATTACAATTCCACTATAATATTATGAATATTTTAGCTTTGTAACATGATGTTGGTTTCTCTGAATTTGACTTATTTTCTGCTGCTGTTGACATGTAGGTGCGGCTGCTGGGTGTGGTCTCTCAGGGACAGCCATCCTTGGTTATCATGGAGCTGATGACCCGTGGGGATCTCAAGAGCCACCTCCGCTCTCTTCGTAATGAAGTAAGCAATGCCTCCCAACCAATGCATTCACATAAAAACCAAGGGCTCGAAGGTAATTTGTAGTAGTACATTGGTAAAGAAATGAAAATCAAACCGTTTTACATTTTTCTACCACACAAACCATGGATTTTATTTAGTGTTTAAGACACACCAATATAGTTACTGGAGAATTTTACAGTGGGATAAGGGTAATGATATTTTGAGCTTGAATCAGGTAATGGATTAATGTCTTATCCATTACCTGAATTGGGATGAATATGAGACAATTGCAAAACATGGCTGACCACCTGAACTGACAGGACAGGCAGTAGAGTATTAGTCAGAGAAACATACAAGAGGCCAATATTAACTCTGGAGGAACTGCAAAAGTCCAGAGCTCAGGCTGGAGTATCTGTTGACAGGACAGCTACTAGATGTGGCATCAACTCTGACCTTTGTGGAAAATTTTTGAGGATTCAATTTTTGAAAGTAAGCCAAATTGAAAAAAAAAAACAAACAGGTAAAAGAACAGCAAGTTTTTTTTTTCAATTAGCTGTTTTGTTAAGTTTGTCTGTTTTTTAAAACTTTTATAATCTGAGTTTTTGTATATTGTAAGCATAAGGCCTTAATAAAGTATTAAAAACAAGGACAGCACAATATAGGGCTTATTTTATCATTCTGATCAGAACAATATTTATATTAATAGCTTTCTAAATGTAGACTTTGTGGATAGATGTATGAAATTTGTTTTAAATTTCTGAAAACAGCCTAATTAAATGGATAAAATTAATTTTGTTAAAAGCATTGGGGCTGCTTATGAGGTCTCATCATCTTCTCGTCTTGCTGTGCAACAGAACACCACCTCTCAGGTCTTGCCCCCGCTGAAAAAGATGATCCAGATGACGGGGGAGATTGCAGACGGCATGGCTTACCTGAACGCCAACAAGTTTGTCCACAGAGACCTGGCTGCCAGGAACTGCATGGTAGCTGAGGACTTCACGGTGAAGATAGGAGGTGGGTCTCATAAATGTTGTGAGTTCCTCTCCCAGATTGCTCAAGGCTGAACTGATTCTAAGTGAATGCCTAAGGCAGTGGAGTCTTAATGTAGACAGGCAGAAAGGGGGAGGTTGTGAGAGGGAAATGTTTTGCTTTCGGGAGTTTCCTCTGAAGCGATACTTAGTGGCTCCCCCAAACTGTTTGTTTTTTGGCATTGTTTTCCGTCAGATTTTGGCATGACCAGAGACATTTATGAGACGGATTACTATCGAAAAGGAGGAAAGGGCCTGCTGCCAGTTCGCTGGATGTCTCCAGAGTCACTGAAAGATGGCGTCTTCACCACAATGTCTGATGTCTGGTATGGAAACAAACTGCTCACACAAACACAAGACTGCCTTCCTTCATACATGTATGAACCTGCTTCAATCTGGGGGCTTTAAACCGCCTGCATATTTTCTCTTTGTGTTGGATAATACTCTAAAACTGTTCACGCTGTGGGGTCACAACTGTATAAACCTACAGCTCACTTCACAGCCAGGATTCTTTACAAGATTTTCACTCAACAGTTTGAACATGAGTTTCCTGCCATGACAGCTTGTATTTCCAAAACATCAAAACCTTTTTTCTTTTTTTTTTTTTTTTTTTCTATTTAGGTTGCTGGCTTGCTCTTTGCAAATTCCTTCCGCTCTACAAAACACTATATCTCTCTTTTTTATTTCTGAGCCTACAGCAATCTCACATTTTTTCTACCGCTGTGGCAGTCTCACTGTTTACTAGCTCCCCTGCAAGTTTTTGTTCCCCAACTCAAAGTGTCCCACGGATTAGTTTGCACGAGTGGGTATAAACTGCTCCAGATGTTCACAAATGAGAGCTTGTGTTTACACCACAAACCCACCTTCACATCATGTGTACTACATCCTGCTCCTCTTTGATGTTAAAGTTTAGTGTGGGACAAACCAATTATGGGCTTCATGAGTGGTGTGTTAATAAGAAGAGAAGAAACACTTCCTGAAACATATAGAGTGTTGTAATCTGGGTAATTTGAAGGAACACTTTGAAAATAAGACTTTCAAAGAGTAAATAAACATTAGGTGAATGCAAACATTTTCTTTTACAGAAAATAATATTTGTTTATATAGCAGCACCTATCACAGAATTAAACAAGTGTTTCACAAAATAAAGCAGACATACAAGACAAAAACTTAAGACATTAAACAAGAAATTAAAACTAAAAAACAGAAAACAGTCACAATTTTATTGAAGTTTTATAATGCATTTCTTTCTTGTACAAATTAGTTTTAACCTAGTCACTGCTTGATGGTCATCAAGCAATTGGTTATAGAAGACAATTTGTAGTCCTCTATTTTGAAAGAGCAAAATAGCTAAATATAATCTCCAAAAACACCAGGAGAAAGTTGGTAAACCCTACAGAATATCTTTGCTAAAATATTTATTTTTAGAACAATATGAGCCTCAAGACAGAATCCTGTTCTTGTTCGTATTGAGGGACAGTAGGTTTAAAAATCTAAACCCAGATGCTTTCTTGGGTCTACGCATATAATAAGTGACTGAGTAACAATTTCTCTTCTTCTTTTTCTTCTTCATCAAAAAAACCTTAGCTAAACTTGTCAAACACATCAGGAATTAGATTAACTTAAATTTAGACTTGTAAACAGTCTATATTAAGACTTGTTTTTCAGTTTACCCTCATGATTTCTTGTTGACATATTTTGGACATGTAGGTCTGTCTGTTTGGTATTCTCATAACCAAAAACAGTCTGAAGAATGAGCTGGAAAGAGGGCAGGATTTAAGATGGACAAAAATATAACTTAATTTTGTTTGCATTATGCTTCAAACCAACAACGCTGACTGTTTTTTCTTTTTTATTAATTTTTTATTAATTAATTCTGACTGTTGGTGAATATATATATATATATATATATATATATATATATATATATATATATATATATATATATATATATATATATATATATATATATATATATATTTATTCACCAGTGTTGGTGAAAGAGTGCTTTACATTTTGAGCTAGAAAGAAATTGTCTATTCATTCTATCGAGATTTTATGAAGATGTTCACATTCTGTTCATTCTTTGCTCCAAATAAATATCAAGCCCATGCTTGCCTTATTTAAGATCTCTGTTCTACTTATTTAATTTGGCAAGAATAAATTTTTATTTCATAAAGGTGTAGTTCTGATATTTTTTTTAATAGTGTATTAGATTAGAGGTTATAAGTAGTCAATATCCTTCAGAGATTAGCTTGCAGCTAATCCCAGTCAATTTGCAGTGTATTTTTTCTATAATAAACAAGAAAACAAAAACTCCCACTAGTTTAATAAGTATTTATTTGACTTTAAATGAGAATGTGGAAGAATTTTTACGTTTTCTTTTTAAACTCCAGAAACAAAACCTTTGGTTTCATGTTTGTTTTTTGATGTAACTCTCCAGGTCATTTGGTGTTGTGCTGTGGGAAATCGCCACCTTAGCTGAACAGCCTTACCAGGGCATGTCCAATGAGCAAGTGCTGCGCTTTGTCATGGAAGGGGGACTCCTGGACAAACCCGACAACTGCCCGGACATGCTGTAAGTCTTGTGATTGAAAGAATGAACTGCTCTCTGTGCCTCTTCTGTCCCGTCAATATTTTACCACGTGTCTATTTTAGGTTGAGGTTTTAAGGGTAAGAGATACCGCGTGCGTACACTGCAGTGAGGGCTGACATTAACGTCAGCGGTTAAAAACAGTCGGTTGACGGCATGACTTAGACGGTCAGCTGGTAGCCGGGAGCCTCCTCACTCGTCGATATCGGCCCATAGAAGGAATGCCACAACCGGTGTGTGAAAAATGCCAGTCATTCCGCCTGTGGGAATCGTTATTGAGAGGGACAAGCAACAGGAATAAGCGCATCAGAAGCCATTAACATATTTGTGACTTATTTGTGAAAACATTACTGCTTTTTGAGAGGCAGAAATAGAAGACTGATGACTCTCAGCATGTAGGGCTGCACACGCTGTATGCGTTTCTTTGACCTCAATAAGAAGGCATTCTGCATTCTCCCCTGCTGCTCCACATGGCTGACCTCACCTTAGAAAGAGCGCAAGCAGAACAAAAAATAGGGCTGAGTGTTGTGCAGGCACAAACCTCTGGTTTCTATGGCAGCCCCAACAGTTTTGTCCTGATTACAGGAGTGTGTGGATTGTGTTTCAGAGGTGGTGCTGGAGTAAGGGCTTAGCTTTTTTTTGTCTTTTAGCGGCATGCAGTGGAGTCAGGCCGCTGCTCATGGCCGCCTGTGCTTTGGTGTTTTAAAGGAGACTTGAGGAGGACTACTGAAGCCAGACATTTAGACAAATAGTGATGAATAGATGGGATAACACAAAGTGGAAGTAGGGAGGAAAACATGCAGTAAGATGAGTCATATTTGGATGTTTTTCAACGTCTCCATGCAAAGTATTCCTCATGTAGCTGTAAGTCACACAACTTGCCTACAGACTAAAGTAGCTTCTTTCAAGCTGGGATACGAACCAAAGAGACTACATTGTGCCAGTCATTTTTATTGACAACTCTGTAAAAGATGTATTACAAAACTTAAAATAAATCAGTTTTTATTATTGCAGTAGAATTATTATGGATTTTTCATCCATTATACCTGCTTGCGGCATTGTAGGGCTCTAATAATGTGTTTAAAATTATGTTTGTGTTTCTTATCAAGTCTATGAGTTTCAGTAAACTTTAAATTTGTCAATCCAAATTTAAAGGTGGATTAACAACTTTAATAAATAGTCATATTTATTAACTATTTCCATGGTCTATAGATATGATATGACAGAGTGACAGATTGTTCTTAAAAACTGGTCACCAGACTGGAAGAGGGCCCATAGTTATATTAGCTATGAACAAAATATGTTAAAAAAAAATCTCAGTGCAACAGAGATGTACAGAGCGACAACCTGGGCTCACCAAGTGCAATACCTCCACCGTATTTCCATGTGACACTCAGCATCTTATTGGTCACAACAGTTTAAAATCTGCATCACTGACCCTGTGTTATTTGATCAGTGCCTGAAATTAAACACTGGCTGAGATGAGCACTGATAAACCCTGGTGAGGAATTTCAGGATAGTAATGGACACCAGCCGAGTGCTAAACAAAACATTGACAGAAGGAATAAACAGCAAAGTATAAGGTAGCATAGCTGAGGCTACATTTACATGGCATATACAATTGGAACAACTCTAATTTTGACAGGTTAGAAGTGAGTTTCCACTAATAGCATGAATGACAAGATTCTGACAAGAAGTCAGCTTTTTAACCTGTTTTATAAATTAGTATCAACAAGTGTACTAGACACCAGATGTTGGGCGAAGCAGAAGGCAGGTTACTGTGGTGTGTCAGCACAGCCGAAAGTATTAGATTTCTTTTCATTAGTACTCTCCTCTGTGTGGGTTTGGACATCACATGTCAACTTTGAGATGCTTCCTGCAATTCTGGCAAAAACAAACAAACAAAAAAAAAAACAGTCAGCCATCCCCTCTGCTTCTCCAGAATAAAAAGTTAGACCTGGGCTTAGGCAAGCTCTACCTCAAATTTCTCTGGGAGTAGAACAGCTGGCACCTAGCTGCAGGACTGATTCTGAACGCCAAGAAGGCCTCAAGGAGAGAAGACAAACAAGACTGAGGGGGAACAGCGGTAACAGAGCCTGAGATGGCTGAGGTGTTTATGTCAGTGAGCCTTAGAGAGTATTCTTAGCTTGTTTGTGTATAATTGAAGTTGCGGCATGTGGTGCAGAACCACACAAAACTGTAATAATTCTCTCTTTTTATGGTGTTGTTTTGACATTCCCAAAGCTCGGTTGCTGGCCTGGCACAGCAACCTGAAGGAAGACTTACTGCTCCACTGAGTGGATTTTACATAACGGATCTAACTGCACGCATTGTGCTGTGGTAGAAAAACATCAAAATTACAAATCTTTGAAGCAGCCATAAAGTTAACTTCTAAATTTACAAGCAGTGTCAATATGCCTCTGCACCAAAGATTAGTCTTTGTTAGAAAACTAGACATTATGGGAGAGGAGATGTACTCATTACCATATTTGAAGCGTTTGAGTGAATTAAAAAAAGGCAGATTTATAACAGATGGGACATGCTTTTTGTATTCACACCTGTAGAAAAAGATGGAAAAACAGCAGCTAAGACTATTTATGTAAATCTCTAACTTGTTACTGTAATATATAACTTTAATAATTTGTTTGTACACAACTTTAAAATCAAAACACGTCAGCAAACTGAGCTTAAATGTCAAAAGAGGACAAAAATTTTAAAATGTCAGTCTCTCCTGCCACCTGCTGGTGAGAAACAGTCTCGCAATGATTAAACGCTGCATCCAGGCATTCCTCCAAACTGCTTAAACCACAGCAGTGCAAGTAGTTCTCTCCCTAAAACATTCTATGCATCAACTTACTCTGTCTCATTATTCAGGTTTTTGCAAAAAATGTTGGATTCTGACACTGAAGTGTAATTTAGGAATCTTATTTTATCGTGCAGCATTAATAATCTTGTTTTTTGTAAAGTTCTTTAAATTTGTTTGCACTTTTCTGTTCTCTTTGCACACATATAATGCATTTTAATTTGGCAAAATTCTCCATAAATCTGCACTTGTTCACATTTCTTTCTGCTTTGATTGTCAGAGGGCAAAATGAATCTCAACTTTGATTGAAAATTTACTTCACAGGACCATATTACTTATTTCTGCCACAACACCAAATCCAAAGTGGTGTTATCAGGTCAAAAATAAAACATGTGGCTGAGATTTTTCTCTTTACAAAAGTTCAAAATTTAAGGAGCAAATTCTTTAATTGTCATGGCATTCATATGATGTGCTCCCTTCAGGTTTGAGCTGATGAGGATGTGCTGGCAGTACAACCCCAAGATGCGTCCGTCCTTCTTGGAGATCATCAGCAGCATCAAAGGGGATCTGGATCCCCACTTCCAGGAGGTGAGTTTCTTCTACAGTGAGGAGAACAAGCCGCCGGACATGGAGGAGCTCGACATGGAGGTGGAGAACATGGAGAACATTCCACTGGACCCTGTATCTACCAGGCAACCCTCAGCTGCTGGCATTCCCCTGTCTGGGTGCATGGGAAGCAGGTCACCTCTTTCCTCGCAGCAGTTATCTCCCTTACAAGGCCCAAGTACTCCCTTACTAGGATCTGTGTCCCATTCGCCACCGGGGCCTCTGCCCTCGGCCATGACGTCTTCGGGACAGGGCTTGGACAAGCACTCAGGACATGCTTTGGCCAACGGGCCTGTGGTGGTCCTGCGACCCAACTTTGATGAGTTGGAGCCGTACGCACACATGAACGGAGGCAGAAAAAACGAGCGGGCGTTACCGCTGCCCCAGTCGTCGGCCTGCTGATATCAGTCCAGCATCTCCTCTTCCTCTCACACAGGGTAACAAAAACCTCTCAGTCTCTTCACGAGAGTTGGGCGAGGTAAGAAAATTACTTTGTTTCTACTGTGTGCCAGTAGATGGGCTCTCTACTCCATTTAAGGCATGGAACGACCAGAGAACACAAACTCTGAGAACGGTAAAACAGCACAGAAACCTGCTGTGGCATGTGGTGTTTGGTGGCTCAGACACACTGGGGACTCCTTCCTGTGCAGCCTACATTGTTACATACAAGCCCTTCAAGAAGGAAACCAACATAAGGATGTATATTGGCACACAGACTTCTACATGAACTCAAGAAAAAATCTTTTTAGCATATCTGCCAGCAAAACCAACAGAAGAGCACTTTTGTCCTGAGGATTTCAGAGAGGATGTGATGAATATATTGAGCGTCTATTTATAGAATTCGATCATTCTCTCTACATTATGGTAAAGCGCCTCCTTTTTGTGAGCCAGCCGGGTTCATGTTGTGTGGCAACATCTCCTTTAAAAATAAGACTCTTAAATATTATTATTTTCTACGTGATCCTTTCAGGTGTGGGTTAAATTGGTAGGCCTGTTTTGTATCTGCCAAACTTTTGCCAAATCAAGCTTTTCCTTCAGTCTCCTAAGGGTGTCCTCTTTTTTGTTGAAGACTGTGATTCAGAGTTAATGATAAATCAAATCCTCCTGTGCAATAAAGAAAAAAAAAATTACTTGCCATATAACTTAGAATGTTTTTACTAAATTTAAATGCAAGGGTTTCCAGATTATGCTGGGTCAAATAACACATCATAAGCAGAAGCCAGCCCAAACACAATACCAAGTACAAGACTCTACTTAAAGAAGTGACTGTCAAGTCATAAGCAGCCACAATATTGTGATTGGCGATGGAGAATGCAGACTTTGCACTGGATCACACTCTTTTGTGCTATTTATGTTGATAGCGATAAAAGCTGATAATAAATAAATCATTTTGGCTGTAAATCTGTTACTACACAGTCACATCCTCAAAAACAAACATTGAAACTAAAACTACAGTACTTCAGAACAATATTCACTCCAATCAATTCTACATTTAAAAATAACCACATGTATGCATTGCTGGGTCATTGCATTAATAAATGCAAACTAGCAACTGCTGAGCAACTGCTATCTAAAAATATTTTATTCCTCCACATTAATTAAACAAAAAGTAAATCAAGGTTTTAAAAATTCATATTTCAGGCATAAAACAAGACACAGGGCTGGGTGATAAAATGTAAAAGTATTTCTATATTTTTAGGATTTACAGCACTAGATAGCGAGACATGTAAATTCATTCGTAATCACTCTAATTACGGTCAACCTCTGACTTCAGTGGCAAACAACAACTCAGATTTATCAAGATAATGAAAGTTGCAGCTGTCCTCTCATATAATCCAGCACTGGAAATGACTTAACGAGTCTGGCTCCAAAGGTTAAGATATTATTTTGGTCTCATTTTGAAAAGATTATACTTGTCTGGCAACTATGTTTGCAAAAGACATGATAATTGATATTACAGGGAAAATACAAATCACTGTTGCCACTGACAGCTGACAAGATTGCAAAATTTTTAACTACTACACAAAATATCTGAATAAACAACTGTTTGCACAGTTGTTTAAACACCAGACATGCTTTGACACATCAGCAATTTAAACGCATGGGAAATAAATGGAAAATCTCTGAAAAATCATTACAAGTTAACAATACAGTACGATCTATCTAGAAACTGATTATGCAAGCAATGTTTAGCATAATATTTACAGCTGGGACAGGCTAAGAGATAGCAGAATAAAAATTTAAAGAGGCTGTTTCATAAAGGCATCAAATTCCTAACCATGGTATTGAGAAAGGTCATGTAGAATTACTTTTGTTTGCGGGCTGCCTAGTGTTGTGTTTTAGACATTCCCATCAAGACACGGTGCCTTGACGGATCTTTGTGCTGCAGCCCTCAAGTAGGAAAGAGTCTTTCCTTTTTCGCAAGAGCATTAGCCAAAATTTAGCTTTCAACAAAACGTGATCTGCTTTTGTTGCAATGAGCTGATGGCTCCCTAAACCCAGATGATAAAATGTCAGAGTTGTTTCAAGTCTATCACCGCTGTTTTCATTTGCAAACCTATGCATTTGTTAATTTAGCATCTGTCACTAAAAACTAAATTGTTGGGCAGTTATTTTCACCTTTGTCACAACCTGTAGAAAAACGTATTTATCACCCAGTCCCAAGTCGAATTACCAGAAACCACTTACGCCTAATCAATTAAACAATCAGTTCACAAAGCAATCTCAAATGAGCCCCAAAATTATTGTGGCTGAAACTCAGTAATAAGACAGAATTAATATAAACAGGAGAGAAAAATGCTGTGCTAGTATTTGTAACATGCCTCACATCATGCAGCATAGCTTGTGCTCTTTAACAAAGAGAAAGTACAGCTGTGACATTACATTGTTTCCAACTGATGTAAAAATGGGGCTTCTGACAGAATGAACCAAAAAAATATAACATATCAGCATGGTCCAGATGCACTGAAATCATGTTATGAAACATTTGAAAATTTGATTATAATTTACTAGTGGCATTCAACTACCAATTGTACCTGCAGTTCTTGAATCTAGATAAAAAATGAAGTTCTTGTACCATTTTGATTAGTGTATTTTATAAAATAGATTTTTTTTTCGCAGGGGGTAAAAAATATCCACAATTAAAAATTTGTTCCACCTCAGGAAAATCCCTTTTCACATATGTTTGGTCCAAAAAAAACAACAACTCTGAATTACTATCTCAGCCGATTTTTTAGTTTGAAATATGCTTCAGTGCAAATCATTGGTCCTCCAGAGCTGATAACCCAGCTTATCACCCTGCTTTATTTTCTCACAGTTTTGAGATAAACGGTGTTCAGATCCAGTGCTATCAAAACCGCAGCAACAAACTGGAGGCATCAATCAAGAGGCTGTTGGATCAGATTTAGTAGCCTAGAGGCAAACGTTCAAGTCTCTAAAAATGGTCATTATTGGTCTTTCTTGCATTTCAAACACACAGGAAAGGTCTTACAGTTGCATTTTAGACTGCAGAATAATTTTTTATACACATCATTGGGTTTTGTCACTTTAAAAAAAATACAATAAAGCTTTTTTTATACTTTTAAAAATGTTTGCCTCTATGTCTGTACAGAACAAAGCTGCTATTTTATTCTTTTTCTCTTTTTGGATGTTATATATATATAAATATATCTATATATAGAGAAATCCTTCAGGTTTGCTATTTTATGATCTCCACAGCAGTCCCTTTTTATATCTTTAAGCTGTTTAAAACAAAAAAAAGAGAAAAGTTACCCCTCAAGATTTTGAGTAACACTAAATTTCATTCATTGCCTTTTCTAAAGACTATGTCTCTTGTTGTTTTGTCAATATATATAATTATTAGAGATGAACATGTTAGCTCGATGTGTGAGCTTGTACTTCTGCACCCTTTGTTTTTTTTTCTATTATTATTGTTTAGCACTGTGCCTAGTGTTGTCCCCTAGGTACGATTTAATCTCAGGTTAAAGTAAAGGCTTTGCTTTCCCCACACACTTTCCTCTCCTTTACTTGCCTCACCTTTTGCCCCTTTCTAAGTCATCCCTCTCATGTTTTCTAAAGTGAAACAGTTTCCTCTTCCCTTCCCTTTGCTGGTCTCTAACAGCGAACCTTCCCTCCCTGTGCCTCCTTTCAAAGTCAGGATTAGCTCCGACATACAAGACGGCACTTCAGACCAGATCTGGTTTTGTAAACCCATCCATCTCATGCCTAATCCCCAGTAAATAGGGCTAACTGGGTTCTCTCGTTTGCCTTAAATATGTCAACCATATAGTCTAAGCATTTAAAGTTTGCAATTTTCATTTTATCCTCTCAAGCACAAAATGACATCACTCCTGCTAGTATCAAAATTTCAAGATGAGAGTTCAAAAGCCGCATCTGAAAGCCAAATAAAGGATGGGTTAAAGTCCAGGGAAGGGAACAAGGTTCAATGTCACAATTGAAAATAAAAGGTCTTAAAATGGCTGAATAGTAAAAAGTGTGTTGAAGGATTTCTAATGTTGCCTGGTGATTTTATTTTATTTTTTCTCCTCTTAAACTTATTTTCCTTGTAGGAGTGTTTATTTATTTATTGTTGTATTTTCCTTTTGAATACCAGTAAAAATCACTGTAAAAACGCCCCATACATAAGTACAAACTTGGTTTATTATTTTTATTATTTTATGTATGCATTGTCCTTGATGTTATGGCGAGGGTACTTTTTTATTTTTCCTCTTTTTTTTCCATTCAGGCATATATCTACCTCACTCTTTTTAAATGTGTGTATAAAAAAAAATACATCTCACTCTTAAAATTTAGGAGAAACCTCACCTAGTTAAATTTTTAAAAAGTCCACAGGGATCTCTAGATAAAACCTCATATGAAGCAGACTGGGACAGAAGGTGGAATGAGTTTGGCCCGTGAACGCCCACATGACTGGTTTTACGAAAAAAAAGCAAGTTTCTGTCTCAAACTTAGAATAAAGACACCACAAGGCTGACAAAACGTCATTGTTTTTCAGCTGGATCATAAGCAACCAGTGTGGATCAGTATGTGATGAAATAGAGCCAAACATTCCATCTCCACTGAGTTCCGACCTGTTGTCACAACCTTCAAATCCTCAAACCACAACCATCAGAATCTCATTGAAAATGTATTTCTAAAGAAATCTTAAAAAGATGACACAGGAAATATTACGAAAGGGAAATGTTTTATTTACCTCCACGAATGACATAAATAAAAAACACACTACATATATATGCGGTTCGACTTGCAGGTGACATGCCATTTTAAAACCTTTACTTTATTCCAAAACCGACAGCATTTAATTTCTGCCTGAAGTATCGATAAGTGTTGTGAATGTAACAAGGACAGATATGTAGTTTCACACAAAGCATCTAAGAAAAAGGAAAATCTCACCTTGTACCTGTTTCTACCTTCTGTAAGCATAAGAAACACTTTTCAATGATTAGTGGCAGAGAGCTAAAAAGCCACTATTTAGTTTTATCATTTCTGTAAACTCCATGTGGTTCTTTGTCATGTATCAATTAGAAATGTTGTGTCCATGTGATTTTCTTAGTTTTGATCTTTCAGACATTACAATAGATATAAAACGTTTACACGCCGCTGGTAAAATGCCAGATTTCTGACATGTTCAAGAGTTGGACCAAGATAAACCATTTCAGAGTTTTAACCCTCTCTAAAGTGACCCACTCAAAACACTATTAGAATGTAAATATGTCCCCATTAAACTATGTTGTATTGGACCATTCAATCAAAGCTTCAAGGCATGACGCTACCACCATTTTGCATCACAGTATGTATGACGTTTTTTTTTTTTTATATATATATACATATATTTTTTTTTTACTATGGTGCCTTGTTTGTTATAAACACCTTTTTAAAAACATAGCCCCCCCTCATGTCATGTGTTAGGAAAATGTCAAATGTGTTTTTGAAAAATTGGACTGGATTCCAGTTTGTCACTCTACTCCTTAGCCTAGACACATAAAGAACACAGGAGATCGTCATCTCACATGCTACACAGTCAGTACTTGCCAGACTTCCTGACCAGTTTTCTTCTCGTTTTTCCACTAACTTCAGATGTTGCCCAGTTTCTGGTAATGTCATTGTTACGCCCCGATTTCTCAACCTCATGTTGACTCTTTGAACTGCGCTTGATGGAATATCTAAAACCTTGGAAAGTCTTTTGTGCTCTTCTCTCTTCCCTCCAGATTGTTGGTTTGTTTTTTCAAGTTTGTGGTACATTAAAGGAGGAAAACATTCTGATATGGTTTATCATGATTTCACTTTTTACATATTAGCAGGCATTTTAACAGGGGTTGTGTTTCCACTGTATCTATACACACACCACTTTTAGTGCTGCCAGTTTAGTCACCACAGTGGATCTTACAGCATCACCAAAAATGTTATCTGTCCAAGGAAGCGAAGCAGCTCCAACACCTCAAAACCTCCTTCAAAGCCTCAGCTGCACGTTTTACTCATGGCCATTGGCTTGTTGATGGACTTGGACGAAAGTGGTTGTTTTTTTTTTCCTTTTTTCAAATTAGAAGTTACCCACAGGGTAACTTTTAATGTAAAAGTTTGGTGCTCAGTCCTCTTAATCATGCAACTGAACAATCTTTTCATATTTTTTAAAGAGCCAAGTTGCTGCTGAATTTCTTTACAGAAACCACCACTGACAAGCAAAAAAGGTCGAGATGTTAACATATCTGTGTGTTTATGTTTGTCCAGAAATCGTTAAATGTTTTTGTTTTTCAGTTCTTAGCAGTCACTGATATGCTGAGGGAGGAGCTACCAGTTACTATTAGATCCGAAACCTGTCAAATCTGTAACATTTCCAACATGGACAGAGCCAGGACAGGGATGTTGCATAAATTACGGGTAGTTCAGGTAACAAGTGAACAACATAGTTAGAAAAAGATAATTTAAAGTTTCACAAGTCACTCTTTTATTTACTGTAGACTGTAACCATAATCATAATTACATTCTTTTCAATTTTCTCATTAGAAAACATCAGGTTTATGGAGAAGGCAACACAGCAGTCTCCTGCAATAATTAGGTTTGAGGTGTATCGATCCACACATGTCTGTTTTTGTTTTATTTCATCTGCATTCCTAAAACCTTCGGAGGGGCCTTGGTCTTCTACTGCTACTACACTTATTAAATTCTGTGTTCATAACTTGACGGGGGAAGAATAATCAAACTGTTTTCTCTAGTCTGTCTTCTTTTTAAGCTCTGTATCTGAGGCCTCAAAGTTGTTTTTTCACAATTATAGCTGAGATGGTGTATTTTTGACAAGCCGTCTCAAAAATGTGTATAAGAGAATTTCTTGTATTTTACTTTTTTCTGAAATTTTGAATAAATAAGTAAATGAGAACTATGCTTTTTTGTTTCCTTTTTTTGCATACAAGATCCTCTTGGAAGGCTGTAAAATACTTGAGACTGAGCAAAAAAGATAAGTTTAGATCAAAGCATATTCATGAAGTGAGAAATGGCCCTGAGCTTAATTAAATCAATTTTGTGGCAAAATTTCAGTTATAAAGTTCACAGATTCTTTTTGTTAACCTGTCATTTCAAATCTCAGTGAATCATCCCACACTATAGCTGCAATGTGACAATAGTGGAAAAGTTCAAGGCATGCTGAGTGAAAATCTGCCTACGTTTCCAAGTGATATTTTGCTTCTTCCAGCTGATCAAGCATCATGGCAATTATTTCCTGCAAAAGAGGTACCAGTCTCTCAGTCAAGGATAAGCTGCCAGTTGAGGGTATATGGATGAAAGCTGCTCTCCTCTCACCATGATACAGTGAGCAGTAATAAGCAAAATCACACAAGTATCTGAAAAGAAGAAAGCATGGCCTTTTATTTGCGTCTGTTAATGCAGATCAGAAAAAGGGTTGGCTGCCTACCTGCCAGCATCTCTAGAATGAACCACATCCATCCCTGCTTGCTTAAAGTGCTTGGAAATGGCCCTCATGTTAACAACAGAGTCCAGTTTCTCGGGGCCGCCTTCAATGCAGCGGTGATCTGTGGGGCAGCAGCTGCAACAGTCTTGGGTGCTGTAGCCGCTGTTTTTACCAGTTTGCTCCAAAATGACAAGACTGGAACCTCTGGCTATGCCCAGGTGAACAGCAAACTGGGAACAAGCATGCAAACGCGATTCACCTCCTTGTGTTTCAAAAATGTGCATTCTCTATAGATACTCTAGCAAAAATTACACACAGTGTTATGTCTTATTTCATAGGTATATTGTGGTTACCCTAAGGAGCAAAAAAAACAAAAAAAAAAAAAAAACAAGGCAAATAACGCCAACAACTATCAATATAATATCCTCTTATATTGAAAAAAAAAAAATTAGTACAGACCTGCAAAGCATTCTGAATGCTTTGCATGATGATTTTCTATTAGGTTTTTTAGGTGTGTAAAATGTCTACCTTTGGTTTAAGGGTCTGCCAAAGCTCAGCAATGATCCTCTGGGTTGAACTGTAGCTCACTGGCAGTTCCTTGATGTAAACATCGATGCGCTGTCCCATTCCGGCCAACTTTAATCCCTGCGGTAAACGAAACGCACAGCTAAAATGAACCAGAGGTAAACAGGAGTGTATTTTGCAGACATTAGCCCGTACCTGGGCTGTTATCCAGCTGGGGTTCACCAAGAACTGTCTGAACGGTCCAAACCCTTCAAAGTGTATTCAACACGTGTTTTTAAAAGCATGAAGAGTGGACATATCATTGAGAAAATTCTTGTTTTACCTGTTACAACAACAATTTCTCTTTCGCTCATAGCGTGTCCAAGCTAATAGAGGGTAGTAAACAGAGTGAACAAGGGGGAAACGTTTATGTTCCTCGTAAGTTACGATGCGTCCGCCAGGAGGAGCCATTCCATTTAATAACTGAAGTAGTGGTGTAGTGGTGCGTTCATGTACTTCAGGTAAACTAATGACAAAAGGAGCCTGGGTAATATACAAGTAGGCTATACCGAAATGCAAAGTTGTAGATCGTTACTCAGATATTTAGTAATAGGCCTATACTTACTTTCTTTTTTTAAATATAGGCCTACGTATCTTTATATGTAGGCTACATATATAGGCTATAATAGAATTGCCAACAAAAGGTTTATAATTTATTGAAACATCTAATATTTGATGTAAACCAATGTTTAATGCTATTGATTAAGCATTGAAAGAAAAAAATGCTATATTGCAAATGAATAATGAATGATAGTAGGCTACTGCAATCATAAGAAATAGGAGAAGGCACGTTTTCTTAAAAATATACCTAAAGATCTCTATGAAACATTTTCTGCAACACGGTAATTAAAACGCTTCAACTGTTTGTACATATTTGTGACTGCACATGAATGCAGCGTCACATCTGCCATGGCCACAGACCGAGGCGTTCCATAGAGCCTGGGACGCTCCTGTGACTGTGATGCGTTCAGGACCCGCCCTCCTCCTCCTGCACTTGTCAAAGGGCACCGATCGCAAATTACATCACACTTCAGCCCACCGACGCACACGCAAATAGCCCAACTGCACGCAGCATTTTTTAAACCAAATTTTAATTATAACAGATCAGGATGCTTCCTTTCAAGAGAACTTTTGACAGCGAAAAACAGCAACTGCAAGAGCTGAACAGCAGACTTGCTCAGTATCTGTCCAGGACCAAGCAGCTGGAGCAGGAAAACGCGCATCTTATAGCTGAAATTAACAAACTGAAGCGCGGCAGCGGGACGGCGGAATGGGAGCAGCGGTACAAAGCAGATATGAAGGATCTGAGGAGAATGGTGGAGCAGATCTCCTTCGAGAAGTCCCAGGCGGAGATGGAGAGGGAGAAGCTATGGCGAGAGTTGCAGACGGCCCGGTCTCTGTGCAGCGAGCAGACCGAGGCGTGCAGGGACATCAGCGGCGAGCTGAAGGGCTGCGAGAAGGAGCTGCAGCAGGCGCACAAAATTAACAGTGACCTGCAGCAGCGGCTCCTTCAACTGGAGAGCGAGTACAAGCGCTTAGAAGACGCGCACAGGCATGAGACGGCCAAGCTCCGGCATCAGGTGGAGTCTCGGGTCGTGCCCATCATCACGCAAACTTATCACGGGCCCCCGGTGGTTTCCGTTGAGGAGGTGCAGGAGTACGCCCGCGGGCTGTCCGAGGGATGGATAGAGACGTTTGAAATGTACCAACAGAAAGTGGAGGAGATGGAGCAGTCGATCAAAGCGGACCAGGCGAGGCTGTGCGACCTAGAGAAGGAGAAGATGCTGTACGCATCCGAGCTGGGCAAATTGCGCACGGAGGCGGAAAAACAGGGCCAGATTCAAATGCGCCTGGAAGAGGAGCTCATGCACATGCAGGACAAATTCCGAGTGGATTTAAGTGAACACCAGGTGAGTTGGTCTGTTACAAAACTGCAAAAAACATTTATCAACAAGATTAAAAATGCGTTATTTGTTCAATTCCCCTCCATCCCCCCAGAAAAAAAACTAACAAAAACCAAACAAACAAATAAACAAAAAATAAAAAGCAATATACAATTTCAAAGAATTCAAACTGAAGAATCTGCTGCTTATTCCAACAAGCCAGGGGAGAGGGGTGAGGCCGCATGGTCCCTCAGCCACACCCACAGTCCATTATGGCTCTGATGCAGCTGCAGCTTTCAGTGCCTGCAACAAATAAATCATGCATATGTGAGACATGAATAAGCCTGAAGAACTCCAAAATAGTTGTCTCATACATAAGAAATGCAAAACCAAAGTCCATGTTTCAGACTAAATATCAGATTTAATTAATTTAAGTTTGAGGTAAAATATGTACAAAAAATATGGATCCTGCATGTAACATTTGACCTTGGTAAAAGGCTTAAAACGCTAGGACACAATCTTCCTCCAAAGCACTTTACAGTTGCTAAATGACTTCAGCCACTTAAACCAATTAGCTGTCAGACTGACAAATCCTTACTAGACTCCCAAAGGTCTTGGGGGCTTAAACAAGATGGCCGTACTGTGCATTTCAGTGCAACAAAAATAAGTGTAAAAAAAATAAACCCAGTTTTTAGACGATAATTACCTTGTGATTAACTCACTGTGTTCTTATTTGTTTTTGCATGAACTGGACTGCAACATAAATAGCCATAAAAAGATTTTAATAATATCATAATTAACTAAAATGATGGAAACATATTTTTTTCTTTCTCTTTCAGATACTTATTGAGCAGTTGGAACAGGAGAGAAACATTCTGGCTGAGGCAATGGAAGAGAAAATGAGGGAACATCAGCACCTTCTCCAAGTGAAAATGGATCTGGGCATGGAGGTGGCAGCATACAGGTGATGAATCACTTTGCTTTAAAGTCTGTTTTCAAATTCTAAACAAATAATGACTTTGTTTAAATATTCGCACTGAGTAGAAGATTCTTATTTATTTCAACACTTTTATTTTTCACTGATGAAAAAAGACTAGCTTACAGGCCCCATATTTTTTCTGTATTTAATGCAAAGTAGATTATAGTAAAAAAAAGGGTAAAGTAATGTAATCTTCATTGAAAATGACAATTTAAAAGTAAAACTGTTGTTCAAGAAATTACTCCTTCAAGTAAATTTTTTTTCAGAGTCAAATATAATTTGGAGTAAAAATACATGTGAATATAAACCCAGTTCAAATATAAAGGTTTCCCTTTGGAGAGTAAATTTTAGGTGTATCAAGAATTTTGAAAAAACAGAAAAAAAGTTTTTTTTACTTTAAGTGTCATGCTCTTTGGACCAGAGATCTGGCCACCCTGCATAAACAAATGACTCACAGGGGACTTCCTGCTGGAAAGACGGTTGCCATCCATGCTTTGTAGCAAGAAGCCCGGTACAGACTTCACATTTTCTGTCTATTTTATTTTTATTTTTTTTCAGTTACTGGGCCAGTATACGAGTATGCACGGTTATAATTTTTTTATTCACCTAATAACCTGAGACTGTATTTCTGGATCTCTAGACATTCCAAAAAATAACCTTCTTTGTGCTTCTTTGACTTATGGGTCAAAAACATTCTAGCGGCACTGGTTCATACCGACAATTTAATTTTCAAATTAACATTCAATTTGTCAGTCATTTTGTGCATCTCCTCTGAGATGGACAGGTGACCTGTCCAGGGTGTTCCTGGCCTGGACAGGAACACATTCCAAAGGTGCTGTACTGAACGGAGATCTGCTGACTGTGGAGACCACTGGAGTAAAGTCAATTCATTGTCATGTTCTAAAAACCAGAGCTAAACTTTGTGAGATAAAGCAACAGTATATAGGTATGCCATGGTGTTAAAACAATTGTCAAATGGAAATAAGGGGCTTCAATTGTGCCAAGTGAACATCTCACCGTCACGCCACCAGCAGCGCAAACCATTAATGCATGGCAGAACAAAATGTGTTCATATTGTTTACACCAATGTCGAACCCAAGCAATTTAATGTCTCAGTTGAAAGTCACTCATTTTTTTTCAATCTGGTATTCTTTTGGTGAATATTTGTATTTTCATCATATAAAAGCCAAAATCCTCTAAGCTATTACCTTGTGATTTAATCACTAGACATTTGTGTTAACAAGCAGCTGAACAGGTACCCCTAACACAGGGGTGAAAAGTGTATTTCTGTAGATATTCAGCTGTTCTTGTTCAAATGTTTAGTACATTTTCCTGTAATATAATTACCTAATTTGTATCGATACATTACAAATAATGCCTTCACAAGATTAATGATCACACTCCCTCCACTCAGTCATTATGACTTTATATGGATCTCTGCTTGGAAATCTAGTCTGTATAAAACATTTGGAAAACAGAACACTCCCTTGGAGATGTGGCAACAGCACCATGTGTTTCTGTAAGTGTCACGAGTCAGCTTTTGCTGTGGGATTTATAGCATAGAGCATGGACAGCCAAACATTGTAGTTGTTATTTTTAGGTCAGTCTATTGAAAGGCAAGCTCCAGAGAGGTCGTTCTTTTCAGAGACACTTTGGTTGGCTAACTCCTGAAGAGTGGCCAAGGAAAGGTAAGTCGTTTCAGCTAAATACAATATGTCTTATTTTTTTACATTTTAAATAACATTGGCTTAGCATCATAACTTTATTATTATTATTACCCTATATGGTCAGGTTCAGGATACATACCATTCTGTAAGTCTTGAATTCAGTTTGAGGGGGATGAAATGGCAGATCTAAATGATGTGCATCACTTTGTGAGGTATTCGTCCTGAAGTCATAACCTTGCAGAACACCTTGACATCTCTCATTGATATCATTTGCACTCATGTAAGATATTTATTCTTGTCTGTCTTCAGGGCTCTCCTGGAAAGTGAAAGAGTTGGTATGCAAGATGCTCACAGGAGGATGACCCAACATCAAAGAGAGAGAATAATAGGTATAGTACCATTAAAGTATTTGCAGTAAAAATGCTATTTTTTATCAATGTTATACTGTGATAAATGAGATTGCTTGCAACACACTTAATACAGAAATTTTTTACAATTATTTCTTTTCTGGCTTAGACATCAAGGTGCCTGCCCAACATTACTCTCCAAGAACCTCAACCTTAACCTCAAGAAGACATGTCGATATGCGGTATGCATCACCAACAAACCTGAGAAGACCACCTGTGACCTATTCTGGGTCTATAAGTCCCTCCAGGGTCATTCCCATTTCAGCTGCAGGAAGGGCTCGGCATCAGAGTCCAGCATCCAGAAGGGATATGATCTCGTTCAACAAAGCTCGTGCTGCCTCTTCCGTGCCTACTACCAGTACCGAAATTGGCCAGGATAAAAACAAAATAAGTAAGCCTGCACAGAAAACGGTAGCGGAGGAGAAAAGCATGAGATTCAAACAGGTCCCTTCTGAAAGCAAAGCCAGTTTTTCACCAGAGACAAAATCTGTAAGAGTGGTGTCACCACCAGAAAAAAGTATTGCTCAAACTGTCACAGAAAGCAAAAGGCAGGTGTCCAATGAGAAAGAGAAAGGTTATGCTCAAGATGAGTTCAAAGACAAAGAGAAGGCAGAACCCATAACTGAAAAAAAGATACTGGACTCTTTATCTGTAGAAGAGATTATTGAGAAAGTGATCAAACCTGCAGGTTTAGAAGCCAAGGCATGTTCATCAGGAGACTCTAAGGTCAGGTATCATGTGGAGAAAAGTGAGCAGGAAGACGGCACCACTAAGACACAGATTGTGCTGGAGTCCAAATTTGAAGAAGAGATAGATCTTTCCGAGGACTCCACCCTGGATGAAATCCTGAGCCAGGGTGTGAAGAAGGTATCACTGGAGGACATAGAAGATACAGCAACAGGAAACATGATTCAGAACCTTCTAAGTAGTCTTCAAGGAGGAGGAAACATGGAAAATAAGTCAGTCAATGTGGAAATTATTGAAGAACCCATTGAGTCTTTCAGTGATGAGGAGCTTGAAGCTGAAATTAAAAGAAAATCAAGTTCTTATGAGCCCTCAAGATATTTCCAAATTGAGGAGATGGAAAACATAAGTCATGACTCTGAAGAAGAAAAGCGTGATAATGCCACAATAGCTTTCAAAACAGGCACCGACCAGCCCAGTGGGGGATCTGTGCATGTTCAGGAATTCTCTACAGAAAACAAATCTCCTAATTTCTCCCATGAGGAGGAGTTTCATGAGTACTTTGTGTCCACACCAAATGAAAACCTTTCTGAAACTGAAGATGGTGGAGGAATAATGTCATATGGCCATTATGGCATAGTAGATGATCTGTCTGATGAGAGGTATTACCAAGACGAAAGTCTGCCCCAGAGAAAAGTGATAGTAGAGGAAAGTGAGGAATACCAGTACAAGTCAGGTAATCACTCATTCCCCAAGGAAAGTTTTCCAGAGTGCATAATTGAAGAAGAAGTTCGGGTATCGCCTGTAGTGCAAGAATCCATACTTGAGTTCCTGAGAGAGGATTCTTTGGAACCTAAAGAGCAGCTGAAGGGAGCCTTGGAGACACTACACAGTTCAGTGTCTGGTCCCCTGAGGGAAGAGTTGGCTTTTCTCACAAAAGTGAGCAGCGAAAGTCCACAAAACGTAGCAATCAAAAAAGTCGAGCAGTCAAGCGATAATGGAACCATGACTATAGTTGCAGAGCTAAATGTCTCACAAACCCTTGAAGACTCTGGGCTGTTGGAGGAAGGAGATGATATTTCCGAAGAGCAGATAATGAAAGCTCTCAGATCTTCCAACTTGGATCTTGAAAAAGCCTTCCAAGAAGGAGCAGGTTCAGGGTACAGCATCAGAGTGTCCAAAGAAGAGGGGGTTGCATATGC
The DNA here is from genome assembly GCF_027474105.1 of Poeciliopsis prolifica. Lineage (NCBI taxonomy): Eukaryota > Metazoa > Chordata > Actinopteri > Cyprinodontiformes > Poeciliidae > Poeciliopsis > Poeciliopsis prolifica. The sequence goes on along the minus strand of NW_026562376.1, from coordinate 9,947,310 downwards.
AGAGGGCTTTGAAGGCTTTGGCAGCATTGACGAGTCAGCATCTAAAATAATTGAGAAACACATTAAACTGGAACCATCAGAAAAGTCCTTCACCTTCCAGCTGGAGGAGCAGGGTGACCATGGTGAGAAGAGCTCAGTGCAGTCCCAACTCTTTGAAAACCCAGAGAAGATTTCTACTGAAAAAAGAGTTGCAACACTTTACCTTGAAAGGCCCTTAGAAGACTGATCAGGCTTTTTTTTTTTTTTTAGAAAATGTACAAATTTATACATAAGTTGTTATACAACATCGCAGTGGCACTGTTAACAGATGTTTTAACAATGACATACAAATGTGGACAAGGTGACATTAGGACTACAAACCTCAGTCAACCCATAATAACAAATGTGGATTTTGGTTACATTCTTTGTATTAACTTCATTTTTACTTTCATATAGCTTGGATTATACACTTTATTTTTTTTGGTATTAAACTTCTTTGTGGTGCTTTAAAAAGCCTATTTCACAGTTTACAGCAGACCACTAACTCAGTCATCATGTGCCATGTTGTTGAATCTTTTGGATCAGCACTTATTACAGATCAACATGGCACTGGGAGTTATGGGTGCTGTGCACCATTTGCAGATTGGAACTACTTGTGGCTTGAGCACCTTACCATGATGATGGGGTCAAGTTAATCAATAACTTTAAAGAAATGTATCTACATATAAATGAAGGCAATAATTAGAAGAAGCGGGACACATTCAAAAATTCAAATGATTCACCATTGGTGATAATATGGTTGCGAGACATATTGTGTATGTTTGTGCACATATGTCAGGTATCACAGTGTTGGCATGAGGGATTCAGTTTTGCTCTGACCTGAGAGTGTTCAGGACTATTTTTGGATCATCAGCTTAGTGGCATTGAATGTTCACAAGGGGTTGTTGTCTTGTGTGCTGTTTGCCAAGGCAGAATTAGAGTTCAATGCATTCAGTCTGTTTATTTGTTTCAGACATTTTCAGCATGTTTGATTACCACACTTTACACAGCAATTCACTCACAAAATAGCAATTTGTCATTATGTTATGTAGCACAGATATGAGATATTTAGCATGAACACACTTATCTGTTAGAAGAAGAGAGATTTGTTGCATTTAAGTGCCGAGATACATCCGGGTTTCACATATTTTCTGATCGTTTCTCTATTAACATTTATACATTTGGATTACATCTTCATGCAAACTGGTATCTGGATACCATGTGCCAACACATTTTATTCAATAAGATCAATTTATAGAAAATCTATTGATTTATAAAGAGGATATGAGTCAATGTTTAATAAATGTGGAACAAACAAAATTATTTGCATTTGATTTTATTGATTTCTGATAAACAAATGATACAACTGCTTTGGCTGATGGGGCTTTCTGAATTTCATTGATGAATATCTTAACAATATTAAAATATATATTGTTGGAATGTTTCGTGTGTATTATTGTTCAGTAGATTCACATAATAGGCCAGACAAACTAATTGCTTACATAACACTAGCAAATGAAATTTGAATTAACAAAATACAAACAATTATATTAACTACTGCCTCAACCTTTAGCGGTACCACAATAACCTTGTGCAAAGGTGAAGTGGGGAAGAATGAGACTTCAAGCATCACATGTAGAGTCATCAATTTTACCACTGGGTGGTATAACTGGAAATATGTCTAATTTTGTCTGTCTTCTTCTTTGCTGTTGTCTCTTAACAACTTCAGGTGCCCTGAAAAGCAAACATGACATAGTTGATGTACTAACATAAAATTATTAACATTAAAGCGTATATAACGCCATTCTTTAGAGTCAGAATACCTTAAAGGGAACAAATCAAACTAAATCCACTTCTGTCTTAAAATTTAACACAGTGTAGCAGTAAATTAATCTTCGTCTCCAGGAGTTACCTTGCCAACATGTCCACAGCTTTTTGTACTGCTTTGGATTTCTTGTGCTGAGGACCATACAGCAAGTTGTGAACATCCAAGCACTAAAATTGAAACATAAAACAATGAAAGTGATATAGGTAGTTAAAAAATAAAAGTGCAACTCAATCTGGATGGAAATAAACTGACATCCTAGCAACATACTGGAAGCACTAAACATACCGAAATAACCCCTGTAGCTGTCCAAAGTTTACATAACACCTGTGCTGACCACTCAGAGATTCAAATGAAACAAGATGGATCTGTCATCTTGTTACTGATAGCGCTTCAGTAATCTCAAGGGTAGAGAGAGTGAACGGTGAGACAGCCACATTTTTCTACAGTATGTAATCTGGCAGAACAAACGAAGAGAAAACAGAGGTATTGTCCAGATCTGTAAAGTAATCTTTTAGCAAACTGAAAGTAGAGAAAAGTTAAAACATCTGAATATGATAACATAAACTGACATATGATGAAAAAACTTGACTCTCTTTTCTGCAGTCATTATAAATAAGAAGCAAATGTTTCAAACCAGGAAAGAGGGAGGGAAAAGCTCCCCTCTGTACTGGGGAAAGCAAAACAGTGTTAATCTGGAAGAGATCCATTTGGCCTTTTGAATGTTTTTACGGTTGCTAAGGTTGATGTAATGGAAGGCTGTTTTTTTCAGCAATGCTGCAGAGGAGGAAGGAGGTGGAGTCAACTTTGTGTCTGTATGAACTATTGTTCTTTGTTTTTAGACGTTCCCTTGCATTCTATCCACTGTATAGGCCAGAGGTCCTTTGCAAAAGCAAGTTACTCAATCAGACTGGAAGCAGTTTCATGATGACAGCATTGGAAAATAATTCCTGCTGACATATCCGCTGTGGGTTAGAGTGTTTCAGAAAGGTTACAACTTCGACGTGGGGGGAGATAGAGTGAGCCTTGATCTACCCTGTCATTCTTGGACCCCCTCTTTGCTCAGATAACAACAACAAAACAACATAGCAACCGGGGTGCTTCACCGAGAGGCACGTTCTTACAAGAATCATATAAGGTCCTTTAGAGAGCTTAACCATGATGGGACAAGTGAGCTCATACAGCAAATCTGCAGCCATGCCGTATGTAAAAATGACACCACTCATTACATAATATGAAGTAAATGAAACTATCGTACATAAAAATAAAGATCGATTAAATTAATAAAATATGTAGGTATTTATGGAAATATGCACAATAACTCCAGGTTTGTTTCAGGGGACTTAACAAATTGGGGTCAATCTGCAACAGATAGCGAACTGCCATTGAACTTCTGTTGCCCATCTGTCAGTATCTATCTAGACTGAGAAAAAACAAAGTCACTCTGTGTGATATTTTACACCAAGGAAGTTGGCTCTGCACACTGCCCTCTTCCAAGATTAGCTTATAACTCTGATAACATTCAGCTCTTCAGAGACAGTGGAAATAGCTCGTCTCAAAATGACAGGGACTGTTTGTGTGTATTCTGGACTGGCTTGTCATCATCTTACTGGTTTAAATGTGTTTAAACATGCAGACTCTTGACCTTTAATCAAACGACGTTTATACGAACGTCATATTTGATGACAGTAATTATAACATTCTCGTACATACCTTCTATGTCACCTTCTCCTATCTTGACAATTCTACAGAAATTGTATGCAATGTATCACATGATTACCTTTGTCATGGTCCTGTGGGCTTGGTTCACCTGGCCCTCAGTGGCAGAGCCTCCAATCAGCTGAAGAGTCTCTGCCACCTCAGAGCTCAGGTCACCAAATGTAGATATTTTAGACTCAAGGGAGGCTCTCTGGATCTCCACACATTTCTGTTGATATTGTACAAGTTAAAAATAAGCATAAAATACAACATTTTTCAAATTGTGATTCAATTTATTAAGAAAAACTGAGGGAAAATCTTTCAAAACCATCTCCTCTTGTAGAATTATGGAGTTACTGTGATTAAGAAGTTTGTGATTCAGTTTCACCACCAGCACATATGCCTATTTCCTATAAGAAAACTCAAGAAATCACTTAAATAAAACTTGTTTGCTAACAGGAAGAAGTCCAAAAGATCTTAAAAAGTAACACTTCATGCCTCAAATTAAAGAACTCTTAAGAATAGATGAAAACCAAAGTTATAGACATCCATTCATCTGAAAATGGATAGACAGCCCTTTGTAAGACTTTGGAACTTCAAGAAACTACAATGAGAATCAAAGAGAGGAAACACATGGAAAAGTGAGGACCCTGTGGCCTGCCACTTATTTACTCTAAGAGCCCATCAACTATTCACCCCAGAGGCTGCCAAAGGGTATATAGAGCATTTGAGTTGGTTTGCATCAAAATGTTGTAGTCAATTGAATACAACATTTTGTATTTATTCAAATGATCTATTTGATAATGAAATGTGTTAAATGTCCAACAACATATCAGTGTGACAAAAAAGTAGAAAAACAGGTAAAATTTGTGAGGGGCAAATACTTTTCAGAGCAATGTATGTATCAAAATTGCATGTGGAGGATTATTCTGTATGTTTTACACAGGAGTTATAGTGTTATGAAGACCGTTTCTAACCTTCTCTTGTCCATTAATCAAGAGGTATCGACAGAAGTCATCCTGGGCAGCAAGAAAAGCTGGATCAAGTGGACCTACAGAGTTTTTGTAAGCACGAAGACTTTGCTCAAAATAGTGACCCGCAGTTTCTACAGGAACATGAAGTAAACAAGACATTCAAGTCAACAGTTTGAAGAATCTCTGATTTGCAGTTTGCATCCTAGCATAAGCATCCAATATCAATATATTAATTGATATTGATGTTGATTTTTCAACAACAAAAATAATTTCAGACATTAGACTTTACATTGCATTTGCCTATAAGTCAGAACCAAACCATGTCTCTCACAGCTGGGGTCTCTCAACACAAACAATGGACGAATTTTAAAGGAGTGCCAACTAAAATAAAACTGACAGATCAAAATATTTCTCATAACATCAGATTAAGACAGAAGGTAATGCAGATAACCTCAGCAACTGCCTACTTAGAAGAAATTCTGATAGGCTACTTATCAAAAAACAAAACAGGTTACAGGAAAAAGTTCTTAAAGAAAATCCTGAATTAAGCTACTTAAAGCATTCTTCTCTATAGCAGAGAAGTATCCCTCGAAATATTTTTTTTCAAAATGTTTTTATAATGATTTTATTTTTCTGGGTCACTTAGAACCTTCTATACATACATTCTAGGTCCATATGGCTTATGTTCATTTCAAACTGATTCTTAATTTTAAAAAAATGATCTTAAAGAACTTGGCATATTGGGGAATCAATTATATTCAAATTCGAATTGGCCTCGTTGAGTCCTTCCCTTCTGACAGACCTAGCCAGTTTCTATCAACACACTCACCATTGTGATGTTGGTCTGGTGCAGCAGAAAGGATCATGGCCAGGCTGTGGGAGATCTGAGCTCCCTCCAGACCCTCTGGACTGTGACTCATAGCTATGGTATGTGCCTAGCAGAAGCAACCAAGTGAAACAAGGCAGATCACTAACCACCAAATAAGAAGGGTGATTACATAACAAAGGTTGACAAAGTTCTAAAAGGGATCAAAGGAAGTTTACTGACCTTGGAGAGATAATCTATAGCTTTGTCCAAGTGATCTCTATCCTGTTCAATGGTAGCCATGTCTTTATAAACAGCACACATCCTCTCATGCTTATTGCAATTCTTCAGTAGGTCCAAAGACTTCTCACACTGGCTTAATGCCTCCTCTGGTTGAGTTTGCCTGGCATAAACTCTGAAACACAAACACACTTGCGATGTAACCATAATGATGGAGTGGAAATTCTGCAATGCTGTGGAAAAGATTTCCTCTCTTTTTGCTTTTTTCTCATACAAAGTTTTAAAATTATAATTTATAAAGGGCAAAGTTTTCCACACCAACCTTGCAGAATATTTCTAAAAACAAAAAAATAAACCTTCACCTACTGGTTGTGCCACCTGTGCTAGCAGCAGCTACTACCAAGCATTAGTAACTAACTATTGGTAATGAGTCTTTCACATGGCTGTGAGGGAATTCTGGAAAACTCTTGTTTACAGATTTGTTTCAGTTTATCTAGACAGGAGGGATTTTGAACATGGATAAACTATTTAAGTTTGTCCCTGTTAGAGTTACAGTTAAGCTCAAACTTTGATGAAACCACAAGAGGACTTGTACTTCAAATCATTGCCCCATGTGCACCAAACATGCACTAAACCTTTACATCACAAACCGAGGGATATTCTTCTTCAGGTTCCATGTTTTCTCTATATGGATAAAAGTTCCTTTGAGGTCCAGAGGTTTTGGAAGTAGATTTGTAACCTTTTCCAGATTGATGGGTATCAATGACTTTGTGTATCTTCTGTACCCTAATTTCTTTAGAATATGCTCATACAGATTCCTTTCAGATGGCAGTGTGCTCTGAAACATTTTAGAATGATAAATGAATAATTGAAGAAATTTGAAGGGAGGTAACTGCATTTTCACTGCAATATATTTAAAGAAAACTGTTAAAAAATTTAAATTCACATTTTGTCCTACTTTTAGTTGAAAGTACACAATAACACTTGTGTCATCACTATAAGTCTAAATCAGGTTCCTACAGCAACTATAGTCCAGACAAGCTGGCATCCTGCAGAGTAGTATTCTGCAGGTAATTAGTGTTCCATTAAAGACTGTAAGTAGAGAAACAACCCTGTATACTTTCTTTATGCCATCAGTCCAACTTTCCAGCTGTTTCCTCTGAAGGTTACTGACTTGCACAGCTCCTAATCTGTGTTTGGTTTTTTCTTCCAGGATGCCTAAATTAGGGGACATTCTTGGTGAGTCAGTGGAAACCACCTAAGCACATCTGGAATTGGACCAAATGGCACAAGAGAAATGTGAACTGCATCTATTATAATTCCTGGTTTATTTGTTCTTCTTAAGGTCCCCATTCTTTTGTAAGTAATTTCCTTTTACACAGTGATATATGAAGGCTGAGTTAACCACCAGAAGGACAACGCATCCAGAAAGCTACAGCGTTAACAGCTTCAAACTATCTAATGGACTCTAAATTTAATTTAGCTCTAGTGCAGGGGAAGGGAAAAAGACTCAGAGCTGTACAGTGTTTGGCTTCATTACTAACAGAAGCATTACAGAAACTCTGTTTTTTCTGGTCATCTGATACAAAAGTGAAAGTTTAGAATAAAATCCATTTGTATGACACTTGTTATATAAAAGCTTTGATCAAAGGCACTTTGATCAGTAGAGCCAGAATGTGGGGGACCAAGATTCCATGCTTGCCAGTGTTGACTGAAGCATGGAATGGATCCAAATTCATTCTCTGGAGTGAATGAATTTGGATCCATTGGAGCATCTGCAGATTACAGTATAAAAGCCAATTTCTTCAAATTTTCCAATGTTTTTTTGACTACACTTGCATGAATTGATGGGCAGCAGAAGGTCCCCACCCATTAAAGTTAACTTCAGATCCAATTATGGCAGAGCACAGGCTGGAGCTACAGCTAAATTCTCACATTGAGTCTTTCCCATCTGTCAGCATGGGCAAAGTAAAACAAGGTCTTTCTATCCTTTCATTCACTCTGTATCCTTCCTGACCAGAAGGCAACATGACAAATTGTATTGAAAAATATCAAGAGGCCAAAAAGCAGGGAGTAAGACTGTGTACATGTGCTGCCAAGCAAGCCACAGTGTTCTGTTTGTAAATGTTTCCAGAACATGGCTGATGTGAGTTTTCCTGTACTTTCCTTAGATAAATGAAACAAACCAGAGGGACAAAACACACAAAAAATTGTTCTAATACATCTGGAGAGCTATAAATCATGTACATCCAGACTGATGAAAATTGTATGTGTCGTAAAAAGCAAACTTGGAAGTCACTGATGAGAGAACCAGTTGATTTATTCTCTCCAAGTAATAAGAAAAAAGAGAGACAGAAAACATGTCAAAAGTTATTTAATAGACCTTTTTCACGCTTCCGGGTTTTAAAGCGGAAGTGGAGTTGGACAACTTCCGGTGGCTGTAGCGTTAGCATTAAAAGGCTAGGAAAATGACTCAGTCTCGCCGCAGTTGTTTTTGGTCAGTCCCTGGTTGTTCATGTGGGGCAAGAAAACAGCCTTATCTGTCATATCATGCGTTCCCGACGGATCCAGGCGATCCGAAGAGATGAAAGTCCCGACTTTTGCATAAAGATGGGAAGCACTTTCGTATGTAGCCGTCACTTCACATCGGAGGATTTTGTTAGCGGATCCACCACCAGCCGCCTTAAAAGTGGAGCTGTTCCTTCCCTGTTTGCCTGGAATAACTTCTCTGCACCGGCAATGAGAGAGTCTGCTTTTGAGAGGACTAAGAAACGGCAGTTTGTCCTCTCTCAGAAAGCTAGCCAGGCTGAAGATGCTACTGCGGACCATGATTATATGGCACATCCACCCGCAGGTAAACGTCTAATAAAGATAGTACATTGCATATATTTTCCATGTAAGATAATTTCAGTAAAATATAACTGTTGCTATAATATTATTATTATGATCACATAATAATGAAATTATGAGATTATGTGGTTATGTATTTTGGGGAAAGATTAAGTCAATGGCTGTATACATACATGCTCCGACTCACAACATGTATTGATCTTGGTTTTTTAAAATTTTGAACAGTAAATCACATCCTAATAGCTGGAAAAGCACACCTTGAGGCTGAACCTGAAACTTCATGGAATATTTGGAACAAGGATTCACAAATAGAGCGGAGCTTACGTTATTGTTCCAGGCTTTTGTGGGAACATTCCCCTCCATCACAACAGTGTTGACTGACAGAGCTTTTAGCACCGTGCCAAATTCTTAGTCATCATCCAACAAAGGAGATTTAGCTAGCTTACACACACCAGCCAGTCTGCACATTTTTTCAACCACACATGTCAACAAACACTGACTCTCAGAAACAGATAAAGATGGTATCATTTAAAAATTCCCCTAAGTATAGCTCACATATATACACAGCTTTTGACTTGAAGTAAGGATCACCATTAAGTACTAGGATGAATGTAAATCTTTTTGCAAACACAATCATTGCAAAAAGAGAGACCACACACATTCTTTTATTTTGTAAGCTTACACAGCAGATTATAACAGTTAGTTCATATTCCTCAATAGGTTTAAAGAAATTCTAGGTACACTGTGTACAAAATACCTAAAAAACAAATCCGTCTGATGCTCTTTGGAGGTTATTTAGCATTTGAAATGTTGAGGTTTTTGACAATAACTATAGAAAGAGAGTAAACAAGGAGGATTTGTTTGTCAGGATAGCTTTGTGTCTCTAAACAGAACTTTACACCAGAATTTAAAATTCACAAAGATTAAATTTAAGACTTCAGTACCAATTAATTTGGACACAATGAACTAGAGTTACAATATTTGGCTGAAATAAAAGTGCTGGGACAAAGATCAGACTTCTCCAGGGCTTTTCATGTTTTGTTTGATTCTCTTTTCTCCAAAGAGAATCGAATTCAGTAATGCAAAAAAAAAAAAAAAAAAAAACAAAGAAAAAAAAAGAAAACAGTTGTGTATTCTTTTCCAGTTGTGCTACTATCTTTATCCCAAGTGGACTGAACTGTGACAAGTGGTTGCCATATCTTATGTTACCACAACAGACTGTCTCACTATGCAACTCATGATGTACATTCTCGCTGTCTCCACCATGATCCTTTAATGCTTTAATCTTTTCCTGAGCATTTAATACCAGCTTTGGTACCTCTGTTGTTAACTAAAAATAAATAAAGGTAACAAAGCAAGAAAACGTAAATTCAACATTTGTTAAGTTGCACAAGCCTAAAAAAAAAAAAAAGAAAAATGCACAGACAAGCTTTGTGAGGTTTAAGATTCAAAAATAAAGATGGAAGCCAAATCATATCAAACAAAACACATTATTAATCATTAAATACAAATGCAGCAACCCACCCAAAAGCATCTGCAAGCATTAGAGACCAAAGCTTGAGGAAAATTAAAGTTTTGTTCAAGCGAATGCGAATACAAACATCTATGCCACACAGCAACTCGCCAAACACGCCTTCCAACTTGCAGTAACATACTGCCATCTAGTGGCTACATAAACTATTTACCTATATACGTTATTTTGTTCTTTAAAAAAAAAGTCGCAATTACATGCATCAAAAACTCATGTGTATGTACATATTTTTACCCATATTGACCTGAACCTTCCACTGGATTTAATAACTTATTTTTTTTATCAACCACCCTGTGAGGTTTAACTTATCTTAAACCAATATTATTAACTTAATGCATAAGCAATTTATCATTTTTCAGGACACTAATAAAACATGCAGTAGTTCATATTATACACATATGGTAGGTAATTATAAAACAGTTTTTTATATAAAAGTGTAATTAACCCCATTCTGAAAGCAAAACCCAAACCCTGGCAAACTTTGAAAAGTTCCAGCAAGGTGGACGGAGCCAAGAAACATGGCCAAGTGTGAGGGGATGAGCGGAGGGGCCGAGTAGAGCTGTGAGGAGGACGAAAGAAGCAACGTTCTCAACATATTCACTGTGTTGCTAGATTTATAAATTTTTCAGATAACTCTAGTAGCTTTTTTTCAAAATAGTGATAAATAGTTAGAGCACATGAGACTCATGCCACTCTGTGTCCACATTGCAATAAATCTCATATTGGTAAAACCGAGTAAAGGTCATTGATCAATGCTCGCCAGTTGCCATTGCAATACTGCTACTCCAACTCCAGACTTGCCAGAGAATGGCTGGGGGCAAAAGAGGAGGGAGGAAGAGTGTTGTGTTGTATCAAGCTGTACTGCTGCAACCAGCATGAACGTTCAAGAGCCTAAGAACCATTTGACCAAAGAGGCAAATAGTGAGGCGATTTTAGGTCAAATAATGCAGAACTAAAAGAAGTGCACAAAAATGTCAAAAATTGCACAGAAAGATAAAGACAGAACCCCAAAATAATAATAATCAGTTTATCAGCAAAAGTTGATTTGGGGGTGAGTTTCACTTTAATATTTTTTTATTTTAATGTAAAAGCTAGAAAACAACAAAGAAACCATTTTTTGTATTCTCCAGCCAAAAATAACAAAACCACACACATACATGATTCTCTTCTCGATATCTTGTACCTGCATAGACCGCTGGTGATTTCCAGCTGAGTCGTTATCTTCTCTTCCAGGTCCATAACGCCACGTTGATAAAGCTCCATCAGAACTTTCTCTGCCTCCTGGAAAGATGAAACCGCCTCCTCCAAAGTTGAAAGGTCAAGGTCTTTTTGAACTTTTATTCTGAGTTTACTTTTACCATACAGTTTGTATTATTGACCTCCCAGAATTTTATTAAAGGATATTTGTCTGTAAGAAGTGAAGCCCCGCCCTTTGTGAGGTGCACGCTTAGATGGCATGCGAGAACCTCTAGCTTTTCATCTTCACTGTAGGCCGAGACAGAGGAGCGAAAAAGAAGCAACTCTTTGGCAAATGCCAAATGCTCCAGGGCTTGGAGTCCCCAACCTAAAAATAAAGCAGAATTAATGCTGTTATTAAAAAGAAACTGCTATTATTGATAATAATTCATATGTGGTGTTTGGAAGAGGAAACAAAAAGCACAAGTTGACGAATGATTTGACAATCACACAGGAACTTTATCATACTGATGTGAAATATGAGTGGAAAAGCTTTATGTGAAATGTTTTTTTTTTTGTTTGTTTTTTTGACACAAAACAAAGAAAAGATTTTGAAGTGACTTCAACTCCAGACTTAAATGATGCAGTGGAATGACTTTATGTTTGAAAACCATAGCCATGTAGATTCACTGTAATAATTCAAGAAAGATGAGTGAACCTAAACTCTTCCACAGAATGTGAAAGGCTGACAGCAAATTCCTAATTATTGCCAGGTGGCTACTTGTTTTAGGGATTAATTACTTCGCAAAAAAATAGTTTAAGAATGTATGAATACCTTTTGCATAATAAATCAAATCATTTAAAAACTGCTTTCTGCATTTATTTATGCAACCAAAAACAGAAAAAAAAAAAAAAAAATCTGTGGGATGCAATCACTCTTTTGCTGCACTGATACAAAAGGTATCATTTAATATTACCTTTGAATTGAAAGTATGCTTTAGCCAGCCTGGCATGAGCCTGTGCCAGTTTTAACTGTCTCTCCCCACACACAAGTTGTGTCAGAGCCACACATCGCACCAAGTCCTGGATGCACGCATCAAACTGAACACACAGAGTTCAATAATATTAGAGCCATTTGTCTAATTCACCAAACGTGAGGCAAAAATTTGTTCATCATAACAATCAAATACATCTTTTCCTTTAACATATCTATATGAAAAAATATATAGTGTGAAGCTGAGACTCAAATTATTTCTTTACACGCTCCATAATTGTTCTAAACACATAAAACACACACACACATATATATATATATCTGTATAGATATATATATATATAGAGAGAGAGAGCATACATACATTTCGTCTTGTTACCTTCTGGTTGTCCTCGTTTGTCTGAGCTCTACATCTGAAGTGTTTGAGTTTTTCTTCTGGAGACATCATCAAAAACTCATCCTTGTCATATTTTGCTTCTGTAGGTCTGTCGTAGAATCGACCACTGTTGGTACTTTCATTACTCTCAAGGGACCTGAATATTTGGTGGAAGAAAACACATTGGCATTACAATGCTATAGTTTTTGTTGTTGTTGTTTTTACAAGCAGAAGTGGGTATCCAAAAATTGTACTCAAGTACGGCGCACAATAAAAATAAATAAATAAATAAAAACAATTATAGTGCAGGAAATTCAGGTAAAATAAATATGTCTTTATATATATATATATATATATATATATATATATATATATATATATATATATATATATATATATATATATTTTGCCTGACCAAAGTCTCTCTAACACAAAACTGCAGGACGTCTCTTTGTCTTAGCATTTTTGGCTAAAGTTTTTCTTCTCCATTTTCCTCAGTGGATTGTTTCCATGAATTTTGCCATGTCTGTTAAGTCTCCCGTTTGCCTGGAGAACTACAATTTTTAACGTATTATGGCGATCCGTCAGAAACATCGGAAGAATACTCACGCAGTCGAGGAATGATTCCGTTCTCTTCTTTCTGCTTGATCGTCTTCCATCGTAAACTAACGTCGAAGGCGGTTGCCGTGGTTACACTGCCAGAGCCGATTTTTGTGCTGACTGTTGTCCAGCAGCTGTTGTATACTGATATAAAACAGCATCAATTTATGTTTAGGTTAATAGGTCCTAAACATAAATTGCTTCTGAATTATAATTGAGGATATCCGTTGTTATTGCAGCCGCCGCCGCCTATAGTCTCTTATTGAAGCCACTCAGTGGCTAACTCACTGCTACGGAAGCACAAAGAAGTGGGCTACATTCAAGAACACTGACAGCTCAAAACTGTTATGATTGAAGGCTTTCCGAAGCTTTTGGCATGTGGAACCAAAATTGTTCTCATTTTCTTTGCCTTTTCTTTATCTGATTTTAAGTGAGTTATAATATTTTTCAGATCATGATCATTATTTTATTGGTAGGCCAATGTAAATAAACACGAAAAATAAATCTTTCAAATGTTGTGATTCAATTTATTTCCACAAGATGTCAGTATAGTTACACAAATGTAATTGTCTCCCTCACTTTCCTTGGGAAGAATTATGTCAGTGTTGTGATCTTTATGAAGTGATGGTTTTATTAAACACCTATTGTGTAGTTTGAAGCACATGATGCTCTCGGATGTTATTTCTTTAGCAGTGCTTTTAGGACTACAATGTTGTATCTATTGATAACTGTTAACTTACCCAGACTTTAATTTCAAATCCTGTGTATTATTAGAAGAAACACACACACTGCTTGAAATCAAAATCATTTACAGTACCATACGAATGCATTTACAACCTTTTACCTTTTCCCCATTTTTTGTGTAATAGGTTGGTCATATATTTTTTCTTAAAAACAACTCGTCAAATACAAATGAAACTTAATGACAGGGGGAAAAGATGTGTTTGGAAACCATATTTTAAAGAAAATCTACTTAAGGAGGATGTTCCACTTTATTAAGCAGGCCACAGGTTTCAAGCAATATGGGAAAGAGAAAGGTTCTCTCTGCTGACGAAAATCATCAGATAGTGCCGTATGACAAGGTATGAAAACATTAGATATTTTTTAAAAAAATGAAGCATTGTTGTACTCTGAAGAGATTTGTGGCTGATTCAGAACAAAGATGGGTTTGTATAGATAAAGAAAGAATGAGGAAGGTTTCTGTTTGACAAATTCATCGGATTAAGAGGCCAGCTGTTAAAATGCCCTTGTAAGGCAGCAAACTGTTATTTGAAGCTGCTAGTGCCTCTGGAACCTCAAGGTGGAGGATCTTCCAGAGGCTTGTGGTGCACAAACTTACTATTCGGCCTCCTCTAACCAGTGCTCATAAGCAGAAACGGTCGCAGTGGGCCCAGCCATACACAAAGATTCATTTTCAAACAGATTTGTTCATTGATTACTGCTGTGCAACCCTGGATGGTCCAGATGGATGCAGTAGGGGATTGGTGGTGGATGGAGTCATTTTCTGGGCTGAAATCATGGGGAGAGAACTGGTAGGCCCCTTCTGAGTCTCTGAAGGTGTGAAAATGAGTGCGTGTGTGTGTGTGTGTGGGTGGTTGGGATTTTGTACCTTCCGTAGCAAAATCATCTTCATGCATGACAATGAATGCTGCAAGGAATATGTCATTGGCTGCTATAGGCATAAAAGGGGAGAAACTCATGGTGTGGTCACCTTCCTCCTCTGACCTCAACCCTATTGAGAACCTTTGGAGTATCAGAAGATCTGAGGGTGCAATGCAGTTCATATCAAAACAGCAGCTCTGGGAAGGTATTTTGACATTGTGCAAAGAAATTCAAGCAGAAACTATCGACAAACTCATAAGTTCAATGGATGCAAGAATTGTGCAGGCGATATCAAAGAAGGGGTCCTATGTTAACATGTAACTCGGTCAGATCGAAAACATTGGTCTGTTAAGATGTTTTTGATTGAAATAGTACATGTGACCACTTAATGCTGCACAGTCAAAGAATGACTGTTTGCAGTTCTTTTTATCCATAAAATGTTTAGAAAATCTGTTGTAATTTGGAACGGTGCATTTTGAGTTTATTTTTTTAAAAAAATACTGTTCTCATGGGGAGCTTTGTTCAGTAAAATTTGATTTATACTGTAATAGTACAAAATTATACTGACCATCGTTTGCATTGACCATTTAAGAAAATCTGAGAAAATATCACTTGCATAGTAATTTGGAACATGGTGTATAGGACTTTTATCAGTTTCCCTCTTTTATTTGAAAAAAGAGACATTTGGATCTTAAAGGTCCTTAGTGAAAGTTTTTTCTGAGGGGGCCCCAGATGGTTAACGTATCTGAACATCTTTCTGGCTGCTTCTACTGGTATATGAGATTTATCTTTAGTGAGTAAGGCCTTTTAGCCGTCCCCTTGATCCTTAGCTCACTGTACAAATTCTTTGTTAGATTCATGTTGGGTATCTGACTGGGCCACTTCAAAATCTTAATGTTAGTTCTACTGGAAGAAATGCTTTGGTCAATGTAATATACATACAATTTTGCAAGTATTGTGAAAACCTTGACCCGTCTGTGACTAAATATGGAAACGGTAAGGATGGAGAATGTGTGAACATTTTTGGGTGGCAGTTTCTAATCTTAGCCTATCCATTGTAAAATGCATGTAGTTAACCCTCTCAGGCTCAAATTACTTGCAAAGACTGGCTAAGTTGTTGCAAATCTGCAACACCTGCCTGGAGAGGGTTAAATCAGTATGTTTATAGTTATTATAAAGGAAGGTTATTAAATAGGATGAAGTCAGTGTAGAGCACAGGATGAAAGGTGTCACTCAAAGACAGTTCTTCCTATTTTCACTCCTAAATTTTATTTTCTGCAATAGTTACCGGTAATTGAAGAAAATTTTACTTGAATAAATTACTGACATCTTTCCAGAATGAAACAAAAATGAGGAATTTCGTTCTATAAAAGCATCTTTGGATTTCACAGAAAAGCTGCATTATATTCATAGAGAAAGTAGAGGAAATGTACATTTATTTGTAAAAATATTCCTTCTCACATCAGTGCCCAACATCCACGCCACATAAACAAGAAGTTATGTCTCTGTGGCCGCTTTGAGAAATTGGTCTCCGGAGACAGTTTTCTAGGTTAATTTATTCTGTACTGGGCTGGCAGAGTACGCAGCATCACCACTTTTAAACTCGGGTCACGGCACATTTTGTGTGCGAGTCTGCCTAAGATAACTTCTGCTGGCTCCTTGGGATGGCCACTGCCGGTTGGTTCTGGCAGGCCTTGAGACAACTCGTTTATTTGTTTGTTTGTCCCATGAGTTTTTGGCTGGCCATCCAGGGATCTGTTTGGCCTCAGTCCCTGTTGGGCTTCTATTTCTGAAACCCAAGTGGCTCTTAATGAAGCTGGTGGGGTTGGCATGGGCCCCTCAGCAAACCCAGGCCTGATCAGACCCTTCTTTTTCAGCCTTGGCAGCCGCACTCCATTTGCTCCCTCTGGCTTCCTAATTTAGTAACGGTGGGTAAAAATATGCGCTAACGAACGAGGTCTGGTATGTCAGGCTGGCGTCCAGAGTGGAGGAAGAGCGAGAGAGAAGGGGAGTGAGCAGAGTGGGGTGGTGCTGTTTTCGCAGCAGGCAACCGGTGACAGGGATCGAGTCACTCAGACTTCACTGATATCTGAGTGTTTGTGTGTGTGTGCAGACATTCAAGAGGAGAGTGTGCGTGCGTGTGTGTGTGTGTGTGGGTGGTTGGGTGTGTGATGAGAGGTGCAGGGTGAGTAGTAGTGCTTAAAATTTTTCACCCTTGCCAACCTCCAGTCTTTTAAGCACAATTTCCTGCTGTATTCTGAGTAAATTTGCAGATTACTGAAAACAATATGCTTTTCAGAGAAAATATAAATATACATATTTGAGCTGTGATTTGGCTGTTTGTCACACTCTTAAGCAACTGTTAACAGTGTCTTACCAAAGTATTAATAGCTGTTGAACATTTTTAGATTTTCTCCCAGAAGCGTCTCAAACTTTGTGCATTTATTCCCATTTTTGAGGTTGTGCTATAAAGTAATGCACTGTAAATCTTGAAAGAAAAAAAAATTACAATATTTCACAGATAGAAAGTTTAAAAGTGTTCTAGCCCCAGGTCTTAGGACCATTTCATCAAATAAAAAAATGTTGTGATTGCAGTAACTCAGTTCACTCAATGAATTTCAATGACTTTCCCTCATAATACAGAAACTGGGGCTTCATATTAAATTACTTTTAAGCCAGTATTAAACATACTGACTTAAAGATAGTTATTTTCAAAATATTTTTTTATTAGAGAGAAAAGCATCTTTGCAACCAATATTCTTACTTGAATGGGATGGTATTTAACTAATTAGGAGACTTCTGAAAGCAACTGGTTGCACTGGAGTGGCTTGAAATGATTGAAGAATGGCTGAAAACAAATGGAAACCATACCTTTTCAGATTTTAAGTCATCCTCCACTTTAAAATTATGTTACATTGTTTTGCCACCATGTTCCCATCACAAACATGGTGGAAACAGGAGTTGCTATCATAACATTAATGGAATAAAAATGCAATTATTAAATATATTTTAACAATATGTTGAAATGTTGCCACATTGTACTCTGCTCAGTTTTACGATATTTTCTTTAAAGTGTTTTTCTGAGTAACTTTTTACTTGAGCTTCTTGCCCACCTATTGCTGGAGCTACTTTACAGACTGCATGCAGTGGGAGACAAACATGCCTTTCATGTATGCTTACTCTACAAAATATGCTTTTCCAGCCTCACAATTTTCTATTTCAGACACATCAGTCATAAATTACTTTTTTTTAATTGTGGAAAGACTTCTTCTTTTGTGCTTCGCTAACTAGTTTGAGTGGTTTACTGGTGTTTCTTAACGTTGCACGTACTGTACTGAGGACAGTGGTATTCAAATCTTTAATGACAAGTACATTGTGTTTGGAACCCAATATATTGTTTCACAAACCCCACTTGTTTTCCAACTTATAGGAACATCAGACATTAGTCTGATGTGATGTCAAACCAAGAGCTGTGTTTGGGGCTAAATAAAAAAGCGAAAAATAAGCCACCAGCCCTTTCTCATACACTGGCATGCGTTTGTGGGTTTATTTTCCCACAGACCCACAAACTGTTTGTGATTGACATCATTGCACTTAAACTCATCTTTTTGCTAGTTTCTACTTCAAGCTCCACTGTGCAGCTGAGAAAATATTACTACATTTATCTCACAATCACACAGTGCAATAGTTGATGGCAAAATGTCTTCAGAGTACAACTAACGTCTGTCTGAGGTACATTTGTGCTCCTGGAACCACAGTTTCAGAAACATGGATCAAAAACAAATTACACATTCAGCTACTTCAATTAAATTTGTCAACATGTTTCACTGTGGAAAACTGCTATCAAACGCGCTATAGTAGCATTTCCTGTTTCAGCTCTGAGACCCCTTGGCAAGGCTGACTTGTAAAACAGAAGACCTGCTTGTTTGCTGAATGGCATCTGAAACCTCTGACTCTTAACACGGGTGGATTCCCTCTAGTTGCAAACTGAACTTTAGCCACACAGCTCTGCGGTCACTAGCCCCCAACACATGAAGCCACATTTTTTTCAGCATGTGCAAGACATTCTCCATATGAGTGACGAATAATGAACAATAATCTCCTACTGATCCTGTTTTAGATGAAAACATCCAATGTTTTCATTTTGTTTGCAAAATCAGTAGGTGTGATTTAGACAGTAAGTTCCGTGATTTGAACTTTTTTCTTAACATTATAATAATGCAAAAGTTTTAATGAGTCTCATGGAATTGTATTTTATAGTTTTAATGGAGAAATGAATCAAAGAAGATTATTCACCAAAATGTGTAAATTTACAGCTTTTCCTCAGCTTCAGCTTTCTGCACAGGAATGCGCATATCTTTGCCAAGCGGAGAGCAGTTTATGGGGCCAATTCGCAGCAGAACGAAGACCTACAAAGTTTTATTGCAGTTAAATTCAATCAGCAGTAAGCATCAATCATTTTTGTGCTTGTGTTTGGCAAATATGTCACAGTTATTTGTTAAAACCACAAACTAGCACCTATCTTTTAGACAGCTGTCCCCACTTCCTGTGTTAGTTAACCCACAGGCGCCCACCCCTCGGCAATGAACATGAAGTCCGGGTCTCACAAATGTTGTTCAGAGCACTGCCAGATCAGTCACACGGTATTTCTGTGTCTGTCACATAAGCAAATGTGTCCATGTTTTTGGATCTGTGTGTTCCTTTTGCAGCAATTTATTGGATTTTTATAGAACACTAAAATTTCTGACAGTAATTGTTCAAATACTAATCATAACTATTCAACTGAACAAGTAGTACAGAGCTCCCCTCTCCTGACTCACAGCAAATATGCAAATGTCTTCCCAGCTGCTGCACTTCAGATAAAGCTAGGTTTGTTGCAGGGATGGAAGTCAATACAATAATCAAAGTATTTGTGCAAGTAATGCCATTGTTAGGGAGGCAAAAACAAAACCAGACACTTAAGCTAGGCACCCGTTCCTTTGAGCTGACTGAAGCCGTTCACAGCACAGACGTGATAGTTGCATTACAACGAGATAAGCTCTCTTTCCCTCAGCTCCTCTCAGTTCCAAGTGCTTTGTACAACAAGAGCTTCGTGTTCAAACGTAAATCGTTCTCAAAAAAAAAAAAAAAACTTGGAATGACTCAAAGTTGGGTTTATCCTTAGCTAAACACTTGAAGGATATGCAGACAACAAATCCGGCATTGTCTTGGCGCTAAAGATCTTCTCTTTTCTATTCAATGTCACATTCAAAGATTATGGACTGCTTTGGAGGTGATGTTGGCATTCTTTGTTCAGACAATAGCAGGCTAAAACCAATAACTGCATTTTATGCGCTGATAGGATGTATATTCCTCTTTATAATTGCAGTTTTAGCTGCATTGTAGGAAGAGAATATGCATAGTGCGGGGTTTCATCTCATTCCACGGTCTGCAATCAAGCTTCAACTGCTAAAACAAGGATCTGCAGCTATTTGCAAGACATCTTCAATGGTGGATCATTTGTCTTGGTGTAACATCAAAGCAAATGCATAAAACTGTGGTCAGATACACACAGCACTGTGCACATACATGATGCTGGTGACATCGGTTTAGGCCTTTAAATTAGAACGATAACTAACAAATACCATGCCACATTTTTTGACTTTTTTTTCAAAATGCATTTGTTTGTATTGAAATTTATTAAGAGTGTTAGAATAAAAGGAGACCGGATACAAATGCCTCTCACTTTTCATATGTCGATTCATAAAACATCGAGGTAACTAAATGCATCAGAATTCAGACTCTCTGGATTGTTTGTGAAAATTGTTGAAAACCATGTAACATTTTCCTCCTGTCTCACAATTATGCGCTGCTTTGCTTTGATCCATCACATGAAATTGCTTTAAGATGGATGCATTTGTGACTGTAACATAACAAGATGTGGCTGACCTGAAGTTGGATATACTTTTACAAGTATTTGCTGTTTTTTTGCCAACTCTTTGACACATCCAATTTAAGCTGACTCTATTAGCTGGTTTGACAAAAACTATTAATGAGGTGGTTTTGATATTTTTTTAAAATATCTTTGATGACCTTCAGAACTCTTTGAGTCTTTTGTTAACTTGCAGGAGCTCTAATGCTCTCTCTTTGGAGATGTTGCTTCAGACTTGAGTGCGTTCAGCCAGAGCTGTTTATGTAAAATAGAAGTGATAGAAAATTGTGCTTTCTCACCTGCCTTTGACTCTAAATGTAAGAGAAAATCTAAATCTGTACCTGTTGATTTACAACTTCTTTTGACACCTTGGGTGACTTGGCTCAGTTGTGCTTTAGCTTGTGTTTCAGTGATGAAAGAAAGGCAACCTCCTCCTTCCTGCTGTGTTATGTGGGTCAGTGGAAGCTGGTGGTGTATGGGAGAGATTGATGAAGAGTACCAGGGAGAGTATAGGAGAGCTTGTACCTCACAGCAGTGCAAGCCAAGCATCTCCCTTTGCATTTGTTCATAAGCCCCCCTCCTGCGCAGTACCACCTGGGCGCTCTTTATATGACCTTCAAATTAGACCTTATTTTTCAAGTGCTCCAACTCCTTCTGGATCCTTCATGAAGAGATGGCAGTTCCTGTTTTTTTTCTTTCTCTTTGTTTGCTTTTAATTTCTTTGTCCTTCTGTTGACGACAGACGGGGACGAAAACTGTTGAGAGAAGGATCTGGAATAGGGAAGGAGACTTTTTTCCACTCTTATTGATGTAAACATACAATTGCGCTGCTAGGTGCCACATGATTTCCACCTTCACCTTCAAGTCAGCATCTGTAAAAAGTGATTCATATGTTATAATGAGACATTTGTGTGTATGAAGGTGGAGGGGAGCCAAAGTGATCCTCTTCTACTACAGCACAGAGTCACTCTGTCACGCTGTCATTTCTCGCCACATCAAGCTTTGAGGCCTGGTGCACAACTCTTAATTTTCCATTTATTATAACAGAAGTGTGATTACACAAGACGAGTAAGAGAGGAAATATTTTGTAAAAATTGCATTGGGTGAATGGATTGTTTGAAATAAAGTAAACAAATTAAAACAAAGACAAAAAATCTTGTTTAATTTTGCAGTATTGCTAGACTCTCTAGAATAGGGTGCTACTGTCCTTCAACTTAGTACCAACACTGTTCCAACACTGAATCAAATGGATGACTTGTCACCAGACCTTGGCCAAGCTTCATGGCATGCTAAAGAGATAATTCAACCATTTGATTCTGCTGAATTGAAGAAGGGATACATTTAAAAGTTGCAGGACATTAGCTCTCGAAGACTGAGGTTAGAATCCTCAGAAACACTTTATTTGACAGGTTGTGAATAAGAGTGTCGTGACACTGTCATAAACATGATATAACACCTGTCATGACCATGATTAAGTCTTTATTAATATTTATGACTGTTGTCATAAAGTGTCATTCGGTAAATTATGACACTTTTAATACAATGTTGACATTATTCAAACTGTCTTCGTTATGACAACTTGTCATTAACCTAGAAATCATGATCTGACATAAATGTGTTTATAAAAGTATTACGGATTAAGCTTTAGCTTTAATATTATAAAGCTACATAATTTTTAACGTTTAATTAGTAATATTTTTGCAATAAATTTATGTCGGATCATAATTTCTTTGTTAATGAAAAGTTGTCATAACATTTTGTTTAATGTCAACTTTGTAATAAAAGTGTCATGATTTACTGAATGACACTTTATAACAACAGTCATAAATATTCATGAAGACATACTCATAAATATGACAGGTGTTATATCATGTTTATGACAGAGTCATGACAGTCTTCCTCACAACCCGTCAAATGAAGTGTTACCAACTCCTTTGCTCTATGACACAATTTTTTTCTCCACATGTAAGCAATTTAGCTAATTCTCTAAGCTAAAATTTCTTTGGTAGATATGGTGTGTTTTGAAACTTTTAATTAGTAATCCAACAGTCATGACTTCCTGGGCTTCATGACTGTAAATATGACATGACACAGCCTTAGCATCTCTTGAATATGGGAAAAATAAGTGAACATTTCTCTCCTTTAACTATGGCTGATTTTTGTTAACATTTTACAGTCAGGAAATAGCAATAAAAATGTTGCTACTTTTCAAAAACAATAATTAAAAGTTTAAAACAACTGGAACTGACTGGATGAGGAGAGCAAATAAATTTATGAATAAATTATTTACCTATTTCACACTTGGCACCAAACAATATCAGACTTGAAAGGTGCAAATTAAAATATAACAATATAGGAACGATACTAAAGTAACGATAACATTTGTACTATTGAGAAAAAACAACAACTTTTTGGAGGTACTATTATGCTAAAGCATTAGAGCATTAATTTAAATTTCTTCTGTCATACATCTCTACCAGGAGAGCCAAAACATAGAGAGAATAACTGAATAATAAATAGGTCAAAAATCCTAAGTAGTGTTCATTTTTGACCTATTTATTAAACTGTTGTTACATGCCAGCTACTTTCTGAAATTCTCGGGGTAATTTTTCAGCTATTAAGAGGAAAACAAAATGTGGATTTGTGATTCACATGCAGTGGAAGAAAAGGGAAAAGGTGCAAAACGACTTTCATCCAAACATCGTAAGTCATTGTTTTTGTTGTGGAGTAAAAGAGATGCCATAAAATCAGGCAAGAGGACATAGAAAGGTGGTGGTGACTGATGGCTGGGAAGCACGGGGGCTTGTTGCTGTGGAAGGGCAAACCTGACCTGATTGATTGGTTGTTTTTCCAGCGACGCCCCATGTTAGTGTATGTGGGTAGCGTTATGTCAATATAATTAGAACCCAATGTAAATGAGGATATGAGGAGAATGACACTATAGACTTCTTAATTTTTGTTCTAACTGAATATATGGTACTGCATTTTTGGTATATATACTGTAAAAACTATTTCTTACATTTTATCTATTTTATCCTTGAAAAAAATTCTGGTGTTTTTTTTTCAAGGATTCATTGGCTCTAGTGGCCTTTATTTGATAGTGAATTGACAGGAAAGTAATGAGAGAAGGGGTAAGACATGCGGCAAAGGTCACCAGGCTGGGAATCGAACCTGCGATGGCCAAGTCGAGGACTAAGGCCTCCTTATGTGGCTTGTATGTAACTCCTGCTCCACTACAGCATCCCTATAATTCTGGTGTTTTAACTGCCAGCTTTGCTAAAAGTTGTGTGTTTAAATTTAACATCTATGTGTAACAATATACAGCAATCATACACAAAGTAACGCATTTAATTTGTCCATGTTGTATGTTGTTTCAGACAAAATAGAAACTCATACTGTCACTGGATTTAATTTAATCAGGATACTTTTGAGGCAAAATTATAATTTTCTGTTTTCTTTTGTCCTGATTAAAAATAACAAAAAAACAAAAAACACAAGTTAGAGTGAAGCTTGAGTTCAAATATTCAATCATGATGGGAATGTTTTGCATGTTGCAGTGATTTCTGTAAATACACCTGCCACTGGTAAATGACTTAAGATCTGGAACAAACCAATGCAAGAAGGTATATCACAGAAATAATATTGAGAGGGTGTGGATATCTTACAAATATTCATATAAGATCAGTTGATGTAAATGTGGAACTGAATTATACATCTGTTTCACTAGTGTCAACAGTATACTCCGTAAACATCCCAATGTTAACAACCTTTAAATTTGTATTTAGTCCCAACATTTTAGAATGAAATCTACATGTTTCCATTTTCTTAGAGATCATGACACAACATTTAAAATTGTAATAGATATTCACTACTAGCATCCACAAATATGTTGAAAAAGTTGTCAAGTTATCTCACAAAATTTATGTCAGTGTGCCACAAAATGTTCTCTGAAGTCAATTGAGGTGCTTTGTGCATCTGATTAGAATTTTTCCTGGGCGCATGTCACACTGGCAAGGAGATAGCAGGGCAGACACTGACTCTGCTTGAGGGAATTTATGGGAAGGAAAGAAGGAAAGAAGGAAGGAAGAAAGGAAGGAAGGGAGAAAGGGAGGGAGGGAGGGACGGACAATGCCACCAGCATTGCCATCAAGCACTTTTTCTTCCTCCGTGGTTCACAGGTGGTTTAATAATTGTATATGTTGTAGATACATAAATGTGTTTTGACTTTTGAAGATCTGGCTCTATCTACAGTCTATTTACCTCCTGTAAACTATTGAATGAGTCTTATATTCCAATCTTCCCAAGGCTGTGGTTATCCCTGCAGCTTGTGCACCTTTTGTCTACCTTGTTGTTTTCGTCTACTTAACTTTCCTTTAGCTTAGCGTTCACACGGTGAACGCTAAGCTAACACAACATAACATTGTGGCTATGATCTTTGGGGAGGTTATCTATTCTATGCAAATATAAAGTGTATGACTTCCCTTTGATAGACCAGAGCTTGATAAAAACATAATATTCCAAATTATAAAGTATTTTATGTGGTTATCATTAGCTGTAATATTGTAATAAGTTTTAAATTTGATATCACTTGGTGAATCGGTGTAATACGTATCGCTCATTTTGAGTAATATAGCTTTGTTACTGCACTACAACAAATTCAACATTATTGCAAGTGTATTTCCTCTACCGTCATCTCTGAGGAACAGGGTTGCCATACTGAAATATGAGCAACTGAAATATTTACTCTTGCAAATCTGCTTGACTGTAAATCTGTCCTTCATCTGGATGATGAAATTGCTATTTTCTGATTGTTGTCTGTCCTCATAAGTTATTGCACAGAGCAAGGTTTTATGATCCACAGACATAGGTTAAAAACAATCACGAGGTCTCTGTGAGAGCCCAGCCAGCTGTTTGACTGTTTTAAATAAAGAAGGAAGACACAGACAGGATCCACGTTGCTCTTTTCCTCTACTTTTGGCTCTTTGAACTGACTTCAAACATTAGTTAGTCTGTGTTTAGTGTCATGCCAGCAATGTGCATGGCATATGCTGAAATTCTAAATGAGCCGGCTGCTTTTAAATTGTATAGATTGACCAGTAGCTATTATTATTATGTCACTGAGCTGCAATTTCAAGAATAAATGGATATTGCAAACGGAAATCTGATGGTCAAGGTGAATGTGGGCATCAAAACAATTCAGGTGGAAGGAGAGAGTGTTACAGTAGCCACATAAAAGGTCCCTCTGCGGGGTTCTGCTTCCTTCCTGCTGGTCATCTTCCCTGGTCCATTAAATAATAACAGTGCTTTATGTCTCCCTGGAATGAATGAGCTAAATAGGTACATTGTGAAGTGGAAACAAATCTGTGGGGCGTTATGCTTTTAACTGAGCAATGGTATGTTTACTTTCTGGAGACTGTCATAATAGCCCCAAAAATTCCCATAAATCACAACTAAGATGGCAGATTAGCCCATTTAGTACCTCTAGACAGTAACTTCCACATGAGACTTGAGTCTTAAGTGCTGTTCTGCTGGTGGCTAGACTTCCATGTGGGACTGGCCACGTCTTTAGTCTTATTTCTGCTCTGTGATCTTGCACTAAGAGGCACCTCGAGTAAAAGCAACAGTCACAGGGAGGTCGCCCTGACATCTTTATCATAATTGCCCTAAATACCCCCATTAGAGAGGCTATCCAGTATCTTCAATAACACAAGTCATCCCTGGTAGCAGTGGTGCATCTAATTGCCTGGGCCTTTTTTTTTTTTTGAAAGATTGCCTGACATCAGCTTGGTTCCCCATGGGCCGGCCCTCTTCATTCTCTGCCCAGCAAAGCATATCGTTATCTCAGCCAGCAAAGAGACCTGGCCTCCCTGCTACTGGATAATTAACTGTCTGGCTTAACTGTAGAATGGAAAAAGGAACATCGGAGGCATGGTAGTTATTGAAGCAAGCCACAGAGCGGAGAGGTATAAGACAATACCAGGGTCATATATGCTCTCTACTTTTCAGCTGGGTAGGTGATAATATAGATGGATAGAAAGTCATATTGGAGGCCAAGGCTGGTTATGGAGACTTGGTTTCATATGATAATTAGGCCCATATGCTAATATATGTGCAGGCTTGATGATTTTTCTCCGTCAGTGAAGCTCTCCACTCCAGCACCGCCTCTATAATAAGCTGTCCCTGACGTCCCCAACTTCAAAGGCGTTAACCATCTTTACATAGCGCTACATTTGCTCTTTACTTCTGTATTACAATCCTCTCAGCCCCCACTCTGCCACCAGTGTGGAGGAAACTGAACAAAGAAAAGAAAAACAGCGGGTGAAAGTGGAGGAGCGTCTGCAGTTGTGTGACATTTCTTATTCTGCCACTGAAATGTATGATGCTCGTCCATGTAAGCGTCTGCAAGCAGCAGTGTAATTAGAACACGGCGGGCTCGTGTTTGTCTTTGCGTTGTTGTATGGTGAAGCTATCAAGGACAAGTACATTAATGAGCACCTGGAGAGGAACAGCTTGTGTCTCCTGGTTGGTGTGACCGCGAGCAGGGCACAGACTCCTTCACTGACTCAGATGACGTGACTGATGGAGGAGAAGGTTTCTGTCAGATCTGGGGCACTCCCAGGAGCTGCAGTTTGTCTCCGGCTGACAACAGCGCTCACCTAAGGGGTCCACATCCTATAGTTCAGTAGGAGAAGAAACAAGGGTGTTGCCCTTCCCTCTGAATCACATTGTTTCTCTTTTGAATTTTTTTTTTCAACTTTGATTTTTTTTGTTTCCCTTCTGCTGTTGGAAATAGCAGAAGGGATGGCAATGGTCTTCAACTATTCAGAAAATCTACATGTTTGGTTGAATTACTTGATGTGATATGAGATAGGAAATAGTGAAATATAAGGTTTTTGCTTTGAAAGTAGAAACTAGTAGATTTTACTAGTGTCCTACAGTCAAAATGTAACTATAATCAAATAAAAAGAGCTTTGATTAAAAAGGATTCCAATTTCATGATTTAGTTATAGAATATTCGATTCTATAAGGATTGTATATATAAAAATTTACCAGCAACACATTACTTTTTGCAGTATATTATAATTTTATTTATTTTCATCATGACCTTTCACTGAAAGTGAATGAAAGTTACTTTAGCAATTTGTGCAGAAAAAGGAAGTGCAGTGTGATATAAATGCTTCTTTTGATAAATCAATGCAACCATGAATTATTCTCTTTAGCCAATAATCTTGAAGTGAAATCTTCGGCCATCAGTTTGCTTCTTTAAGCTCAAATCCATGTGGGGTATGCAGCAGAGCAAATATCCAAAGTGTACAAGTAAGTGCACTGAGCAGCTTAAAAATTGCAGAGTAAGAGTTTGTCCATAAATGTGACTGAGATTTTAAACAGGGTATACGTGGACAAAAATCACCCAATGTGCCAAAGTTAAAACTATTCTGCGAAGCGGAGTTGGCTGAAATTCTTCAGAACTGCTTAAAAAAAACCTCATTGGTGATTGTCATAAACACTAAATGACAGTTGTTTCAGATATTTATTTATTTATTTTTACATTTAGGCCAAAATTGGTTTGCAGTGTTTACTTAATAGAATTAACTATCTATATTTATCTGCATTAACATACACTATGGCTGGGCTAAATGCTCATTACAGGACACCACCAAAACTGTATGTTGACCTTAACTCTGTGATCATTGTAAAGAAAGGTATGGCAGCATTTCCCTCAAAAAGGATATTAGTTCATCTAAGAATAACTGTAACTTTTCAATACACCCTCTGCAGATTTATTTCATGAATGGCAAAAGAACAAAGGAATGGAGTCACATCCTCACTTACATATGGATTGAACTGCATACATATGGAACCAAAGCTAAGAGAGAACAGTATTATTTTCAGGCTTTGGCATTGCTTGAAAGTGTGCTTTGGGGCAGATTCCAGACCCAATTTGAACAAAGAACAAAGCTTCCTAACAATTGTTAAAACTGAGACTGTGTGGTGACATAGATAATAATGAGAATGTCCACTACTATTTTAACAGGAGAACTCCATTTGAACAAGTGTTATGTTAAGCATTACATTATTATTATTTGTTTATTGTTCTTGTGTTGTCTTGACAGCAAATGACAATATTCAGAAGAGTTAATTATTGATTTTTCACGGTGAAAAGAGTAAACAGAAAAGCATGATCCATGTTGCATCAAAGCAGCTCATCATAAACATTACAAATTGTAACAGCATTGGAACATTTCTCCTTTGTGACTTGACTGATGTAACAGCAAATAAAAAGGGTTGTTTTGTACAATTATCAGAATTATACAGCATATTTTCATTCAAGAAACAGTAATGAAATATTTGTTCTTTTTACATTGAAGGTTAATTTTTTGACAATGTTTTAATGAAAAGCAGGTCAGAAAAAGTTTGCGAGTTTGTAATAATGCTTTATTGAACCAGACCAAATTATGCATAAAACACATATTTTTTGATATTTATTTAGTTTTAACTTTAATATCTGTTTAATGTTGACATAAATAAGACAGAAGCTAGTTTTACCTAGTAGTGGAAACTGACCTTATAAACAGACAAGGATTTTCACTGACTGTGCCTTGAACAACTTTTCATGGCTTTTGTGCTTATGCAATCATTGAGGAGTTTACTTCCCTTACTGGCTTCTGAGAATAGGGAGTGTATTCAATGTGTGTTTTGTGGAACTCTGTTGCATCAATCCAGATATGTAGACGATTTCCCAGATTTTGATTTGTTGAAGAGCAGCAGAAAGAGAGACTCACCGAGGGTGTCATTAATGCAACAACAAAGGCTGTGTTGGACTGAACTCTGGTTTAATTCTTCATGACGCCACGAGAGGCAACAAGTAAAGACGCTGCTGATGATCAACTGAACCGGCTTATGGTATTCAGAAGGTTGACCTTCTCGATATATGCTTCCTGTGAGGAGCATTATAACATCCAATCAAGCATATGCATGCAACATGCACTTGTGTTACAGCTGCTCATGTTTACCATCCTCCTCCTCAGGCTCTTTCCACTGAGAGGAAGATGCTGGCTAGGGTGCAACTCAGCAAATCCCACCTGGATGTGGCATTTCTAATAAACAGCCTAGAGGCATAGCTTCTTTCACTCCCAGCACTCCTCTTCGAGCTCCTTCAGCGCTGTCCACGGGTTCTCCAAACAACCTCTAATTTGTCTCTTGATTAGTGGCTTATAAACTGTGGTGTGTTGTTTCCAAAATAGCACTATGGATTGTTTCCTGCATATTTTTTTCCTCCTGCATCCCATTCACACACCACATAAACTATCACGTTTCATCACTGTGATAGCACACGCGGGGGAAGATATAGTTATTTAGGGAATTATCTGCCTCATTGGTGCCATATCTCATCCCCTGCCTTTGTGCCAAATGGCTGTGTTTCCATAGAGCCTGCCTCTGTTTACTGTGTCGTTCAATGGCAAGGCCTTTCCTGCTACACAGGGACTTACTGCACAACAGTGGAGGGTATTTCAGTCCCCGTTTGGAGTTTTGGGGCATACTTCTGAAGCTCTCCCTGCTTCTCCCACCTGTTCTTCTTGCTGTTCCTTCCACTGGCGGCCCGTGTGGCTGTGTGCTGGTGCTCCTGGCCCTGTTCTTGGACAGGCAAGGCTAATTGAAAGGGAAGGGTGCTCTCTGCTGATCAGGTCTGACAGCAGTGTGTTGCCAGAGGAAGGTGTGCTATCCCATGCTGAGAATGTTCACAGAAAAAAAAAAGAAAAACAGCTCTATTGTGAAAAACAGTCTGTGCCACAACCGCCTGGCAGCTTGCCAAAGGAACCAGATGATTCCGAGCTCAGAAGGAAGGGGGATATGCTTATATGCTTTATGACTTTGGGGGTAAAGCTGTAAAAGCATTTAGTGAATATCCAAAAGGAGTTTATCAATCAGAATGATTTCACCCAATATTCTCTATCAGGAACAAATCCATTATATTGTGTTCTAAAGTTTCAAATAGACTGTTACTGAAACCTAAATGTATAAATTCCCATAATTTATTCATGTCAGTGATATGCAAAATACCCAAGAACAATGAGACATTTTGTTTCTCAAACATAAAAACTACCCTTTGTTTATATTAGGATAGAGAACATTTCAATGCATCAGTGTTTGTATGTCGGTTTGATATCAAAATACAAAAGTTTCAAAAGTCACTTGTTTTTTATATGTTTATGGATAAGATCTCCATGAAAATGATGGATTATTAAGTCACGTTGGTGATCAATCAGGTCATAGAAAGCTTTAGAGTATAAAAATATTTCACAATCCTATTTTCAGGATCAAAGCAAAAGAAGCCAGACTTACTTTCTATGCTTCTCAGCTCCCAAACAAATAGCTTTATGTGTCTGACATGTCGCCAAAGTTGTCATTTTCCCCTGAATTGAGCTGGTTTAAAATCCAGCCTAATCATATCTATCCTGCAGGTCATCATCATTTGCTACAGATACTTCTTGGCACATCCACTCAACTTTTGTCATGTGTCTAAGCTTGCTAGCAGGTCCATCTCACTGCCCATATCAGAGGTGCCACCATGTAGCATGACTTAATGCGCCAGGACAGGCTGGGAGCCCTTAGCAGGCCCACAATGGACAGCTGTGATTACCACTGACAATAATTTATGGTCCCTTCTGATTGAAAAGAGATGGAGAAGGAAAGACTGGTTCGGAGTCAAGGCACCACCTTAAGATACAAAACTGAGGCCACAGCTGCTGTCAGATGCAGGACTCCTGCCATGCTCTGCAGGCTTTCTGCCCATCCAGACAAACACAAGCATTCACTCCTTTTTTGTCTTGCTTTTTATTCTCCTTTGAACTTTCATTTTATTTACTAGTTTCAGCTTTCATCCAGATTGTTTTTCTGAGAACATTCTTAAATCTTGCTACTTGATTTTTCTGTTGGAATCTCACTACTAATCCCTATTTACCAAAAACTTAATCAAATCAAGTAAAGTATAATATGTTAAATAAATGCAATATTGAACATTTCTCGCAATTACAGTCCAGAATAAAAGAGGAACGAGTACTTATCTACTCTCTCTGATCAGGTGTCTCCGCTGTGAGCTTTTCCAGCCCGGAGATTACCCCCACTAATCCTAACAATAGCACTGTGCAGCTGGTTTTAACAACTAACTGCACCATTGTTTATGTTGTCATCCCTGCTGAATCGTACTCATGAGGAGTAACCATTTTAGTGGATTTGCATTTACTATTTCAGGGCCTTATACAATGGATGAAGACCCCCTCCTCCAAGTGATACGTGCCATGGGTATTATGTTCTATTTCTGAAAGGCGGAAGCAATGAGAAGGTTTACAAAAGCTCATATGGATGTAAAACAGAAATAAAGGCAGTTTACAGAATGAAATGAAAATATAAAAATGTAAGTGGATACATTAAATATTGGATATACTTTAATAAATTAACACACTTAATGACACATGCAGAATATATGAAATTATGTTGTCATTGTAAAAAGATTAAAATAATACAGATATTAAGAACCTTCTAAAATGTTTTTTTTATATATGTATATTATGCAGTGAATATGGACACAGTGCACATGGAGAGGAAAGTTATGTCATACTCTGGACCATCCAGTTTTCTTTGACAGGTGAAAATCAAAATCAACTTTCCACATGCATGAGCAATAAAGTTTTGATATTCATATCTTCATTTGTATTTCCCAGTTGTCTGTCTTAGAGAAGAAGTTAAAATATAGAGCAGCAGGTGATCAGCTGACCAAAGAACTCATGGCCTGCACAAATGTATTAAGATAATAATTAGACCTGTGGCAGCCCATTTAATTTCAAATAAATCAACAGTTTCCACAATTTGACTCTAAACTTCACAAGCAACCAGTTTAAATTAGGCTAAATGTTTCAGGATTGTTTTGGGAAAAAAAAATTCATCACTTGGTAGCAGGGGCAGATAACAGAGCTACAATATATTTAAGGGATAGTTACTGCTTAAGGTAAACCTTTTCTTCAAACAGTTACTTAAACTAAAGATTTTGATTGCTATGATATAATATTGATACTATATATGTCTATATAAATCTTAAAGTTTACTTATAAACTTTAAGATTTAACTCTTTCACATCATGAACACTTATATCTAATAACACACTTCTGAAAAAAAAAAGAAGTTAAACCTGTGCTTATGGTACTGTAACTGTTTTTTGTATTGTCTTTTTTTGAAAGTGCAGTTGTTATGGTTTTCTTGATCTTTTATTGCTCTCAGAAGGCAGATACCGTCAAACTCACAGAATTATTTTCTCACATCTTCGTCTCCCTGCATCGTCTTCACTCACATTCATTCTCTGCCACCTGCACACACTCACATCTGTACACTTCCATGACACAAAAAGACTGAGTTCTGATGAATAAATTTGTATATTTTAGAACCTATCCCCATTTCAGAAAGTATCCTCCAGAGGCCCCTGCCTTCTTCTCTCATGAGTTCCCCTGCAACCCAGTGGAGTCATTAGTCTGCTTGCTGTGTTGAACTCTTTAATCATCTGTGTGTTACATAAAAAGGGGACTATTCCTCAGTGACACACAACGGCATGCTCAGTTAGGTTGGGGCTCGCTTTGATGTGCACAGCCTGTTGTGTTGTGTCTGTGCTGTAGGCTTCTTCTATCTCACTTTTTCCATTACTTTGTGGATGTCAGTCTTCCTCTCCTTTCAGTAAAGTTGTAGTACAGTGTGCTGCTAAAAAAGAGCACTATTTAGTAGCACCTAGACGGTCATTGTTTATGTGTAGTAAACACATAAGTTACTCACTTTTAAATGTCCTTATTAAGACCTCTGTTTCCCCACTATTAACACTATTAAAAAGCTTTTGTTGAATCTTGGCCAAATTTGCAAGAATTCCACTCAGGAATACCATAATGTCCACACCAAGCCAGAAGAGGGTGATGACCTTGGCAACTTCAGCATTGATGATAATAAGGCCAGTTTTTAATTTGACAAAGATGACAGAGTTAGTCTAAAAGGACACCACACCAGAGCAGCCTAGTTACAAGTTTGAAAAAGCAGCATGCTTGTTATTTATTTCAATGCTAACTATTAGTACCAATACAAGGTGATAAGTACGTAATTATTTCTTATGTGTTCAAACACTGAGGGGACTTGTGCCCCTGGTTTGATTAGACGGAGTCACTTTGAATGTTGAACTCAGGGCAGTTTTGGGCCTTAGATTTTCTCAGTCAGAAGACTGGCTTTGGTGTAAATCATACTGGGATTAAAAGAGATTGTACCATTCCAAACTGGAAAACCGGTGCAATTGGCCAAAAAAGTTTTTTTTATTTTTTTATTTAATGTGTCTAATGCTAAATTAATATAGTCACAAATGGAAATTGTTCACACAAGCTTTTCCTTGAGCTCATTTCAAATGTTGTTTTATTTATCTTTATTTAAGTGCATCGGTTAGGGCTAGACAGTGGAGTAGTCATTAGTGATGTTGCTTTGTGGCAAAAAAGTTCAGATTCTAGGTCAACCCGTGCCTCAATCTTTCTGCATTGAGTTTGCATTTTCTGCCTGTGTGTGAGTGTGTTCTTCCTGATTAGGCCGGCTTACAAAAACTGTCTGTTACTTTAAATGGCCTATGATTGTTTTTAAGTGAGTGTATATGGCTGTTTGTTCTTTGTTTTATAGTCTGAAGATAGGCACCAACTCTTCACTGACCCTGCAACAATAAGCAGTGCATGCTGCATTTAATTTTTTGGGTTTTGTTTTTTATATCATGTTTTAATTCAATAATGTTTTAATTTACTTCTCTGCCTTTATGAGGTACTTTGTGATTTTACTTACAGATGTTCCAAAAAGACTTTAAAATTTGCCTTATTGTTGTGGTTGTTTTGAGCACAGAGCTGGTGGTAGCACGCAAGCATAAAGTGGGCCTCTTCATTATTATTTTTAAAGATGCACTTTATTTGCACTCTGGTGCTGAATTTTCCAATTTCCCAGCTACAAATGCAACAAGTAAGCTGTTATGCATTTGTAATAGAAAAACTGACTGAGAGAAATACATTGTGATCACCAAACAGTAAGTCGTACAAGTTATTAGATATTATTCTACATTGCTGTATCTTATAGTTAAAACTGTTGAAAGTCTTTAGGAGGATTTTAACATTTGTCATCAAAAACGAATAGCTAAAAAGTGACAGCAACTGTAAATGTATCAGAAAATTGTAGTTTTTCAAAAATATCAACTGGAGAAACAAAGCCTTAATTGACAGAAATATTATTTGTTTTATAATTCTCTTTTGGTTTTGTGATATGCACAAAAATTATGTTCAAATGCAAACAAATGCAGGCAAGTATATTCAGAACTAATGGCACCATTATTCCAAAGGGACACAGACAGGCGCCAAAACTGCCATGGTATCAGGTTGCTGGTCTGTCAGACACAATGGTGAGGAGTTGCTGCGGGGCTCCACCTGAGAGGGCAGAACAATGGAGTCACAGTGCAGACGGAGCAGCAGAGGGCACAACGAGCCGATCTGTCAGCCTGGCAGAGCTGCATTGACCCACTCCAGACTAAGACCCTCTCCTTGTACATACAATGGAGGGTGGGAGGTCAAGAGCACAAGGAAATGGTGGGGAATTCCCAGCATGCTGTAATAAAATAGAGTTCTCTATTTTGGTAGCTGTAGGAATGGGACAGAGTCCGGCTACACCCAGAATCACATCACAAGTTTCAGCAATTACAGTGAAGTCATACCATGCAGTTCAGGATAATTAATTTATGCTTCTGCGGCCGCTGCTCATTACTCCAGAAAGGGAAATAGCTCATCTGTCTGACATTTGATCTCGCGTTGCGGAACAAATACCATGCATTCTACTTGGATTCAGCAAAATATGCTTACAAATGTCATTTTAAAAGGGCAAAAAATATTTTGAATGTGGGTCACTATGAGAACTTTGTAAAGTATAGTGAAATGTTGCGGCCTAAGTAAGTAATTGAATTTGGTGAAAACTGACTGAATCACATTGAGCCGTGACATCCAACAATTCTTCACAAACATGATTAGCTCAAGGTTCATGAGACATCAAAAATGTTCTTTCCTTGCCTTTTATCTACCTCACACATGTACTCAGACCCAGTACGTTCAAGGGGACTAAATGTTTAGCTGGGTGTGCGTGCAATCTGAGGTCCTCAAGACTGTTGCCTTGAAAGTGTGGAGTAATGTGGGACTGTGAAAGCCAGATTTTATAAAAGCTCTTAATAAGGCACAGTGTGATATATAAGCCCGCAGGCAGCAGAGATCTGTGTGCAAACACTTGAACCACTCTTGAGATAGGGCAATCTGTGTATTGAGCTCTGAACAGTCTAACAACTCTGTTATTTCACACATGACCCTATTTGGCCTCTCTGATAGCCTTAATTTGGGAGCTGAATTTGATATAGTGCAGCAAATATTTACTCAGGAACATTAACTCTGTTTACTAGGTATGTTATGGTAAACAAACCGCAATGGTGTACTGAATGTAATAAATGTTAAACAGTGTGCGCAATTATATACTTCACATGCTTAGCCGTGCACACTGAAAGCATGCCTTGTAAACCTGAGGTCTATTTTGACAGATCGTTATGATCCTTCCTGGCCACCTAGGGTCAGAGTCAGAAATGACCTGTTTATGGATATCAATGGTGGATGGCTAATTTTAGGCCATATTTTAGTGCAAAGAAAACATTCATCCTGGAGAAGAAAATGTAGAGTGCAACCAACTACATGGCAGTGTTTGAAGATCGTCTTCTGCAAAACTTTCCAGCAGATTATTTTTTCCATTAATGTCTCAAATATTTCTTTTAATGAAAAAAAATAGAACTAGACCTAAGTTGGGACTTTTGCCACTGTCTGTAATCATTCCTGCTGACAAAAATGGAACTGTGAGTTGTTCTTATTTGCCAATTAAAATTGTGTTCATGAGCTGCATTTTGGATTTTTGTTTGCCTTTCCATTTTGGATGAGCATACAACTAAGCTTGAAATATTTACTGAAGGAAGGCTTATGTATCAAACGTTAAAGTTGATTTTGTTAACTAGAAACATGCAGTTTGATGTTACTAACAAACTTAATATTCCCTGGCTATTTAGCTTAGCAGAACTGGCTAAGAGTTTTCTGACATGATTTTCATTTAAACACAATTCAGATATATTAAATAGCGTTGAGGCCAGGATTCGGGAAGGTATCCCCAAAAATGTGATTTTTAGCCTGTTCTAGCCCCTAGCCAGTTTCGATGTGTGTTTGGGATAAATTTGCTGTTTTACATCATAATTTCATCCATTTTACTCAAATTATCACCAAGAAAAGAAAGGAAAAAAAAATACGATACTCAGTTAGAAAGGGTTAACCATAAACTTGGAACTGTCAGAATACAGTCCACAGTAGTTTCACATCAACATGTACATGTACTGCACAAGAATGTTGTCAATTTGTTACAAAATTGGCACATTTTAGATAAACAGAAATGGGCAGATATCAAAGGGAACGTCTGGAGACATTGATAATTACTCCACCAAGAAGAAATAAATGCAATTAATACAAGAGAATAGACAGAGCTCTAACCACAAAGCTGACAGTTAACAAAAGTTTTCTTTTTTATGCCAAAATAGCCTTCATTGTTTCATGATGTTTAGTTGTTAGCCTCACAGATTCACATTAAAGGGACTAAAGTTAACAAGGGTTCAAAAGTGTACAACAGGTTTGTCTTTTCCCCATGATGTTCAACTTGAAGTCAAAAACCAAGCCAGTCCTTAAAGAGGATTTATTGCTACTCCTCCTGTGATTAATTTTCTCAAACTCGGCCTGCAAAAAGAAGAAGGCGGTGTGTGCAATCAGAAGAAAGTGGGACATCAGCAGTCAGCTGCATTCGGATTATAAGTCAACATGCTTTTAGCTGCGCTGCCTGCTGAATCAGCGGTTTCTTCGAGAGGACACTGAAAGATCCTAATCCTGTATATCCAGGTAACCTTATTCAAGGAGGGGATGGGTAAAGGAGTCGTCCACTTCAGGGTCTCATATTCCATTGGGAGATATTAAATTCTGTAAAAAGTTAAAGCTAACAAAATAACTGCTTAAAAATGTTAACTTTACATGTTTTTGGCTGTCATTTAAGAAGGAACATAGATTTTTTTTCTAGTTTATTATAGTAGTAAAAAAACAAGCTTTTCTCAGGACAGTGACAGCTTGCAGCATTGGTGTGAAAGGAGGAGAAGACAAAGCACCCCATACTCTGAGTCTGTGTGTGATTAATGACATAGGTGTGTGTTGCAGTGGGCACCCTTAGAGGAGCTACAGATCAGTCTTCCTGTAAGACAAATCTGACACTCACCAACTCACTGACTCACCTGCTACCCCCTCCACGCCATCAAACCTCCAGCTTCTTGCCGCCAAGTGCAGCCGCACTCATAAATCATCCAAAACAAAGCATGTTTAATCTGTGACACACAGGCTTGACACGCAAATTTATTACCTGTTGTGGGGAAAAACTGCATGTGTCTCCATGAGTCAAGCCTCTATTTACCTTCGGGAGACCAACAAAATCTGGAGAGACAAAGTGTGCAACAAAGAAAGCTGATGATGGCAATGTCTTTCAGTGAAATCCTTGAAACAAAGGCTTGCTTTCCCTCACCGTCTTATGGTCTTTTCTCCGGGTGATGATGCGCTCTCATGACTTTCTCAGCTGCACTAGCCAGAAGATTTCTGGATTTTTCTTGAGCACATTTGTACAACATGAATTCTGAATTATATTTCAAGGTCTATGCCTGCCTTTTCTTACGATGCTTATGTGAACCTAAGAACATGCCGTAACTACAACTGTCAGTTTAAGGTAAGGCTTTTAGAGTTCTCCCTGAAACAGTATTAGGCTATGTTTACACAGCAAGCAATTATATTTTTTTTTAGCCCATTTACTACCCATGTCCGACTGTTTTGTGGATATCTGAACAGGCCAATTCTAATCTTTTCATATGTTATATTAAATTGGACGTGTATTATTTTTCTTTTAAGGAATCCACATTTTAAACATTATTGTTACATTTTAACATACATTTAGGTCACTGATGTGACGTGTGCATCATAATTCATAAATATTAGGTCGGTAAATAGTTCTCTGTAGCCCCCTTCCCCCTCACACCTCCAAAAGTCGACTACAGAAAAAGTTTTAATTGAACATCAAGACATGCTGTGTTAATGTAGCTGCAGGATGAGCATATATATGGTATTAAAACAAGCAAACAAACAAACAAACATGAAAACCAATTGTTAAAAAATGCTAAAGACTACTTTTTGGGCCCAATTTCTTTTTCTTAAATTATACTGGCAGTTGGATTTTTGCACTGTGTGCTCCTTATGTTCACCCTTAAAATTCATCCAAAGTTCACTGTAATACCAAATAGATCTAGTTTGTGACCTGATTTTAACTTCTTTTTTAAAGGAATGAAGCTTCTGGTACTGAAATTACCCCCCCCCCATTTGTTTTTTTTTAATGTGTCCATATGTCACAACAGCAGACTCTCGTATCCTCTGCCTTCTTGGTAAGCAAACAAACAAAACCTGACAAGCTGAATTAGCATAGCTTGATTTGTCATTGTACCCGCATGCAAAAGAGAAATGGCTGAAAGGCAAAAATTAGAGTGGTTTCTCCCACACACGTCTTTTCGCAGACTTTCCTAATCCAGCCTGTCCTCGACATGTCTTTTCACTGTAAATGGTGGGAATGAGAAGTGATGGCACCTGCTCACCGATGCTGCCAATGCTTGAAACTCACACTTACACAGACACATTCAGACACATTTTTGCATATGACGCAATCAACATGTCAGAAAATCTGTGAAAGTAGCCAACAGTGAAATGTACAAAACGATAGCTCAGTATTATGTACCGTCAGAACAAATCCGCTGGAAAACCATTTAAATGCCACAGAATCTGGTTGACTTTCTCCCAAAAATATACTGACTGGCATTCAATATTAGAAAATTGTTCTGTGCAACTGAAATAGTTCAGATATGCTTCAGTAAATTTGAGTATTGTAGAAAAAGTTAATCTTCGATAACATGTAGATTCTCTACTCACATAATGATTTATTTGAAGTGCTTATTTTTATTTACCTTGATGATTGTGGCTAATGACCAATGACAACTCATAATTCAGTTTACTGGATTATTTGGGTACTACTGGGACATTAAAAAGCTATTTTATACATGCATTTTGACCTAAACAACAATGGATAAGATTTGTCTCTTAATAGTTGTCTAACAGTCATTGACTCTCCAAAAAGAGGACAGTGCCATAATAGGTCAAGAAGCTAAGTGATCACAGAGAGTTCTATTCACACAATGAATGGATGGAAAAAATTAGGTAAGGCTGCACAATTGGAATAACCACAACTTTGAGAGGCTTGTGTGTTAAAGCCCGTTCATTTAAGAGAGATTCATATGATTTGGACTGCATCTAGACTCAGAGCACTATGGTGAATATAGCCATCACCCTTCTTGTGTTAAGGCCAAGGAGGAAAAGAATTGAACTGTTGCTCAGAGGTCCGAAGTCGTCCTTCCAGATAAAAATCCTTTTTGTGTACTTAATTTGAAAGTTTAATTCACAGATTAGATTTAACTTGGATTTGGACACCATATGAACACCAAATCCAAGTTGCTTGAGATCCAGGGAGATATTTCTATAGTGATGATTTGAGGACCTGTGAATTGCTGGTCTTGATCCATTGAGTATCTAGTGCAAAGTCAGCATAGCCATCTATCAGGACAGCTCTTGGAGATGCTGATTTTATTTTCCAGTGGAACTTAGAAACACACTCCCAAAAGCATCTATCCCTGCTTTTTTACCATGGCATCACTGTGCCTGATTTGCCATCCATCTGGCCTGACCTAACCCTGACACAGAATCTATGGGTATTTATCAAGAGGAAGATAAGAGACACCAGGTCTAACACGGATGAGCTGAAGGCCATTTTAAGCAAACTGATCTTCCTTAATATCTCAGGAAAGCAACAGATATTACGTTGATTAATGCCAAAATTCATGCAAAAGATGTCCTAGCCAAGTAAAGATATAGGTGTAAGGTAATATTTCTGTTATGTAATATGTGATATTTTCATTAGCTTTAAGTTGCAATCATAATTAACGGAAATAAGCACTTGAAATAGATCTATCTGAAATATGTTTTACTTTTTGAATTAAAATACATAAATAAATTAATCTTTTGATGATTTTGTTCTAATTTACTGAGATGCACTGGTATAGCTGTCAGTATAAAATTTGCTAATTTCAGTCAGCAACTTTTCAGGCTGTGAATAATTTAAGTCATTACAGGTGATTAATTAAACAATGCTTGAAATTAGGTAGAAAATGAATAATGGTAAGAGGGGTTTAATTCCCGACCTCACTCAATTTTTAATGAGCTCACTTTGACAGAAACTCCATTTTATAAAAGGAATTATGAACTCGTGTGAATCTGGCAGATAATTAAAGAACTTATGTTATTATTTGAATCTCAGCACGTATGCTGGGGGGATGAGGGAGGCCATCAAGCAAACAAGACGGGATGGATGTTTAGAAGACTTCCCCTTGCAGTTGATAAGCTTTGAGCGTTGTGATAAACAGAGGCGAATGCATTAGGAAACCCAGGGGACTGGTAATCTCAGGAGAAATCATCAACTTGTCATGAAGACTTTTGCACGCCGCGGGAAGAGCTCAGACACTCACGCCAGAGTCAAAAGTTGTGCAGAAGAGAAATGAAACAAGTCAAAAACATCATAAGGCAAAATGATAAGTTAGCTTTTTAACACAATACAACTTAACAAATACATTAAGATCTGCTGTGGCTGGTACTTTTTATTCTCATAGACATTTCCAACAGTTTCCTTTCTGCTGAGCCACATTTTTTGGGGCAGGCACAGCTCCAGTTCACTGCTCCACTTTTCTCAGGAAACTTGCAACATTTCGAGTGTCACTCCCTAACACTTGTGCGCTATTCGGAGCTTGGAGGCCTTGGTTACTTTTAATTACAGCGGGTAATGAGAGAAGACTTTCAGTCTGTGATTCATGGAGTATTTTTAGACCTCCATCTTGATTATCTAACACATCGCTGGTGTTGATTCTGTTACAACTTTGTTCAAGGACTTTGTACCCATGACATGATTAAAATTAATCTTAAAGCATTACTTAAATTGGTCAATATTTATTTTATAAAGAAGCTCTCTGAATTGTGGTTGGTGAGCATAATTTTGACTCTTTGGGTAAAAGTCATGGTGTTTTTAGAGAGTCCATATTAAAGTTAATATAAATGAGCAGCAAGTGGTGGGCTGGATTCTTGCAGGATTTTCAGTAAAGTTTTCTTAATCAACCTTGGTTAATGAAATGTTATTTTAGATTGATGATCAGTTTACTCACTGAGAAAATCACAAGCCATTGTACTTTCTCATTTCCAGACTAAATATCTTGTTTTTCCCATGCTCTAATATTATGGATCAAGCTTGACTTTTATATTCTAAAATTAAGCTTGCTGAAAGCACTTTTAATTGGACAGAAAAGAGTGTCTGGGTCTATTTGTGGTCTGGTGCAATGTTGGAAATGCCAGCTGTCGGCTCTGCATCAAAGCCTTGCTGGAACAAACCATTATGCTGCCCATCCCCACAGTTTGCTGAAATAGGCTTCATCGTTTACTGTGTCATACATAACCCTTCACAATTATTGGCAAGCCTTTTAAAAACATGTAAAATCTCCTTAGAATAAATCAACCACTCTTTTAATACAGCAGCATAATATCATAATATCAACATATTAAAGAAATACATCAAAAAAAATAATCATTTCATTTTATCATTCATTTGTACCACAAACAAGTCCTGAAATAAATTGTCAGGGAACTTTTAGGTATTAATCCATGACGTTGTGGGCTACGTAAGACATGGCAAAGAAGTTTTTTTCATTTCTCTTAGCCACTCACTCAAGATGGAAAAGACACGATAATATGCCATGCAGTAAAGAATGTACTCATTCATAAGTCAGTCAGGGAAAAGCTAAAAGAAAATAGCTGATAATCCATTCAAACTATCAGAACTCTGGTTAAAAAAGTTTAAAATAATTAGACAAATTGGCAAACAAGATTGGATTCTAATTATTACCATGCAGGGAAAGGAGAGTAAGTGGTGTGTATTTCTGAATTTCCACAGTGCATGTTAAAATGTGGATCTTTATGAACTGTGGCTTCAGCTAAAACAATGTTCTTTGGTCACATTACAGAAAATACAAAAAAAAAAAAAAAACAAAACTACCAGAATATCTGGCAAAAAGAAAAAAATAATACAGTCTGAAAGAACACTTGTGCTTCTTGATTAGTGCAATATACAATCAGTGATGCTGTGGGCTTGTATTGCTTTGACAAGGTCATGTGAACTTTGCCAGACTGATGACAGTGTAGACATTTTGAAGTAAAAGGAATTTAAACAAGATTAAATCTGAAAAAGTGGTATTATTTGATCTTTTTACAGAATAATATCTTGAAACAAAACACCAACTCAAACATTGAAACAGAAAGCTAGAAACAAAATCAGTTTTTTTCTTTTTCCATTTCGGTCCCCTGAACTATCCAAAACTTGTGGGTGAAA
The DNA here is from genome assembly GCF_027474105.1 of Poeciliopsis prolifica. Taxonomy (NCBI): domain Eukaryota; kingdom Metazoa; phylum Chordata; class Actinopteri; order Cyprinodontiformes; family Poeciliidae; genus Poeciliopsis; species Poeciliopsis prolifica. The sequence continues at coordinate 9,904,042 of NW_026562376.1, read as the reverse complement.
AGCACATAAGCAGAGATCCAGAACATTTCACCTCCTGCATAAGTGTCCAAATTGCAACTTGTGGGCCTTGGAATGACTGTGTGGCTTGTAGAACTCAATTCAAAAATGTAATTTTTAATTCCCAAGGCTTAGGAGCAAGTAAGGGACTTTTAAATTTTGGACTAATGATGTTGTACAGATTACTTTTCAATTCTGTGTCAGTTTTATTTATCATTAACTGCTTTTCAGTTAATAAAATGTTGATTTTGGCCCACGTGTTAAGTTGTTTAGATTGATGTAGAGAAATTGTCCAAAGAGAAATGAACACAGATCACTTTTTCCTTTTGCTCTAACCTTATAAATTATAGAATGAGAGTGCTGCCCAGTTTGCAAAAAGGAGCTGTAAAAGCAGGGCTATCAAAAAGGGTCAGGCTGGTGATTTAACAACTGTTTCTTAACGTGGATGTTTTATTGCTTGATAAATTTATAAAAATTTAAGGTTTTTCTATGTTTATAATGCAACATTTTGGCACTGCAACAAGTACCTTGATGCTGATAGAAATTATAGAATATTGAAACATGTTGTGCACCATGAACTTGCTCAACTAGCCAGACCTTAATTTCACATAATAACTTGTAAAAGATTTTACAATTGCTTCAAAAGTTTTTGTTCACACATCTGAAAGAAGAAGCAACACCTTCTGGAATTATGAATGACAGCTGTGTCTGATCCAGGGAGCCCGGAGCCAAGTCCCGTCACGTAACGCATGCTCGACATGTCGCCGTCCATCAGGGGTCCAACTCTTCAAACTGCTCCTCCTCTTTGCTTTCTGCCTGTAGAGAAGCCAAGGGACAAGAGCAGAAACAGGGTGTGAAGACGGGCCCTCTCAGGACTTGAGGGGACATATTCAAAGCCAGCTGGTCTGGCTTTGAGGATGATCAATGGAGTGAGAGACAGAAAGGCAACAGAAAGAAGGGGAAAGCTGTAGAGTGAACTAAAAGGCAAGATAAGGAAAGTGAATGCACATAAAGGAGGGAGGTGGTGGTTTCAGCAGACTGTGAAACGGTTTGTGGAGCAACAACAGGTAAGAAGCTGCTGCTACACAAGGTTTTGATTTCTTACAAAGGGTTTGAAGAAAAATATAATGTAGATGTCGTCTGAAAAACTCATTTTCAACTTTTACTAATCACCAACAAGAATAAGTCTAGCAAACAAGTGTGTTATAGCACAAAACCTTACTTACGTCTTGATGTAAAATTTTAGAAAAGAAAGTAAGAATCTGTGACATGTTTCTGACATTGTGTGACATGAAAGTAATTGAAATGTCAGTTTTGGAAACTAAAAGATGCAGAAAGAGGCAAGTGGTGTGACCTCATTGAGGAGCCTGTTGGCGGCAGATGTTAACACACACGCTTCTTCATGGTAACCCCAGAAACAAAACAGCTAAGTAGCATGAGGGTTTGAAATTTACCAAAAGACCCAACAATTCTTGGCTTCTAGACTGAAATTGCAAGGTAGTCATGGGAATTCTCTCAGAATTTTTCTCAATTTGAGTGTACAACTTAGAAAGAATCCTTAATTTTTACAGCATTCTGAATGATCACATTTAAACAAAGTGCAAATGATGAAAAGAACAGAGTAAATACATTTTAGGGTCTAAAAGGGCACAAGAACAATCACACTCCCCCTACTTCCTGGAAAGTAAAGACACGGAAAGCTGCATGTTACAAAACGAGAAGCTCCCAGTCTAGCCACAAAACAGGAGAAAACATGTTCAGTGAAAATGGCAGAAAACCCATGTGCAGTTTCCACTTTCTTCAAAGCTGGTTACTTCAGTAAGAAAGAGAAGAGATTCCACTATTGAGCTGTTTTTCCTTTCTTAGAATGCGAGTTATCTTGTGTAAGAAAGGGTCGACACCGCAGGGGGGAAGAAAACATGGTATGCGTTAGTATTCACTCATCTTTGCTATGACACCCCTAAATAAAATACATTCCATTCTCTCAGACTAATTGACTTGGCACGTTCTTAGTATGCTGGAGAAAACCAGAATGCCTTCAGAGAATCAAAGATCGAGAACATGCAACCTCCATGCATAAAATTCCAAACCGAGTCCTCCTTGCTAGAAGCTGTTGCATTATACAACCTCTGTTTAATTCATTTTTCAAAAAGAGAGTGGCAAACTAAGACATGACCATCAAAATGAATTGCCAGGGAGAGCATTGTTCAAAGAAGCAGTCAACAGTCCTGCAGTAACTCTGGAGAAGCTGCATAAATCCTTAATGTATCTTGGGATAATCTGTTGAAAGAGGTTAGAGTGGAGGCCAGTGGCAAGATTTGAAAAGCTCACTCCATCCAAAATGACTGACATTCAGATATTTTTCATAGAAGACAGGAACATGTTGAGTTTCTCAATGTGCAAAACTGTTCAAGACATGTCTCCCCAAAATGTACATCTGTAACTGCAGTAAAACACAGTTCTGCAAGTTGTTGACTGAATGGGGCACAATGGGTCCCATAATCAAATATTTATTGATAAAACAATATCTTAAAAATGTAAAAACCATATGCATTTTACCTTGAACTCAAGTACTAGATAGTGTAAAATCAGAAGAAAAAATAAATGAAATGCATTAACTTTTGTAGTGACAATGTAACAGAAACATGAAAAAGTCTGAGTAGCTTCATAAGTCACTGTGCAAAACAGTCTGAACAAGCCGTCCTTCTTCAAGAGCCCAGTAGATCAATGGAAGTAAAAAAAAATGTGTATGAAAGTCTGTTATTTCAAATGCCATGTCTTTACCGCTCCTGTCAGAGACACTACTCCTTCAAGGCAAGATTGATAACTTGGCCTGAAGAATTTCTCTTGCACCTTGGAGTTTCTTAGATTTAGGACGGCAGAAATGTCAAGCACAAGAAAGGAGGAGAAAATATTGCTGAGGCACAACCTGTGTCTTATGTCTTTTTTTGACGACAAATTGTAATTTGAAATCAAGTTGAACATCAATTAATGTTGAGGCAAAACGTTTTCCAGATTTCTAAAAGACACACCAAAAAAGCAGCATGAAAGGTTAGAGCATAATCCATCCGTACAAATTGTTAAAACCAAGAAGCTGCCTAATTTGCTCATAAGCAGAAGCTGCTGAGACTTGTGTGACCTATATGTATCTTACATTGCACAGAGGAGGGAAAGTAGCACCAATCAATAGCACAAAACAGATTGTTGCTGTTCAGATCTCTATAATCTATATCGGGCCTAAGTGTTTCTTTCTGAGCACTTAAGGATATTTTTAATAGACCTTGTTAACTATTGTAAATAAAGTTGAATTTAATGACTGACAATTAGATGTTTTATGAAAAAAGTTAAGTTGGGTGTCCTCCCTGTGTTATAAAACAGCACAGAGCACTGACAAAAGATAGCTAGCTGAATTGTGGAAAAAATGTGTTGTAATTCATATACACTTACTAAAAATTTTGCTGCTACTTACATCTGTGATACAAGGAATGGGAAAATACATTTAAATTGGGGTTAGAATGAGACAAACACAGTGAGGCTGGATTATTTCTACTGACATGCTTGAAACCATGAGGCTCTAACAAGTGGACAAAGTTTTTCAAGACGTTTCTTTAAAGGTTTTTCACAGATTAAATAAATAAGAATGGAGAAAAGTGCTAAGCTGTTAAAAGATTCTGTTAGAAGGCATATTTTCTTTTAGCACTGAATGATGAGGTTTAGCACATAAACAGGGCAGATACCCATGTCACCACCTCCTTCATTGAAGGATAATAAATTTTAAGAAAAATATATTATTGACTTTTGATTTTAGTATGCGACCCAGTGATTATCTCTGCCCCCCATCTGGATGACCACCCTTTAGGAAACTGTCTGGATGCACCCCTGTGATTACAGTGGTTTCTCACCCGCACCTGCTTTCACATACAAGGTACAGTGAAAGCAAAGACAGGGCAATCTCCCTCACACACGTGACGTACTGCACAAATCCCGCCCTCTTCTGCTGATTGGATGCTGAACAGACGCTGCGGATCAGCATTGGCCTGAGGACGTGGCCTTCAAACAAAATGACTGCTGTTGTTGGTGAAACTGATTACTGAAAATCCTGAGGAGAAACTTTGGGAAGTGAATGACTTTACTTGTATATTTATATTATAAATATCATTACATTGTAAAAATTTATTTAAAGTTATATTATGTTTTATACCATATTATATTACAATAACACGCCCAGTGGATGCAGTAAGAGCTATAGGTGAACAAAGGTAAACGTTACTTTTATTCCTTTTGCACGTTTTTCCTCGGCAGAGTTTACGAGCCAGAGAAAACTCCGAGGGAGGGAGAGAAGGGGAGGGGAAGGAGGGGAGGGCCGCGGGGAGGGCAGAGGAGGGACAGGCAGCTCGTCAGATGGGGAGGAGTCTCGCACTGACAAGAGGGAGATTGGCTTTTTCTGAGTTTGTCGGCTCCCCCTAAAATAGCAGTCAGCGTGTAAATGTGAACTGAAATTACGTTTATCCACTGGAGTCACCGATATAGAGTGTCTATATACAGCGACTGATTCGGGAGTAAAGGTGAGTAACGGAAATAGAAACAATGTTGCGGAGTGTGGCGGCGGTACTGTAAGCTACAGTCAGGGAGAGGGGAGAAGCGCAAGAGGGAGACGTAGAGTGGATTTGGGACACATCTTTCCACCTATCTATACCTGCCTTTTCACAACATTGTAAAACTCGTGATGTTTCACGCGAGTAACAGTGAGCTGTCAAAGCCATAAAATGTTCAAGTGGGAGGTTAAAGGCTGCTGTTGATATCTGTCACTTATGAGAGTTTGGCTGTGTTCATTACACACCGGGAATAAGTTCTCCTGTAGCTTCTTGTAAGATTCCCGAACTGTTATTATAAGGGGGGGAAAAAAATCCATCAAAGTAAGTCATCTTGTCCGCAAGGCTTTGTACAAGCGTCGCTAAATAGTAATCACTGTGTATGTAATAACACCGTTGAGCCACTGTAGACCTGCTCACACGGTGACTTGATCGTGATAATAGAAGTTGTCAGACGAGGAGTTTGGCTGCAAATTAGTGTGTTAATGTTATGCAGCTGGAAAAAACATTAATTAAAACCGCCCTTAAAAATAAAAAAAAGTGTAATAAAGTCGGTTTTAGTGCATATTTGAGTTGATTTGACAGTCTTATAAAAAAAAGGGGGTTACTTTCCTATGTATTTTTAATAAGGTGACAAACCTAGTCCATCAGATTTGAACCTAATCATGTTAATTCAAGTGAAGTGTGGCTGAAGTGATCTTTATATGATTTACTTCTCACTTGTAAATAAGGTCTCACATTTTATCATCACAAGTGGGAAGTTGTAGACAGTTTTTTTTTTTTTTTTTTGGTGAAGAGCTTCTAGCATAGTCTTGTGGTTCTGTGAATTTCTGTCTCCCAGATGACCTTAATCTCCGGCCAGAGAGGAGAGTAGCCAGCAGTAACCTGACCTTCTCAGATGTTTGTTTCTAGTGTGGAGTGGCACACTACATGTCTTCTTATTTAATGAGCAGTATTTGAGCTTGATCAAGAATTGCTCTTGATCAGCAGGTCAAATGTAAAAAAAAGGAAGACAAAAATTGTTACTCTTTTAATAAATATATCAAAATTACCTTTCTCATATTTTGTTTAAATAAGTATATCTGTTAATGCATTCATGTGAGTTTGTTAAAAATCACATCCGATGAAGGTTAAGGAAATACGCTTGAATGCAAAAAGCTGCTGCGATATTTTTCAGTTTTATTCGTTATTGTCCTCTGGGAGATGAAAAAGAACTGATTAGCACCTCTCTAGATTTTATTCGCTTGAATTACAAATGCCAGTGTAAAATGCTTGTTCTCATTTTACTTGTTACTGTGGAGATAAAAGCTTAAAATGTGTCTAAAGCTTGACTGTCATAGATGTTTAAGTTGTTAATGTTTAGTAATTTTATGAACTACAATTGAACAACAAGCATTTTCAGTGCATGAGCTTATTGAGAAAAATATATAGTGTCACATTACAGAAACATTAATTTGCTGTAATTTCCTTTTGTTAAGAAAATAATCAATTATCCCTTCTGTTAATAAAATAATTTAATATAATGATTATCATACCATGAGATTAAAAACATTTAATTCTCACTATTTTGATACTTACACACAGGCTAAGCAAACTTTTAGATTAAACACAATTACAACAGGGAGTCTGATGAGCTAATATAAGCCAGGCTGCTTGTGATAAATGGCATTAAACATCACCTTAATATGAATGAAGTTGGAACTCTTTTAACCTTCTGTCTGTGTTTTTTTGCAAGTGGAAGTTTTTCCAAACAGATTAGTTTGTCTTCTTGTGGACAAGAGAGTATAGTAAGTTACTTGTGGAAAGCTGACAGGCAATGCTTTGCAACAGTCTGCTATCTACAGACGGGGAATACACCTTTCACTTCTCACTTTGTAGGTGAGGGAAAATTGTATCCAACATGCAGCTGTCTGACAAAGCAGGAACAGATAGGGGAGGGGCAATCCCATTGTATTTTTTTTTGTTTTTTAATTGTATTTTTCTTAAGTCATTCTGGCACTTTCTGTGATATGTCAATTAAAGGATATTAACCACAGGAATAGTATGACAAATAATTTTAGTGGTTTTATAAATGCAGCTTTTTAAAACATTGGTTTTAATCGAGTATCTATAAAAAGCAAACAGAGTCAGCTTCGGCACAGCTAGTAAAAATTGTCATTTTTTACTAAGCTGTGTATTTTACACAGAGTGAAATCAATGACAAGTTCTTAAGCCACCTGAGTTGCTGCAGCAGTATTAACGCAAACAAGTTTTTTTACTGTGCTTTTTTTTATGTTACCACTATCCTGATGGCATGCACATTATCATACCAGCTGGTTGCCAGTGATTTCTTAAGCAAAGCATTAAAGCACCATCCAATCTGCAGTCATTAGCTTGTATGCTGCCCCAGGCCTCATCAGTAATGGGTCTCGTTGCTGATGATCTGCGTCACGTGAGCTCTTATGTCTAATGTGTGGATGAGGGGTACTTTTACTGGGCTGAGATGAATACTGTGTTAACAGTTTGTGTCAAGTATTAGTCAAAGGGATGACTGTGAAGGCACACAAGATGTTACTTTCACATGCCTGCTTTGAACTGTTGCACTAACTCCTCTGTCTTCCAGATGGAATTATTAGATTGCATCCAGCAACATTTTATTAAACACAAGATGACTTTTGTAGTAGATCACTAATGTTTGTGAAACATCTTAGCCTTGTTATACATTGCATTTGTGGAGTCCCTGCATGTCACCTCAAATGTGTCTAATTGCTTGTCAGCATCTTTGCAAAAGTTCTCAGTCAAAAGGGAGGAATGAGAGGTGGTGATGGTGTGAGGAATGGGCAGCTGCAGCATCTTTTACCGCTCTCCTCGTCCCTCTTGAATCTCAGTGTCTCAGCCTCTCCTTCCAGGAGAAATGTGGAGTGTGTGGGCGAGTCGGATCTGCAATTAACGCCGGTTGTCAGAAAGAAAACGCTGGCGTTTACACCATGCCTCTGAATCACTGAGTGAAAGTCTTTCTCCTCCACTCCTCTCCTCCCAGGACATTTTTTTTCTTCTCCCAAGGAGGACAAAACACCAGAGAGCTGCACGCCAAGGATGCACTGAGTGCACAAAAGAGATAGATGCAGAACATTCTGGTCCAATAAAGAGGATAGTTTTTTTTTTCTCTGACTGATTGGTAAGCCAAGATGTTCTTTTATACTGCAGCTTTAAAAAGAAATTTAAAACCCTCGCAAGATATCTCACAATGGTGTACAATGGAAGCTTTTTTGCATATTATTTGAATTTCTTGGCTTTTCTGTAAAAAAAAAAAGAAACAATAGAAAAAAAAAACATGCTGTAGCATTTGGATAAGTCTCGTACTGCACATTTGAACTTTTGCACAAGTGAGCTTTATTTAAAAGTAAATGCAACATTCAGTTATTTGGTCAGATAATTGTGCTGTGAGACGCCAAATGACCAGAGAGTTTGTGTTCTCCCTGACGCCAAATGTTCTCATCGTTCCTTTTTTTCTTTTGTACGAGTCGTAAAATTAAAAGTTTCGGGCACTATTTGAACTCAAAATAAAACAAGCTGTCAGAGGAAGGATAACACTCGTCTCTGTTTAACTTTCCACTTGTTTAACCGGAGCGTCTTAGTAACATGAATCATTGTGTATTGGAGCTCCGTCATCAATATGGAGATTCCAGCATTCCCCTGTGAGACCTGGAGGTTACATGCAGAATCTTGAGCCTCACAGATAATGTTTTGGACCGCAGTTAACTGTAGACTGTTCCTTGTAAACAAAAGAGGGAATATTTTATTTTGATATGTCAACGCCTTACATGTTTTGTTAACAAATAGTTGATTTGTTGAAATATTTGTATGATTTTAGATGATTTTATAGCACTTATATGGACAGATTTTTAAACACTTATACAGCTCAATTCATATATTATGGGTTGTGAATGCCACGCTTGTGGATATATTATGGTTTGTTTTCAGTTAATTTTGCTTGCTGGGTAATCCAAACAAAATAAATTCCCAATATTCTTGATAGCCCAAATAAGGTGTCACACTGAAAAGTGTTTTGGTCTAAATATGAGAAAATGAAGAGGATTTTGTGAAACATCAAGTGTTGTCACAGCTTTGAAGTATGTATGTCGCTTCTGATACAATCCTGTTTTGAACAGTGCATGTGTTTTGGGATCAAGGATGTGGAATTTGCAGTGATCTATTGCATCAGGACCGGTTACATTATTTATGCTGAATGCCACTATTTTTAAATATTAGTTTCATACATAAGGATCACCTAACCAGCTAATAGTTACATTTCAAGGCCTCCAAGTGGTCAGTTAATTATTAACCAACTTAATCAGAAATTGGCAAGTCATCATGTTGTGTCTCAGAAATCTGTTGCAGTCTGGCTTACACATAGCTAATGCTACAATGTTAAACATGCATGAAGGCAATGTTTGAATGTTATTTACATAAAGTCATGTTTTCCTGCACTACTAAAGTGCAAAGCCAATACACAATTGTGTTATAGAGACAAAAGAAATCCCCACCTTTTCTCATTTTTATAGAGTAAAAAGTTCAAAAACAGTGTTTTACAGAATCTATAATGACTTTAAAATTTGCAGTTATCATGTATGTCTGAATTTAGGGTGATCCTACTGCCTAAAGAACTAAACATGCTCCTCTTTTGTTTTGCCTGAAAGTAATCAGCATATCCTTTTTTGGTTTAGATTTTTTACCAGTATTTTACATTTAAGCCAGAAATGTTCAAATGCAAACCAGATGTTTGTTTGTTTTAAATAGTGAAATAATCCTTTATTTTGGTTCACATAGGAAGATAAAGATCAGATGGTAACCTGTGTGTAGTTTGACAGCTGTGGAACATAATTTTCTCCTACCACTAACAAATCTTTTCTATCTTGGTATCTCAATTATTTCTGCATGGGAATATATTCTTTTTAGGAAACCAATGAGAAAAACTAAATAAACTCTCATGCAGAATGATTACTGCTTGACCTAAAGAAAAAATAATAATTATTGTGTGGAAAGGTGGGACAAGTTGATAAACACCAAAGGAGACTTCTTCTTTTCAACAAAAATGGAGGTCATGTGGTTCCAGTGGAGGGTTTTGCTTTCTATGTGACTTCACATAGAAAGCAAAATTTACTTGACTAAATTTACTTTTGACTAAATTTACTTTATATTTAGTCAACCAGTAGGAGGTTAATCCATAAATTCAGAGTGCAAAGCGCAAAGTACTCACCTTCCAATCTAACACTCACTTCTTTTTATTTAATGCTAAGATTCTTACTGTTTTAACAAAGACTTTTATGACAACACAAGTGCAAGTCAGACTATATCCCATTAGCTCCCTAAATGTATAACTACAGCTCAGTGGCAAGCTCATAAACACTGGTAATTTTTTAATCCCTCTAACTGTCTGATGTAGGTTCAGAGGGTGAAAGCATTACTCGTTGAGGTGCTGTTTGTATGGCAGAACAGCCAGCAGTGACCTTTCAACTGTCCTGCCCTTGACTCAGACCTCAGGTGGTAAGCCACCGTGTTTGGCTCACTCAGCACATGTGCCGCTCAGCAGGGCAGAGCAGCTTAAGCTCCATATTTTCTTCTCTCGTTTGCTCTTTGAAACATGCCTAAGCAGGAAGCATCTTCACCTCTTCCACCTGACGTTAAGAAGTGACCTGCTGGCTGTATTTGTGAACTTTAGGATGTTTGACTTTAACTTCATAATTAAATTTGTTTTTTTGCTTTCTTAAATGAGCAGGAAACCTCCACATGCATGCTGTGTGGTTTTGCGCAGCCAGACTGATGGGAGCATGCGGTGGAGCAAAGGTGACGACTTTAACAAGTCAAGTCATTTTGCACATTTAAGATCCCTCCTCTTTCTGTTTGTTTCTGCAAGAAAACCCCGCAGAATTAAACAAAGTGTGTTATATCTAACTTAATCGCCCAGACTGAAAATGCAGTGTGTTGTAAAAGTATTAATATAGCTCAATCTTTTTTGCTCTTTGTTAAGTAAACCCACAAATTTCAGTGTGTATTAATAAAAACCAATACTTAATACTTAAAACATTAAAAAGGTTTTCAAAATGCAACTCTGAAATACTCCTCATCAGGAAGAAAAGTTTTTTTCATATCAAATGTCACAAAGGGTTTCCATAAAGTTCTTTTTTTTACTGTGTAAGATCAGCACGATGAGAAGTTACAATAATGTTTTGTTGCTAACTTGGTGTGTGTGCATCGGGGGAGCACTCTATACAACTGTAGGGGAAACATAGACTAAATGTCCTGTCAACTGATTCGCTCACCTGAGCTCAGGATCTCTGCTTCTCCTTCAAATTTAGTTTCCCTAAGCTGCTACTTTGATTAGTACTTTATGTTCTTCCTGTCAATTTTGATAAGCACTGATGTGTTACATTTTTTTAACCAACATCTGAAGTCTTCACAATAACAATGTATTCATACTGAGACTCAATAACCAAAGTGACTGCATTTACTGATTTTATAACCTTCCAAAACAATTGATTGCACTTATAATTTTATAAATGGGTGTCATGATAAAGAGGCTGGATAAAAATACCTGTCACATTCAGATTTAAATATGTGAACAATTTTGAAAACCACATCATTCCAGCTCAAAATTTTACTCTTCTTTGTGTTGGCCTGTCTCTTAAAATCCAACAAAAAAACATGGAAGTTTGAGAAACTGAACATATGTTCATACAGAGATTAACTGAGAGCAATTGTCAAAATGTGAGAAAGGGGAGTAAATAGTTCTTGTTTTTAATTTAGCTTAGTTGTCCATATACCCTTCTTCAACCTAAAGTAATTTCAGTGATGCGTACGGTGCTGTGACCAGATAATCAAGCTGAATTCTGCATGAAGCAAAACTCAAGTTAAGAAAGACATCAATTTGCTGAGTTGCGTTTTAACTGCATCTTAATGAGACTTTGGTAAAAAAAAGAAAAGAAAACATAAATCAAAGGAATATATTATAATATCATTTTCAAGATCAAAAGATCTCCCATAATTGCTAATATACCCTGCTGTATTGATGCTCTGCTGGAGAACCTTTAAAGCATCTCTCACCAGAGGTTTAACTTCTTGGCCTGTTTCCAGAGTCGATTATGAAGTGAACAACAGATAAACAATTGAAGCGTACACAGAGTAAACTTTTTCAAGACTCTGTTTGATGAAGCACTTTATGTGCAGTTATAGAGTGTTAAAATAGACTCTGTAAATCATTGTGTTTATTGCCTTTTAATCCAACCTCCCATTACGCTACCCACAATAGCACAAAGTATAATGCATGTAGAAGTGTTTATCAGTAGTTGGTATAGTAATTAGAGCTGTGAGACTTAGGTGTCACAGCTCATATATCAAGACCATTGAGTAAACCTCCAGGAGCTACTAGAAATACCAGCTGGATCTCCAGCTGCTGGACCGTTCTGGTGCTGCAGGAAGGAGACCTGGTCTGTTAACATCCTTTGATTTCTGTCTGTCAGAGAAGCCTTGAGATCCGGGACAGCTGAGGGGGATGTGATTCCTCCCATTTATCTGGAGTAGATCCTTCATGTGAACACAATAGGGAAGTGACCCCCTGTCCCGTCATGCGCACCTTTCCTTTTTCCTCTCGTCCACCATATGGATCTGACTTACAGTTGAAATTCTCTCTCTGTCGCCTGAGAACAGCTTTGTGAAAGCCGAAAGCATGGAGCTTCCGGGTTATGTTGTAATACATCTATGCATAGTTGCAGTTTAAGAGATTACAATCTGACTCTCAAACCTTGCTTAATTTCAGGGAAGTATACATTTTTATCATGCATTGACTTCTAAAGCTTGTGATCTAAATATTATCATTCCTCTTTTCAATGCCTGTAGTTGTATAGTTTTGTTATGATCGTGTCAGTAGCAGACTTTCTTTGTGAATCCAAGGCATTGAGAAATGATTGACTTTGCATCTCCTGCTTCCAGATCCCATCTCTCTCCATCTCTCTCAGTGTGACTGTGACTGCGAGAGAGGTGTCGAGCCTGCCCGCTGTTTGCGCAGCAGCCCGTCTGTCCTCTTCCTTTTTCTCCCTGTCCACTTTCCATCTGTGTGCTGCGGGCTGCAGATTTAGGTGAAAATGGTGTAGTGTTTCCACCAGTGAGCTGTTGCTGTCCTGTTTTTATGTCAGACTGTGTTCTTCACATTGTTTTCCCTTCCCCACACCACCATCACTCCCCGGCCTGTGTTTTAGCTGCCTGGAGTGTTCACGTTGTACACGGTGATTATGGAAAGGGGGACATTCATCATCAACCGCCAGACTTGGGATCTCAGAACCAGCAGCTATAATCTAAAAAGGCTAGGAGTCAAGATCCAAGGGCTGTCCAAAGAATCAAAAAAGATTCTCAGAGAGATGAGCAGGGCCTGTGGGTTTTTCTTTGTTCGTGTGTTTTTCTCTCAGGTTTTCCACACAGTGCTCATGTGACAGCTAATACATATCATCTGATTTGTGAAATACTGTGGGCTTGAGCTGCAGAAATACTCTGATTATGGTAAACAGTGTTTGTTGCACTCAACAGCCATGAATGTTCCTATGATTTAGTCTCACTTACTGGTGAAATTGATTTACTGTATAAAAAAAAAAAAGTCTGCATACAAACGATAAATTGTGTAGAAATTGATCATTTAATTATAGCTCATACAACAGATAAAATATGTAGGCATTCCAGCTAGAAGAAGGCTGCAAAATGCTTCCTCATTGGTGCTCATTGGTTTGGGTTGGATATGCATCAAACGCATTAGTGGTATTCACCCATCACCTTGGCTTGTTTGAAGCAAATTCAAGTATATAATTCAAGGAACTTAAGTCTGGAGCAAGCTGTATAATATAACACAATGCTGGTGTGCCCCCACCTGTTGCTGCACACTGCCAGGTAACTCTCTCCTAAAAGCTTATTACGTGTTTCACTTAATCAAGAATAGACAAATTCGATTGAAAAAAAAAAAAGTTAGGCATTTTGTTAATTAAAATGAACCAATCACATAATGGTGTATCAGCCTTTGATCAATTTGATCAACAGATAAACCAGTCTGCTGATTTCTTTGCATAGGTCTAAAAATTCCACTTCACATGAGCCCTGCATTTCCACATGACACACATGTGCACAACAGCTATAGAACTAGTGCTGTTCAATTGTTGCAGCTATGATCCAGTAAGACCGTCACTCAGCCTTTACCTGCCTTATTGTTTAAAAAATGAAAGTGGAACGCAATCCAACAAATTGATTTGCAGAATGGCAGGAAGTGTTCCTACTCTGTGCAACAAGTATGGTAATGCTTTACTATTTTGACTAAAACAAATCTTGCAAAAAATTATTTTAATTTTTCCCGTGATGTTTTTATTGGAGGTTATTATTTTCAGTATTTTCCATAAGTGATAAATAAATAATAATTTGCTGTGCTCATTTTCTTGTATTTTTCTCCTAAATTTCAGTATGTTACTTTTAATTTAAAAAGTTGCTTTCCTGCTTGACCTTGTTGAATCAGGGTTACTCAAAATCCAAAAGTTTAAAGACTTTGATGGAAGACCTCCAACATCTTTCAGCCATACATTGTGTTGTGTAAATGAGAGAGTGCATGCTTTAATATCATCACTTTTGATGAAATGTAAAATGTGAATAACAGGCCTTGTGTGGCATAAAAATTCTCGAAAAGAAAAATCAGTGCTGCTAAAGCTAGTCCCTTTTGCTGTTGTTATGACTCATGGCCATGCTCACTCCTCAGATTGCATAAACCTTTTATGTAATGGAACACTGTGGGAAAGAGGCATCGAGTGGAAGATAAAAATGGGAAGAGAAAATCAAATATTTATTCTGAACTTTTGGATTTCTTTTTCCATTAAGAACAGGCGACTTCTGGCTGAAACTCTCACATAGTATAGAACGCACACACATAAATAAATAAAATGTGCAGATAAAATGAGTATCCTAGCTTTTAATTCATATTCTTATTGCTGTGATTGGGTAAATGCACCACTGCTGAGACACATTATGCATAAGGTCTCTAATATCCTCACGGTGTGGATTCCCCCTGGAGGAAGATCTTGGTTCATCGCTGCTGTTTACCATTTCTCAGCTACGGTCTGTGCAACATCAAAAGCCCGCCATGACACTTAACACAGACTGTAGGGTTCCTGTGGGGTGTTTATGTGTGTGGGGAGGATTGTGGCTCCCTATGGGGTTGGCATTACTATCGCTCCCTGGTGAGAAGTCCAACTCATGATCGACAACCATGCAAATGGACAAATGCCGTCATCCCGTATCAGACAGCAGCACCACACTGTAATTTTATGCAAATTTATAAACCTCTAGGACCGTGCATGCATTAGTTTTTATTTGTGCATGCATCTTTATGTTGGTGTGCAGCTGCCAAAAGGACAATTCTGACTGCAAATGTGAAAAAGGAACATAGAAGTACTCTGGTAAACATGTAACATGTAGCACAATTTACCAGAGCAAAGTGTGATAGAAGTATTCGTTCTTTGTTAAGTTGAAACAGAAAGGTCATGTGGACTGCTATTAACTAACACCGAGATGATAGTTAACACAAACAAAAAAAGCAAGCTATGAAGAAAGTTGTTGGATATTAATTTGTCCATTACTAAATATAAACTGGCTGATTGCAAAATGTTCTCAACAGTCAGAAAGGTTAGACAGGAATAGAAAGTTATAGTTATTTTTTTAAATTAGGGGGTTGTTATTTAGAGTTTAGGAGTACCATTCTTCCCCAAGCAGTTTATGCTTATTTAATTTCCTACTTTCTTCATAATAATATTTTTGCTGAATTGCACATACAATGCAATCATAGTTTATGGAAAAAGATCGATAATAGGCCCAAGTGTAAATATTGAAAAGCTTTCTGAAAGTTTAAGCCTTTAACTGTTGTGATGGCCCCAGTGTCTTCATGGCCCCATTGACTTACAACATTTAGAAAATGACAGTTAAGGGGTTAACAGTGCTCCCTTGAAAACAGGTGAGAACGTCCAAGTGTTTTAGTGCTAATGTTTTCACTACTTGACTCCAACTGACTCAAATAAATGGCTTGTTATCAGACTCCTGCAGAACTTGATGACATGATAAGGAGTTAAATCATCTACTTCTTTCACGTGTGTCAGAACAGGGACAAATCCCAAAAATATAGAACTTCAACCCCGAGGACTTGAATTGCCCAACTCTTGTTTAATGCATCAATAGGATTTCTCAGAAATACATTAAGATTGATTCTGCAACTTATACAGAGCAACAAAATTAAGGGGATGCTGTGCACCCGTTCTGTACCAACTGAAGTGCTTTACGATTTATCTGTTTTCTTGTGCAATCATCTTTATTATGACATCACTCATCCCCTGCCCTTGCATCGAGGAAGTTATCATCCTTTTCTCTGTTCATGAAAGTTTCACTCAAACACGCATCGAGGGATTTACCTTGAGGAGGGGAGTTGCTTTTCTACATGAAATGGATATAACTGCTAGGTGAGGGTCATCTCTTTATCCTTGAGAAACTAAGAATCCATTCATTGGCTGGGCTTGAAAACCTGACTGACGCAAATGGATCATTGGGAATAGAAGTGTCCCAGCAGTAATTATGTTACAACGCTGCTACCGCACACTACCAGAGGTGGGATGGGATGAGTAGGGGGGCTTCTTTTAGTCTTGTCTCTCCTACGTTCTTCTACATAGTTAACACATTAATACTCTCTTTTCCTCTACTTTCTTCTCATCTTCTTTCCATTTCTCTTTCTTGCAAACATCTGCCATCAGCTCCAAACATTTTTGTCTGCAGTGGAACATTTCTGACTGGCATTTATCCATCTCTGTTGACTCTTAAAAATAGGAGTAAGTTTGTAGCTGTTCTTTTTACCTATTTGTCACTCTAGATCTCCGTTCCCAGTGCCTTAAAGGGACAGAAAAAAAGTCTTTCATTTTTTTGTCCTGCTTTCTGGGGCTCTGTGTCTCTAAGTCAGTTGGAAAAGAGACATGAAATTAATGTAATGTCAATGGCGTTTTCTCATGAAACCCCCAAGGCACTTAGTCAAAGTCACCTTGCATAGTCCTCTCATCCCCTGACAGTACTCTGAGAGTGAGATGGAGGATGCCTGTCTGGTAAGGCTGTCAGCATACGATGTCCTTTGGTTATTGGTTGTTATATCCACTCATCGTCATTCGTATTTGCTAGATTGGATCCATGTATGTTATTTATCTGGAGAAACGACATCATTTCCATTCAGCTCTCTGCATAATGTGGCCCACACATATACCATGAAACGTTTTCTTAGTGGGACAAGGTTCATCCTGGGGGGTTTTCTTCCCTTTTCATGTCATTTTGGAGGTGTTAAGTAGCTTTCTGTCTCCTGGTCCCTGTCTTACAGCACCATCCCCCAGTCCAAGCAAGGTGCTAGCAGCATGGAGGATTGTTTGAACTTGCATTGATCCAATGTGGGATTACAGCTGGGTCATCGGAGAGTTGGACGAGCTCTCAGTCATCAGGGCAGATTAACCACTCGCTGTCTGCTTGGCTGCCATTTCAGTGCAGGCTCTAGATGCTGGCTTTTTGGCCACCCCTGCAGTTTTCCTTTTTGAACAATGCATTTTTGCATCTTCATTGAATTTGTTGCAGATCGGCTGTAGGACATTGCATGGAACAAATATTGTATAATTGGAATCTAAAAGCAACCTCTTTATGACTGACTAGTTCTTACTGATTAGTCCAGAGATCCACCAATTGATCAGCCATTTTTCATTTTCACTGCACTATTACTACTGGATAGTGTTAGTGCATTTTTTTATTTTATATAATTCAGACAGGTTGAGAGGGTATGTTGTCAATACAATGTGAGTCAAAGCAATATCACAAACATGAAGTACTGATATAATGCAATATATATATGTTCAATTTCTATAGACCAACGATATATTTGGACAGTTGGATCGACGTTTACTTCATATGCGAACACCTGATGAGTATATTGTTCTAAGGTTCTTAACAAAAGATTGAGATATTTTAATTTCTGGAAATAATGAGTAGACTGAGAAAATCGTGACTTAGTCACCATTGACTCCAGATTACAAGATTCAGCAATAATATCTGATAAAGTAATTTCCTGATATTGAAAAGCAACAAATTGTATTGAAGAACCTGCAGCATATTTTCTATCTCTTTTATGTTTTACAGTCCTTAAAAGACAAGCCTGACTTCAAAGAAACCCGCATAATAGCACCAACCTGAAGAAAGTATTTATCGGTGCATCTCTGGTACAGTTTAACACCTACAATATTCATACCACAGTCATTCAGATCTTTCCTTGAAATGCTATTCAAATCATTGTTCTGTATGAGAAATGGCACCCTGAGCATTGCTTTACAGAGAAAGGGGAAGTGCTGCAGAATCTCCAGGTTTTGCAGACATGCCCCCTTTTACATTTCTCAAAGGCTCTTGTTTAATTTTTTTTTTTTTTGTTCAAATGCCCTTGCAATAGCTCTTATTAATTATATCTCATTAGTCGCCTTGGAAACGGAGGTGAAGGAACGTATAGCGTGAGTTCAAAGAAAAGAAAGAAATAAATCATGTGAAAAGGAAAGAAAGAAACAGAAAGAGAGAAGGAAAGGGTGAGAGCTAAGAAGAAATAAGGGAAGGAGAAAGTGGTTGTTGAGGGATCAGCCGCATGTCAGATTAGCATCAGGAGACATTAACACTAGTGATACTGAGAGGGCCACAATCCTGCCTTTCACTGCTGGAGAGGGAGATAAGCACGCTCTCACAAAAGAGCAAGAGGGAGAACACGAGAGAGGCTTGGCTTGCCTCCACTCCCCTCAGGCCAGCAGCCCCATTTACAGGTACAGCACCTCCTGATGAACACAAGAACAAAGAGATGGATGTTCCCTTTCTACTGTAGCCATGTCAAAGCGCCTTTTAAACACAACTATGGATTAGGGCTGGCTCACTTGAGTCTTCAGACTGCCTGAAGGCTGATCATAAAGAAGTAACGGCGGTGACACTTTGAGTTTGATACTCCTAAAAACGGTGTCATGGATTATTTCACTGAATGCTTTTATCAATTTATATTGGGGATTACAACAAGTGAAAGTTGGATTCTCCAAAATGTGTTTCAGTCATAATCTTGTTGTTTCACTGTATATTAACTGGTGTTGCACGAGTTATGATTCATTCTTATGTAACTGGCGGAGTGTTTGAATAACCTAAGAAGCTCTCTTTGTCTGCTATAAAGGCAGGGGCTGACAGTCTAATGTGCAGATTGTCCAGCCCGTGTAATGATCCACACTGTAATCGCTGAGCGTGGCCACAGGAGATGAGCCAGTTGTTGTTGTTTAGTCTCGGACTTGCATTCAGGAAGGTAATAAGTGGAAGGATAAGCGGGGCAGGGAGTCCTGACGTGGTCCCTCCCTTTCTTCCTTTCCCCCTGACTCCTCTCCCTGCTGAGGGCACAGAAGAGTCCTGAATAACAGGAAGTGTAGGGGCAGGAAGTTAAGTCTTCTCTGCCCACGGCCTGTGGTAGGATACTGAGGCTAACTCTGTTTTTTGTACAGGAAGCACAACTGTCACGGCTTTGCTCAGTCTTTGGCTGGTGTCCATCACGTTTACTGAAGCACAGACATCTTAGCTGCATAGATTTTGCTTCTTTAAATCTAACATACACTGTGCAGACATGATCTGTAGGACTTTAGTTAAGCTGGAAACGTTGCTTTGAATGTTCAGTTCATTTATTTAGTTTATTTAGTTCAGTTCATTTATTTAGCCATTACTTACCCAGGTTTTAGTTTGTTTTGTCGTTCTTTGGTTATTTACTTGATTCCCCCCTGTAAGTTTAATTAGTAATTTCCCCTCAGTTGTCCCTATTCATGTTCCCTTACGGCTGCAGCACGGCTGAGTAATCACTCACCGGTTCTTTAAGCCCTCTGCCTTCCAAAATCAGAAAACAAATACATGTTCTATGCTTTTACTTTATTTTCGAAAGTTTGACTGAAAAAAAAAATCTGTCTTGTACTTTCAGTTAATTTAGTTCAATATCCCTGTCCTAGTTTGTTGCTTGTTAGCTGGACCTCATGAGACTTGCAATATGTCAGTAGTTTTTATAGCAAGTAGCACCTCGGTAAATATTAGTCTTTTTTTCAGGTAACACTCATACTCAAAGTCAATAGCATAACCTTGTTTTCTCAGTTAATAGCATTATCTCATAGAAATAATCAAATTGTATATTTAATTAGACATTTTCCAAGTTGAAAAAGTATTTCCAAAAACAGTCTTCTGAAGCTGGAATTCAACTGGAAAAATCAGACCCCCGTCTCAAACTCCAATATGGCTGCCGAGCATTATGAAACTGTGTGATAACTGCAGTAAACTAATTCACAGTACTATGTAACTATGCAAATTAAATTATTTACTTGTTTTGCTCATATAGTTAGCTAATCACTTAGGACATCAAATAGCAAAGCTGAATGTTTTTTTAATTAAAAACTTTAACACTCTCAGATTGAGCTTGTTGTTATTCCCAGCTCTTTGTTTTGAGTTTATTGGAACACAACGTAGCATTAGAGCTCACTCCGGGTTCATGGTCATACTCTTCAGATTGTGTAAGATGTATTTTTTTCTATCATTTTGCTCTAATGAGAATAATAAGTTGTTTTAGCTGTTAGTTCTTGTTGGCTCTGCACCTAAATTAGTTAGATTTTTATGTATAAATAATTTAATTGATCACAAGTGGTAGTAAAACCATTGTTCAATGTAATTTTATGCTAGAGTCTACGTAAGGCAACAGTGAAGAAAGTTATGTCTTATCGTTTGGCGGACCAATCTCAGGCTTGCAGGTGGTTTTGAAAGAGTAGTCAAGTGTGTTACCTGCACTTGACAATTGCTTAAAACCAGTACAATGTGACTTCAAAAAATCCTGAACTGTTTCTTTAAGTGAAGAGACAAAAGCAAACCAGCATCCCTGTCACTTATCTTGCTGTGTTACTTGTGTAGCATGCTTCAAGCTGCATGTGTGCTGAACAGGGGACACACTTCAGTAAGACCAGGACTTGTTGTGTTAGTCGTGTGTTATTGACTTTCTGTCAAGCTGACGTGGCCGTTTCTATGGTGACGTGTTCTTTGCACATTGATTTATGTGTTGCAAATGTTAGGTAAGCATCTTTCAGAAGTGCTAGATGTGATTATATCAGAGCGGGTCAGGTACACTGGATAATACCAAGGTCTTTTTAATGGTCTTATATGCAGATTGCTATGTTCAAGTCATAAAGATGCTGGGCTAATGGTTTTTTTTCCATCTAACATCCTTTTGTGATTTTTTAAAAAGAATATGTGAAGAATATCTGAAAATTTGAAGTTCAGAACAAATATTTCTTTCAAGGTTTTATTTGTATTTATATTTTTCTGAGTCACAAAAGAGATGTAGGCTAGGATCATGTGAGAGGAACAGTCAGAAGTTTTCCACGGAAAGGTTGTCAATCACAGACACACATTAAAACATCTTCCACCAATTTAGACCCACAAATAAACATAATATGCTTTGAATTTTCCTAGGAAATTTCCAGATTAGGAAAAACTCTCACCCTGGATTGAGATTGAACAATTGTTTTGCATTATATTATATAAGGTAGTCTGTCATCTCAGAGAAACAGTAGTAAATTAATAACTTCATGGTTAGATGCAGTTGGGATTATAAATACAATATATCCAAGAGTCCTTTGAATGATGACCCTAGTGGTTCACCTCATTCATAAAAAAGATAAAACACAAAACTAATTTAATGTGCTAATAATTTAAAATCAATCTGCTTAGTAATAGTATGTTATTTTGGGTTTCCTAATTTTTGTACTTTAAAGATTTTATAATGTTGCTGTGATGTAAGCAGAGGAGCTCCTGTACTATAAACTGACTGCAAAGTAATCAGTCAGAACAAAAAATACTATTTAAATTACAAGCAACTACTAGCATTCTGAAATGATGCTTTACTAACAATAGAGATAATCATTTTTTAGATTGTTTCTAATATTCAGTGAAAACCCTTTACTCTTTCCACAGTTTTGACATTATTCAAAATAAAAATGTTTGTTTTTGCCATTGACAAATTCAGATCAATATATGACTACAGCTTCACTGAAACAACTCCCCTGAGGCTCAATTTTCCTGATTTTGTTTTTCTCCTCCCATGACTTCTGATCGAAGAACTAAAACATCTAAGATTTAAGAGTAGTTCATTCTAAGCGATTGTTTTCGAGGGTTTTGTATGCAAATCCAAGATCATGCAGGTTGAACTTAATCCTTTCTTCGGTTAAATGTGGGGCACAAAAACAATATCTGCTGTTTTCGTAGAGATTCAAAACAGTTATAACTTAAATGATATACAGATTCTTTTTATAGCTCGTCTGGGTTAAATTGTTATTGCCACAGGAAAAAATATTTTGCAGTAGAGGGTGCAAAAATTTGGCTGTAGTTTAATGGAACAATTTTCACAAGTTGTCTTGCAGCACCAGTTTCAGTACCGATACTCAGACAGCCAATACAGGACCTTGCATCCATTTTTAAAATCTTAGTTATTTTTCAATACTGCTTACCATATTAAGGTTGATAATTTAAATGTGTTCGAGAGACTTACAGCTTTTACATTGTCAACACTTAGTATTTGGTAGTTTGATAATTCAGTCTGCAACTGGATGAAAATTTGTTGATTTTCTATAGTGCCAGTGAAACTCTTGATTAAAATACAATTTTACACTTTCTGGCTCTCAAAACATGTAACAACAGTGAAGTGTTAGAAGTCAGCTATGCAGCATATATGCTTAAGACTCTTCAGTAATTCAACTTTTATCAGAAAAATACAATCACTGGACTGTAAACATAAAAAAAGGTTTTGTCTTCAACAGAGTTTTTATAAGGGTTTAAAAATGTCATGTTATTCATGTAACTTACACCAATGTGTTTCATTGTGTTTCATTGTCATTGTATTTATTATAGTCATGAAAATTAAATTTTGGATTTGTGGTGGAAAAAACCCCCCAAAACAATAACAAATAACTCAATACTCCAGAAAAGATGGTGAATAACTTTGTGACAAATCAGAATTGTGCATTAGAAATTACAGTATTTAAAAGCTCTCTAGCCATGAGCTTGAAATGCTTTGTCTAATCCTGATTGCTCTGAAGATGCAGTTCTTTGCATTCCACAAATCAGCTAATACATAGCTCTTAATATTTACATCTCTGGTATAAATAATATAGGTATATTGCTAAATAAATCACATCTCTGTCCACATTTTAAGTATTAGTAATGTAATGCTTAAAATGTGCAGCAATACATATAGTCGTAAGATTTGTATGATGAAATCTTCTAATATATTTCTTTAGATAAAGTAATCAAGCAGTACATTTTCAACATAGTTGTAGAAATTAAAATGTGAAACCCTGAGACAACAGTCTTATTAGCTCTACATTTTGAGAGGGGTTGATCACAGTAGACATCATCTGGAATCACGGCACACCTGGAGTTCGAAGGCCCTCTCGGTTTGTCATCTCACATCTGTGAATGTAGGCTGTCTGGGCCCAATCTGCTATGCCTCATACATTGAGCTGCTTGGCTCTGACAGCCGAAAGACAAGAAATTTAATAATTTTAATAAAGTACCTCGATTCTGACTGATTTATTTCAAAACCCTTATCAATACAATGACACTCAAAAAGGAACACAACCTTGTTAAAATAATAAAAAAGGACAAGACAGATCATTCAGAACTTTTCCACATATAATATGCTTATTAGAGGAAGCTAAGAGAAGAAAACCATGAAACGGTACATTTTTATTTAATCGCAGCATCCCATTTTATTTCTAAGGAGTCTTACCTTACTTTAGGTCATGTTTTTTCAATATTTTCCCAACCCCCTCACAAAGGTTTTCGAAATCTGTCATTATAAGGAGATATCCTGTCCATATGTGGCACCTCTTTAGGCGACAGTTTCACCTCTGGCTACAGGATTTCAGGTTTCGGCATTTCAGAGCTAAACTATTCCTCTCAAAATGTCTGTCATATGTATTTGGATGTGTGATGTAACTCATATGTTCAAATATAAAGTCCTTCAGCCTTTTAACAGACACCTGAAAACTGGCACATATATCACCGAGGATGGGTATAAAAGATGCCTTGACTCTTTTGGGGGACAATACACTTTCTCACTGTATTTTTAGTTTTACTTTTTATTTTTGTGATGTCCACTTCATCCGTAGGAAAAATATTTTTGTTGCAGAGCACCTAATATTCACAAGCTTGTTCTAATTTAAACACGGCTGTCAGTCTGCATGTTTCAATTGGCAAAAGAAAGGGAACATTGTCATTATTTTGCGGTCTGTTGTGATGTGGTTTGATGAAATTCTTTGTGGGGTTTCATGCAGTTCCTTTCCTTGGCTCTGACAGCAGTGTGTGTGGGTAGTTAGCAAGGTGAGCTCAATGAAGTTTGCCTACAGTGGAGCCCTGATTCAGACAGCCAGACACCATAATGCCCGTTCATCTGTAACCCATAATGACTGCGTGTGACTGGAACTGGTCATTTTCGTTTCCCCTGCCAGGTCAGCCCCCTGTCTCGCTCACCGCGCAAATGCTGACTGCATCTCATGGCTGGAGTTGTTAACCTTTCCACATTTGTTTTCATACTGTATGGGAGATAGTTGTTTGGACAGTTTCTATTTGCCAGGTGGAAGTGATGGATGTGCCTCTAGGGAGTGGACAGTATCTCTTTTTGCACAGAAGCAGAGACAGGGCATTGTTAGATGCTCCCTGGGGCACATTGTGCCCTAAACTACTGGCCAGGTTACTAGCTCCTGTGAGAATATACCCCTCGTTCTTCTCGTCCCTGCTGGCTCCTCTACCAACCTTGGAGAATTCAGCTACTCTAATGTGAACACTGAACTGGAAACCTTCTTAATCATCTTAAGAGCAGAGCAAGCGTCAGTGTTGGTCTGCTTAGGAAACAAACAAACAAAAAAAACCCCCCAAAAACGGCTGAAGCAGATGAACCATTGAATTCTCATCTAAAGTAAAAACACTTTCTAACTCATAAATTATACAGCATGAAGTCAAAGTTATTGGGTTAAAATCAACTTTGGGTTATTTTTCCTAACCTATGTTTAGGTACAATGTGGAAAGATTCAGAGCTGTGTTGTTTTAGCACAATAGGATTAGGCTACAAGTTCATCACACCAGAATGGGTTAGAACCAAATATCCAGGCATAGAATGGTATGAGAGTCGCACTGTTTGATAACCTTAAGTAAAAATACCACTGTATATCTGGCAGGAATGCTGCTCATATCTTGCCAACATTTAAAACAATGTTGACCTTAATGGATGGTTGTTCCCCTACTGTAAAGTTTTCACTCCATGACGGTCAGTGCTTTCTGCAACCAGAAATATTTCCAAATTGGGAATGTTGACCAGCTAGGGAAGCTAGAATATAGATGCATTTCCCTTTATGTTTTATTTAAAAGCATTCGGGATCCTAAATATAACAGGTTTGAAAAGGATCATTGGCCCTGCACCCTGAAGCATTGTCCACTATCCAGACACTGCTGTCTTGAATTGTTTCAGCAACAGTAATAAGAGGTATAACACTTGTAAGACATTGCCACTGTACATTTATCTCAAAATTACATACTAAATATCAGCCCATACTTCATGGTTTGATTTTTCCATAGGAAATTAGTTGGATTTTGAAGTCCTTTTGCTCTGCCAAAAATGTACTGCTGACTTTCAGTTACTTGAACTAAAGGTTAAGTACAGGCGCAAGGAGAGATTATTGCATGTGTATCTAACACTTTCTTGGTTTGCCTGAGAACAGAACACAGAACCCTCTGGTGCTTCAGATTACTTAAAGAGACATCGTTGAGTGTCAAGTTAATATTACGTTTTTTTACCTCTCTTTTCAGACTGTGGTGTGGTGTGCTGAGGAGCAAGAAGTGTACTGAAGAGAGTGAAAGCGAGCAAACAACAAGAGATCCTGTTGCACAATGTTCTAGGGAGTGGGGGAAGAAAGTGTGTTGTTTTGATACTGTTGACGTGTCTGAGAGACCGGAAAGGGCACAGCCATGGGGCGGAAGAAGATACAGATCACCCGGATCATGGATGAAAGGAACAGGCAGGTAAGTGGGAAAACACCATTCTGTCACTCATTCGAAACATTTCAACCATATTTGGATGAACAAACCTCTCTGTCTGAAACCTTGCTTATTTTTAAATGATATATTTAAATTAATAAAAAAAAAAAAATAAAAAAAAATCAGTGTAATTCAAATTTGTCAAATTAAAAAGGTGAGTATATTTATCACACCTTCTGCCTCACAAACGTAGAATCAGGTGTTTCACAGAAGGTGCTGATAAATAAATCCATCTCAGGTTTCCAGACACCTGTCATTGCTAATCTGCTGTTCTTTTGCAGAAGAGTGTTTTGTTATTTTGGCAAGATCTTAGGAGCTTTTTAATATATTAAAGAAAACTGTACATGATTATTAGCCTCACAACAGGGTTCTACAACTTTCTTAATTATTTGAAATAAATAATGTTTCAGTGACAAATCATGGAAAAGCAAAGTGTCATATCGTGTTGTCAAATATGACCTATTTGGTGATTTAGCTGTATACATATAAAACATGAGTTGTCTAAAGCATTAACCTTTTTTTAGCTTTACGATCTACACATATATCTCTGTTGTTTCAAAATGCAAGCAGACTGCTTTCCAGAATGTGTAAAAAAGTATTCAAAAAATTTCTATTTCATTATGTTGGAAAAATTAAAAATCTTTCATTTTCTCAGTATACATCTGTATCTTTAATTTACTGTCTGAAAGTCACCCTTTTCTTCAGCTTGCCTTGCCACCTTGGACCAGAGTTCAGCAGCTGTCACGGTGTATCTAAACAGACAAACCTCCCTCCCCAACGTCCCAGCCAGTTGAACAGGAACCATGACATTTCTTTGTCAGTGCGGTCGTATTTACAGACTCGATTCCCCTGCCACTCTGCAATTTCAACTGGAGAACTTGATGAGGCAGCAGGACTGCCGTGCTGCAGAGGGGGCCTCGTGGTGAAGGAATGAACTGTGGGTACTCTTTTGGGCTCGTCCCCCAGGTCCTGGCAGCGTGGCTGGGCCCCATCTTTGCTGGAACTCTATGTGTCTGAAGCTATTTGGTAGCAATTAGGTGCAGCCACTGTAGCACAGCACCCTCTCATTTGCAGGGTGGGGTCAGAGGGACACGCAGCGCCCATCTTTGTCTTGGCTGGGCTGGCTCTGGCTGGCCACAAAGGAAGGGAACGCTGGAATTCTCTCTTGTCCGCTCATGATAAATATAAAATCCTCAACAGCAAAGCACTGCATAAAAACAAGATTTTTTTGGATATCTACAGCAAGAAAACAATGTTTAACTACAGGCAATTTTGCTTAAGATGAAGATTAGGGGACAGATGCTGTTTTAATATCGATTTTTAAAAAAACACATTTGTTTTTGTATTTAAATATTTCAGACATTAACAGGACCAATATGCAGCATTTTACAGCTTGCTTGAATGCCTCTCTGACCAGAATGTTTTCTGCAACCATTTTCAAAGAAATGGTGTGATAATGTGTCACAAAGAATATACAATGTGGCTCAATTATCAGTGTAACACCTGGCTTCAGTCGGTATACTTCATGCAGAGACCTGTGAGATGTTAAAACAAACAGGAAGGAGATAATGTTATGGGAAAACAGGTTGGTATCTAATTGCTGAGGAAGCCAATTAACTCTTCTGTTGATTCATTTATTGCAGGCAGTTTTTATGAGGAAAGTGCAGACACTTTTCTGTATTGCTTCACCCAAAATAGGATGTGCAGGGAGGAAAAAAAAAGAAATTGCTTATTATTAATGTGTTCCAAAAGTCTAGTATTTTCATCAGATTTTAAATGTCTCGGTGTATAATCAGCACAACGCAGGCAATTCAGCTCACATTTAGGTAATTTTAGCTGGCACAGCAGAAAGTTGGCCGTGACAATAGGCTACTGTGCTAAAATAAAGCTTTGGTATTAAGTGATGTATGTGTGCATATTGCTCTCCTTTTTTTTTTCTCTGTGGGCCATAAAGCACACAGTGCCACCTCCCTGGGGCATGCTCCTTACCAGGGGGGAAAGCCATTTGCATGCGGTCTTCAGTGTCTGAAGACAGTTTAAATCTTTTTGCCTCTCTGCTTTTAACTTTTATTATTCCAGCACTTTAAATTAAAAAAAAAAAAACTTAAGTAGGCCATTTGTGCTGTATTCATTTTGCATACAAGATGCTGTCGACAATAGCACTGCACCAACAGCACAGCAAACTGCAGCTCTTGTCACGATAAATAAAATTACTTTGATGATCAAACTCATTTCACAATAATGGTAATGGTAGTTGATGAAGGGTAATTCCTACTGCATATGGCGGGGTACTGCAAACGTGATGGGACTGTATGTCAAGGCACCAAATTCATCCGCTGGCCTTAATACCAGATAAGAGTCATATCAGGTTCACTTTTCTTTCAATCAATTACTACAATCAGAGCACTCTAATTTGTCAATTTTCTTTTGAGAATTAGTGTTTCCTCCTAAAGGAACAGTCCTAAATAAAATCAGACACAGTTCCAGCCTCAGGAAGGGCAGCATTACACTCAAGTGGGGACTCTCACAGCCGTAGAGAGTCCAACCCTGTCCAACATCGTTGTCCTTTAAGCGGAATCTGAAGGACCAACCACACATCCGGTGTTTTCCACCATGCATAAATTCTGGAGGGCATGTCAATGTCTGAATCTGTTTTAAAGCAGAAATAATGCTGGAGAGGTGCAGAGGAGTCATTAGTCTTCTTAGTTAGAGTAAACGTTGGTGAAGCCTAGTGAGCAGTGTCTAGTGATGTCCTCTGGATGCCATTAAGCTGGCTCACTGGGGGTAATTGTCCAAGTCATTAAAAGTTTGATGATTTTGCTTCTGGGTGGTGGGTTGCCTGCCCTTGCTGGGGCTCATTTTGGATTTTGCTCCAGTAAGGCAGCTCCCTGGTGGCACATTCAGGGTTGCTCTCTCTTACTCACTCTCGAGGGAGCAACAAAGAACACACCTCCTGATTCTCAGCTTTCACCTTTTCTCAAAGTTCTTTGCATGACAGGTAAAAAAATAAAATAGATAAAAAAAAAACACATAGACAAAATGTTAGGTGTGACAACCACTACATTTATTGTGAGTGTTTTTAATGATATACATTTGGTCTGTAAAGCTGTGCTGATAAAGCTGGTGTCTCTGTATGGCAAAAAAAAAAAAAAAAAAAAAAAAGTATATGAATACAAATGCAAGTGTGATTAAGCACACATTAATCTAAGAATCATGCATATGTGTTGTTTTGTGTTTTAGAACACTGAAAGTAAGATGAATAAAAACCATACTTTTCCTTGTGAAACACTGAGTATAGTCAAAGGACTAAAATTATGGAGTTTTTTTTTAGTCACATTGAGAAATACAAATCAAACAAATTAACTGTATTCAGTTTGCTAGTCTCCTCCATTCATATGCAGAATAAAAAGTAATCCAACATGAAAGAGTAATGAGAGAGGAGGAAGACATGATAAATGTTGCAAGGCTGGGAATCGAACCTGTGACCACCGCCATGAGGACTGAGGCCTCTATACGTGGGTTGCCCCTGTGACACCCCACATTTAAAATCTTTCACATTTTCTACACGCTTTTATAATGAAGTATTTGAGAGGAGATATGACAAGTCCAAAAAGAAAGCAAATCATGCCAGTACATAGAACCATTATTCTTCTTCTGAAATTTGCATATTGGCAAGATGCATTTATTTTTAAATGTATAAATTAATTATTAACACATCTACTTATTGCCAGTGTGTGATCCCTAAATTGCATCATCTGCGTTTGATCCAAATCCAAAATATTTTCAGGAATCCTGCTAACACTTGGGTAGCTCGCATGTCATCCTCTCCTGTGTACATGATCGGCCAGAGCTACTGTAGGTTTCAAGGTTAATAGCACCCTCTGGTTGAGGGCCTCCGAGTCCACACTTGTCCACATGGGGATCCTGAGGCTGTCCTCTCTCCCAGAGAGATCTGATCAGGGCAGACATTCACGGTGGCCCTGGCTTGTCTCCCAAGCGTGCATGCTCTGGCGTTGCAGAGCCAGGGCAGCAGCCACAGGGTCCAGGTCACCCTGCCAGCTGGTGCCAGATCTCATTGTCTCTCAAGCTCCTCTCTTGTCTGCCGTCAGGGTCGTCAAAGGTGACATGAGGTTCTAATAAGGCTGCTAGCTCCTTGCCCTCTCTGTAGGTGTTAGTGAATCAGGCATCCCCTGCCATGCCCCTATCACAGCGGCACTCTCAGTCCCAGATGTCTTGTTTGTCATCTTGGCACCGTTGCTCAAGGATAGACATTGATAGACCCTTTGATTGACACATCAGTTTTCTGTGAATGTGTGTGCGGGTTTGCTGCAGTGTATGGTATATGTATTGTTTTCTGGTGGCAGAATCTCTTTAAGAGTGTGTATAGATTTGTGTCAGATTTTAGAATATCTTAATTTGTAGAAAGTAAAGGTGTATATGAATTACTACATTCAAAAAAAATAGGAAAAAATCCTTAGAGAGAAACAAGACTCCTAACTACTGCAGAAAAATCTATTGCATACAGACGTTGACAAAAATGCAAACATCCTGTAATCTGCTCTAAAACAAACTACCAATATGAAAAAAATCTCTGTAAAAGCTCTTTGTGGTGTTTTGGAACTTGGGAAGATGGTAGAAATTTGAAAACGTGTGAATTAAAAGCAGAAATACCACCTTATCTTGAAATTGAATGTTTTTGAGCTTTCAGCCTCACGACTCACTGATAATGACCATAAGTTGGAAGCACTCGAGCTTATTGTAAGTTTGAATGTGATCTTTCCCTTCTAATTTGCAGTGACATTTGACTTCCCAGAAGTCAAATGTAAGCTGCGCAAGATCTGCACGGTGGAACTTTATAATCCTGAAGCCAAACATTTCTTTGTAAAATTACATGGATTAGTCAGGGAGCTCGACTACATTCGCACCACATTTTTTGCATATGGGCGACTCAGTTTTTTTTGTTAAACCACATCGAGCGTCTCTGTGGGAGTCTTTGAGTTGGTGAACCATAGGAAAGCTTTACCAGTAAACCTCCCACTTGACCTCAAGGATGTCTGTGGTTTTCCACTGTCGCACCAGTCATCTGAGGTGAGATGGGGGTGGATGGAGGTTATATTTGCAAATGTTGGAGAGCTTTGATGAAACAAAGCCAGACTTCTTAGACAGTTGTTCAGAATGAGAAAAACTGAGGCAAATGAAGACAGCATAATGTAACTACATAGCTGTAGATGAGTAATATCATTCATGTTTCGTGTCACAGTTACCAGAAACAAAATTTTTGTACAGGTAGAATATCTGAGGATGCGGTAAAGAATTAAGAATTAGCAGGTGTCAGAGCAACTGCTCAGGTGAAAATGGAGCTGTGCCTGGTTCAGGAACCCTGCGCTCAGCACTCTGCTATGCATCCAGGTGGAACAAAGTCCTCTCTCAGTGTCTCATCCTGGGCTTTCTGCTGAAAGGTGACATCTCCTCGGCTTAACGGCAGCATTCATCTACTAAAGAGCACACAATTTGTTAATCGTTTCCCCACATGGCAGGCCCTGCTTTCTAGTTGGTTAGGCAAATAAACAAATTTGCAAGCAGACAAATGAGCGAGTTGGTAGCTCCAGTGTTCAGTTAGAAGAGATTAGAGGTCAGAGCCAAAGTTAGTCCAAAGGTTGTAAGAGACCCCAAGCAGAAAGGTTTTCCTGATTATGTTAGCATCTGGTAAATTTGTCAACCTACCCTGTGTGAGTCCAAGTTCTCCTGGGCTCTCAAAAGTCCATGTTTTCAAAGTGAAACTGGCTCTTCACAGACTCCTGTGTCCAAGCATATTACTGGAAAGTTCAGTGGGAGTGAAAAAAGTGTGGTAGAAAAACAGTGCACAGGCTTAAGATGATCGTGAAGCTTATTTGAGAGCTTGTGGAAGATTCAGAAACCATGGACTATTGTGTGAGTCTTTGGTTCAAAAGACTCACACAGGAGCACGAGACAGAAGTATCCAGGATATGGACTGCAACTGCAACCAGATTCAACATTTCTTGTCTAGACTAAGGAGAAAAAAGGACTAGACTGTTGCTCAAAGTAAAAGCATTTTTTATTTTGTTAGGAAATAAAGGGGTGTAGAATCCAAGCTTCTTGTGTGAAGCTTCCATAGTCACTGATGATTTAAGGCAGCATATTGTTAATGTCTCTGAAGTTCGAAGTCACATGGAAATACTTTACTCCAATACAGCAGTTCAAATCTTTTTTAAATCGTTTATGTGATATTGTCATTTTCTGAGGAAACTAATTTGGGATTTCATTTGTTGTAGGCCATAACCATAAAAAAATAACATACACAAAGGCATCACATGTATCAGTCTGTGTTTAATGATTAAACATAAGATATGAGTATCATTTCTTGAATTAAATTACTGTAATAAAAAAAATTACCTTTAGATTCTAGTTTAAGTCATTAAGATTCCCCATTACTGTCGGTGTGAGAGCGGGAGATTCACTTAGTAGGTTGAAACAGAGCAGAAACTCGATGTGTTGTGTCCTGTATGAGACCCCCTCCCAAACCTCATGCTATGTGCTCCTTAAAAGCATCAGCAGAATAAAATGCACAGTTCGGTTTTTGTTCAGCAAATGTCATTTTAGAATTTGGTTCGTCAGATTAGTACACTGAATAGAAAATGATAAAAGCACAGGCTCTTCTGTGTCCCCAAAAAGGAATAATGGTGCTTTGTAATTACCTGCGGTGTGGAAAATTTGAAATTCGTTTATCACAGCTGGACTGACCCCACTGCCTCTGCGGTCGTAGACAAACTCTGTGACACAGTCCACATTGTGTTTTATATTAGTTATGAAAACAGAGAAAAACTGGAAGCTGCAGCCAATTAAGGTCAAGCAAAGCCCGATCATCTGCTCAACCCCTCTATTAGTAGGTCAGTAAATATGATGGAGTACAGACTATATATTTATATATATTTCTATATATGTGTGTGTGTGTGTGTGTGTGTGTGTGTGTAACAGCTGAAGGAGAAAACAACTTTGTTGTTTGCCTTGTCCATCTTTGTAAGTTAGTTTCTGGTTTTAGAAATGAATGCAGTCTCTCTGTAAGGAGGTGGTGTAACATAATGACATATGTGAATGGGTCAGAGGCAACCACAGAGCTACAGAGATACAGAACGGAGAATCACTTTGCAGAAAGGGTTGCGTTACTGTTAGAGTGATGTATGACCCAAAGTCCCATCTGACTGCTCGTGTTACACGGCTTATTCTGCACTACAGTGATAGCTTTCCGTACATGGAGTCAGGGGCCACAGTAATGTATGGACCCGTGATGCTGCCAAAGGTCTGACTCAGCTTGCTTACTCTGACCTCTGGCCTGATAACTAGATGTTTCAGACATGCAATATGTTATTCCTATCACAGCAAAGCATGGATGAACTTGTTACTGGCCATCTTGTTTGCTGCAGTATTGCTGTAAATTTGATTATGGTCAAATGTAATTTAGAAATTTTTCTATCTTATGTGAGTGCAGATATTATGTTTTTTTTTTAACATTCAAAACATCTCTAGATGATGACCTGCAATAATAATATTGTCTAAAAAGAATAACAAATTCAGAAAATCTTTATCAGTTACATAGATAGACGTGGCTTTCACATTCAGGTTGGAGAAATCTCCAGTAATATGTCTTCTACACACAGGGGCACCTAACAAAGAATCAATTTAGTTCAGTAATTTAATTCACAAGATTTTGATTTATTTGCTTTAGATGTTTATGTTTGATTCTTATAAAAACTTAAGTAGGATTCCTGTTTTCATAAATGACTGCCTTAGGGTGTTGCTGGAGGAAATCAACATGTGGCCCTGCTGAGGTGTAATAGAAGCCAATCCTACTCTAATGGAGCCTTTGTCTTGTCTCATATTCCTGGTGAAAGTACTCCACGGTCTCTCATTTATACTGGCATTGTGACAGATATCAGTACTTTTGGCAGCATGGGCAGATGGCAAGTCCAGCTGAAAAAATCCTGTCACAGGAGACACATTTTCTTGTGGTGACTCTGGACACAGAACATGGAGCACCAACATCTGGAGTGTGACATTGTCCCTCAAATCATTACTGACTGTGAAAACTTCACTCTCGACCCACTCCGTTGACTCTTCTAAGCTCTTGAATGGTTAAAATCCACTTATTGTCAATATGTTACATTGAAGTTTCTTAGAAGTTGAATTTTGAGTTTTTATTAGCCATGAACCACAATTTTCAGTGTTGGAGGAAATAAACTCTTGGAAAAATTTACTCTGTGTAATGAATTTATATTTATATGACTTTTTTATGACATAGAAATGATATTTTGATTAATATTCTTTAGACGAATTATAATTTGAATGCACTGGACAGTGGTGTGGTTGTATATCTGCATTTGCTTAAATATGTTATTATTCCTTATAAACAAAAATTTCTGCTTCCGTTTGTATGAAAACATATTTACACCTGTTCAAATTTTACAGATACATCTTGTCTGTTTGATTAAATTTACTTTGGTCCTTCTTTTCATTGAGATAAATTGTTTTTTTCTCTCTCTCTGATGGATGGATTTGTTTCGTGTCCCTTCTGCAGGTTACCTTCACAAAGAGGAAGTTCGGCCTGATGAAAAAGGCCTACGAGCTGAGCGTACTGTGTGACTGCGAGATAGCCCTCATCATTTTCAACAGCTCTAATAAACTGTTCCAGTATGCCAGCACAGACATGGACAAAGTGTTGCTGAAATACACAGAGTACAATGAGCCCCATGAGAGCAGAACCAACTCTGACATTGTAGAGGTGAGTGGGAATTCTTTTTTTTTTCCCCCTTTATGATTTATTACTCAAAACCTGCGTTCAGACACATTAGATTGGGACCACATTAATAATTTCAGGGCTGGAATCCGATTTTAAAATATGTTCATTTCTGGAGCATGGCTTGCTGTGTAAATACTGCAGGAGTAGATAAACAAGTCAGGAAGAAGTAACAATTTCCTTCTAGTCATCACACAGATAGGGAACAGGAGGTCTGTGCTCCCTGATAAGTTCGGCTTCTCTTGTGTGAGTCAACGGACAAGAAAAACCTATCTGCACAGGCATGCACACAGCCGCTCCTGACCACCAGTGCTGACCTCCAGTGTTTCCCATAGATATTGTACCTTTAGAGCTCAGGATCCAGGCAGCTTCTCAGCACACTTAGTCATCAAACCAGTTGCTGCTGTATTTTTAGCAGAAACACACTTTATAGCATATTCTTCAATGCTCTGTGGAGAGCACTTGGGTTTCCTGGCAACTCCTGCCTGCCTGGTGACTACCGGAAGAGTAAGCCACTTGTTATGCCAGTGTACAGAATTGTCAGCCAAAAGTCTTAAAGCCAGAGTAAATAAGAATAATTAGGGACACATACTGTTCCAAACATCTTGCACTGGCACGTGTGGTTTTATCATTTCAATTCAAGATCTGCTTTCTTTAAAGGGGCCGATAGCTTCATTCTGACTGCATGAAAGAAGACACAATGAATGTTATTGCCTATTGATAAAATCATGACAGTGAGTGTTAAATTAAGGATTAATCTTTATTGCCATTATCTCAAGTTCCCTACGAGTGTGGAGTAAGATACTTTCTATTAGATGCAGAATGCTGCTCTATGCCTGCACTGTTTTTACTGCCACCTGCCCACTACACGTGGAGAACTCGTATTGCTGCGGCGCAATTAACAGACTTTGAGAGTTTAAGATGGCTGAGATTTGAAAAAAGGAAAAAATTCAAGAATCCTTGGTTTGAAAAGACTCTCACTTGGAGGAATTAGTGAAATTGCATGCAATATAAAGAAGTCAGCTGCAGCCCATTATCTTTTATTTATGCCGCTTCTGCTTGTGAATTACCTGCTTGGCAGAGCTGCAGAAGAGTGTTCTGGCATCCTCATGTAGTCACTTCTCCATCAGGGGCCCTCTGAGCAGAGTCGAGGCTCACCTGCATAAAAGATACATGGACACATGCCTTACGTAACAGTGACCACAAAGTTGTTTTTGCTGTGACTCTAAAACCTTTTTTTTTTAAGAAAACATTTGCTCGATATTGAGTTATATAGTTATAGAAAGATTCAGTGTATTCCCGATGAAGATGTAAATATTTATTCTCTGTATGCAGTCATGGAAAAAATAAGACGTCTCATTAAATATGCACTTCTTTCAAAATAAACATTCACATATTGATGTCCTGCCTTTCTAAGATTTCATAAGACAGCTCTTGATTTAATCATGGTGTTCACTGTCAATTCAACAGCACACTAAACTAAATGTCTGAGTTTCAAACAGCTTAAGCCTCCTAGAAAATGTTGAAGAATATCATGTGCATCAGTCATGGTTTTTTGTTGCTGTTGTTTTACATGATGACTAGCTGCAACAGAAACTTTTCACAGAGAAAATGGAAAGCAAAACATTTCAGCAGCTTTTAGCCATTGAAACGTATCACTTGTAATCACTACATGTAACCCACATTAGACTACCAAAAGCCACACAAACTCAATCATTTGCATTTCTTTCATTTCCACAAAAGTATTCAACCTTAGATTATATTTAAAAAAATGCTAAGTGCATGATACTTTTAATTTGCAAAATAAAAGTAGAATTACCTCACAAAGTGCCCAAGTTTATTTAGTCATTCTATCTATCAACTGTCATACTGTTTGTGATTAGATATGTGTGTATGCATCACAAAAATAATAGACCTAAAATTTGCTTGCTAAATAATCCCTTTAACTTTATTCCATTTTGGAAATCAGATTATCCTTCCTTTGCTATAATGGAGGCATATTCCAGCTATTCAGAATATGGATAAATATTTAATTTTCAACCATTCAATCTTTTCAACATTAGTCTTCAAATCCAGACTTTGAGGGATGGTGTCTTGTAACACTTAAATGTGTCTGTCATACAACACACCTGAATAAAATGGCTGAATTACCTTCTCAGTATGAAATCAAGTTCTCCACAGTTATGTTGGTAACCTCATCATTTGACTCATTTGGTGAAGCAGAGAGACATCTAAAAGTTACAGGACACCAGCCCTTTAGGACTGGAGTTGAAGACCTCTGCTTTACAATGACATTGCAGCAGAGGTAAGATTGTATTGGCTGCTTCTACTTTAGTGGCCTCAAACTCCAGTCCTAAAGGGCCAGTGCACGGCAACTTTTAGATATATCTGCTCTGCTGAAGAAATGTCTGGCTCCAAAATTAGCTCATTAGCAGAGCTCTGTAGAACCTTATTGCATGTTAGTGAAGCAGTTTTATTGTTTAATTCAAAGGTGTAGGACAAGAGACATCTAAAATATTCAGCACTTTGGCCCTTGAGGACTGCAGTTTGAAACAAGTGTTCTGCATAACTAAACCGAAAAAAATACATTCATAAAGGAGAATTACATCAGTCTGTTTAAATGTTGTCCTTACACTCTCAGCTGGAACCACTTTGAAATAACAATTGACAATGGTGTGCCAGCTTCAGGTGGCGTTTTGTCAGTATATTGCAGTTACTGTCTAAATCTAGTTAACCCTCTATCTGAGCTGCACACTGAGACTTTCCTGTTTCAATTCAGCTTGTTATAGAATGTACATTACTGTCAGGAAAAATATTTTGGAGAGACTGTAGTAATGGACTGGGAGAAATGCCTTATCTTACATGAAAAAAATATCTACTTTAATATGCACCAAATCTCTACACATGCTCATCTGCTGTATCCTTTTGTGAAGCACATGGCGGAGCTGGAATGTACATGGGGGATGATTTTGCACCAGTGACCCCGAGTTGATTCGTCATTCATTACTGCTGGCTGCTCTCGAGGAAGTGGCCCCTATCTATAAAAAGGAGAGAACAAGCTGCTGTTGTCTCAGCTCACTCAGCAAACATCTTTGCAAATATGGACAACTAACCTCTGCCTGCTACGTCTGTGGTAAATGTTCAGAATTGAAGAAGTCCAAGAAGTGTAGTTGACAACATTGGCATACATATCTTTCCATTTTTTTGTCAGCGACAATCTGTTTAGCTCAGTTGCTCACCAATTGCTCATTTTCTCACATCTTTCCAAAATTAGTGCGTCTTCAGAATGGTAAACATCTCTGTACACTTCTCTGAAGAGCTGGCACACGTGTAGTGATGGGAAGAGTCCATCGCTCCCTCATTTATCTGGTGAAATGGGCCTCACATGGGGACACTTACAGTGGACACTTATCTAAATTCTTAAATTGGGTTAAACCAATCCGATCCACGCCTGCAAGCATGTGCTCATTTGTCCAGTTTGGGAGGCAACAGCTATTCCCTCTCACATTTTTCTTTTCCTTTTCTTTTCGCCAGTAAGCTCTTTTCCGTGCGAGAAACCAAATCAAAGGTCACATTCCTGCTCAGTAGTACCATCTGTAGATAAAGGCTGAGCTGTGCAGTGTGGGAGAACAGTGTCCATGTTTTCCACAGATGGATGAATGCCTTGGCCACAGTTTGATAACCCAGTGGAGGGCTGTGGACTTTGTCTCAAACTTGGCTCGCAGTCCAAAGCAGAGCAGTAGGTTCATATTATTTTCCTAAATGTGTGGTTAACCTTACCAACACTACAGGAAATAAATCAAACTATTTCTTTACATTTCTGTTCGAAGCTGGATCTGTTTTAACAGTCAAAACAGCAGTACAGACCATAATAAAAAATCTAAATATTTTTCCACCTTTCATGAGGCAACTGAGAGTTGAAATCTGCAAATTTCAACTCTCAGTTGAAATCTGCATACCAACTATTGAAATAGAAATTTCAATAGTTGGTATGTATTCTTGGCTACAGATCTAATGATTTATTGTGTATTTCACTAACCTGAACAAGATTTAGCTTTACTAGAATGATTTGGAGGACATGTACCAATCTGCATCCTATAGCTATAAATAAAGTTTGCAGAGAGGACATAGTGGATCAACAGATCTCACTGTAAAAATGTATTAGTCAAGAGAAGGGTGCAAAAGTTTCACCGCATTTAACGAAGCAGAATGAAAAGATTTGTCTACAATAGGATAAAATTAGGACAACAGACATTGTACCAGGGAGACTCCCGAAGGCCCACAACAACATTAATGGAGCTGCAGAAATTTCTGTCAGCTATTAGTTCTG
This sequence comes from Poeciliopsis prolifica, assembly GCF_027474105.1. Taxonomy (NCBI): domain Eukaryota; kingdom Metazoa; phylum Chordata; class Actinopteri; order Cyprinodontiformes; family Poeciliidae; genus Poeciliopsis; species Poeciliopsis prolifica. The sequence continues at coordinate 9,865,119 of NW_026562376.1, read as the reverse complement.
TTCAATACCTGATAAAAATGTTTTGTATTTTCTGTATGCCTGGGTTACACATTTTTCCAGGCATGCTTGAATCTTCGAAAGTTTGTGGAAAAATGTGCTATCTCCTGATGAAATGCATTTAAGGACTGCAGTGAAACATGGTGGTAGTGACATAGTAGTCTGGGACTGCTTCTTCATGCATTGAAATCCTCCTCCTTGTCAAGGTAGATTAAATTACCAACATTTTTCATTATGTATGAAAATTATCTTTTAAATTAAAAGATAATCTTAGCTTTTCAGGGCAAAATCTTTGGGGTCATTTATAACAAAATTTTTCAAATACAATGTTTCATTATTAAATGAAAGGCTTAATAATGTGCATGTTTATAAAACTAGGTTATTGTTGTTACTGTTGTTGTTTTCTCCAAGTATTCCCATTATTTGTTTATTTTTTAAAAGTGAACTGAACAGGATATAATATTAAATATGATTTATTAAAATTTATCTTTAGGATGTCACAAAAACCCACCATTTTAACAGGCTTTGTGTGGAATTTTAAAGCCACTGCATCACATTTGAGCAAATTTTATATGAAAGGTTTTACATTTGTTTCTATTGTATTACTTTTATTGAATTCTCTGTATTTCACAAATGAAAATGCTGCTGTTGGCCATTAGATTAATCTAATAATATTTAGCCTTCCTTGCCTCTCTTCTCACAACTAATGACATTTTGCTTGAGCTGCACTAAATCCTCACACTGTTCTCCTGCATATGGAAAGAAGGATGTCTGAAAAAAAGATGGTAACTTCATAAGCACCATTTGGCATCTCTCCGCCCTCTCTTTGAGCAATTTGGTACAATTAAGGTACATTGTACCGGTTAGGATTAATCAGGTTTGCATGCACACGGGATGAACATTAAGGCAACACTTAATTAAAATTGCATGAAATCAAGGTTGTGAATAGACTTTAACCCAATTTCAGTGAAATACCAATGGCTTTTTCAAACAACCAGACTGCGATAGATGCAGAGAATTGACATTTCACTGGTCTCTTTTGTGTTTTTACCCTGATGATTTGTGAGAGTAAACATCCCTGAGGTCATTCATAGGGAGATTCGGCCATTGTTGATATGACTGAGAAGAGCAGAGAATTGTCTGTGCTCTTATGACAGGCTTACTTCCGGTCTCACAAGACCAGCACGGTGAGAGGAAATGAGCATAAAATTATCAGGTGATTTCCATCAGGTTTTTATATTATTGTCAGCGTCAACTTTTGTTAGGAAAAGATCTGCATTAATAACTTATGCAAATGCAGACTGTTGTTGAATGTCATCTGAGTCAAACTGTTTTCCATCATCTGCGTGATATTTGTCAGATGATGTGGGTAACAATCAATGCCTTAAATGAGACATGCAGCTCAAAGAAAAAGTAAACATTAATATCAGGGATGGGAGGAATCTGTTTGAAATCTTAGGGCTCAATAGGCACCATGAGTTTCAGACAGGAGACATTTATGTTCGTCAATCAAAGACTGAGCTGTGATTAAGGCTCATTTCTCTCTTAATGAATGCAAATTGGCACATCTGCTATGGTGGTCTAGCTGTCCAGACTCTTCAATTAGTGTGATTGATCAATTATCCTCATGCCAGTGGCTCACTAGAAGTGGAGGCTGGGGAATGGGTGAGGTGTGGGGGCTGGGAAAAGAGATGAGAGAGCATACGGAAAGAAAAACTCCAAAACATGCGCTTCATTAATCTGATTTCTATCTCTGTTGAATAGACAAATATGGATCCCAATAGAATTCAGAAAAGCTCTATGCTTTTATACTTATTTTTTATCTTAAATTCTTCTCACATTGTTTTTATGAGCTGATCTAAAATCAGAGGGCTCCAACTGCTGCTGAGCAATTATGACATTACCTAATACGTCTTGTGTTTTGGCATCCCCCGTCTTGTTTGCACAAACAAATACACTGTTTGCTTTTTAATTTATTCCCTCCTGTCATCAGCAGAATTTCTGATCAAATATGTAGTAGAGAAAAAGAGCTCCAGCCTTGCAAATATTTAATAGATCAGCACTCAGTCAACTCTGAAGTCTGTCTGATGTAGTTTATTTGTGCTGTTGAACAGTGAGTAAAAATCCTTGCATATTATATAGCACACTGATGAGATCACTCCAACTAGATGGAGCAGATTATATCTTGACAACATTTTTGAGAATTTAAATATGCCATTGTTATACAAACTGGGCCACACAAAGGAAATGAAAATATGATCTCTTCAAAGTAGCATTTACGCAAAAATAGTTAAGAAAAAGTTAAAAAGCACTTATTTAACACAGAATGACATAACCCCACTGTTCATAAAGCAATATAGGATGTTGCTTATTATTTATAATAATGTGATCTGTAACTTGTTTTTATTTAGATTTGCATTCATCACAATGATAGAATGTGTCTAAATTCAGTTACAGTTTAAATACTTTAATTTACAGGATATCAAGTCTTTCTGGTGTTTTGCTCTTGTAATTCCATCTATTCCTTCTTCTTTTGGATTGTCCAGACTCAATTTATTTACAATATTCTAAAGTATAAAGCCCACATTACCTACAACTATTATGGCAGGCCAAAACTTCAACTCTCCAATTCTTTACAGATATTTATTAAAATTGTCCATAATTTTCTGATAGGTTTCTATAGGCTGTGAACAACAAAGCCCAGTCTTCATTTAAAAGTAGAAATAAACTTGTGAGTGTACTTTATTTTTGATGAATTAGAGCAGTAGGTTAAATGGACATAATGTCAGGTCTCTTTAAAACTTCCACCTTCACAGGATTTACTCTTCTTCCCTCATTCACCTGAGTGTAAAGTCACCATCGCTGTCTATGTTTCACAGTAGAGCTCTAAGCAGCAGAGATGAGATTTCCACTTTAAAACTAAATCAAATGTCACCACTGTTGACATAGATTTATTAGGTTGATGTTGATTTTCTGAGGCTTTCAATATATATGAAAATGTCTAGCTACCCGTTTTTAATATTACTGAAAATATATGTGTACTTTTGGCTTCTCTGACTTATTGAACTTATATTAAATTTATTTTTATATACAATCACATTCTTCCACAAGTTACTGGCTTTATATAAAGTTTGATTGTAAACAATGCAATTCAGATATATAAATATACTTTAAAATCTGATATATCTATATGGTATATGTATTGTTAACCTAGATAAAATTCATATTAAATAGATAATATGTATAGAAACTTTTATTTTACTGGTCAAAAACTCTGGCTTAATCTTATGTTAAGCCAGCATTATGTTAGCTACACGATTTAAACAATTTGGACAGTGTCTGAAATGTTAGGTAAAAGTAACACCTAATAGTTGATGTCAAGTGATTTAGTTAGTCTCTTGACTGTTAGCTGACAAAGTGTCCTGCAGACATCCAGTCCTCTATTGGTCTTATAGTTCACAGTTACACAGTCCAGACAGTAGACTAGGATTAAAAGGTACATGCAGTACAAAAGTAAAGAAAAACACTAACACCACAAAGTTCAAATAGTAGTGCAAAACTAAAACATAAAAAGTTGGAAATTAAATTTAAGCATTGCAATTTGTGACATGCTTAATCATTAAAAAGTTTTATTTAACCCATGTCATCATAATACGTTTTAACGAGCTAATTTTGAGTGTTTTACAAGCAGTTGTTAACAAACGTAGCTACTTTGTTAATGGTATTTTATTAATCGGTGTCACAGACAAATGAACAAACCCACAATACACAACAAGCATTTCAAACTTTTGTTTGGTGGAGAGGGACCTGAAGAGGATTATGGTCCCCATTTTAAAGCTTATGTTTTAGTTACAGTTATGTTATGCATGTTAGCTGTCCTAACATGCATGAACAAAGTCTAAAACATAACAAGTTGAAAAGGCCAACCAGACCATACCAAAAACTGAGCGCATTCATCTATAAGTAAGCCCAACAATAACTGCGAGACATGATTTATGTCATTTCCTTTTGCAAGTTATAGACAATAAGATATTAAAAAAGACATTGCAGTTTGAGAAGACTTTTGTACAGCTATGGTTAACATGTGCTTTTTGGAGGTTAAAACAGCTGCTTTACTTTCAGTGCTTTCCGCTTGTGTCTGGGGTTACGCATCTGAAACGATACAGTTGATGAACAAACAAAAGACTCAAGTGCAGTTTTAATTATTGTTTCATTTTAAATTGACAACACAGTATGGATTCTATCACTATGTACTCTAAAGTCAGTCAATGTTTCATCTGTACTTCTTTGCTTTAAAAAGTGTTTCAAAAGAGTTTGTTGGATCCATTCCTCCAGATCCTTTGAACTAGAATCATATTTTCTGCTGTGCTTAAGCTGTTTTTTTTGTTGTTGTTTTTTTTTTCTTGAGATAATTCGTTATTAATGCAGCAACATACAACTGTTAATGTTTCTGTGATCCTTTTACCACGTCTTCCTCTGGGCTGAGTGTTGTAAAAATGAGACACTTCCTATTTAATGTGTGACCTCAGTGTTCAGTGTACCTGAGACAAGACATTTTACCCATGGGTCAGTGTTTCAGTTCAGGTCAGCTCTGGAGTTAGGTTATGTTGCAAGTTAAAACAAATACTTTCAGTTCAAACAGCAGTGGTGTGTATTTTTGGAATTTTGTACTAGACAGTCTAAAAATAGACCACAAACATTGTAGGCAAATAGAATCAGGAGCTTTTCTTGACAGCCTGTCTACTAGTTACATATAATATGTGGTGATGTTAGTTTGCATGGAGAAACACCAAAAGTTGTACACAGTTGTTTCAATGCTACATTCACTTCTCTCTGCTCAACCTACAACCTTACATCTTCAAGCTGATATCTTTTTTGAAGTTGTCTGCTGAGAGTTTTTAGAAAAATCTTCTCCAAAACGGGCAGAGCTAATTGTTCCATTGATAGCAACACACTGGGTTTCAAAGTGCCTCTTTTAATAGGACGAGGACTCGTTTTCCTCTGAGTGTTTAGAGGAAAAAAAGGGTCACCCAGCTTCCATGTGAGCGTAATGAAACCTTTGGTTGAAATTTTGTTTAGTTAAATCATATTACTGCATACTGCTGTAAAATTTGTTATCTAATATAATGAGCTTAAGTTGATTTTGTTTCATTTTTCTAGTTTACTGAAGAGTAAATCTGCTTTTCTGTTTTTCCTGTCCCCTTTAACTTGTTGAATGGCTAAACTCTATTACCAGGCCTGCTTTGTGTGCAGTTTGAAACCCATCATGTGCTGCATCTCATTGTTTTATTATGTTCCCGCTGTCTGTGTGTGTTTGTGTCTGCGCGCGTGTGTGTGTGAATGCTGCTTGTTACCAGGTTACTGCTAAGAGATTTTTGCTTGGCACATGTCATGCTTCATTGACGTCAGAGCCTTTTTTTTCCTACCCTCTCAGCTACATCGCGTATGTCTCATTTCAGACTGAGGGTCTTTCAAAGAGCTTACAATGAAAAGAGACTCAACAGTACAGGCCATGAACAATGAACGTTGTTTTAAGCCATTTGTTTTCCAGAACTGAAATTACTTGTATGATTGTTTTCTTACATAACAACAGTCAATCTTGAAATATAGATCTAAAACACAAGCAAAAAATATATTGTGTTCTTAAAACCTCTTCACCATCAAGCCAACGTGTTCTTGATGACAGAATGGTGAAGCATGAAAATGTTTTGAAGATGGGGATGAAAAATGATCTAAAACCAAAACTTTATTTTGTTTCTGAAAGATACATAAGTAGTTTACCGAGTAAATATTCTACGCTCTCTCTGGAGTAAACATAAAGACCTTTTCAGTGATGCTAGCCATGCTTGTAGCACTAATCATGCTAGCTGCTGCTGTAAGAGCTAAACACGACTTATAATAATAATTCCATAAGAATTTTGTCTTATTTTTAACACAATAGTGAAACCCTTTGTAAAACCAGCACAATGTATTCTTTGATTCTAATGTGATTATGATTAATTAATATCTGCAAACACCAGAAAAGCTGAACTAAATATTTCAAGTGCTGTTTTCTATTATTGTCTGAGAGAAATTGTAATAATTAATCTGAATTCAAAGTTTTGCAGTGTGTCCAATTGCATTTAACAATAATTTATTTTAATTCCGTGTTCATCTGTGGCATGAACCACATGAAATAGGTCACCGGCCTAATGCAGTTTGATCTATTTGCAACCAAAAGAGATGCAAGTTAGACTAACAAATATTTGAACCACAAACCATGAGTCCTCTGTCTATGCTCAGTGACCTTGCTGTGTGGCTGAATCAAGTTCTTTCTTTTGTGCACAACAGCGTATGTGAGTTAGCTCGAACAGCAGTCAGATTGCCCTTGTGCCCCCCTCCTCCTACCGTTCAAGCTGCGTGGCCAGCCCCTCCTGCCCGAAGGCGATGATGGAGCAAAGCCTGGTGGGATAGGGGTGTTCAGGTTGGGGGGTTTTGTTGGAACCATGCCATCCTCTCCTGGCTGCATGGCCTGACTGGGGGCAAAGAGGGTGGCTGCTGTGTCTCAGATTGATGAGGACAGGTCTGTGGTCAGGGTATAGAGTGTTGCAGAACAGACGTCCTGCTGGCACATCCTGCCCTCTCTGCTGCGCACTCCCCTTACCCCGGCCCTCCGCACTCGTCTTATCGGAACTCCTAATTGTCCTTATGAATATTTTAGAGGCCAGCAGGAATGAGAGTCCAGGGTTGGAGGGTATGGTTTCAATGGCCCTGACAGCCAATGATCCATTCAATGACCAGAGAGTAAGAAAGATGGGAAAGAAGAGAGTGAAGAGTTCCAACAAGCTGTACATCAACATGATATCAGTTTTAGATGTATTCACTTTTCATTTTGAGCAGTTTGGATTTTATGTGTTTTCATTTTTACTACTTGCTTTTTCTTTGTTTTAAGTTTATAATTTAATTTGATATTTTCCTCTCCTTGGTCTACCAGCTAAGGCTCTTTTGACTACTTCACTCATGCAAAAAAGTTGTCACATATTTTGTGAAATCACAACATACGTGTGATATAAGACTCCATTTAAAAGTGACATTTCTTGATGCACATAATCTTTAGCAACTAATAAAAATAAACAAAATATTCCATCCATGCATAAAACATTTGTAGTTGAACCAAACAGAATTTTGTGGGCAAGTTCTGATCTCAAGTTTTTGTTAGCCTGAGATCTGAACTTGACCTTTGGACATTTCCATGGGCTGCCAATGTTTTCCAAGTCCAGCACATTATATTACAAATTAAGGTTGAAAGCTCAAAAGAATGATAGACCAACTTTGCTGTGCTCCAGTCAGACTTCCTTTTGTCTAAAGAAAGTATTGCTCTTTAACAGCCTGAATTATTCTCACACATATCTTAGAAATTCTTACATCCCTAGCTCTATTCTCAAATACCTCACTAAAACTGAAACTGGATAACTTTAAGTTTTCCTCCCTCACTAACACCTTCCTTACCAAAAAGTGTTGTTACTATAGCAGTCTAATACCTGACTGACATGGTATCGTATGTCAGTCAGGGTCGATCAGCCTGAAAATTGCGTGATTCTAATCACGACTTGAACTTTTAGCGCATCTGTAAAAACATCGCTAAAATGAAAAATTATTTCATACATAATGTTAATATGTTCTTAAGTCAGCCAGATGATGCATTAACCTTTGCTTGGCACTATTTTTTTCATTTATTGATTTTTGCCATTTTAAGTAGTACATAATTTTTTAAAAATGGAAGTAATATGTTCTTTCCATCTTTTCTCTGCTTTCTTGAAATCATCTTGCCTTTATAATCACTGAACTTTTAACCAAGTTACGGCAAATTTTACTGAGAGCTTGGAGAGAACAGCATCAACATGTAAAGCAGACAGTCAAGTTAAGGGCCTCCCTCCACCCCCTCTTCCTCCTTCTTCTCTTCACGCTGCTTCCTGTCCTCTGAGTAACTAGACAATGGAGTGTGCTAAAGGAAGGATATGAAGCCAGCCTCATATCCTGGTATCAGTCCGCTCTGTAATGTGGAATGGTCATGAGATTAAACAAGATATGTCTGGGAATTACAGCAGTCTCCTTGTCTTATTGGCCGCTGCTCTCATCCACAGCATGTAGTGGGGAATGGAGGGAGAAAGTAGGACTTCTTCATTACAGCAACCTAGTGCTGGACCATGCCGTACTGTGCATAGAAACCAAACCAAAGAGGCTTTTATTCCCCTTAAGTGGGGACTGCATCACCGCAGGGGAAAGAGAACATGATGGTGGTGAAAGTCTCTTAAGATATTATGTAAGAGAAGAAATATTTCTCAGCAGATAAAAGCTTTCCTATCAGCCACCTCCCCGTGATGATTTCCCAGTGCGTTCACACTCAAAGAAGCCCTTTGATAAGCACATTATATGGAACAGCCCGGACACAATAGTGATGTCATAAGGATTAACACGCTACCTTGCATGGTGTGGACGCAGGCATAAGGGGTAATTCATGGCTCTGCAGAGCAAAGAGGGAAGGGGAAAACGAGGCGGGGCCTGGCTGCTGCACAACTGGTTAAAATATAGCTTGTGTACTGAAGAGAAGGCAGGAACCAACAGTGCATGAATTAAATATTCATTATGTGCACCACTTTATTACTACAGGTTGCTTTGAAAAGAAGTGGGTTTGTATCTGAACTGTGGCGTACCAGTCATAGGTCAGTGTAAGTGCAGTGCCCCGCAAAACTTATAACAAAGCTGCAATCTGTTATTGGGATTTTGTGGAACAGTTGACACACAAAGTAGAACATAGTTGTGAACTGAAAAGAATGGCAACATGTATTATTTTACAAAATTAAATGTAGCCATCTAGTTTTATTCAGATCTAGATTTCAATCAAGATTTTTTTCAATATCGGGACCAATACAGATATTGATGTCAGATTAATTATTGTCTTGTAAACCTCTTTCAGACAGGATTTTCCTGTATTTAGCTGCTTTCCTTCATCAATTAACTCTTGCCAGAAACAGCCTTTGTGTCCTTTCAGAATAAAAGCATGATTCTGCGACCACCATGTTTCACCTTGGGGTCAATGTATTCAGGGTAATGTGCTGTATTAGATTTTCACCATGCAAAATTTTTTCCATGTAGGCAAAGAAATTTAGCTTTGATTTAATGTCACCAGGTCACCTTCTTTTGTTTTCCATTTATGGGGAATGTCTACCTCTACTCCTTCTGGTGTCCTTCTTGTCACGCTTCCAAATTAAGCAAATTTGTGAAGTATGAGGTAAAATGTGACTAATTGTAGAGAAAAAAAAAGATTCCAAAATCATGTGCTGTGACCTGAGATTACATATATGGACTGTCTGAATTGCTCATTTTACTGTTTAAAGGTAATAGTCTATCTTAAAATTAAATCAAAGTGGCATCCAAGGTTACCAAACGCTGCTCTAAAGCCTTCTGTCCTGAGTCCAAACTGAAAACCTAAGGAGGCAATTACTGTGCCGAATGTTTCCCATGGCAACAGCAAGGTTAATAACCAGGGCTCAGACCGAGATGAGAGAAAGATGTTTTCTTTTGGATGAGAGAACTTCAAGGCCTTGTGCGATGGAAAATATTTTTTAAGGAAGACTGAAGTATGAGTATAAGCAAACTGATGGACCTGCACTGATGCACTAATAGACAGAAGCATGAAGTGTAGCTTTTATTTATTAATGGAAAAAAAACAAATTTCGTAGCCCGTTTACGCTGCTCTGAGAAAATACCAGCTGTCCTTGTTCTAACCCATCTTTGTGAGTCTTTTAGGGCCTTATGAACAGACGACCCGTGTTTTCTTGTATTTGTGTCTCTTCCTTATTACACATGCATATTTTTCCTGGACATGGTGCTTAAAAATCCTTGTCAGAGCTCTATTCATGTATAGCTGAACATACTTTAGAAAGTGCAATTCCCCACAGTGACATTCAACATGTAAAAGCTATTTGAAAGCTGGTTTCATAATGTGAAAACAAGGGAACGGAGATCTGGAGCAGCAAACAGCTCTGATGTGTGAGAACAGCCCTGCTCTGTGTTAGGCTGGGCTTTAGGGCTGCCCCCTGCTTTGGTCATGTCTCTGCAGGGTTGCCAGTGATTGGCCAAGCATGTGGAGCGAGGTCTTGACAGGTGTTTGGAAGATGTACACCTGCTTGGCCATGTGCTTACTCAGTGATCCGTTTACTAGAAGCTGTGGAAAATGTCAGGCTGGGTGAGAAGGAGCGGCATGCATTTCAAGGATATCAAATCATTAGTTGATTTTGTTGAACACATAAAGTTCTGATTAAGCAATGAGAAGATTGTAGTGAAAAGTTGCAGTTGTGTCCCAAAACATGACAGCATATGTGGAACGTCCTTATATAAAAAGAAAGCTGTACATGTTGAAGCTGGAGAAATTGCAGGTCTAAAGAAAATATTTCAATCAGCTGACTAATGTGACTGTATTTTTGGGAAACAGGACTTGACAAGAGAGATGGATCTTTAGTTGATCATCTACTGTTGATATTCTTAAACTTATTTTCAAAGGTACATAAATTGAAATCTATTAGCTTGAAGGCTCAGATCCACTCCAGATGAGTAAGTCCTCTTTTAGAAATGTTTCAACTGATTTAATTTTGTAGCAGTAGAGTAGTGCTACTCAAGATAACTAAAAAGACACAGGATTGGTTCTTTCCCTCCAAGATTGGTTCAGGCATTATTATAATTCAGGCATTATTCATGTCTGAATAATGCCTGAATATTTTTTGGGTCTGTGTTACATGTTTTAAAGGCAACAAAGATCAAAGTAGAAACTTGATAAAGGTTGGAGAAATATTTCACAAGTTCTTTTTGAAAGATTAGCTCATATTTTAGATCATTATATGCAATATTAAAAGAAATAAGAATGGAGCGAAAACTGTTCAGAACAACCTTATGAACAGATTTACCCTTGACTGCTATGGTTTGGTAGGGACTCACTCAAACTACTGCTAACAACACCTCCCCAAATGGCTTTTGCCGATGGGTGTGGTGTGCTGAAGCCTGGCCAGACTTGTTGTGAAAGCAGAGCAGATCTGCCCATCTCGACCAATGTGACCAACATATTCGCATAATGAGCAGGTTGAAACCTAAATTTGCAGGTTGAGACCAGAAATTTGACTCACTGGTGGTGAAAGTGCATAGTTTGACTTCAGTAAACACAGGCCTTTCAGGACCCTAACTAAAGAGGGCCGTTTTAGTAAACAGGAAATGAACCAGCAAGGCGTTTTCTTAGAATGAGAAGAATGCCTCTGCTCTGTACCACACCAAACAGTAATGCATCTGTGGTACAGCAATGGTCATTCATTATCCAGAGGGCTTCTCTCTCTTGCGGTCCTCTGGGCATTGTGGACACTTATGTGGGTGTATTTTTTTTTCTCTGAACTTCCTTATTTTCTATCACAGCTGTCAAACAGCAGCATATTTTCCATGCGCAGTATGCATATTAACATTGTTTATTGTGCCCCGAAAATACACAGCTCTCAAAAAACCCTCATGCACCAGAATGAATGGAGGTGAAGGGAGCATTCTGAGACTTTGGCACCTTCCAGCCATAAAGAGTCGGGGAATTATGCAGGAGTTTAACAGAGCCAAGGAACAGGTTTTAGGAAATGCAGCTCATGCTGAGGTTGTGGTGAGCAGAGCTGGGTTAGCCGCATTGTCTGCTCAAACCTAAAACCTACATCGCTTGTCACAGGATGCAGCAGCTGTAGAGGCACTCCCCCCAACCCCCTTCAACTTCCACACATATCATACACATGTGCACCACATATACAGTTTCTGTTTCACACACATACACTCACGCACACATGCACACGTTTTCAACGTCGCTGGGTGATGAGGACCAGAAACAGAGAGTGAGGTCTCATTAGAGCTTGTAGGTTTTCCCTTTCTTGGCTTGCGCTCCGACCCCCGCATCCAGAGGAGTTGGTGACCTTCCTGTAGAGATGTGGCCTCCAAGACAGCATGCAGACAGGGCAGAGCCCTGCCGTGGACCTGTAGCCGCCTGATAGAAGAGTCTTGAGAGCGGCACATAAATCATGTTTTTGATGTACACTTCCTTGATATCACAAGCTGTCATATGCTGTCAGTGAGTCTTGTTAACACTGCTATTCAGAGCTGTAATGAGGAGCAGAGACGAGTCTGTACGAAGGGGAGGATGGGAACATAACATTAGGGATATTTGTTGACTTGTTCCACATGTTTCTCACTCGCCAGAAGCCTCTTTGTGATGTTACCACATTGTGCACTCAACAAACTCTTTAAATTTGATGTTAACTCTGTAAATCGGTTCTTAGCTAAATCTGTTGAAAAAATACAATAATTGAATTTTTCATAAGATTAACGTTCATAATATGCAAGTTATACACAGTTCAGATCAGAGTGACCCAATTGTAGCTGAGATTCTTGTACGTTATACACAATAAGTCAGCTACAATGGGCTGATTGTAGCTGACATAAATGCAAATTCTTAACGTTTTGCAAAAGTACTGCTATGACTTGAACTAATTTAAGTTTTGACAACTTTTAACCACGAGCTTTAGTGCAATACAATGCGTTTTACTGTGACAAACCAAAACAAAATACCGTGGTGCATAATTATGAAGTGAAATAAAAAGTACATATGCAGATTCTGCTAAATGCACTAATTTTGAACCAACTGCCTTCAGAGTTTTCTTTAACACTCAAGTCATCATTTAAAAATGGAAAGATTAGCATTAGTAATCATTAAATCTAACTTTTTGGGCATCCTGAATACTGAGGGGATGCAATTTATTTCAGTATAAACAAGGCAATGGGTGGTAGTTAAAGAAAAAACAGACAAGGGCGTTCAGGACGATCCTGGAAGAAAATCTGCAGCTGTACAATTGGATGCATTAGATCAAAGTATTTTAGAAGGCTATTACATAACTTACAGATTTCAGAATAGCTCCACATTTCACCTGAATTAGATTGAGTCAGATGTCTTTGCAAAAGTATGGACAACACATTTTCTCTTTAATTGTCTAAAACAAAAGTAAAATGCATTGAGGTTTGTGTTTTTAGTCTTTAAGTGGTGTCATTATTTAATTATGGACTTGTGAAAGACTCTAAGTAAAGGTATAAAACATTTGTCAAAAAATACAGCATTGTGGCCTTTGTTCTTCTGCAACTAAAAAGCTTTGGACCAGAACATTGAGGCTGAAGCATTGGACAGCCCAGAAGTGCCAGCTGTGGTTTTAGAAGTGAGAATTGTTAACTTCAACTTGCATTGAGCGAAAAACCAAAAAGAATTTTAAAAAAAATCATATTTGTGTGCAACCTTTCGACTTTTAAAAGCATTGTTCACTCAGACTTTGGGTCAGATGTCTTAAGCACCTCAGACAACATTCTTCGCTTCTCATGTGATTTAAAATTTAAGTCTGCGTCTTAGTGCACTCCCAACTTGGCTCAATAATGCTGTTAAAGAAGGCCTCTGTGGGAGTCACACCATCTGTCGCCCATCTTGTGCTTCATTATTCCTTCTGTATGTTTCTGCCTACAGAATTTATTTCCACTCAGATTAGACGCCTCTGTAACGATATTGAGGCATAAGAAGCCCCATATTTTTTTTATTTTTTATGCACAGCACTGTAACTGAAAAATAATAGAAGAAAAAAAATCACAGCATAAGCATCTTGCATACCATGTCTGTTCAACTGTGCAATTTCATTTCAGAAATTGAGAAACAAAGGCCAAAATGACTGTGCTAGTCCCGATGCTGATGACTGTTTCGGGCACAGCCCCCTCATGGATGACCATTTCGGCAAACTAAGCGAAGACAGTGATTTAATGTACAAGCGCTGTGGTGTAAGTACTTCTTTTTGTCTCCTGCTATTTTGTGTTGATTTTTTGTCTTTATGTTGATGTTCACCACAGGCGCTAAACAAGAAAGAACACAGAGGTTGTGATAGCCCGGACCCCGATGCCTCATATGTCCTCACTCCTCACACAGAAGAAAAGTATAAAAAAATTAATGAGGAGTTTGATAATATGATGAGAAATCATAAAATCGTAAGTACTGTAAATGCAACGTTCTTGCTTGGCTTTGTGGCACAAAAGGATTTTTTTCCTTTTTATTTATTTAACTTTTTGTTGCTCTCTAGTTAACTTGTGTCAGAACTACACTTCCTTAAAACTAATACCCTTTTATGGGGTTGCATTTTTTTCCTTCAGTTGATTTATTTTACAGCTGATGTTTTGGCACACCCTTACCAGATTGCATTTCATTAGCAGATGAAATGTTGCATGTTTCTGCTAAAAAGATTACAGCCTATTATCAAGGGGATGGTTCCTATAAATTTGAGAGAGCACTAACTATTTTAACACATAACAACGTGCTATAAATACTTAAATAATTAATATGTATTCCAAGTACTCCTGTTATAATATCAATGGCATGCTAGTTAAAAATACAAATCAAGATTGCAAAATAACATTAAGCAGTAAAATTCTTGAAAGAGGCAGGGTTTTATAAAAAAAAAATACATAAATATTTGGACTGAGCAAGAACATATTCCTTTTTACTAAACGACCATTTATTTTATTTTATTTAAAAATTCTTACTTTGCTATTAACAAACTAATGTCAGCACCCACCCGGCTCACTGGATGATACTGTGATGAAATGCACCTGTTTTTTTCCGCTCAAGGCTTTGCAAAGTCAGCACTTCGGAAGACGATGCAAATGAATTGAGATTCTTGTACGTTATAGTCTCCTCTGCAGTTGGTTTCTGTTGTGGCGAAAATAAAACATTCTGAAGAAAGATGTTTTTTATTTTTATTTTAAAAGGTAAGGTAACTTCAGAAGTGCTGATTGCTGCAATGCCACGGTCGTTACAGAATGCATGACTTTGGTTTTGTATTTTCTCTTTTGTTTGTGTTGTGTGTTTTTTGTGTGTGTGTATGTCATGGTCCTATGAGAGTTCATCTGTATTTAAAAGATCATGATTTTTATGTATTTATTTAGGCACAAGTATAAAAATGAGAAAATCAGGAAAATGTTATTTTATTTTAATAATGTAGTATTTATATATATTTTAAAGATTAATTTAGACACAGAGTAATATATTGCACCTACTTATTTCCAGGTATTTTGATGATTAATGCTTGATTCTAATGAAAAGTGAGGAATTTAGAATATGACACATATCCAATAATAAATATGTTATTTTATTCTGTTATCGATTACACATGTACTGTTTCGACAGTTGTCCAGTTAACATTTATTGACACAAAAGGTTATTGCTAAAAATGTTGAATGATCTGCTTTTGTATAGTGCTTTATTAAGTCAGAAGAGTCCAAAGCACTTTACACGACAATCAGTCATTCACCATTCATACATACACTGATGGTGGTTCCAGCGAAGTATGGAATGCATGTGGTGCATTACATGGACATACACTTATAATAGGTTAACATTTCAGCATCTTTCTTGTCACTAGCCATTTTATAATTGTCAAAGAAACTTATTTTTTAGTTTCTTTAGCTGTTAATCAAAACTAACAAATACACATTTGAAATATATTACTTGAGTAATACATCTTTAAAAGTTTGATGTTTTCTAGTAAATATTTGAAGCAAATTAACTTTTGAAAGATAAATCCAGTTTGTTGAGCTTCTTCTTTCTACCTAATTATTGATTAGCAGAGGATTGTAAACATTTTAATGGAGCACATTTACATTAGTCATTTTTGGGAAGTTCACTGATCTTTGTAAATTTATTAGGTTTTTAATTCCCCTTCTTTGCAGGAGCTGTCTGTTGATGTTGCTATGAGAACTGACAGTCAACCTCCCATCAGAACTTGGATTTGGTATGTGCTGTGTGTAAATATTTATCTGTGTGTCTCCTGCTCCAGCCCACGGCGTTGCCTCAGCAGAACTTCTCCATGCATGTGGCGGTGCCCGTGTCCAATCCTAATGCCATGTACCAGGCGGGAGGGAATCTGGGCAGCCAGGCCCTGGCAGCAGCAACAGCTTCGCTGAATGAGAGCGGGATGCTGTCCCCTCCGCAGGCCTCCCTGCACAGGAATGTCGTCTCCGGTGGAGGATCTCAGAGGCCCACCAGTGCAGGAAGTGCAGGTTAGTGAACATATTTCTTCAGTGGTGAATCAAGTTCCGATAGATGTTTTCAGTTTTTAATTTTCACTTCAACTACTCACTCTGGTTGTGGCAGTGATAAAATTCTTTCTTAATTTAGAAGCATAAATACTGAAAGCCTGGGAAAAAGTGAATGTGATTATCTGCAGTACTACTAATTTCTTAATTCCCAGACTGTGTCATGAATAACATATGCTGTGTTAATTAGTGGGCTCTAACTATTTGTTAGCTGTAGCTTTGTGACTCATAAAAATACTCTTGTTTTTTTTGTTTTGTTTTTTTTTTCCAGATTTTCTCATGTAGATGTCAGTGGTACAGACAGACAGACAGACAGATAGATAACAGTATAATTAGGAGGACTGGCAGACAGACGTTGCACCTATGTCTCAATAACACACATTACATTGCATTCCCTATATTCTTTCTGAGTTCTTGTCAGGGCTAAATGTTCATCCATCTTGTTTGCTAACAATATCACATTGCCCTTTATGATGGATTGAAGGGAAGGTTTGAACATCTCTCTCCCCTCTTTGCTCCTGCTCTGCATCCAAAACGCCTCCTTTTCAACTTCTCTGGGATTTCTGGCTTCAGTTGTGATATTATTTCAACTTTTACCATGTTAATCAGCTCTTCCCTGTTGCTACTGTTACGCATCATAACAAAATTGCAAAGAATGAAAAAAATATTGCCAAAAATCTCTCTCTTTCGATATAGATGTCTATATATACAGCATATACATATGCACAGAGATACAGACTTAGATGTAGATATTTCACTCTATAAAATTCCCATTGTCACAGTTTACTTTGTCAGCTTGGTGGAAAAATGATGTCAGATGAACTACTACTTGTATAACTTGTCTGATTCAGTCGATCAAAATGGCTCTCATAAGGTTTTTCTGCACTGCGCACAGAGTAAGTGCACTCAACAAGGTGTGAAATAACTCAATGAGCTTTAACCACACATTAGAATTGGCTAGCAACCCCCATGTACTAAATGGCTGTTCTTCAGAACATTTTCTTTTTGTCTTTTGCTTCTTTCACCACTTTACTGTTCTCTTCTCATTTTGCGTCTCACTAACATTTCAATAGCTGGAAAACTATAGTGATTTTTATAGTGAGGTTGGGTTTGAAATGTAAACAAAGTAAATGTTTTACCTGCCCCTAATAACTCCTTTGATGTTCTCATTTGGTATAAGTCCATATCAGTTGTTCCTGGAGGTGTAAGCTAATGGCTGGTTTAAGTGGGTGGAAAGAGCAGCTCTGGTTTGTATTGGCTTAAATCAATTCTACTCACAAACATCATGTTAAACTTTGAAAATTTTTCAAGGAACTGTATCATTATTTATACAAGAAAGTGAATTGGGAGGACTTGAAACAAACTGAATGGATGAGGAATTTCCAATGAAGTAAAAACAAAAAACAAAACAGAAAATAATGGAGGATAAAAACTAGTTTTTAAACAGCATTCAGTTAGAGTTTTTTGAAAAAGCTTTACTTTTCTTACCGAGTTGGTCTGACAGAAAATGCTCTATTTCTTCTACACAAGAAGATAATGAATGTACCACCACCTCTTTTCTTCAGTTTCTCTATGAACAATTGATAATATAAATAACTACCTAATTCAAACATGGCAATAGTATAAATGTTTGTAAAACAGTTTTGACTAGACCGCTATGACATTTTAGAGATTTGGGTTTTTATAAAGTAATAGCAATCCACATTAGTCTCTGCCCCTTCTTGATGGCCCATTAGCTTTAGTCCTCAGGAATAACTTATCGGTATGTATACTATGTGAAGAAACTTACAATGTGTACAATGTTATGTACTATATCTAAGATATCAACTACCTAGAGTCTTTTAACAGAATCTATTCCTTTTTAAAACTGTTAGAAAATCTGCTTTCCAAAAGGACACTTAAATGGTTGACAAAGGTCTTGTCAAAACTAAAATGCTATGCTCATCAATTCAGCTCCTATAGGCATGCAAATTCAAACAACATGCTGATGTAGCTCTCCTTAACCATATATTTTAAAATTCCCCCCCTGCCAAGAGGACACAGACACCACACTTTCATGTGCTGTGAAGATGAGCTCTGCTTGACATTCTTACGTCTGGTCTGGCATCTCCATCACATGCTCTGCTCGCTTACAGAAAAGATGCAGATGGTTAATCATATCCACTCTGTGCATCTCATTAGGTGGCATGCTGGATACCACAGACCTTTCAGTGCCAAGTGGTGCGGGCTCCAGCCCAGCGGGTAAGTCCTCCTGGAGACATTCATTAGCTCTCTGTTCCTCTGCCCAATAGGCCTCCTGCTTAGCACACTGGCTGGGTAGATGCATTTTTATTTGAGATTGCTTCAAAACCCTTGTCACCATGTCTAATGGATCATCCATTGGCCAATTAATATTTTTATATCATGCAAAACCAAAAAAATAAATGTTAAAAGCATGAATAAAATTTACTTTGTTTTTGTTCCTTTGTGCTAAAACGTTTTACTGAAAAAGTACGGCAATTAGTTGTCTTCTGACATTGCATGGAGACCTCTGTTAACAGGTGCATCTGCTTCCCCCGGAGGCCCCTATAAGGCTGTAGAAGGTGGCTAAGATGCCTAGAGCAGCATAACCCTGCAGCTATTCTGGCCATGTCATCCTACTAAGTCCTTAGTACACAATGACCGGACAGGCTGTCATAGCTGAAATGTGTTCTGTGAGTTGTTGAGGCAGGTGCAGTTAACTCTTTCCTTATGACTCAGCAGAATTGCTGGTGAAACGCAACATATCCTCATAGAACAGTATGACATTCGGTAAGAATAGTTTGACACGGACGTCATCCTTTTGGAGCTATTACATTGGGCCAATGACTTCAAAGAGTAAATTTGATCAAAAAACGTTGTGATCATTTTAGGTTTTGGTTCCTTATTGGGGCCAAGACCTTGTCCCTCAGGAGGAGGGCGGGGGGTTGTTGTCGTCAGCATTTGGCAAAGTGTGAACATGTTGCAGCTGTTGTTTGTACTATGTTTGCAGAGGAGCCGAGGCCACAAGCAGAACAAACCGCACCGGCCCCCATGTCAGATGACCGTTCCTGACATACTTCTGATTTTTTACGAGTCACAGTCTTGAGCACAGCAAAAGTGTTTCAAAAGGGACAGAAGGGAGACAAATTGTGTGATATTTCATTTCTACTCAGACAGTGTCACAACTGTCAGAAGACAATGCTCAGGAATATATATATATATTTTTATTTCCAAGCACTTCTTGTTCAGTAATTACTGCTTTAATTGCTAGATTGTTTGCTAGGTGTTCAAGTGTTCTTTCTCACATGTACTGTGAGCATTATTGGCCACATTCACTTGAAAACTATTTTCTGCTACTGAATTTTCTGAAATAAGCCATCTGTTGTTCTTGTCTGTGGCAGAGATAATGGCTCATCATCACCTTTAAAAACACAACTTTTCTTTGAAGTTGATTTCAAGCTATATTTTATACATCGGTGTGGATGCCAGTTTCTATTTCTCAATATGTGCTTTCTGTCTACAACTTGTACACACACAGTTAACCTCAAGTGCTGGTCCCCATCTGGTCTGAATGTTTAGGTAGAGATTAAAGATTTAAAAGAGCATGTAATGTACCTTTAACCTGAACATATTGTCTGATGTGGAAGAAGTAGAAGCTTTTGAAATATATCTACAAAATACTTGTATCTACAGAGCAGATTTAATGCATTTAATGTTTGTGTTTTTACACATATAAGTTTATGTCAAGTGCTTCACTTATAATTTTAAATAGTTCTGAAAGTCAAATTAATATTGATTTAACTTCACTTATAGTTTTAAGGCAGCTTTTGAACTTTTGTTTCTGCATTAAAATACTTCACCCTGTATGATTCAATACTGGCTAATGGAATCGTGCAAGAGCAGGGTGGGGTCTCTGTCATGTTGCCTTTATTTTAGGAAAGTCATTTTCTTCTATAGTGGGTTTTGATTTATCTACCTATGATTAGTTGGATGAGAAATGTGTATTCCAGCCTGATGAGTGATGCAACATTTTTCTTCCCCAGAATTATTCCTCTGAGATACAATGAAAGATCTGTGCATGGCTTGTGTTAGTCGAAAGCTGTGTTTTGTTGTCCTTGATTGGCTTCCATTATTTCTTCTCATTGACAGAAACACACGTGGGTTGCTGGGCACACGTGGGTTGCTGGGCACAATAACTCACCGTGTTTTCTTTCCTTGATCTTGAAAATAAAAACCGAAGGCTTCATTTGTAAACACAGGACCTTATGTAATAACCCCCCCCACCGCCTTCTCTTTTTTTCCTTACCATGTTAATAATTCAGAACAATGATCATAAACCAAACTGCTTCCAGTGTTGACAGGTTTCAGCAGCAGAGGATTTAAGGCAGGCAAAATCTGAATGATGAAGATTGAGGGCAAAAGCTGGAAACAAGCTACGTCTTAACTTGTGGTTGGTTCCGATGGCTCCTGGCTCTGAATTAACTTTGAGGTTTAGCTGTTTGTTAAGACGTGTTACCTGTCTTGCATTTGCTTTAAAATCATTGTCTTACTCAATCCTTATCAGACATCTACGGGCACATGCCAGAGATAACATGGTCTAGTGCAGGTCCTCGAGTGCCGGTGTCCTGCAACTCTTGGTTGTCTTCCTGGTCCAACACACCTGAATCCAATAGCTGAATCACCTCCTAAATGCAATCAAGTTCTCCAGAGTCCTGCTAATGACCTCATCATTTGACTCAGGTGTGTTGAAGTAGAGATACATCTAAAAGTTGCAGGAGACCAGCCCCCGAGGACCTGGAGTGCCCACCCCTGGTCTAGTGGGAAACTTCAAGCCTAAATCAGTTTGTAAAAGCACAGCAAAATAATTGTGTTTGTCTTTTAATAAAATGAAAGATGGCCATGTGATAAACTGCCTTCAAGTTGTGATGTCAGTGCACACAAACATTCAAAATGAGTAAGATAATAATTGATCCCGGCAATACATCCCACTAATAATGCAATAACAAAAACAACACCCATTGTATTCATCCTGTCATTTTGGTTTTGGAGATGAACAACTGACATCATTCAAGCAAAAAATGAAAACAACCGAAACACCTCAGACACATCAAGCAGACAGAGAACTTTTTGTGGGTATTAAATCTTTGGTGTCTATTGGTTTATAGGCTGGGGTTTTATTAAAGATTGCATTTGGGAATTCTTTGGTTGACTTTTTACCGTGCATGTACAGTTTTGTTGTATAAAAAGTTCAATAGCAGTGCTATAATTATGTTGGTTGTTAGTACAAGTCAAAACAAAGAATTGACATAATGCTTTCCTTCAGAATATTAAAAGTTAATAATATTTGCCTTACCTAGTTGTTTCCTCTTGTTATCTGCACAACAAAGATGTTCCAGTCTACATGACAGTGTTAGACATGAAGTTTTAAAAATGTTTTCCAAATAAAAATGCAAAACGTATAGAGAGTATTGGTATGTAGCCTCTTGATTCAAATCTCAGAACAACTGCCTGTGTTTTAGGTTGTCACTTTCTTCATGTAGTGGTTGTCATTTTGCTCATTCTTATTTGCAAACCAACTTTGACTTCTAGTACTTTTCTTGTTGAAAAACAACATCCCCACAGCATGATGCTACCACTACCATGTAGTGATTGAATGGTGTAGTCAAGTTAATGTTCAATTTTCTTCCATGCATGGCGTTTTGGTTTTGGCTGACAAGATTTCTTATATTGTTTTTGTTTGTTTTTTGTTTTTTTCTTCAGGGGCTTTCTGACAGAGTTGATTGCAGTGGATTGTAATTCAACTAGTGTTAAGAAGCTGAATATAAATGTACACCAGTTTACAGATTTTATAGTAAAAACATTTTACAACTATGCTCTACTTAGTGTAAACCTGTCATTTAAAATCACAGTAAAATACCCAGACATGGTTATACCCCAACTATGTGGAGGAATTTGAATGGCTTGAATAATTTTGTGATGCACTGTAAAAAGATCCTTGAGTAACCTGGCCTGCTGAGCATGAATCATTTATAATATGAGGAGTGATGTTACAAATCACAACAGCAACGTGATTTCCAGAGCTAAAACAAACAGCCCAGGAATGACGGGAGCGTTGGCTCCCTCCTCCTGTAAGTCAAAATGCCTGTTGTGAAAACAGCCTATTTGTCATCCCTGTTGTCCTGTTTTCTCTCAAAAAATAACTTCATGTTTTGTGTTCAGTGCAGCCTTCTGCTGGAGTTGAACACCAGCTCCCTAGTTGTTATCAGATTGGTCTTTACGTGCCAAATTGCCACATTGCCTCCCATTCCTTTACATGAAATCCTATTTGCACTAACTTCTCATTCCCACAAAATGACATCCTGGCTGTTTTTAATCAGGCTTGCTATTTTTGGAGCCTTGGACATTTACCCTGCTAATTCTGTAAACACTGTTTTCTTGCAGCGGCAGCCAAGTCTTGTGTGTGATCAAAGCCAGAGCTGATGGCGATAGCTGCTTGTACACACTGTTGATTCAGCTGTGAGATACTATTGTAGGCTTCATAACTGTTTATTTGGCCATGAATTGTTGCTCTCCTTATCTGCAGTCAGCGGGGGCCATTGTTCCATTATGTATTTTACGCCCAAGCCTCTTTGTCGTGTACACACTTTGTGTTTCTGTCCGCTGAAGACAATGAACAAGTCTGCAACTTGTTGAAGTGTTAATGATCTGTCGACATTTTGCAAGATAATGTGATTTCTTCTTTTTGTTCTCATCGTTTTCAGAAATGAAAGCACATTTCTTTGGTTGCAAAGACAAATTTCACTCAGACATTAACAGCACAGTGCCTTTAAAATCCAAGTGAACTTCAAATATGACTTCTGCTTTGTTTCAGTTTTCCCAACAGCTGGGTGCCCAGTTTCTATTAGAGAACTGCAGACCTTGTTCAGAGGAGTTATTTAGTATTCTGCACTTGAGCAACAAAATTAAAGTATTGTAGGTTTGCAAAACAGGAACAAGATTGTTTTTTTTAATGAGACGTGCTAAAACATGTCATCAGTTTAAACTAAGCAGATGCAGACGTTTCACAGCATTGCTACAATTTAACACATTTGGACAGTGAGTCCTTGTAAAGTGAAACTCAAAGTTACTTTCCTGTTTCAGACAGTTTTGTTAAATGTGTTGCTGTCTGTAAAGATGCACCTTATGAGATGAAACAGAGTTCTTAAGAACTGGAACTCTGTAAAAATGTTCTTTCTCAACTCGTATTTGTTTCTACCAATAATGAAATTCTTCAGTTATAGGAGTTCAGTATTTGTGCAACAGAAAAAGAGTTTTGAAAAAAGGTGTGAATTTATGTTTTATTTAAATAAAATAATAAAGGAAATGACTAATGACTACAATCACCAAGGTGCAAACATTAAGACACTGTTTCTGTTGTTTGCACATCAAAACCACATAGCAGAACATTTATTCAACTGTTGTAAAGTCAGTTGTGTCTTTTTAGTGGTCACAGTACATTTGCCAGTGAACTATATGCTTCATCCCCAAGATGCAAAGACTTGCCTTTGATGTAATCATTCACAATAAAAAATGAAAGGCTCATCAATTTTGAAATGGACATTTTATTTTTGTAAACGCGCAGGATAATTATCCGAGTCGATTAAAACTTCCCAGAGGGTTGGAAACACTTAACGCTGCATGCTGCACGCGAGCTGCGGAACAAGACGGCGTGAGAGGTTTCTCATATGGCCGGGAGTGTTGTCAGTCACAGCCCTCTGGTTTTATGATGCGTTGCTGTTGCCATGTGTCTCTGCAGGGAACGGCTTCGTTAACCCCAGGGGCTCACCAAGCCTCCTCAGCACGCCTAGCGGCAACGGCCTGGGTAAAGTCATGCCTACCAAGTCTCCACCGCCTCCTGGAGGGAACATGGGAATGGGGAGCCGCAAGCCAGACCTCAGGGTTGTTATCCCTCCATCGAGCAAAGGGATGATGCCCCCACTGGTGAGTAAAGAGCACATCGCTGCACACCAGTCTCATCCGCCCGAGGAACTGAGAGACTGCATGAAAACTTTCATAGCAGAAGCACGTGCAGAATTTCCCTGCACATGTCTTTGATGTTATCATCGCAGCACATCATGGTTTGCAAGTGAGGTTATCACCTCATTTAGGACTTTGCTTATCTGCATTAAACTTGCTACAGCAACATTCTCTGTGAAATCAACTTTTTGCACTTT
Organism: Poeciliopsis prolifica; assembly: GCF_027474105.1. Taxonomy (NCBI): domain Eukaryota; kingdom Metazoa; phylum Chordata; class Actinopteri; order Cyprinodontiformes; family Poeciliidae; genus Poeciliopsis; species Poeciliopsis prolifica. Next base: position 9,840,739 of record NW_026562376.1, on the reverse strand, counting down.
AGGAAACCTTCCTTTAAGATTCCTTCAGCCTTATGTTGTAAACATGTCATAACCCTTTAGAAATGAACTCTGGGTTCATACAGGGCTTTGCAAAAGTATTCATAGGAAACACTAAGTGCTGCATAATTGTGAAGTGGAAGGAACATAAGTCATACTTTTCAAAACATTTACAGTACAAATTTTAAAATGGGTGACATGCATTTGTATTCTGCTCCCGAGAGTCAGTTACCTTTAAATAAAGGCACAGTTGGCTTCAAAAGCCACACTTGTTAATCATGTAATCTCTGAATAAATGCAGCTTCTCTGTAAAGGTTCATGAATAAACATCAATTAACCAAATGCACAATACAGACCAAGAAACAAACCAGGTCAACAATAAAGTTATGGGGAAGTTAAAATCATAGAATAATTATTAAAACTATATCAGTAGATATTTTAATATTTGCACATCTCAAGCAGCACTGTCTAATTTTTTATCCCAAAATTTAACATATTCGAGATGGCTGCAAGACACAGCCGTCCTCCTAAATTGACCGGCCATGTAATAGATAGCAGCATTGTTCAGAAAATCTCTGGAGGAGCTGCATTGATCCACAGCTCAAGTGTGAGAACCTATTGACATTAAAACATATCTTCTGAGCACCCAACCAATTTTGGAATACACTGTGGCAGATTTAAACACTTCAAGCAGATCATCCTGATAGTAAAACTTTGTAGTGGCAGCATTATGTTCTCTTCCTAACAGAAAACAAGGAAGCTAGTCAGAATTGATGAGAAGACGGTGGGGAATAAAAAAAGGGCAATTTTGGAAAAAAGGGCTTCAGCAGTACAAAGACCTTAGACATACAGTCATAGCCATAAGGTAATGGTCTAAGTTAGAGTATATTTGCCACAAACACTGGTTCCATGAAGTAATGACTCAATGGTATGAGTGGTCTTCAAAGGTACTGTTAAGTAGAATAGAGGGGTGACATGTTGCAAGTGCTTCAGTGATGGAGAACTGTTCCTGTGAAGGAACATTCTTGCGCCTCGCATGCATCAAGAACAGACAGGACAAATTGTTTGAGATCTGAAACAGGTTCAGTCTGGAGGTTGCTTCAGTCTTGCCTGAGCCATAGAGGCGGTGGAAGGTGGCTGCCGTGGCAGGTCTGCAGACAGCCTGTCATTAGGCCATAATGGTATTAAATTAATCACATCTCAGTGTGACAGAGTGTAGATGAAGACTTAATCATGGGCCCAGGGTGTGAGCCAGATAATATCTTGTCGCCCTTGTCGTGTCTTCCCACAGCTATAGATTGAGGATGAGTATTAGGAGCCCTGGCCTGCTCACAGTGTGTCCCACAGCAAAGGAAAGATGGAAGACGGGTTTCTTGTTTCTACTTTCTGGCTCAGAGAGGAGTCAGGGTGAACAGAAACAAAAACAAACAAAAAAACAATCTGTAGTTTATGATGCTTGATGTTAGAGAATGTTTTTAGTTTGTATCCTGTATCAGAATAAGTTACTTCTTATTCTGCTTAAAGGTTTTAAGGCACAGCTGTTCATAAATGCTTATAAAACGTAAGATTTTGCATTGGTGGCACAACTCATCAGCAGTTTTACTTTCAGTTGTGTCTCTTTTACAATAAAATCCTGATAGCTATCACCTCTCCCCCCTCCTGATCACTCTTCTCCTTTTTCCGTAACTCTCTTCTTTCCTTCTGTCGAGGGCAGTCGGAAGAGGAGGAAATGGATTTGGTGAGTTTGACAAATGCCTGGGCAAATGGCTGAAATGTTAACACGCTTCGAGTAATCACATGCTGAACTGAAGGCAGTGTTCAAAGAGGAGACACGTTTCCTTCAAAAAATGTAAAAGACAACAGCTTTTGTCACTGCATGGATTAAGTTTGGCTGGTGAAAAAGACTGCCTTGGCCTATTAAATTGGCTCCTTTATTCCAAACATGTGAATATTAGTCACCAGGAGTTTCAGTGTGCAGGAGTGTGTGATAGAAAGAGAACTAATGCTAATCCTTTTCACATTGCTATATTACAGTCATAGTTTGATGTCTAACAATCGAAGAGCAATGAGAAAAACATAAATCATATATTCTTTTTCCGAGGGAGAGAAGATTACATCATCCAAAATGAAATCACTCTGTGAGATACTTGGGGTTTGGTGAAGTCATCTGGCCGGATAGTGTTGGAACAATTCAAGGAAGCCATCAACTTTATGATGCAATCTGGCTTCAAACGCAACCGTTGGCAGCTGCGCATATGTTTGTTATATTACACACGGAGGGTTTGTCATAGCATTGTTTTAAAAACTGCAGCGTGTCTGCTTTTGATTATTAGGCCGTGTGTGCATTTTGTAGCTCACAGCAAAGCTCACTGCATGACCGCACCAAGCTGTGTAGGTGTGTTTGTGTGGATGCATGCCAGCCACTACACTGAAAAACCACCGCAGCTCCTCTGTGCGTCACTCTGGGAATTGAAATGTGTCATTTGCGTTATCCTCTTGCAACATCTCATTCGGGTGTTATGTGAGTGTAAAAGCGATCTGTTGTCTTGCGCTGACTTTTCGTGCTCTGAATGTTTATTTGATTGAGTAAATCTTGAGAGTTTTCTCTATCCCAATTCACTATTTACACATTAGGATTTACCCTCATGTTTGAGATATTAGAGGAAAAAAACTATATTAAGAAAAGGTGGATTTTACAGGGAATCTATAATTGTGATGTCTTTTGTGAATACATTTGCACATGTGCTTTTTAGACTAAACTTTTGGATTTTACTGGAACGTTTCAATTTTAAGAACAATATAAGTTAAGTAATTTCAGTAATTCAATTTCAAAAGTAAAAACATTGTATAGGTTCATTACATTGACTAATTTAACTGAAGCTTTATTGCTAGTAAAGCTGACAGCCCACAGAGTACCGTATCCAATAATACTAATAGAAAGTTTAGAGGAAGGAAAAATGTAAACATGCAAATTCAACTGGAGCCATTAAAATATTTTGACGGAAAGCCTCTTTAGTAGTTTGGGGGAGATTTACAAAGTGTGTGCTGCACCTGGAGGCATAATTTCAGAAGCAACAGTCTGATATATATATATGTAAGTATTCAAGGCTTTGACTGCAACATCACTTGTGTTAAACCACCACAGAACCAGAGTCAACATCAGAATTCTTTTTTTTACCTTAGCCAAAGAAAAAAAGGACTTGGCTGTTGGTTAGTAAACCAAGTTATCTTTTCAGGTGAAAGTAAATATACCATTTCATTTTGAAATCAAGGCCCCAGAGTCTGGCATATCAGTTGAGTGGCACATGGTCCACTTTTTCACAGTCAGTGAGGATTTTGAGAGTCATGTTATCTACTGGTGTGTTTTATGAATTCATGAGTGAATGCAGGAACTTTTGGAGCACTTCATGATTCCACCTGCTGATTAGCTTTCTGGAGAGGCTGATTTGGTTCTTCAGCAGGACTTGACATCTATCCACATACTGCCAGAAGTTCTGATAACTTGGTTAGTTTTGATTGTATCATTGTGTTTGAATAGCCAGCAAAAGGCCTGACTTGAATCGAAGTCTCATTCTCCTTTTCGCGACAATCAAAAGGAGAATGAGAGACCGATACTGCAGCTGTACAATACTTGAAGCTATTACTAAAGCTACCTGGGCTTTCTTAACACCTCAGATGGAACACAGGCTGCTTGCATACGACATTGCATTAATCCAGTAATTTATGCAAAAGGAGCCCTGACTAAATACTGTGTCCACATGAAGTACCTCACCTTACATAAACATATTGCACAATAGGGTGAAATTTTTGTTTCTACTGGTCTTAGTAATATTGTAATTTTCTGTGAATCTTATTTTTGGAATTTGTTAACTGTGACCCTTAATCATCAAAATAGCAACCAAACACTTGAAATATGTCTTTTTGTGTGAGGTGAATTTATACAATTCAAAATGTTATAAAGTTAATCACTGGATTAAATTGAATTTTCTGTTATAATTTACTGAGATGGACATATGCTGATTATGACTTGGTATTTTTAACTGTACAATTCAAAATACTGTTATATATTTTGCTAACTTGCACAGCTTCACTGCCACCTTGTGGTTAGGCAAAGTCTGCTGTAATATTAAGAGAAAAAGGAATATTTTCAAGTACTTTTTAATTTCTGTGATGAGAGTATGCTCAAAGTGTTTTGTTTCTGGATTTGGACTGGTATACTTGTTGCATTTATTTTCTCCGTCTTGCTTTTGTGTCCTACAGAACACCCAGAGGATAAGCAGTTCCCAGTCCACCCAGCCGCTTGCCACTCCTGTTGTGTCTGTTACCACCCCCAGCTTGCCCCCACAGGGCTTGGTCTACTCAGGCATGCCCACCGCCTACAATCCTGCTGGTGAGTCTGCACCTTCTGCCCTCATCCCTACACTGAAAGCAGCCCCCTCAGCTGGGACCGCTTGTAGTTCACGTTCCTTGTTCCTGCTATTTTCTTGCTAGCACACTGTTATGAAGGTGAAATGTGAGTTAGTTCTCAGTTTGTGAGTGTGTGACTGCTTTTGTTTTAACAGAGTACTCGCTGAGCAGTGCGGATATCTCCTCCCTGCAGGGCTTCAGCTCTCCCGGCCTCTCTCTGGGCTCCATGTCTGCATGGCAACAGCATCAACTAGGCCAGGCAGCTCTTAATTCTTTGGTGTAAGTAACACACTTAGAAACAAAGGCACACTCTACAGACACCCTCGCATTAAAGCAACACCCACGGTGCTCTGTGATATCATTCTGAATCATTCACTTGCATATCCCTGGCTTTAAACACTGCTTTTTTTGGTATTTTTTTGGAAACTGAACATGAGATGTTCCTCTTGTCTCTGCTGCAGTGGTGGAAGTCACCTACCTCAGGGTTCCAACTTATCCATTAGCACCAGCCAGAGCATAAACATCAAATCTGAGCCCATTTCCCCGCCCCGAGAGCGGGTCACCCCATCCGGGTTCCCCCCACAGCAGCCACAGCAAGGGTCCAGCCGGCAGGAAGTCCTGGGACGCTCGCCCGCTGACAGCCTCAGCTCGTCCTGCAGCTCATATGACGGCAGCGACCGGGAGGACCACCGGGCGGACTTCCATTCTCCGCTTGGAATTGGAAGACCCCCTGCCGGCTCCGAGGACAGGGAGAGCCCGTCAGTCAAGCGCTTGCGCATGGATACATGGGTGACATAAGGAGCTCTGATCCGGTCTGCAGTCACCAGCCAGACAGAGAGAGAGAAAGGGAGAGATTAGACTTGGGGATAAAAGACGGAGTGAGGGTCCTTAGAGCTGTCAACATTATTCTACTATTCAACTCCACTTCGATTTGTAATTCTGGGATGTAACGTTAGAAGATGTCAGGGCATATTTAAGTCAATTCTAAAACTGATACAGGAAGGTTAAATAATCTAAATACATTTCGGACACTGGCAGGTGGTATCAGGTACTTGGTGCAGTTCAGAAGGCGTCTGCAGATGAGAGAAAATTGTGAAGCGATAGGCGGTAGAATATTGTAGCCACTGGTCTAGTCAGACACTTACATGTAGTTGCTGTTTTGCTATCGTGCTCGCAAGTTTGCAAACAATCCCAGAATATTGTCTTGCTTTCAGGCTAAGGACTCTCTAATTACATAGGATGTTCATTTCAAAAAGTATGTCCAAATACAACAATGCAATCAATCACTCAAGTTTGGTCTAAAAGGGGGCCTCTCTAAATTTTTTTAAAATCCATATGATTTTTTGACACAGAGCACATCATGTCGAGGTCTTTCAAGACTCTTTAATAGGCTAAAACAATTTCAAAACAATAATATGGGAAGTAAAATAACATTAGAATTTATTGCAATAATGATAATTCATTTTATAATTTAAAAGAGTTAAGTGTATAAATATACAGTTAAGATAATGCAAACCTGTCCAGTTGAGCTGGTTAGTAAGCCAACATGTTCACAGTTCATTAGTTAAATAAGCCAAAGCTGGGGTTTTTGTGTTGTACAGTTGCTGTAATCTCTCTACAGTTTGCTCAAATACTGCCTGTCTTCTTTTTTTTTCCTTTTCATCATACTCTGTATTTTTCATCGTACTTTGTTGCGGTGTGAAAATCACAAAAGGCTGATTCTTGAATCCGAAATCAAAAAGCCATGGGCGTTTGCTGTTCTATTTGTACAATGTCAAAACATGAGCCAAGCGTTTTTGTCTTTTTTTTGTTGTTGTTGTGTAAATAGCAACTTTAATATATATATTGCCAGGGTGGTGAGTACACCGTTTTCAAAAAAAAAGTATATTTTTGTGGTTTACAGCTGAGTTTACAGGAGTGGACCCTTAAAAAAAGTCACTGGTCCATATTTCAAGGTTTTGTTCAGTCATTTCTGCATAAACTCTGACAAATTTTTGCTTATAGATTATTGGTTTTGTCTTGTTTGCCCTGAATACACTCTATGATGAATTAAGTAAGGTCAAACTTTTCTTCTGTTCTTTGAAGGATGATCAAAAGGCTGGGGGAAATAGGGTTTCTTCCTACCTATTGTGCTCTAACATCAGGTGCTGAAGTTACTGCCACAATTCAAGCCCACCGTTTTATCTCACACAACAGAGAATATTTTATTGTTGCTTCTAACTCAACTGAATGAAAACCATCACTGAGACCCTTTGGATCATCCTGCCACTAGCCTTTGGAATTTAACTCAACAAATTTAAACACGTAAGAGCTGCTGGTGACTTTGGGATAAAAATAATCATATATTTGGGCCCACATGTGGTTGCATATACCCGTAATAACCCAATTGGCTGAAGAGATCTTATCACAAGTTTATCCCCATTTAGTGACAGTGCTGTAACCTTGTAGTAGGAACAATAGGAGCCAGAAATTTGCAAAGAAATTGAAAGTTGTTTTGGCATACAGCTTGCGTGTTACACTGTAACAATGACTGAGAAAAACAGGGTTGTGGCTGTATAGAGAATGGAAATTCTCTATTTCAAAAGAAATAACACATTCATCAGATAACAGCACACTGACTGACTTCTATATTTCCTGCTGAGAGGCACACATTTGTATGAAAATTTTTCTGTATGAGATGGATTTCACTGTGCATTCTCCATGGCATGTCTTATGTTTGTTAGTAACCTTGGGCATCCTTCAACCCCCTAACCTTCCCACAGTTTACACCATTGCAGATCTATGCAGATTTAACCCCACTTCATATGAAATATAAATACTATGATGTCATTGCTAAACATATTCAGTCCACAGCCTGTCAGGGGAAAGAGTGTCAGACTGTTAGCCTCTTATTCTGAAGTGCCACAGCTGGAAGTTACTGGACTACAATTTTATTATCATCAATCTCGTTTGGGCCATCTCCTCATATTCATTTTCCCGTAAGAAGTATTCATACAGCTTGAACGTTTCCACACTGTGTCTCGTTACAGCCACAAGTCTTAATGTATTTTATTGAGATTGTCCATGAGATAGCGATACAACTCAATACTTATGAAATGCAAGACAATTTATTTTATATTAACCAACAAAAATCTGGAAAGTGTGGCATGTGTTTTCTGCTTCTAGCCATGACTGCAACCACAAATTTTGAGGGCATGTAATAAACCTTAATCCCCATGTTATTTACCAAACACCTCAACCTGAGTCAGATTGGATAGACAGACTTCAAGAGACATTGATCCCATGTCTTGGTATCCTGTAGAAGCATAGATATATGTCTTTGGTTGCCCTGCTATCTGTCATCTGTTACAATAATGGGTGGAGAGCTAAAACTTAAGTTTTGTCCTCGCCTGCCCTTCTTCTGGCTTTCTTACAATAATTGCCATTTTTGGCACTCTTTGTAGTGTTCTCTTGATCTTCAACTCCTCCAGAGTGGCTGCTTCTCTGATTAAGACTCTCCTCCATTTCACGCAGATAAACTGAAAAAGCTCACCGCTGAAGAAAAAGAAGCAAATACAAATTGAGGCCACAATTTTTACTGTTTAGCTTGTAAAAATTACACAAAATCCCAATAAAATTAATTGCAGTTTGTGGTTGTAATGTGACAAATTTTGGAAAAGTTCAACTGACTGCTTTTGCGAGACACTTTATGACCCATAAATATACACCATAGTGTTTAATTACCCTTCTTGTAATCCAGTTTAACACAGCAGAGGAAAATAGCAATAATAAATGACTTCAACAGAAATCAGCATCTCTTGGCAGCACCGCCTCATAGTTGAGCACATTTTTTAGCACTTGATGACAAATCAGGGAATTTTGTAGTTGCTCTACCAATATGCACAGTTAGGAAATGCCTTATTCCAAAGAGAAATTGCACCACATTTATTCTCATTCCTGTAAAGAAAAGACAATGCAGACATCATCTGGGCGGGAGCAGATCCTGCCTCTCCACTGCAAACTCACACAAGGTATTGCATGGTGAATGCACAGTGATACAATTTGCTCTGTTCGTCCTCGTCCAAATTGTGCATAACTAATGAATGTGAAAGGAAAGGGTAATCAATGAACCTCTGAAGAGGACTTTCTTCACTTTGCTGTGCAAGAGCACACCGCTTTGCTTCATGGCTTTTATAAACAGAACTAAGTGTTTGGTAAGTGTCTGTAGTTAATAGTTCACGTAACTAAAGAAGCTGTTTTCGGTTTGAGTGCTCAGACCGTTTGGCGGCACAAGCTGGACTTTGTTGCCAATAATAAAATTATTTGTTTTAAAATTGAAATAGAGTTTAAGTTAATCTGCATTTTTGTTTTCGCTTGAATGTGTTATTTTATTTTCAACATACAATAATTATCAAGTGAACTTTTTATTGAACAATTAAGATACTATGCTAGATGTTGTACAAAATTTGTATTCTACACAAAAAGTGCAAATATTGGCTTTCATGTGTAATTTTTTTTCTCTCTCTTATTCTGTATAAAATGAAGTAAACAACTCTTTCATAGAATTTGTTCTTCTGTGAAGTCCCAAACAGTATAAACTGTCAACTTTATTAAACACCTCAGTGTATGCTCCATCTGACCTCTGTCTGCTCATCTTTATGTACTTGGTTAATGCTGCATTTTCAAAAGTTTTGTCAAAACACTAGGCAAAAAATGGCCACATTGCAACATCTCTGCAATACAAATAAAATGAGCTTTTGTCTTAAAAAAAAAAAGATTAGTCAACAAAATAATAATGGTAATAATAAGTTAACAGATCACTAAATGTAATGAATCAATATATTTATTGTAGTACATTTACTTTTCAGTGACATCTAAACTATTCCTCAAATTGAGTATTCAAAGACAGCAGCAGTTTTAACATGCAGAGGACTTTCTCATAATGACCTGCAATATAAAGGTTTTCTGTGGATTAAACGACAAAAAACAAAGGAAACCATACAGTAGCCTTTCAATGGTAAGATTTGGTATATTCTGATTTTGCATACGTCTATGTATTTCCGCACTGTTACCAGAAGGAGGCGTTGTTGTACAATTAAAAGTATACGTAGTAGGTCGCTGGCTTCCTGGTTGGATCATGTAGGTTAGAAAGGAGTTCTGGCCAACAGTCATTTATGCTTGCTTTAGAATTTCTTGGACATGTCTGTAAGGAACAATGCTTTCATTCAGTTGCAAGGCAGTTTAAAAATACTGAAGAATGTAAAGTATTTTCCAATGTCTAAAAACAGGCAAAAACGGAAACAAATTAAAAATTGAACATAAGGAAGCAACCTAAGTTCTCAGTGTTACAGTTGCACTTCTGATGAACTAGTTAAACAAATGGAACTATGTTTTTCCAAATATGTCACTTTTAAGCAACTTACATGAGAATTATGACATGGATTCTGAGCTTGTTATGATCCTTCATTTTATCGTGAAAACCTGGTCTTGCCACATGTACTTGGACATGTCATGGCACAAACAGCATGGGTGTATCAAAACTGCATTCCGCATTTGGGAGGTCCTTTTGTCATACATGCTTGCTAACTGTCATGTCTTGCAGAAATACTTAAAGTCCAATATTTTCCGTGTCATTGTTGCACTGAGAAGTTTTACTTGTGTTTTTCCAGTGGTGACAACTAAAAAAAATATTTACTATGGAAAAGAACAATTGCTGCAAAGCACATCACTTACAGGTGATGGGACAACATTCATCACAACATGTAAAAAAGAATAATCTGCAGCTTTTTAATAGGTAGGCATGAATCCTTGTCATGCTGTAAAAGTGTTCATGTTGCCATGAACATTTTTCATTAATTTTGCATACGATTCTATATTTTTGTTCATGGGGGAAAAAAAGTCAACTTTTAGGTAAAGGGTTAAATTTGAATAGGAAATTAGAGTCAGATGTTTTAGAGTAGTATAAATAGCTATCAAATGTATGTGGGTGTACAGTTTTTTTTTTTTTTTTACATAAAAACAATGATATAAAACAGTCCAGGGTAATATTTTTAATCTCAGTCTTTTTACTTCCTGGTTAAATAAAGGTTACAAACAACATGGGTTTTTGAGGAACAGTGTTTTTGACCCAAAATTGGGTTTTCTGAGAGTATTAAGGGAATATAGTACTTCTATAGATGCAGAAATCCTATATTTCAGTTCTGTGCTTAGAAACACTCAGAAAAACAATCAAGATTTTTGTGTTTTCATTCCCATTATACCAATCATCAGTTATGCAAGAGTGAGTAAAAGGCCAACTACTTGATTGAAGCTAAAATAGGCTTTCTCACAAAATGTCTTGAAAGTTAAATGGATCTTACATCTATTTAAATTGTCCGCAAGCCGACAATTTTTCTTGGCTCCACCTTACTCAGAAAAAGTATAAAATGGTTTATAAAACTTGTGTTTACCAACAGCTAACATTTTGCAGAGAAAACAAATTCATCAGGAAAAACACCCATGTTTCAATGTGTTAATTAACTTTTAATGCTTAATAATTGCAAACAATGAGATGGATTTCTCATTGCCAAAAGTATTTCTACCACAGTATTGAATATATTTCAGACATTTCACAGAGACATTACTTGTTATGCCAACTGATAAAACTGAGACTGTAGCAGTGATCTTTGCAAGTTTTGAGGACCAGTCGAGTTTCCCTCTGAAAAACAAGCTAATGTCACACGATTGATTGAAAACAGGACCAAGTGCACCACCTAGCGGTGACTTGCACTTTACACATTAAATTAGATTAAAAATGATACAACACAAAGTCTAACATATCATTTTTTATTTATTTTTTTGCTAAACATTTTTAGATATCCTTTGAAACAACAATTTAATTTCAGGTAATATTCCATAAAAAAATAATTAAAATAAAAAAATAAATAAAAATAAAAATAACAAAAACAAAACAAAACGCAAAATGTGGAGTCGAAGCCAAAGCTACCACGCGTGAGCTGATATAAATAAACATAAAAGCTAAGCAGCGAAAGAAATAAACATTAATAGCATTTTTAATAGATGGCCAATCAGTAATCTCAGAGGAGATGGGACCTGATAAAAACGGCACTATGACGTCAGAAACCTGATCAACAGGTAAAGTTAGCTTGCAGCTCATGCTGGAAAACGTTAGTGTTTGACTTGAGAGTACACGTGAGTATTCAGTTTGTGAAAGCCTTTCTATAAGAAGGCTGTAGTTGGCGTTTCAAAATGTTAAGACGAAAAAAAATGTATGTCTTACATTAGATTAAAAAAAAAAAAAGGTCTTCACTTCAAGAAATGTCGACACCTGACATATATTTATTTACAGTAGCTTTTAGTGATTCATTAAGCAAATAATAAATGATATGCTAACAAATATGTGCCCTCTAACCTCCCTGTTCCCCTGCATGTTGTTTGTGTGCTTCCATGTTCCCCTAAAATGCAGAATGTTTTGGCTTCCTGGCCATGAGACCAGCTGTGTTGGGGCTTGGATGAGATCCAGTGTGCATGTGTAGAGCAACCGAGCAAGGTTTTTGGATTGTTTGATTTGTGTGATATGCAGGCCTTGAGGCCACCTGCCGTAGGGGATCTTGCCCTGTGACGATACCAAAACCTGCCTTTTAACTAGACGCCAAGTTGTGGCTCTTTCATGTGGGCCTGATCTCCTTAAGACATCAGCAAATATTGAACAAGTCTCTGCCCAGAATCAAACACATCTGCTGTCATGTTAGCCTCCACCGTTAGAGCAGAGACAAGCAGAGAGGGAGAGAGGAAACAGCAGTGGGTCTGTTGCATTAGCTTCTGTGTGGACACAAAGCTAAAGTTTATACCCAACAAACACAAATGCTCAGTTTTAAGGAGCTTAGGCTAACTGTGTTCCTCGGTAAACAAATATGAATCTGTGTGAAACGGAGTGCGAGATGAGTGCTGACATTTCATATGCCTCAGTCATGTTGCAGAATCAATCTGAAGTATTTTGGGATTGTTTTGGACAGTTCTGCTGCAGAATTAGGCTAGATTACAGCATTAAGTATATTTTTAAACACTTGGACCTATGAGACAATTCAAAGAAACATGTTGTATATGCAGCTAAAAGCAGACAAATTCTCATATGTAAATAAACCATCAAGTATACAAATCAACAGCAGACTTACAAAACAGGCTGCTGTACTCTGAGCAAACATTTTACTGTTTCGGTGTCAGTGTAATCTCTTTCTGCATTTGTCTCCATTTACTCAACCAGATACTTTTTGATCTCCTATGAGTCATATGCAGCTCGGTCCATCATTGGCGACTTGGACAGCCCTCGGCAAGTTTACCAGTGGCATTCTCTGAGTCACTGAAACTAGGACTTGTGTGACTGGTATTGCTAGTTTCAGCCACGAGGCTTCTCCACCAATCAACTGACATGGCTACTGAAGCATATCCTGTTGTTCATCATAGTTAGGATAGTTGAGATATCTGCAGGAAACAAAAATTGTGAAGTTGTAGAGACTCAGTGTGTCTCTGTCAAAGTGTGTAGAAGAGGACGACTGAGCAGGTAAATTAGTTTTTCTTTGTCTGAATTTGATGGAAAAAAGTCTAATTTTTCTGTTAGAGTTTCTAGGTAGAATGGGGTGGCTCCAACAATCATCATCTATAAATACAATAACTACTTGTATGAATAATTATGTAACACAAAAAGACATGGAAAATACATAATAATGAAATTAATGTAAATTTATGTTAAAAGTCTCTCCTTTGAAATATAGAAGTATTATTTTGAAGATTATCGGTAAGCAGCTATATTGACAGTCCAAATAGTTTTTCGGTCATCACTAGTCTAAATCTATAAAGGTTTGAAGCGTGCTTTAGTAAATAATCTATGGCGAATCCACTCAAGTCTTCTTTTATAATGTGCGTATAACCTTTGCTTTGATAACAGAGACACCTTCTTTAATCAATGTTTTGGGGCTTTTAGGAATGTATTTGATCTCTTCATTCTTATCATTCTTATGTAAATAGTGTGTGAGGGAAACGGATTTCTTTTTCACATTTTTTGTTTACTTCCCGACAGGTTTGACTTAAGATGGAAGGCAAAAAGACATTTCTGGAGAATCTTCGTCTAAAAACTAAGCTGCCCAACATCAAGAAGCCGCGTAAAAAGCTGCTTGCCAAGCAGCCAAGGAATTTGGCCAATCGGCGCAGCATATCAGTGCCAGACCTTACCGCACTTCAAGGCGAAGAGAGCTCTGCAGAAACTGATGCACTGAGGACCCCTTCTGAGGTCATCAACTTTGGCACCTCTCCTGGTCAGAGCGATACAGATTCTGTTGCTAGTGGGTCAGTCAATGAAGGACCACTTTTTCCAGAGAAACTCACTCACTCAGTGTCAGACATTCAGTACAGGATTCATAACATTGATCATCCATCACCAAAAAGATTGAGTGCTCCACCGGCCTATGAGGATAAGGTTTACTTGAAGACCTCAAGCCCAGAGAGCAAAAGGAATGTCCATATTGAAGGCTTTTCTCCACAAGAGCATGAAAAACCCAAGAAAAACATACCCAAGTTCACATTCGAACCCATTAAAGAACCAGAAAGCGACCAGACGGAGAAGGAGAGTGTACCCGAGGAAGAGCCCTATACTCGCAGAAGGATGTCTGATGCTGTTGCAGCCATCCTCCCCAAAGCGAGCTCAATGGGGGAAGAAAAACGTCCTCACATTGGGAAGAAAACCGTGATGTTCGAGACAAAAAAGCCGACATTAGAAAACTTGACTCTACAAACCAACCAGCCAAACTCCTCTGCAGATAGGCTGTCCTTAGAGGCTCAGTTTGACAATGCAGATGCTTTCTCTTTATATTCTGCATGTGTCACTCCCAGTGAGGACAAAGTCAACATGCTATGGCCCGCGACCTGGGATGAGGAAGATATTGAACAAGTGTCTTCTTCCTCTCTGGGTAGAGGAATGTCCATGGATGACAGTCTTCTGGACTTAGAAAACCCGGATGAGTCTCTAGAGGAGGTTAGTAATATGGAATTTTTTTTTTTTGTATTCCATTTTTTTTGTTGAAATGTATATCAAGCTAGATAACTCTTGTTAGCTTAAATGTAAAATTTGTACAATAGCTCGCACTAGAAATAATTTCTTATATTCTGATTCTGCAGTAACAACTTCATCCAAGACATTCCAACTTATTATTATTTCCTTTTGAATTAGGAATTAATTCAAATGTTTTGATATTGGGATGGTAGCTTGAGCACATTTACTTGAATGTTTGCATAGTTGGTCTAACAAGCAAATAGCATGTGTGACTTTCTTTTTTGCCAATAAGAAGAATTGATGAGAGATGGCAAAAGGTAATTCTTATTAACTGAATTTTAGATTCATTTTAATTCACTTTGTTACTTTGGAAATGTGCTTAATTTTTTCTTGTTCGGCATCAGTCAATCTTTGATATATGAAAAATCCTCTGTAGGTTTTTGCAATGACCTGCTGAGGTTTCGCTGGGATATGATGTCAACCGTTTTTGCTCTTCAATAGCTCTGAAGTAGAGTGACAAAACCAGTTACAAACCCGTGTTACAAGTCTGTTACACAGTATAGTTTAAATCTCCCTGCAATGTGAACAAAAAGATTTATGCACTGTTGACACTATGCCCCCTAAAGCTGCAGATATGTAACTTCTATGTGCAGCTTTAGGATAAAAGTTAAAGTTAAAAATAATTTTTTCACATATTTTTTTGAAATGGTCACTATATTGTGATAGTATTGTATGAAACAGATAATCTGTGAAATAATTGGACTCCTCTGCCATCTCTCAATGCTCGCACATTTAGGAGCATTGACTGACGGTGTTAAGACATTCCTGGCTCTGATTGTTTTTTTGTTTTTTTTTTCCACTTCAGAAGACAATGGTAGCTCAGGGAGGAGGTGGAAGCGAGCCATCTTTTCGCAGATGATCTGTTTCATAACAAAATGTCATTTTAACAAATATGTATGAAAGATATTCTTTATGAAAGTTACATGCTGCACCTCTGAGAATTAGTATTTAAACACAAACTCCATGCAGAAATATATTTTTTAATAAAAAATAATTTTTAACATTTCTAATTTAGAACTCTGCAGAAACATTTGAAGACGGTGATGACTTTGATGACAATAACCCAGAAGGGACTGTGAGTAGTTGGACACTAAAATACGAAAATATGCCAAGCAGCTTCTATGAATAGTCATGTTTGTTTAACTTTGGTTTTTCCACAGGACACTTTGTTGCCAGGCTCTGATGCTCCGACACCCTCCCGGTTCCAGAGGTACCTCCTGAACATCAACTTAAAATACGGTCGGAATCTGGTCGCCAGAAGCAGGCGTGCCGGTAGGTACCATTTGTACTTAAGAATTGTTTAACTGTTGCAAACCCACAATATAAGCTTGTTTTACCGCTTGAAAAATATCTTTTCCTGTGTAAAAAAACACACAAAAAAAAATCCAGCAGGTAATTTTTTTTTTTTTTTTGTCGTTTCAAAATGCCAAGCTACAGTACAAAACGCTTCTGATTTTTAAAGAATAATAATAGAAACGTACACTTTATTGTAAATTACTTTAACAGCTGGTATACAGATGGAAACGAGTATTTTATTACCTCGAGAGTTTCGAACTCTCTTGCAACCTGCTAAACTTAGAAACAAACATTTTTTGAAACTGCTCTTACAGCAATACGGCAGACTGAGATGCAGCTGGCTCAAGCTATTCAAAGAAGCCAGTCCCATTTTCGGTTAAGGAATGCAGCCCATTGTGTTTTGCCATTTGTAGTAGCTAAAGGGTGAGGCCTTAATGGAAGGTTGCATAAAACCTGCGTACATTTGTAATGTTTAAGCACAAAACAATGTAAAGTTTCATATTGGGAAAGAGTTAGTGTGATTAGGAAGAATGGGGTGTGTTTTCTGGTTTTGCTTTAATACACCTTTGCTATGAGAATGACAACAAAAAAAACATTAGGAAGTATGCAGTTAGACCAGTATGACAAAGCAGACTGCACTACAGTGGAAGCCTGTATTTCAAAAACAAAAACTGCAGTTGTTGTAGTAACCCCTCTTTAATTGCCTGCTGGATTTAAAAAGGAAAGGATTTTTCATGAATAGCTTTTATACATTTATTTATTTATTTTGAAAGGACCAAAAGTAAAAACAAACTCTGAAAATATATTTTTCTGTTTTATTTATTCATTTTGTAACATTTAATGAAAAAAGGTCACATGTTGTGAAAGTTTACATTTAAAGCTCTGCTTTAGCAATAATACCAACATAATAATTTATAGTGTCTGTAAAGTTATTCTAATTCTCTTATTCAGTTCAGAATATATTAAATACTGATGATTACTCCACATTGCTAATGAAATCCTAATCCTCTGAATTAAGTTTCTTTAAGCATCCCTGGAAGAATGCCTTTGTTGTGTGACTTATTGTAAAGGATGATGTTTTTCTGTTGGTTCCATGTGTTTTATCAAGTCTAATGTCAGAGCAGTAGACCACCAGGAATTTTAAAACATTTCATGCTTCTCTCAGCCAATGAGCTTCATGGAAATGCTTATTCATTTTATAGCAGAATTTGGCACCTTTCAACAGTGCCACAGTACCAATATCTGGATTACTAAGCATGGAGTCAATGTGCATTATTGACCCCTCAGGCCTGACCTAAATCCTTAATTTTTTAAAAAGTATCTATCTTATATACATTGATTTTTGACTTAAAAATATATTTACCTTAAGGAAGAAAAGACAGGGAAACCTTACATGATGATTTTTACAATAATTCTGATTCCATTCAGATCAGTTTAATATTTATACTTCAAAACAACAGCTTCCTCTGGTGGCCAAAAACAAAACTACAGCAAAACAAAAATACTGAAAAAAATTGTGCGGTCTCAAGCGTGATGAATTGCTGATATATTTTGAGTGTTTGGGGGACTTGCTTTTCTTTAAAAAATTTAAACTCAGATGTAAACTTAGCACTATCTAAACTTATGTTTAGAGGCAAAGATCCGTAAAGAAGGCCGGGGCAAATACAGCCCTCAGCAGCTGTGCGTGTTGGACAACATCAAAATCAACCTGAGAAGATTTATTGGTTATCTGGAAAAGGTGGTGAAGAAATAAGGACTTTGTGTTCTTCACATTGTGATCAGTTGTTGAGACATGAGGAGATGGCACAGTTGAGAAACCATTACTTATTTATATATTTTTTAAAAATAATTACTGTTTATAGTTGTTGGAGTTATGTGAATATTTCTTTTCCACTATTTTAAAAATATTTTAAAATGTTTTAAACTATTTTTAAAACATTTTAAAATGTTTTAAATTGTATTTAAAATATTTATTTAATGTTTTAAATATAATTACATCAGTTCATTTACAAAGTTTCAGGCTACTCTGCTGTTGACCATCAACTCTATTGCTATTTTCTCTTTTATTTTTCTAATCCTGTTGGGTAAAAGGAGACCCTCTAAGCCCAGCGTCGTGTGTTAGTTGAGATCTTACACTTCATGACAAGATGGCACAATGATGATGCAATGCCCATACACGCCCCCTGCCTCTGCACTGTTTGCCCAACAATCAGCACTGTGCCAAAGGGCCACCAATGGCACATACATTGTCATTACATATTCTGAAAGGGACCCACACCACCAGCCCCCCACTCCTTGGGGTTTTTGTTCTCCCCTCTTTTTCCTTTCTTCCCCCCATTAATTTCCATCGTCACCATTCTCACTCATGCCAGAGCTTTTTCGCCGTGCTAGCTGCCACATTCTCCTCCTGTCAAGTTGCCTGGAGGTTTCCCTGTCATGGGCTGGCAGGGTGGAGCTGCTGTGGGTCCTGCCTGCCTTTGCGAGATGTTCATTTGGAGTGGGGAGCTGACAGGCCTGACAGCCCATCCCCACAGGGCCTTTGTCATGTGATTCAAGCCTCCCCACAGGCTCTCTCAAGCACCCCTTTATTCCCCCTCTATACAAATGAAGGCATGGGGCTGGCTTTCATTTTTTTGGCCAATCTGCGTGCAATTGCAGAAACAAAGAAGTCCGATACCCCCACCTCGCTCCCAGACGGACTTTCTTAACAGGCTTGGGAGATTAACACTGGTTGCTTCTAGATTTTGGGGTTCTGGTTGCCTCATGCTGGCGAGTGTTTCTACTCTTTTGACAATTAAACGGCTACTTTCCTGGTTTCGCCATGTGTGGTGTGCACATCCTGCCCCCAAATGACAGTACCTCACATAATTGTCGTGGGGGAAGGGTGTGTATTGTCCTACACATAGTGCATATGCATGGTAAAAATACACTCTCTGAAAATGTTTGCATAAAAATATCCCTTCTAATATTATCTGAAAGTTGCACATTCATTTATTAGTGTGGTGAAAATTTTTTATGTAATTAATTTCAGCTTCAAGTGATCCATATGTGAAGTTCAAAATTGAAGGGAAGCAATTCTATAAAAGCAAAGTGGTTTACAAGAACCTGAATCCACGATGGAACGAATCCTTCTCTCATCCGCTTCGAGACAGACACCATGATGTGGAACTTCGGGTAGGCATTTTTTTGTTTAAGCACAGGCACAGACTTATTAGTAGCCATTACTAACTCAATACAGTTCAAACTCAAAACATTTATTTTTTATGAGATGTATTAAATAGATTAGAACAATGTTGCAGGTCTATGATAAAAATCTCACAGCTGATGACTTCATGGGTTCAAGCACTATTTCTCTGAAAAACCTTGAGTTGCACAAGTGAGTACTTGATCGATGCATTTCATGTGAATTTTATGATTTAATTAAAAGTAAAAATAAAATAATAATTATATATATGTATATATATAATCTTAAGTGATTATGGTTTGTAACCTGTCCTCCAGAACACATGAACTCGAGTTGCCTCTTGAGGACCCTAAGAGCAAAGAAGATGACATGGGAGTTATTGTTCTCGAAGTCCGCTTGAATTTCCGAGATGCTACAGTGAAAAGAGGCAATGTATGAATATGCCTGGCATTTAAAATGTTTGCAGATTGAATTTTCTAATACTAATGAATGTTTTTTCTTATTTTAGAGATTTCTGCCAAAAAAGAAGGTAACTACTTAAATGTTTTTCACATTTTATTTTATATTAAATTTGTTCTGAGTATGATTACTGTAGTATTCTTCAAATAAAGCTTTTCTTTTATTGGGAAGTTCTTACCCACAAAAGCAGTAGGGGGCAGTAGCTCACTGTGAAATAGTAAAACAAAGAATTATGAGTATGTTATGGACCCTGGCTTTTGTGTGTAACCTTGTTTCACCAGAGCCAATATATATGTACTTCTATTCAGAGGATGTTTAATTAACCTTTTAGCCATGATTATATGGTATTTAAGCAATTAAGAACTGTGGCAAAATCTTGTACATTTCAGAATCTGAATATTTCACCTTGAATTTGTCACCGGAAGTTTTTGCTAAGTATTCCATAGGAGTATTTTGTTTAGCAGTAAACAAAGTTTAATTTCCCCCTCAACTGGTTTTCAATACACCAATACTGTAATTAGATTCAGAGTGAAATTAGAGGGTTGCTGCTTGGGACTCGCTCTGCAGCGAGTGGGTTTATCTTCACACCTATGCTGTCACTACATCTGCCACTGTTCAGTCTCTTGATGGTCCAGCAGACAATCTCAATTTGAAATGAGATGACAAAGAAATGAATGCCATTTTCCTTCAATGTTGTAGGTTATCCGCTGCAGATGGTTAAAGATACTCAAAGGGAGGCAGAGATGCGCAGTGGGACTATACACAACGTTCTACCCATTTAAATCAGCCTGCTAATTTAACAATGTAGCAATGCAGAATTTTCCCCCTGATTTGTTTTTGAGAAACGTACAGTATCTTATTGCATTTAACACCTATTGTGGTCTTACTGCTCAGCTCCCCCTACGTTGGTACATCATTTTCTCCCTCTATGATACCACCACAGAGACCGAGAATGGCAAGTGCCTGAGTAAAACTCTGCTGTGTGATAGTGTTTCAAACAGGAGGGGGCGTGTGGGAGAAGCGGAAAAGCGAAGGGTGGGTGGTGGTGGGCTCGGGCTGTTCAAGGCACGTTGCCAATGTGAGATGCCTTAGATCGGTAGGGCTGATAATTCCCAGGCATGGTGGGCAATAACCCAGATGTTAGAATGTAATATCACAGCTGTGGATGGACAGTGCTGAGGTACCAGCCAAATGGACCTGGGTCTGAGCTCATCATGCTTGTCCCCATGCTGTCCCACCATATGGAAGCAATCGTGCAGCCCTTTTAGGACCAGGAATAGATTCTCTTTAGGGGCCACTTACAGTTAAGTGGAATTGTTTTATTGGCCGCTGAGATAGAAATGTGTCCAAGATAAACACTTGGGATGACTTGGCTGAGGCCTGTTTTATATCGCTCCCTCTACTCCCTCTTGTTCCTCTTCTTTTGAAGGGGCTGATATTTATAGGGCTGTGCTGTGGTATTCCATGTTAATTCAGGTCCCTGAGATATGCTTTGATCCCCTCTGGATTGGGTGGCAATGTGGGTTATGACCCTCTAGCTAAGAGGAGGGGCCCCCCGAGTGGCAGGGGGAGTTGCAGCTAGGCCGTTTGAAGCGGCATCGCCGGGGCAGCCGAAGGAGAGAGGCAATCAAAGAGGCTAGAGCAGATTACGCTCCTGCTCTTTAATTACAGTCAGCTCTACACAACCTCTGTGCTGTTTGTTTTTACAGCCCTGGCCTATCACTGCATGGCCTCACGGGAACTGCAACATGGAAACATATCAAGGCCTCCTTTCCTCTCTACATCCTCTGTGGCACATAGCACAAGTAGAGAGTTTGCTGTTTTTTTATTTCCTTTATCTTCTTAAGTGTTTTAAAACTACTCTTATTTTTAAAGCGGCACTTGTGAAAAATATTGCTTGAATCAAGGTTCCATCTCTCCATATACAGTTGTGGGTTTTGCCAATTCCAAATTTAAGGTCTTATATTTCTACAAAAATGTGCCTTAAATTCAGAATGAATCTGAGCTGAGAGCTCCAGAAATCTGAATGTAAAAAAGTTGAAATTTTGACATGAGAAAGTATATAGGAACCCTGTTGTTAAATTAAGTCTGGATATATTAGACAGTGTGCAGTAAACTCTGATGCCGGCCATACATACTGCATGTATGCATAATTTGCTGATGAGAGAGCTGTATGGTTAGCATCATTACTCACTGCTGCCTGCTGTCTCTGCTGCAGTATGCCAAGTGTCCTGCCTCCCCACACTCAGTCTGGGAGCCAGTGATGAGTGGGACTGTCACAGCCAGGGACATCTGGCTGTTCGCTGACGGTCCTCTCTTCCTGCCTTTCCTGGAAACCTCCATGGTGTAAGCCTTGCATGTCAGTAAAGACGTGCTAATGTGCTTCAATAGAGATAGCCCTATATAATGTAAACCTTTGTCCTACTTTCAGGCAGGAAGTTAACGCGATAAAGTGTTAGGCTGAGGAAGTATCATTATTAAAATAAATAAATAAAAAAAGCTCTAACTATGTACAGGCACATACAAATCTTATAAAGATGCATAAAACCTTAAAGTAAGCTGTTATGGCCATGGTAGATGATTGATTTTTGCGACTGGTGAACCATTTCTGTCTTCTTGGCCAGTCGATTTGGATCACAATCTTGCTGAGAAACCAAATTAAAATACATTTTTGGCTTTGTTGCAGAGGTCACTAAATATTTATTTGAAATCTTCTGCTATTTCAAAGAATTAATGATTCCACACTTTCTAAGAAGGCTAGCAAGGGAAAGGTGGTCACAGAACCACAGATCATCTTACTTTAGGTAAGGAGGGTTTTTCCCATATATTTTTAATCAGTGACATGCCAAATCCACAGAGAGTGAGACATTTTAATCTTAAAGCATGGAATTCCAGTTCAAGCTGCCCAGAGAAAACTCCAAATGTTTTATTTTTGTGATTGTTGGTGGAAAATTGCTTGTGGCAGTGCTTCCACCATCACCATATTGATTGTGTTTGATTAAGACTTGGGGAGGCCAAGATGAACTTTGAAGTTTTAACTTTCTTTGCTATGTTCCTCCCTCTGATGGCGAGGATAAATATGGACATTCAAAAAAGCATTCTTAAAGGCTGATGAATCTGTGAGCTTATATGTTGTAGATATGCTGGAATTTTTAAAATGTCAGTTTAAATATTGTTTCTTTTAGGTCTTTTAAGTCTCTCGGCTCACATTTCAACCTTCACATTTCTTCTTGATGTTTTATTTTTGACTAAACAAAATGTAAAAACTAGTTAATAAAGTGCAAGAAATTAACTTTGCTGTAAATTAGTGATTGTTATTTAAACTTTAGCTTTGGATTATTAAATATTCAATACATGGTGCCATTTTGGTCACTGTACAATTGTACTTGTTTGTTTTGCCTTGTTTACTAAAAGGCGAAGCACCAGCATGCTGTCTTGTTTTGTAGTATGAAACCTTCAATAAACATGTCAACTTTGCAATTTTCTTTCAAGTTACATAACCCAAGAGTTTATTCTTTGGTTTGATATTATTAAACCTAAATTGTTGCTCCTTTTTTCTACAGTGAATAAATATTAAAATTTGGATTCTCTTAAACTATCAGAGTGAGATTATGCTGCAAATAGATATTTACTTTGAGGCTCTTTAAAGCATGACCTTCTTTTGTTCTACAGCAGCAGAACCAGGGCCAAACTCCATGGACTAATGACCCACCAAAAAATCAGCTGAAGAGCCAGATGTGGACAGGCATACTCCAGGTCACTCTGGTGGAGGGACAACACATGCCACGGTGTGGTCATGGTGACGTCTATGTCTGCTTCCGCCTTGGGGATCAAAAATACAAAAGCAAGGTTGGCCTTTTTTTGTGTTTCTTTTTGTTGTTGTTTGTTTATATTGTTTTGTTTTTTTCTTCCCACATCTACTCTCCCTATTCCTATTGCTTTTTTAGCCTTTCCGGTTTACTTTTTTTCCAGCTGCTATCTCTCCACTTCCCAGCTTCTCTCTCCCAGCAGGTGGCCGTCAGTGACTCACCTGCACCTTGGCTCACTGGGCCATGGCAGAGTCAGCTCATTAGACCAGACAGGGCTGCCACTCGCTTCTTACTGTGCTGCAAAGTGCTGGGCTTCATTGCCTTCATTTACATACCCAGCATGCCCTATTCGTCTTACCTGTATTTGTTGGCTTACCCCCCCGATGATTCTATGGTGCACTTGTCTCGTGTTGTCGTGTCATTTCTTTGTAAACCACTCTGCTTTCCTCTCTGCTTGTTTGTTTGTTGAACAAAGCTGATTCTAATTGGAAGCTGTCAGTGTTTACAATCCCAGAGTGGCAACCAAGGTGTACCCGTACAAGCTCACACAACTCGATACACATACACAGCACACCTCTCTTTTTTTCCCCTGTCTCCTGCTTCATTCGGATCAGGCTGAACAAAGACCTGATGTGATAAACCTATCATTCCATTAAGCATCTGTGTTTTTGTGTTATTGTATATTAGCTAAAAACTGTCCCTTACTGTTTTCTAGAACCTTTGCATTCAGCCAAATCCCCAGTGGAGAGAGCAGTTTGACTTCAATAAATTTGAAGACGTCATGGAGCCTTTACAGGTGGAGGTGTGCGCAAAGAAAGGGCGGAAGGGTACAGAATCATGGGGGGCGTGAGTATTTACTTGTTGATACTGGTAACTTTCCCACATTTGCTGTTTACGGAATTTTGTTCAGTCTCTGCAGGCTCTTAAAACCAAAATACATAGCATTATATTTTAGAGACAGAAAACCTACAAAACTCAAAAATGTTGTGATAGTAATAGGTAATGAAGCAAATTTTCTGAAATAAACAAAAGTTTTTTGAGTCCATCCCAGTAAAAACAAAAGTACTTGAAAGTTCTCCATAGGGTGCTGGTTTGCTAGATCTACTAGCTACTGCACTCAGACAAACCTGACCTCTTCAGAGGACAAATCACTCTTCTTTCTGAACTAAAATTTCTGCTGAAGCTCTTACAGTCATTATATCTGTGTTTGGTGACCATTGCATTATTACCTGAGCTTAATATTCCAAACACCATTATTCACTAACGTTTTGCTGTGATCTCAGCACACTTTTTGTCTATCAAATATTTCTTGAAAAAATTATTGGCAATATTATATAACATATATCCTTTAATATTATTTTATCTTATAAAGTCCATAATGTAGCCAGATTCCAAAATGGGTCTTAAATTGCCCTTAATTTTGAATTAAGTTCCAATTTTATAATTATAGTTGAAAAAGATGGTGGTATTGTACAGTAGTAATTTTAACATATTTTTTGTGACTCATTTGTTTTAAATGTAATCATAACGGTGTGAAAATGGTATCAAAAATTGTAAATGTGACAGCCGTAAAACTGACATAAGTCTTGTTGTGTTTCAGGTTGGACATTGAGGTATGGAAGCTTCCATTTAATGAAAGAATGGATCACAATTATGTGTTGAACCCCGGAAAAGGCAAGCTGGTCTTCCTGGTCACGCTGAGACCCTGCTGGGGCGTCTCCATCTCTGATGCTGAAAAACCCACGTTGGCGAATCAAGATGAGAGAGACGCAGTGATGGAAAGATTTGTATGTAACAATATCAAGACTACTAAAATGTTGGCCTTTTTCAAGTTATCATTTACTTTTTAATTCCAATTTGTTTCTTTCAGAGTTTGAAAAACTCTCACAAGTGTTTACAAGATGTTGGTTTCCTTCAGATCAGTGTGCTAAAAGCAAACGATCTTCCAGCCACAGACATTAATGGTAAAAATCCATTTATCTTTTCATCTGCTGTGTTCATATTAATTGCCTCTTCTTTGCCTTAGACAATAGAACGTCCTTTGCGATTTGCAGGAAAAAGCAATCCTTTTGTGGTTGTTGAACTTGGGAACTGCAAACTTCAAACTCACACTGTTAGCAGAAGCGTCAATCCAGAGTGGTACAAGACCTTTACATTGTAAGAAAACTTTTCAAATAGATCCCATCACCTTGGATTTTTGTTACTATATTAAAGGTGTGTGTGTGTTTTTTAAAGCCCAATAAAGGACATTCATGATGTTGTGGAGGTGACTGTCTTTGATGAAAATGGTGACAAATCCTCAAACTTTCTGGGAAAAGTAGCTATCCCTTTACTGACAGTAAGTCTCTGAATTTTATGTGTAAAACACTAAATATAAATACAGTCTCAGATACATTTACAAAATGCACACATTAACTGTATTTTTAAATTCTGAAAGGTTCAGAACGGTGAGCAGATGTGTCTGCTCTTGAAGAAAGAAAGCCTTGAAAGAACTTCCAAAGGGACCATCACACTGGTGCTAGAGGTCATCTATAACAAAGTGAGGATCAATTTGAATGTGTTGGAGATGAATCAGTAATTTTTATAAAAGGTATCCCTCGGTTTTAAGGAGGATGGAATGTTCTTCTCTCTTCCATCTTAGACAGGAAGGCAGACATCTGACATAAAGGATGTGATTTTAAATGGTCTGTTTCTTAAAGTCCTGGAGTGACCAAAGTTTTTTAGAACTGCAATGAATGTTGAGTAAGGCAGTACTGGCCCTTTGCCATTTGTTTCTGCATATTGCTGCTCAGCTGACTGAAAGAGATAAAACACTTTAAACAAACAACTGGATACGTTTTTATTTTTCCAGGCTTATGAGAGACAGCTTTGTTGCTTGGAAATATTTCTGATGGTAAAAAGTGCAGAAAGCAATAATGCATTTAAAAAAAAATAAAACTAGAGTTAGCAAATTATGAGCAACATGTTTATTAGGAGAAATTACATCTTGGCCACCAAAGCAGACTAATTAGCCACCTTACACTTAATCCAATCAGTCTGATCAGGTAATGATTTTCTGATAAGGGACCTTGATCACTCTAAAGGAGAACAGGAAGACTGCTTTATAATTGTCTGGATTTAGAATGTATATATTTTTCAGTGCAAAAATGAAATGTAAAAAAAGACTTTATTAGCAAAACAAATCTACCCCCTAATGATAATCTAAGCATAAGAAACAAAACATTCAGAAAGAAACAGCGAGCAAACTCAATAGTGCAGTCTACTTACAGTGTTTCTGATGAATAATCTAAAATTACCATTTAGTTTATTGGTATTTTGGAAGCTAAAAGGAAGACTGATTTATGGTCCAATTGTGGATTCTAAAACTTAAATCCAAGATGTTAACATGAAAGAAAAGTGAAATCAAAAGTCTTGGGGACACGTCAACACACAGAGACAGCAGCTAGAAATAAAAAGAATGGACCACCTTACTTGATTTCCGATTTGTTGCCTTTTCATTTTATGGAATCCACAGGCATGTGTGTGAATGCGTTAAGTACTGCTAAGTACTGTGTCTAGAAAATTGTGGTGTTTATATTTTTTGTCACAATGACCCTTGTTTGAGATTTCAACAATATATAGTGCAAAATGTACACTGTGGAATAAAGAGAATGTGGTAAAAGTACTGCATTAATTTTTGTTCTGGTCTCAGGTCAGAGCTGGGGTCAAAACCTTCCAACCAAAGGAGGCAAAATTAATCGAGCAAAATCCAAAGTTCAACAAGAAGGTGATCTCCCAGCTTCTTTTTTTTTTGTTGCTATTCTTAACAAATTAGGAAAAAAATAGACAAGACAGTCACATTCCAACTTACAGATATTTAGGATTTTTTATAAATGATTATCAAACTAATTTGTTTAATTGTCTTTGATTATTAAGGCTGATTTAACTGCAATTCAAACCCATGAACTATATGTTCAGTAACAAATGATTCTAACTGTTGTTTTTTTCAAATTATTTTCTTCCAGATCCTTGCCAGGAATATATATCGAGTTCGAGAAATCAGCACAGCAGTTCTGTACACGTTACAGTACATTAAAAGCTGTTTTCAGTGGGAGAACAGACAACGGAGTCTAATAGCCTTTCTGGTAAGTCATTGTCTTATGTTAATGAACTCTTTTCGAGCCTTGAGGCGAGCAAGTTTTGTCTCGTTTCACTGCAGATCGCCGTTAACTCTTTTCAAGCGAATGAGATGTCGAGGCAAATCTTTGCTTTAGCCATTTTCTCTGTACTGGTCTTTTTCCCATGAAAAAACCCAAAAAACTCCAGCATTGGCTTACTTTGTTTTAGCCGTGCGTATGCAATGGATGTGATTTATCCTTTGAATCAAACCGCACTTGGCTTTTCTTCAGTTCTGATGACATTAGAGTATATTTGAAAGGGTGGGGTTTGGGCATTTGTGCATCTGACTTCTTCGCAAAGCCTAACCCAGGGGATGGTGTAAGGAGGATCACAGTCTGAGCTTCCTTTGTTGGAGTAGTGACAGTCTGCCTCTGAGGTTTAAACCTTGTTTAAATGTCTCTGTTTAGCTGTTTTTAATGAGGGTGTGTGATCTTAGGTCCTAAGCTTAAATAATCTGAAAGCACCTAGTGAATCTCCCAGAGCACAGTGCATGTAATGTCATGATTAAGAGTGTACAATTGCCATGAAAGCCCTGCCAGCACTGTGTCAGGGTGAGGAAGCGGTCACAGACAGGGTGTGTGAAGAAACTCTCCTTTTACCGCCTTTCTTCTGTCTAGTGCGTCTCAGGATGACATGCAATTCATACCTGGTGTATTCTATAAGCCCTGCTCAGTGATACTGAGGTGCAAATCCCCTCAGGCACCAACCGGGCTCAGTGTATCACAGCCTTTAGAACAGCACAGCATACAGACAGACAGGCGGACACACAGACAGGAAGATGGAGAACAATGCGGGCAATTGTGTAAGGATAGAGTGTGGGAGGCAGGCTGCTATCTGGAAAAGAAAGTTGGAGCTCAAAAAGAGGAAGACGGCTCAGAGAGAGTGGGGGGCAGATAGCAGGGGACTCGGAGGCAGACAGGAAGGCTTGGATGCAGGCAGGATTGCAGTCCGACAGGTGACAGGTCAGCGGGATGGGGCCTTCTTTCTCCACCTATAATTAGATCCTCCGCAGGCAAGGTGTACGTGCTGTAAAACACTATAATCTCTCATTTCCACTTCCATTCCACCTGCTGTTTTAGGAGTACATTGTGCAAATAGAGCTTTTTCAGAGAGAAGGACAAGACTTGCATTGTACCTTTATTTTTATCGATGTAGTGAAGTTGGACTTCAAGTAGTTAATTAGCATGGGGCTGTCATTTCTATGAAGGTTTAAAAACTTATAGTTTCAGATCACAAAAATGTTTCCTCGTGCTGTTCTTTAAAGGAGATACCAACGAGAATGCTGAGATATCCAAAGTTTTTTTCTCTTATATGAAGTACAGAGTACCTCTCACTCACATGCCCTCTCCAACATGTTGCTGCACACTTCCTGTCAGCTGTTTGAAAGATGACCACTAAATTTTTCTATGTCTGACATGAAAAACAACTATAGCATATAAATGAATGAATACATTTTATTAATCCTCGAGGGAAATTCGCTTATTCAGAGATTTAGAAATGCTTTCCATTCTAAAAAATTGGGCAGTCATGATTTGTGTATTTAAGAAGCAAGATCCATCACTGGGCCAAAATGAGAACGAGCAACTTATCATCTGCATGTTTGTAAGCAGTTGAATGCAGTCTAGCACCTGAGCTGTAGAGATCTGTAGAGATTCTTCAAATCTAACAAAGATGTTTCTAACAGTTTGTCCTCATTCATGCAGGAAAATTTATTTGATGTGCTGATATTTTAAATATGTTAATAAAAGTATACAGAGGTCATTCAAGGTCACTATATTGCACTAGCATCCCTAAATCAGTTAGTGTTAACATTGCTATGTTTGGGCTAGCATTTTTTTTCACTTGTTTAAAACTAAAATTGCCTTTTTACAAGCGACATGTTTCTTCTGTTGGAAAAATTTTCTGGAGAGTCCTGAGTTAAAACAAGTGTTTCTGAAAATGTCAATTTGAGAAAAAATTTCCCATGTACACTAGGCCTTAAGCTGCTGACCACATGCTCTACTGCAGATAGTTAAGATTCAAATTAACCATAGAATGCAAAATTGTTCTCTTACTTTCAAAAGAGCAGAATGGGAAGAGGGAATAATATTTTTATTCCCTCTTCCTTTATAACTCAAAACTAGTTATAAATTCAGCAGGTGTTTTCTGTTTTAGCAAAGATTTCAGTTAAAATATTTATAACAATAAATGAACCACTTCATGTTCTTTTAAGATTTTTAATGGCATGCAAGAAAAACTGCTCGAGTGTCTGATAATTTCTCTGACTGTATTTAGTGCAGAGTAACACAACCCCACTGTCTCTCATCTGTTGCTGTGCCCTACCATTTAGCTGGCTAAGTAAAGTCCTTCACTAATAATGTTTTTCGTTTGCGAATAAAAAAATAAGTGTGGCTGTCTGAAATATATGTGGATGTAAAAATAACAAACAAAAAAACATGACCACTTGTGATGTGGACCCTAAATGAGTACACTCTTATTAATGTAATACTTTCTTAAAAAATCAGTTTAGAAGCTTTTATTGTCACCTCTTTTAAGAAGTTACTACACACAGAACTAAATAATTTGATATTCTGATACTTGGTTACTACAACTAAATTTTAGGGGGAGGTATTGCATGTTTTTGCCATATATCAACTTAACAATAGTTGCTATTATTTTATGTTAACCTTTTATATCATTGTATCCACAGTGTTGCTTTTCTGTTTTGAATAAAAGCTATTTTATGCATTTATTTTAAAACACTTATTAGCATTAACAGTATAAATGCAAATGAATTGCTTAAACTGTGATACGGTGAAACCAGGCTATTGTTACTATATGAGTGAACTCAGTTCAGTAATATTCCCAGACTGGTCCATACTGCTTAACTATAAACTGCAGTTAAAATGCCGAAAAAGCCAATGAGAGAGGAGTCAGAGTATGGCTTTGTCTGTGATGAGGAGAGCTTTAAGTACTCAAAGTGTCAAAGGTGGTTGGTGAGAGTTGCCCAGATTGAATCTGCTTCAGTTATTCATCAGCCACTCATCGACAGACTAAAAGTTCACTGTGTGAAAAGTTCTTTGACAATTATTTATCATATCCTTGACTAGCAATTGGCATAATAAAAGATGCAAATCGCATGTAAATATTGCAACAGAACGTATGCTGCCAGCCAAGAGAAGGCAAGGGCAGCAATGAGGTGTTGTATGACAATTATTACAAGCCCGGTGCCATGCCACTTTTTCATAGTCGTGCCCCTGCCCACTCCTAGGGCGTCAACCATGTAGTCTCTTCTCCTCCTCCGAGTCATCATTTCCAATTAGGATAGTGTTTTGGAGCCGTCTAAAGCAGCATGCCACCGTGCGCTCTAATGAAAGCGGCTCCCACTCCTATCTTTACATCTTT
The DNA here is from genome assembly GCF_027474105.1 of Poeciliopsis prolifica. Lineage (NCBI taxonomy): Eukaryota > Metazoa > Chordata > Actinopteri > Cyprinodontiformes > Poeciliidae > Poeciliopsis > Poeciliopsis prolifica. The sequence continues at coordinate 9,809,961 of NW_026562376.1, read as the reverse complement.
AGGCAGTGGTAATAAGGTAACTGATTCAGACATTGACAGATGGCCTCTGCTTGCCTCTCAGATGTGCGTAATTATGCCACCAGTGTCTGCTCTTTTCCACAGTGGCAGGCAGGCAGCGCGGGGCTCCTCGGAGCAGCAAATGCTGCAGTGGTGGGTCTAGCTTTAATATACATTACAATACATTATTAATCATGCAGACTGGCCAATCCTACTTTTCTGTTCTATTGACACACACACGCACCCGCACATATATATATATATATATATATATATATATATATATATATATATATATATATATATATATATATATATATATTATATATATTGCTGTTTTGTTTTTTTCCCTCTTGTTCTCACTGGTACTGTGGGATGCTTAGTGCTTTACCAGGAACAAAGCCATTATTTCACTCTGTCCCAGAGACCAATCTCCTGACCTCATCACAGCATGTATAGAACAGTGCTACCCTGTTTATGCTGATTCTTGTGTGCATTATGAAATTGTTGTTAGGACGTAAGGCATTTGAATTTTCCATACAGGATCACCGCCGTGGTTTATCTTCAGTGAAGGGTTTTACATTGAAATGTGAGGATGTTTTTTTATGTGAGGCAACAAATAAAAATCATATAGCTTGATGTTTTATGCCTCTATTATGTGCTTTTGTTTATCTGTGAAAATATTTGCTGTTTGTGAGTGCAGGGGGTCACTTGACTTAACTTTTTAAAGTTGCATTAAGTTTTTTGCTCGTGAGTTACAGTTCTAAAATGGTATCTCTAATTAGCGAATATAATAAAAAAAACAATAAAGAAAACAATAAAAAAAACATTTAACCAAAGTTCTCGCACATTTTTGTAAACATTTTCATCAGTGAATCCAAATGCAAACAATAAATGGTCCATGTTTTTTCTTCTTTTTTACTTCTCTTCCCCTTGTTTATGCCACAGTAATGAGCTGAAGAGCTACACTTTTCAAGGGTTTTGACAACAGCATGTTTCCTTCTTTGTGAGAGAGAAAATGTGACAGCTAAAACTCTACATAAAATAACCACCTTTTAGATGTGCTTTTCGCTAAGACTGAGCGAGATAAATGTGCTATACATCAGCAGTGACTGCAGAATGGGGTCACCCAGAGTTCTCTGCTGCACACTGTCTTGCTGCCTGTAGATGGTGCTACAGCACTTCTGAAAACACCAAACTTGAGCCCAATAAAGAGATCAGGTCAGTTACTTCTCCCTAACAGCAGCCATTTGTGGGAACAACTTTGGAATGAAATCCTCCATTATGTGCACTACAGGAGACACATGTTTCTTCTTCCTTACCCCCCCCTAAAAAGATGAAGAACGCCTAAAAAAAGTGAGTATTAGCCAGCCAAATTAATCTGCCTCAGAACTTGAACAATTTGCCTCAGAACTTGAACAATTTTGATTTTGATGAAGTGAAAAGTGGCTTAAGAAAACAAGATCATTTGCACTTAAAAGCTGATCTTGAGATTTGCTGTCGTTCGACTGCTTCAAGTATTTAGTCAAAATTAATATTTTAGCATATTTGGTACTTTATCTGTCAAGAGTTACACTAAAAAGAAACCTGTACACCTCCTGTGAGTGTTTCTTTTTGACACTGCCAGGTAGCAAGTGGTTTAGACATCATTTGACAGCCTGTGAAATGCTGATTGCCTCACATCACACACTGTAAAGATGGCATTTGATGAATGTTTGATGCGGCGCAGCTGTAAACACGCCTGGCAGCTGCAGCGGTGCTGAAAGACTTGCCGTCTCTCCAGATGAGGGCAGGACAGGGTCAGATCAGGCTGCAGAGGTCTCAGGAGACCACCTGTGTGGAGTCAGCTGCGGTCGGCTCTATTAGGCAGAACACCGGCCCAGGCCGAGATCAAGGCCATAATCGGAGTTGTCATAATTGTCCTTGTTAACACTGCCCATGAAATTGAGATATTTTGTAAGAGTTGGATCTGTGTCTTTGTTACTTGCTGCATTGCAGTATGGCTGAGCCTTTTAGTGAGCACGGCTCGTCTGTGAATTGTCTCGATGTTTCTGCTTTGCATCTGTTTTCTTTCTGTTTGTAAAAAGTTTGAAGGCCTTCGAGTAGTGGGTTTCTTCAGTCCCTGGGGGGCTATGCTCTCCTTTGTCATGGTAGTAGCACTTTTTAACAGGCTCTGCAGTGCGAGTGTGTCTACGAGGGAGGAAAAAATGATGCAGAATTGCTTGTATGTTTCTTCTTCTAGTCAGAAATCTATGAATTATTTAATGAGAATATGTAAAACCCCTCAAGATTTCCTCTTGATTTAAAACAGTATTATTGTCAAGCTTTCCTCAAATAAATGTAAGTTGAAAACTCCGGAGGCTGGCTGAATACAGTGCATATCTGGGGGACATTTCACCCTATTAGTGGTATTAATAAATAACTGACACAATTTGACAACTAGAAATGCACTGACGAGGTTTGTTGGCCATTTGTAGCTGATACCAATTTCCAAATTTCTTAAAGATCTAAATTAACTATACATGTTTTTTTTTCTTTCTTAGGAAGAATAAAATATAGGATAAAAGATGTGCTATAGGTATTGTAGGGATATAGTGGTTTTAAAACCGACAGAAAATAATGGGATAACAATATCTAAATGCTTCAATATATATATATATATGCCTGAACAAAATACAAAGCAAAATGGATGAAAGCGCATATTGATTTCTGGATGCTTTTAGAGGCCATAGTTTTCAAAAAATAATAAATGAAAAGTCAAGTCTTTGAGTATTTTGCAGAACCAAGTTGGTGAACTCTCATGGTAACTTTAAGAAAAAGTACAAAACTTTGACCATTTCTACACAAGGATTTAAAACAAAACACCTGAACAAAATGAGAATGTGTCAGTTATCCCTGTCTCTGCTAAAAATGAACATGGTCACAATTACTGTAATAACAGTGCTATTAATAATACTTATTTTACTTTTAGTTTAAAGCAGGAAATATCTACACTGAAGCAAAGTTTTATACCTCCTAAATTTAGAAGTAGTTTTTATTATGAATATTGTGCAGAATATTACATGTTTTTGGCATTCTCTTCATAGAATAACAGAGGGAGGATAAGCTGATATTAGCTGGCCACTTAGTCACTTGTAGCTTAGCAACTGCAATTTTAGAACACTGATGAATAGCACTACAAACATTTCCACGCAGCCAAATTCATCTTTTTTTGCAAGCAAAGGTAATATGTTGTAACTTTCTTTCAACCCGCTGACAGGCGGTATACAACAAAATTTTGAAGTGATGGAGTATGGCCGCACTACAGCAGGAGAGCAAGAAAAAACTTTGTCTCCCCAATGCTAGGTTTGAGATTTTATTGTAAAGGAATTTAAACCACATGAACATATGATTTGATTTTGAGACCATAACATAAAACCTTTGTATACCTTAAGCAATCAACTCATAAGCTTTTATTTTTACTTCCTCACAATATGTAGGTTATTTCATATTTATTTGATAGTGCTTTTAAACACTGTAAATTTGCTTGTGGTGTAATATAACCAAAACTTAAAAAAAAAAAAAAGAAAAAAGAAGTAAATGTGTGGCTTTTTTATCTCTTATATCTTGTTTTGTATTTGGCTTGTTTGAAGCCCGCTTGAAGTGTGCTCTGTGTTTGACCTCCGTGTGTGGGCCGTATTACAATGTCTGTCTTTAACATACTCACCACCTTCCTGCTCACAGAGGACACCTCTCTTTGTGCAGCTGAGGCAGCGACCTGTCCACTTCCATGTGCGCGTGTGTGTGGTGTGGCTGTTTCAAGGCCCGTCTTGGCCCCAACGCGTTAGCGTGTGTGAGCTGAGCTGACAGGGAGAGTCCATGCCACTCCCCCAAACCCCCAACTCCCACTTCTCCGCCACCTCCCTCTGCCCTACTCCCCACCTCCTCAGGGGAAAAGGCGCACATGGCAGATCTGTCACCCAGGAGGTCGCTCAGTGTTAACGCTCCCGACACGGATTAAACACTAGTGGCCAGTGCCGGAGTGCGGGGTCAGTGTAGCCACCACTGACAGGCACCACGGGGGCCCGTTCCGACTGCCCTGCTTCAGCCTCGCACTACTGGTGCTCCTGATGTGTCAGACAGTCAGGGAGACAACAACCAGAACTGGGTCTGTGAGCAAATGCTAATGCTGTGCCTTGCGCAGCTGCTCCTCCTCAGTCCTTCAATAAAGAGCTATCAGTGCTGGTCTGGACTGTGTGGGAGCACTTTGAAGCTGTGGAATTTGCCTGTCATTTTGCTGCAAGTAATCTTTTGTTTTGCAACTTAAAAAAATAGCTTATATAAAGTCTAAGATTTTATAGATCACCCTTTGAAAATACACATTTATGATATAGAAAACTACTCATGGAGTATTTGCATTTGTATGTGTTAGCAAGTCGTTATTCTTCTTAAACATGACAAAATAGTAATTGCATCACACTTTCAAACAACCTTGCTGAAGTGTCTGTTTCCAGTGAAGTGAAGGTTCTCTCTTTCACCCGCTCTCCCTCTTTCTGTTCTTCCCTTTCAGTTGATAAGACATGAGCTGAGCGTATGTGAAATATTTATTCAGCGTTAGCTCAGAGCACTGCGACTGCCCACACACACAGGCAGGCATACACACACATGCTCTCTGTACCTGCCCCGGAGAGAAATCTTATCTGCGCTTCCTCTGACTCCGACACCCCCTGAAAGCCTGTCCCCCCACACTGGCCCGAGCTCAACACAAATTACATGTCTCATTGCTCTGCATTTACAGCTACTTTAAAGCCTGCCGCTTCTGTCCCCAGCATCAACCCTCTCATGCAGACTCAGTTTCAGCTCAAACAGAAAATAAAAGCATGATTTCAGCCTCCCCTGATGCCTTTTAAGACTGTTATTTTTAAAGCCTAACAAATATAGTTTCCGGTTTAGAACCACGAAGACAAACTAATATGGAAACAGAGCAGTCCTCCAATCATGATTATTATTAGCATTACGACTAAAATATTTTACCATGCTGTTCCTCCAGTTTAAAGTTGATTTAATGAAATGTCAGAGTGAACAATATTTTTTGACTCCCAGAACCACAAAGTAATGCAGTGCTACACTTGTTTCACCTCCGTCACCTCCTCTCCCTCACTCATATTGTCTTGCACACTGCTGCTTAACTTGCTTAAATGTGATAATTTAGAAACTAAAGAGCATTGATCATTAAAAAAACATTTACCTGCAAGCTGAGTGAGTCATAAACTGTCACATTACACTCCCAGTGGTAATTTTGAAGATCAAAAAAAAAAAAAATGTAATATTTTCTGCAGCAAGAATTACTATTTTTAGGAAATGTTTATTGTATGTCTTTGCCTAAAGGAAATGAAAAACACAAATACATAGCTTTAGCTGTAAAAAAGAACCTTTCAGTTTTATAGCCAAAGGATTAACCATGTGTTTTCCATTTTAAATGACAGCAATTACATCATTACACATATTTTTGTTTAACATTTTTATGCTAATTCTTTGAATCTGTGGCATTTTTAGTCAAATTTAAAATGACAATAGATAAATGCCTTGGATTCAAAACCACAAACAAAAGGCCCATGGTTCTTGATAGTTAAAGTCTATTCAGTGAGGGTGACTGGAGTTTTCTCCAGCTGTGTATAGTAAAGACTCGCTCACCCACCGCACTTGTGGCTCCACAATGTTAGTCAGTTGGGTGAAAGAAGACTCACATATTTTTTTTTTCTCTCTTACAAGAAAGACAATTCTGAATGTTTGGAGATGTTTTTCAAAGAAATAACATAAAGTCATGGCATAAAAATTTAAAAGGTGCTTCTGATCCACTTTAAAGAGGCAATACTCTTTGAAAAAGGCATTGGAAAAGCTACTGTTAAACCCAAATTGTCGCCTTTGTGTTTTGAATATCCATTTTTGGAATTTAATTTTGTGCTAACCTTTACTAGTCAAATTATAACTCCTACTACTAAGCAAATTATAATATGTTGAATTTTCAAAATATTCATTGTAAAAGGTCCTACATTGTTTTAATGGAGTGCTTATTAATATATGTGCACTCCGTTTTTATTTTTTCTGTCTCTTCCTCACACACTCACAAAAACAACCACACACATTGAGACACAAACCCTGCAGCCTTTAGTCAGTCTTAAACTCTTTCAGTTCGCGTTCACGTAATCTGGCAACCGTCCACAGCCCCCATGACTGACCCTCATAATGCTGGCTGGCACTCTTCTCGCTTTGTTTAGCTTTCCAAGTCAAGTGCAACAGAAGAGAAACAGTGAGGACAGAGAGCCAAGATTAAATCTTTTGTTTTTGGTTGGTACATAGTTAAAAAATAAGAGTATTTGTTTTTATATACCACACAAAAACAAAGTGGAATTTTCTTCTAACACATATTGTTATGAATGTAGACCTATGTGCCACGGCATTACACTTCTTTGGCTCGTCAACAACCTTATTTGTGTTGTGCTGATGTGATGCATGTTTTTATAGCTCGCCGACTATAGTGTAAAATGAGAATGCTTGGCATCTCTGTAGTCTGGCAGTCGGTGCTTTCAGTTCGAAGATCGGGGCCACCCCTTGTTAATCAATTTACAGAATAGTGGAAATTTTTATGGAAGGTGTCTCTGTCCCTTTGTTACCGCTACGATCCCTTTTCCCCTCTCCTGGGAGCGTGTGGGTGGTGGGAGCTGCCATGCTTGCTCAGCTTTAAGTTATTTTATTCACACTTTTAATCGCTGAGTGCTTTATTATTAGGTACCGGATTCTGCTGGCCAGGGGATCTGCATGAGAAGGCGCAGGACGCATTTAGTGGAATCATATTAATGGCGCCATAAAACAAACCTGTCAGGCCGTTCTTAACCCCTCCTGGCAGAGACGCTCTGCCCGAGGTCGGCCCCTTCTCTGAGCGCTTACAGGTGGCTAAGGAGAGTGCATCTCCATCATCTCCTCCACCGTGTGTTAATAGTTTTATTAATTCATTCTCCTTTTTTTTCCTTACCCCCTAGGCACCCTTTGCATAATCATACAGACATTTTTCAGCTAAATGGTGTTTGCCAAGGGAGGTTTCCTACATTAGAAACGCTCCTCCCAGACACACATACCAACACTTCAATTATAAGTGCTTGTTAGCTAATGCGCACTGTAAACTAAAATACTTGGATGCATCATTAGTATTACCCATTTTACTTTTTTTGTTATCTTACATCGTAATTCAGTACAAGAAGTGAAACTTCTATTACAGATAATGTCATATTTTAGATGTTTATTTCTGATCAATTTTATGGAACACACAAACTAATGACTTTTATAAAAATATAATATTATTTAAGACGAATTTCACAAACCCATGTTCATGTCATGGAAGTGGTCAGATTATGACTCTGTTGAGATGTTAGGGAAGCCCAGGTTGCTCTAATATCAGCCTTCAGGAGGTGTCAATGTACATCATTGTTGACTCTGGTGTCTCTCGTGACATACTCCAGAGATTTTTCATGAAATTTAGATCAAGGCAGTTTGCTGGGCAAATAGAAACAGAGAAATTTAGATTTTTCTTTTGGTGTTATGATTAATTGAGATGCACCTTATTGCATTCTTGGATGATCAGACAGCAGTTTACACTTGAAGAACTCAACCTGATGTGTTAAATTTGTTGACAAATAAAGATGCATCTTTTCTAACATGGAAATGATAGAAAAGAATATTATACTTGTGTTGCCCTGCGACACACTGGCGTCTGGTCCAGGGTGTACCCCACCTCACGCCCGAAATGTTCCTGGATATAGGCACCAGTACCCCTCCCAAACGCACTAGAAAAAGGGTGTAAGGAAATGGATGGATGGATGGATAATATAAAGCATATATATCCTGACTATACTGGTTCAACATACCATGAGGGAGGGATTGAGAAGATATTTCTGACATCTTTGGTCTATTCCCTCCATTTGGGCTCTCAGTTTAGACATAAAGCATTGTATTTCTGTGGGCTTTCATCTTCTCCACTGAGCCAGAACACGGTGAGTAGAAATTTGCATTAGTGGGCGATTATGAATACCTGTGACAGATTCTATCTGCTGGCTCCCTGGGCAGAAATGAATTGGCTCCCTCTGTTGACTTGCACAGGAAGACAGAGACCAAGCAATTAGACTTTAGTGGTTAATGTAGCAGCTTTTGCGGGAAGGGCAAGGAGGTTCAGCGTTCCTGCTGGGCTCATGTCAGTTTCCAGGCACACTTCCCCCCTTTGTCTTTTTGCTTTTTTTTATATAAGAATGCTGGGAATATGACAAGCTACCTGTCCACGAGCCAGCAGAATTCCTCTGGGGTGAGGATAGCGTCGTTTTAGAATGCCTCATGGGAACTGAGGTGACAACACATGACGTAAGTTATTCATAACACAGAGGAGACGTAGTGCAGCTATCTCTGCACATCATGCATATTCATTGTTTACCTTCTTCGTCCCTCACCAGCTCTAGTTATTTGCTATATACGTAATTCAAATGAGATCCTATTAGCTAAACATATTGTTCATATTGTCCACTTTCTTGCATAGTGGTAATCCCACTGTGTAACTGTCTGATGTTGGGTTCACCAAACGTTTCCCAGGTTACACTCTGGGATAATAAGCAGTACAGTGGTAAAGCCTAGGGCAGTGGGCCACGGTGTTGTCTGTATTACATTTCCCTGGTGTCTGCTTGAACCTAAGCCTGGTCTGGCAGTAGGTAGAGTGGCCCCCAGAGCAAAATGCATGAACTCTACGTTGTTGCTATGACAGGAGCCGTCTGCCGTTTACAGGCCTGCTGCTGAAAGCCCGAAGGCCTCAGAGCTTCTCGTCCCGTTTAAAGCTTAACTCAGACATATTGTTTCAACTCTCGACCCTCAAGCTCTTTCAACCTGGACTATCCACTGTCAGCTCACTGTACCTGGTATATATTTTAAACAACTCATCCGATTATTTTAATTGACTAATGTCTCCCTAAAATCTGCACTTGATGGCCAATCAATAACTTTTTGCTCAAAGTAACGTTTCGATGAAACTTTGTGTTCATAATTAAACTTTAACAGTGTATTCACTGGGCATATCATCAATGGACAAAGGGATATCTCAATTAAATCTAACAAGAAAAAAAAATTTAATTACAGTTCACCTTATTCATAGGTTTCAGACTGGATTTAATTTAAAAAGAAATTGCACACATCCAAAATTTTATAAGTAAGAAAAGTAAATCTGATGCATCATTAACAAGTGTTAAGTTGATCATTTTATTGCTATGAAACAGAAAAATTAGGCCTAAATATCAGAACTGCTAAAACTTTAATATTAAATGGTGCTTTTAGCTATACTTCAAATTGGTACTTTGATGTAAAACCTTAGTATGTTTGTTACTGAGCTGCAAAGTGAACAACAATTAAACCTCTTTTACTTTAATTAAGGCCTCATGTTGTTCATTAGACTCCAGCTGGTATGACTTACTTAGGCTAAATGGCATTAAAAGAAGCCCCAGCACTTTTCAGTTGTTTGCGTGACAACATAACATGAGCCATGGCTAAGTCACCTAAATCAGTTGCAAGTGCTTTAAGGAAATATGGTCGCACTCTGGGGCTGGCTAATGATGCTGAAGTTGACTATGATCTTGCTGCCTCCTCTTTCTAGTTCATAATCAAAACTCAACTATGAAACACTACTTCACGCAATTTTATATGTTGAATTGTCCTTCTGGAAGTAGAAATACAAAAAATGCCAATTACTGAATGTAACCGTTTCAGTTTTGTTTTTTAAAGATCTTGGGTTCACCAAACGTTTCTGAACGGTTACTGAATGTAACCGTTTCAGTTTTGTTTTTTAAAGGAAAAAAAAAACTTACTTGATATTCTATGAAATTTATTGCTTGGCTTCCCCTTGTCTTGAGGAGCAGGTTAGAATACATCTTCTTTTAAAAATGTAGAACTTAGAGAAATCAAATCTGGACTGAGCAGCGAGAGCGTGGGTCCTTGGAAATACAATTTTTGTTTTGTTAACTCAAAAAAATGGAAATAACTTTTCATGTTGTCTTAGTGTCACAATCTCTTAAATTGTCTTATCTTTTGAGCTGAATTATCTTCACTCTTCCATTACTGATGGCTATAATCATGTAATAAGCTTCTTAGATCAAATTAGCTTTGGCTAATAGATTGGAAGAAATATGATTTCTTTGTTTTTATTTGTTTGGTTTTATTTTTTTATGCTGATTACCTATGCTGCAATTATTGTTTGGAAAATATAAGTGGACTCTTAAGTGGCACCCACAGGATTAGTTGGAGGAAAAGCTGAATATCTAATGATTATGGGCATCTTCAAACTTGTCTAACTCAGGGAAGTTTAATGACCAATTCTTGCAAAAGATGTGATGATTATATTAAATGTATGAGAAACTGAGAAGGAAAATGCCTGGTAAATAAAGTTGACCATATGTTGGAGGTGTTGGCACTTCTTCACACTATAATAGCTTTAAAATTTGCCTTGCTGTGGGGGACTTTTTTAGTTCATCCCCATCAACCTGCTAGTGTGATGCCCCCCTCACACATTCCTGATCATTTCAGTTAGAGACAGACTCATTAGGCTGTCAGTAAATGGGTTTAAATGCAGCCGTCCAATTAGCGCTCTGCTGTGAAATGCAGTGGGTGTTGTGCAATGTGCTTAGCACCACTCCTTTTACAGAATTATAAAGGATTACTCATTCAGCGTGAGCCATCTTATTTCTACCAGGGGTCTTGACTTTTCTCAGTATCATTGCCACGGAGGGGGTAATGGTTGCACATGCTTCCCCAGTTGCCATATGCGCTTTGTCAGAGAGTATCACTGCCTCTGAATCTAAGAGGATTTGATGTTCAAGTTAAAATGACAGCATCGTGCCTATCCATGTCGTACTTTCTTTCCAGCAGTAGGGCACGCTGCCAGCTCTGTGCTAAAGCAAATAGGATTTCAAGATATTAAAAAGTTGAATGCCTCTTACTTTCAGACTACCAAGAGTAAAATCTGTTGCCACTGGCAATAAATCTTAGAGGATTTAGAGCCCTGTAATGCTCTTCATGAGATTTACAACGTGGTTATATCAGTTCCGTATTATGATGTTTTTTTGAGGGAACAGGTTTTGTTGAAAGCTTGGTGAGTGTTGTGCAGCATGACGTGCTTTGCTTTAAACTGTCATCTCCTTTCTCCTCAGATCTTCCTGGTGACTGTGTGGCATTGGGAGCTCTTCATGCTTCCCCTCTTCCTACTGCTGCTCATCGGCTGGAACTACATCCAACTCTCCAGGGAAAAGGCCAACTCTAACCAAGACCTGGTGAGTGATGATGAATCTTCAGTATGTAGCCATATAGAAGCTTGTTTTTCCAGTGCATATCAACTCCATACATTATTCAGTCTGCATTCAGCATATATATTACGTGAGTCTTCCTGCTATGTCTGGAGTGACATTTGTGCCATTAAGACAAAATGAATGATCATCAACAAATAATAGTCTACATTTTAGAGTGTAGCAAACTTTAATTACATTTCTGTTTTAGTTCCTTCATCTTTAGGAACTATGAGAGAATAAACTGGAATAGTGAACTTTTTGGAAAAATGATGTAGATTTTAGTTTGACAGATTTATTGACATGTCTGAAGTAAATATGTGTTAGGAACTAAATAAAAACAGTGCTAAAGAAAAGAAGTGAGCTAAAGTCAGTTTTAATGGACTGAATAGTGACCCTACTGCACTTAGGCAGCAATAGATAACATTGTAATGGCATAGTTGTAATGGCAAAGTATGCAACTCCAATCTTACTAAGATTTATATAGCAATTTATCTAGTAAAGAGGGGGAAGCCATCAAAAGAAAAAAACATGAGTCTGTGTTAATCTTTACATTTACTAATCCGGGCCTTCTCTTTTTATCACCATAGCCTTTTCACCTCCTATCATTTTGGGAATGATACTTTCGCTACACGTCTATTGAGTTTAATGCTGTTCACACAACTGACTGGCCTCAATTTCACCATCCAGTAGGCCTTCTTCACTGACCAGACATAGGCCAAGCCCACTCCCACACCCTCCCCAAAGTCAAACTCATGGCCCACTCGCTGTGACTGCTGGATGAGATGCCATCTCTGGGAAATGTCCAGACTCACCCTTATATCCAGCTCTGAGACTGTGTCACCCCACTTAGACCCTACGGCCAGCAATGTCACCGCTCTGCACCGGGGCAATGTCACAGTGTGCAGCACAGCAGGGTTGGGGATGACTTGATATAAAGTGATCTAGGCAACAACATCTAAATTAAATGTTTTTTTTCTTCCTCTTTCGTCTTTCTGTTTTTCTGTGTGCCTATGTTGTGGAGAAAAGAGATTGCTTTTGGTGTGACATTGCTCTTGCGAGGAAGGCCCTTCTTCACCTTTCCTTTTGTGTGAGGTCACCCCTGTGATGCAGTCTCTATGGAAACAAGCCTCTCCCAATAGGGGTGAATGTGCTCAAAGAAAATTTCATTACTAGGTGTTTGTTAAAAATGCTCCAGTGCCCACGTCTCATTCGTTGGAAATCACCTCATACCCTTTATTTTCTCGTAGGTGAACATGGCCATGGGTGACGACGAAGAGGAAGACGAAAAGGTAGTGCATTTTGTCTAACTCTAAAATTTTCAAATGTATTTGGTTGAATTTTCTCACATTGGTATCTCCACTATAAATATAATTAAAGTTCCTTAACTTGTCACCACAAGATTTTGAAAGAAAATATACACAATAGTTCTTTATGAACATCAATGATAAATTCAAACACATAACAAGAGCATGATTGTGGTCACCCTTCAGTTAGTCAGAATTTTACAAGATGAACTGACACAAAGTTGGTCAAAATTGTGAACTGGAAGGAAGTGGTGCACTGTTTTACAAATCGACCTTAAATGTATTGCAGCTTTTGCATACAACATTTATACTCTGATACCCCCAAATAAAATTCAGTTGCACTGAGGTAGATGCAATCCAAATGGGTAAACGGATCCACTTGTGTGTTATTTATTCACTATGTAAACCCAGCTGTTCTGTGGAGTCCTCAGAAGTTTATTGAAAAGCTTTAGGGAACGAACAGGATTACATCAAGGAACCCAGTTGGCGGGGTAGGGGTACAGTTGTGGTGAAGGTAGGAGTGTTTCAAGTTTTGTCCAGTCTAACATCTGACAAAGGGAAAGGATTACATAATAAGGAAGCAAGCCATGGTGGGCAATATTTAGGGAGGCAGCCAAGAAGTCCTTGAAACTTTGGAAGAGTTGCAGAGATCCACATCTTAGGTTGGAGAATCAGTTAACAGAATAATTATTAATTGTACACTTGCAAACTCTGACCTTTACAGAACAGAGGCAAAAAGAAAGCGAAATAAAAGCTGCAGGCTTGCTTGCAGTTTGCAGCATGTTTTGTAGGAGGTACAGCAAACCTGTACAACTAAGCATGTGCTCTGGTGCAGAGGTTCTCCACATAGGGAATCAACCCTAAAGATGCAGCCATACATACACTGACATGGTTTAGATCAAAGCATATTCATGTGACCCAGTCAAAGTAAATTCAATTCAGTTTATGTATATAGAGCCAGTTTACAACAAATGTCATCTCAAGGAACTTTACAAGAAAGATAATTTCAATTCAGTCACACATACATTGCAATTGATTCTAGTTATCAAACAGTGTGCGCAATTAATTATTCAAAGTAAATTAAAAAGTCCAAACATAATACAATTAAGAGCCACTTTTAAGACTTACAACGGTTTCAGACTATGGAAAGGTGGTAGAGACATATCTTAACAGACTTGGATTCAGTATTTCCAGCAAAGGTAACAAGTAAGTTATTCTAGCAAGTTTTTATAGGACATATTAACAAAAATGGGGATCCAACAGTGACTAATACTTTTCCCCTCTTGATTTTGACTCCAACTCTCTAGTGTCTCTTGAAAAACAAAACAGGAAATCTTTAAGTAGCCTGAAAATTATACTTCCCACAGCACACAACATTCAATTATACTCATCCCGCTGTTTTTGCTAAAGAATGGGCAGGGGGAGTGAACAGGACTTCGCATTATTGTTTTATGGCAATGAAGTGTGGAACTAACACTGAGCCTCCAAGCGTTGACCCCTTGTTCTGTGTGTCTAGGCCCTGGATTCATATCCATAATGCGTTCAATATATTCTACTGCAGATGACCAGAGGCTACAGAAGAGCCAGATTCCTTTAAAAAGACAATAAAAAAAAAAACAAAACAAAGGCATATCCACCAAATCCTGTCTGAAAGGAATGAGCTAATTTGTAGATGAAACTTGTGTGATATGTCTGTGCGGTGCAAAGCCACACTTTCTATCTGCAAAAAGAAAACTGGTGCTTAAGCAAACAGCAGGGACAAGAAAATGCAGGGTTTTATGAATATTAAATAGGCAAGGATTACCTTGATTCACGGAATTTAATATCATGCTTCCACATACCTTGAAACTTCAGTACATAGTAGAGGATCTGTTTTTTTTCACATGTAAGAAATGGCAGTGTGTTTGCTTCCTGGGTTTCCTTGTGCCACATGTTTGCAAACTCAACCCTTGCCTCTTAAAGCTTTTTGAAAGCTTTTCCATGAGCCATCTAAGCCCTTTCACACTTCCTGGAAATGAAATATCTTCTTTCATTTACTAATTAAGCACTCACCAGTGTTTGTTTTAAGCTGTCAGCTTTAATTTAAAGTGGCTTATTTGAAATTCTTGTTATGGTCTTGCTGTCACTTGAATGTGATATCATTCAGAGTGATCAAACAGTGTAGCTTTACACGGCCTATCAAAGTCTTCTTAAAAAATATTTGGGGTTAAAGAGTGATCAGCGTTAAATTTGATGACTTCAAAGCCTTGCGTTCCTTTCCTAGTTTCTCCTCCAGCATATGAATAAAGGTTTTTTCCTCTGAAAAGGTTATGATTACCACTCAAATATGTTTCTACCCCCCCTTGAGGAGGGAAATATGTAAACCTCTGCTGGAGCAGTAAGCTTGTGAAGGCATGACGTTAAAGAGAGACGAAAGCCACGGCGCTGTTGCAGCAGAATAATGCAGAACAGATTTTCTGCCTGTGAACAAATCTGTCCTCAGGGAAGGAGACAGCTTACAGATTATGTGTGGGCAAAGTGACTTCCCTTTGGCCTCGGGTATAAATTGAGCAGATAGACGATATTTAATCATAACATAAAGAAACAGAGAACCAAAACAAGTCCATAGATCTCCAGCTGAAATTAGCAGAGGAGATGAAATGACCGCTTTTTGTTGCCCTCCGGCTGCTGGTGCTGGTCTGAGTTTGAGTCCTTCTCAGAGCTTTTGCCTGTGGGAGTTAAGGGGGTGGACGAGGGCTGGGATTGTGGCCATGGGGGGTGCCAGTCTGGGCTTTAGGGTTGCATCTCTCAACGAACACCGCGGTCACCACTCTGTCTCCTTGAAAGCAGTTGTGAGACATGCTGCCCATAATCTGTGGCGTGCATCGTGGGAGCAGCAACACGCTAAAACCTTACTGCAGCATAAACGCTTTGGTTTATTTTAGCTCCAGGAGATAAATCACTCTGAACACAGGTGTTTTTCACTCGTATTTTCATCTGAAAGAGTCACAAGATAAATATTCAGTCTGAGAATTCAAATTTGGCATAGTTCATTCTAATTAAAATTATGCTAAATGAGCTTTTATTTCCTGCCTTTGATAACGGCACACATGTCTGCAGGACCGTATTTACCTTTCTGCAGGAGATCAAATTGGTTCTCCATTACTGCACCTTAAAAGGAAGCTTTTACAATTTATCTGAAATGAGAATGTGATTTCGCTCAGGTTTTTTAATCAGGTGAAATTTCGAGCTTATTTAGTCCATCCCCAGTTTACTCATCCTTTTCTATTTAAGCAGGAGATCTCATGTATTTTTTGTTTGGTTCTGAACTCAGTAACATACATTAAAGAAAAGAAGGAACAAAGACTACCATTTAATGATCAATGTAGGAAGGGCTTAAATTTTTGTACGGTAGTACTTGATTTGGGGAATCGTAACGCAGGTGTTGCTGGACGAATGTTTCAAAGTAGATCTACTTTAAACAGTTGGGTTTTTTTTGTTATAATTAGAGAATAATTTGCTTTTCTTTTGCCAAAGTTGTATTTCAAGCTGGATTTAAAAATTGCCTAGAAAAGGTGTTTTTGCACCTTGCACCTTTCCATATTTTGTCACACTACCACCACAAACTTGAACACTTTGAACTGAGGCTAGCTCAATAGTAAGTGGAGTTTAATTGTGATGTGGGAGGAGAAGTTTACATAGTTTATTTTCCCTTTCTTTTAGGGTTTGTCTTCACCATGTTTGTCTAGAAACAAACATGATGACAATGACTTTCACTCTTTAGCAAAGGCCAGATATATAGATACTAAAGATTAATAGCTGTCAAGTCAACAGCTTCTCCTGTCTTATTCATGGATCTTTGCAGTTCCTCAAGAGTTATCATGAGCATCTTGGTTGCTTTTCCTGGCCTGCAAGTTTAAGTAGACAGTTGAGTTTTGGTAGCTTTGCAGCTGTGCCATACTGATTTTATTTCCATGTGATGTCAGTTAAATTGCCTTTAATTAAAGTATTGTACTTGCAATTCACACAGGGATCACACATATTTTTTGGGTGCATCAAACACATCAGACTAACAACATTTTTCAGCCTTGCAGAAGAGCTCAGAAAATAACTTTACCTCTTGTTTCAGAGTAGAGAGCAAAGCAAGATGATGCAGCAACACAGTCTGTATTTCAACATGATGAGACCAGGAGATGTTAATCTGGAAGAAAACATATTTGTGATGTTTTTTTTTTCCTTTTTTGGACAGCACTGAGGCTTTAGTGTCTGTCCAGATCAGAGCCCAGCGGGGGAGGTTCCGCTAGTGTGGGAATTGCTCTCTTCCTGCACCGTTCGTGGAGCAGAGTGGGCCCAGCAGTGGGGAATCTCTCAGTGCTGGCAGGCAGTGTGTTCCCAGGGGCTGCCTCGTGAAGCTCTGATAAAGGCATTCTGTCTGGGCCCTGTCAGTGCACACAGGCTGCGGCTTCAGCTGACTTGTAACACAAACATAGACATCCTCAAGCCTCCTGTTAGGGTCCATTCGAGCGCCCTCCCCAGCACTCTCATCCCTCCCCTCTTACTCTTCTTCTCCCACTCTTCTCCCTGTCATCATTCTTGTCATTATTTCCTCCTTTTGATGTGAGGATTCTCAGCTCTCTTTAGCTTGAGTTCCTCGTGTTATCTCACACTCCCCTGCCCTGGAACGCTTCATAGTTGACGTTATTCCCCAGCTTGATGTGACTGTGTTTATTACATTTGGACAAAGACCCTAAAAAATAAATAAAATAAAATAAATAATACAGATTCAAAATACTTGTTTTATCAGTGCTTTTAAAGAAAAAAATGATCATGTGCATAAAGCATTCTTAAAGAATAATAAGTGTATATCTAACTGCACAAAGCAGACTGGAGTGTTTTTCTCACGCTGAGGGAATGTTGGCTAAGGTTAGATAGGCAGACCTGACATATTTGTTAAAACATGTTCCATCTTGCTCCTGTGCAGGCTGCTGGAATGAAAACGCTCCGAAGTTGTGAGGCCCCTACTCTCCTTGCCTTAGTCATCTAGTCTGCCTGATTGCAGATGGCCATTTTGTGTACTTTTCATCTTACCCTGGAGTCTTGATTATGCTGCACTTGTGCAACAGCTCCATTGTGCACAGCTAACAAAAGCTGAAATCTTACATCGCATCCAGGATAACAGCTCCTGAGCGCCTAGTCTGTCTCATCTTCAAAAACATAGTCTAAAGATGTACAGTGTTTGCTCATTATGCACCATTCAATAGATAAATTACACATGATAGCAATGGCAGGGCTAAGCTGGTCTTTGTCTACTCTGCCCAACATTTGACATGCAATGCACCTCACCAGGGTCTGTGCATTTTTTATTTTTTTTGTCTGTTATTTTTTAGGAACCTGGAAAAAAGGGTTTGATGGATAAAATACATATGGTGCAGGAAGTGGTGCTGGTGGTCCAGAATGTTTTGGAGGAAATCGCCAACATCGGGGAGCGAGTCAAGAAGTAATGACCACAAATACGGAGCAATTTCTTTGATGAGTCATGTTCACCTGAATAAATTAGAACATTATAGAAGAAACCTTCATTTATTTCAGTGATTAAAATCATATATATATATATATATATATATATATATATATATATATATATATATATATATATATATATATATATATATATATATATATATATATATAGCTCCAACTCATGTATTCATTATGCACAAAGTGGTAGATTTCAAATGTTCTATTCATCTTGATGATTATGGCTCACAATTAATGAAAACTGAAAATTTATTTTACAGCATCTTCAATTGGTCTGTGCCATTCATGTCATTCTTGGCTTGCCTGGTGCTGTTTGTGACTGCATCACTGTTGTATTTAATCCCACTACGATATATTGTTCTGGTGTGGGGTAAGTTTTTTTTTTTTTTTGTGTGTGTGTGTGTGTGTTTTGTTTTGTTTATGCTTTTATGTTACTTTTTAGAAATCACACACTTTAATTAAAAAAATTATTAATAATATTAAGAAAAAGTGGACCAATTCAATATTGCAATCACTGTATCCTAAGAAGATTTTAAATTTGACCAGGATTAACTTTTTCTGTTTGTTTCCAACTGGAAATCTGATTCATGCAGTGCCGTAATTTAGGAACTCTGCCATGTCTACACCTCTGCAGATGCACATAGATCAGACAGTTGCAGAGGTTCACTCTTCTCAGTGTGGGCTGATGCAGCAAAGCCCAGCAGAGGCATGACCAAGGGTTTGTGTGAAAACAAAGCCAAGGCAGAGAAGAGCAAGCCGTATATAATACATTATGTCCTTGGGCAGTGTGTAAGCTCCTAGTCTAGCCTCTCATTATCTGCTGTAGTTATACAGCAACACACTGTTGTCTCAGTGGTCAGGCAGTAACACTGCCCTCACCAGGCTCTCCTCCTCCAGCTGTATAAGCCCACAACCACAGTACTTCCACATTGCCTTCAACACAATCAATATATATATAAAAAAAACATATCAAACACAAAACTCACAATCTGAGACTCTCCTCTGTCTCCCCAGTTAACCCCCATCTCTGTGGTTGCAAGGCAAGTCTTTCAAGTTACTTGCACATATTTAAGTCCTTAGGTTCTTTGTCTGCATGCTAAGGTGCTCACAGAACTGAACTGTGAATTTAATGGTCCCATTACAAGGCCCTGGAGATATTCTCCTCTCTGCAGCCATCTGTAAAGTAAATACAGATACACAAGAAGTTTGGAAATTGTAGCAAAAATGCAAGACAAGTTGCTAAGTTTTTGCAAGTCAAACTTTTATTGATGACATATTTAGTTGTTTTCATCTGCATTTAATTTCATTGATTTGAAACAGCTCAGCATCTTAGGATATAATTATTAAAACCCTAGTGGGTATAACTATGTAAAAGAACACTGCTTGTTATGACACCGTTATTTATTAATGTGTTTATTTGTGCTTACTTTCACAGGCATTAACAAATTTACCATGAAACTGCGCAACCCATATTGTATTGACAGTAATGAAATACTGGATTTCCTCCAGAGGGTGCCTTCTGATATTCAGAAGGTAAGGGTCCAATTTTACATACAGATAGGGATGGAATTCCCTGAAGATGTCTGCATTATTTGCTGTACCACAATTCCCAAGTGTTGCAGAAATATATCCTCTGGCTTTGTTTGATTATTAATGGACTCTCGCCTTTAAAGCAGCTCTGGCCCAATTATTCCTCAGTGTGCAACTCCCCATCCTCAGTCACCGCCGTGCCTGAACGAGGAGGCACTCAGATCTCTCCTCGGCTATCTGGCTGCAGCCTCGTCCGTTATTAGCAATTTTGCGTGTTTGATTGAAGCAGCGAAAACCCGGCGATTGGCCGAGTGCAGGCAGGCAGAGGCAGTTCCTGACAACTCCGACTGTTGTGTCAGCCCAGAAACTCTGACGTGGCCTCAGTCACTTCAGGGTGGTGGAGTCAATTAATATATTCGTGAGCCCCGGTCGTCTTGGTGGGTGTCATATGTGATTACATATTAGCCACGGCTGATATGTCATTTGCATTTACATCTCGGATCCGAGAAGAGCTGTCAGGTTTGTTATAAGTGTCGCCGAGGCTGCTTGCCGTCCACTGACTGAGGATTTTCCGCAGGCAGGAAATGAAGTGCCAACACAATGCCTTCATCTCGCAGGTAGCTCACCAGAGCAAGAAATCCTGACAGTCTGAATCTGGCAAGGCACTCTCACCTTGCTCTGTTTCTCAGCTGCACACTTGATGTCCTCCTGCAGCAAGCCGGCGCTGACTCCTCTGTGATGTTGGAGGAAGCCTGTGTTGTTTGAGATTTGGCTGACTGAGTTGGCAAAACAAGGTGGCGAATGCATTTTGATTCGGAATCCTTTGTATGTCCCCTTCCCCCGTTGGGATGTGGCGTTTGAGCTTTGAAAATGATTCGCTTTCAAATCCCATGGAAACAATACTTTTTAGCCCGGTTTAAAAGAGAAACTACATCTTGAAAATGGCTCCAATCATAAAAAACAAAGCACCCTTAAGATTCATCATACGTGTGTTTCATTACGTCCTGTGAAAAATAATCTTAACATCATATACACAGGAGATCCAAACAATACACCACGTTTTTTTTGTTTTGTTTTTGTTGACTTAGAACTTCAGTCTTCAGATAGGTGTGGACACAAAACAGCAAAAAGATGGAAAATTGACTCCTGTCTTTCTTGCAAATGTGACTTGGCAATTAGTGCCTTTGCACATCTACAAAGTGTGCCTCAAACGGGGACTTCTGACAATGCCGTGTCTGTCTGGAAATAAGAAGCATCTGTCAGTTCTGAGGACAGTTTCATGTGCTGATGCAGGAGGCAGTCACTTTGTTCCCACATTCCATCTCTCATTCTAATAATGGAGAGCGGCTAATTAGCATAGAGTTCTTACCTTTTTTATTTAACAGATTCACTGTATTGTTTGAGCTCGGAAAGTGAACTTCAAAAGCTGGTTTTCAAATTCTGACGGCCTCTTTTTCCTGTTAAACAATGTGATTTGTCTTCTTTGGATTGTGGTTGCAATTAGGACAAGGAAAATAATGCTTACTTTTCCCGTGTCAAAAGTTAAGGAAAAATAGTATGGTACATTCTGAAATAGTTGATCTAATAAGTGAAACTTGATATTAATTCCAATTCTACATATGTCAGTAGCAGAAAGAGAAGAGAAAAAAATAATTTGGGGTCAATTCAGTCCTTTACCAATTTGTAAACTTATTTTGTACCCAATTGTTGACCCTCCATCCCAACTTTCTCCTATTTTGAACCTGTAATCCCCGCATTTCACATAAGCTTTGATTGTTTGGTATTTTTAATTTTGTGAAAAATTAAGGAGATGGTTGTGAACATGCTGAAATCTTAGAAAACTTTCAATTAAGTTTTATGCATACTATTTTATTGTAGATTTTGTGTCACACTCTGTTTTGATCAATGGTGGCTCTTATGCTGCATGGGCCATTTGGCTGGCACAGCATTTACTTCTGAGCAGAAAGAATCCAAAAGCTGCATCAGATTTGCAATAAAGTATCTTGATAATTCAATTACCTTTGAGAAATAAGCAAAAGTGAAGGACTTTGGAAGGTGTACCAGAGCTCATCTGGTGTTCAACAAGCAGCATTTTAGAAGAAAACAAAACATCACACCAACTACTAAGCATCGTGGTGACGGTAATAGTCCAGAGCTGTTGTACGTTTTCCAGGCTTGAACTGTTGGAAGAGAAAGTCCTAAGGGAAAATGTCTGACTAATGCATGACAGTGAGCTGAGGCTCATTTGGATTATGCAGTGAGTCCAGTAGAAGGCCAAAACCAGAGACCCTAAATGACCTGCAGCCCTGATTTCAGCCTGAGAAATAAACTGCAGAGACTTACAAAGTCTTGAAGAAAGTTAGATGTAGACAGCTGCCAACTTTTCATCAGAATCAACAGCAACCATGAACAAAGTTTTTCTTAGTAGACATAAGTGTGATTATGCAGGTTTCCCTTCCCTCACTGGCCTGGCAGGTCATCTCAACATTTGAAGGCTGTTTCTAATATTGGGATTCTGGTGCAGAGTGAGGAGGGGGGATACACTGGTATAGAACCCTTGACTTCTCAAATCCTTCCTCCCTGTGATTAATCCCCTCTGCTCCAGTGTTTAAAAAATGATTCATTACAGGCGAGCTTGCCTCGCTTTGCTCTGCACCAGCTCTCCTCAGGGGAGCCATTACCGTGCGCTCCACTGAGCTCGGATTACCTGCCTCTGACCAAACTCCTGTTTGTTTTTACAGGTGCAGTACAGTGTGCTGAGAGCACCCACTGGACAGAACCAGCCACGCAAGAAGAAGTAAGCTCAATGGACACGCTGGATGAAAGGCTGGTCTTCCTTTCTCTGTTCCTGTCTTTTCTCTTTTTTTTCTTTTCTTTTTTTTAATGCGTAACGTTGCAGTCCACCTGACAACAATGCTCCAGTGCCAGCTGAATCCATGACCCCGCATACCCGGCCACACCACCCCAACGTTGCCCCCTGCTGCCGAGGGGCAGCCAGCCGCTCTCTGCCTTGTGTGTTTGCCACCCCCCTGACAGGGGCTGTGAACTGCAGCAGCTAGGAGGGCAGCACATGGTGCTGTCAATCACAAGCTTGGAGGTAAAGAAAAAGGGAGCTCTGCAAGGCTCAAGCTTCATCTTTGAAAATAATTTAGAACAGGAATGAAAGACATCGGGGTTGGTTTGTTTTTTTTTTCTTTTTTCTTATTTTGTGTAACTGAAAAACTTGCCTCAAGATAAAGACAATACAACCTTAACAAGTGACTGCAATATTTTTATTTAGTTTTTTTATCCTTCATCAGTTAATGTAATGAAATGCTATATTTTACAATCACAGAAAATCAGTTTTAGTTCAAGAAGGAATACTGAGTTTTAGAGTACAATCTGTGGTATGGTTTCTACATGTATAATTTAATGGTGCCACTTTTCCTAACTCTATGTTAGAAACAAACATGTATTTATGTTCTGAATGTATATTAATTCTAATTACTTGCACTTGAGTTTCTCTGATGATTTATGTTAACTTCACATGAAAGTATCAGGTTTTTCACTATCAAATGGATAATTTGAATAAAGAATCTTGATCAAATTGAGCTTTTGTTTTTCTTGTGTTTTTTTTCCTCCAATAACTCCATCCCAACAAGGATGGATTACACCACTTCTTTACGTGAATACACAGTAAACACATCTGATTACACAACACAGCCATTGAAACTGAGCTCACACGCCGACCACCGCTGTGCCTTGGTTACCGAGCTCACATCAAAGCCGTGTGGCTCCAGTGTGGTTCCTAATGCATCGCTTTGTTGCCTTCTCACAATAACAGGGTCCAGATGAGAGAGAAGAGCTCATCTCACAGAGAGTACTCTCTCTCTCTCTCTCTCTCCATCCTCAGCACTTAGTGCTTTATATTTCCACTAAAATCACCTGGCCTGGTCTAATGGTTACACATAGACACAGATGTGTTCGGTTTTTCCATCAGTCTTCCCGCAATGGTTTTCCAGAGTGTGACGGATGCAGTCTGTCGGGGTTTTCTTGCATGTATAACGAACGTTTAAAAATGTTCAGCCACTTCTTGACATTCACATTTTTGGAGAATAGTTGGAAGCAAAATTTAATTGTTCTGACATTCAGCAGCCAAAGTCTATTTAACTAGGTAAAGTGCATGCAGCCCAATCTGTAAAAACAAATGTACTTAAAATTACTTTGTCATAATTGAAGTTGAGCTAAGGAATGGGCCCCTGCAATGGGAGTTCTGATTGGTTGACTGAGCAGCGTGGCCGGGTGACCCCTCCTCAGGAGCAGCACGCTGGTGAAAGAGCATCCATCTGTGCTTTGTGAGGGGTTTGATTGGCTCAGGGGGACCTGGTGGAGCCCCGGGCTATCTCTTTTGACAGGCTGATAGAGACATCACTCGGATCTCCCAGGAGCTGCCACCAGGGGTCCGTTTCAAAGTGAGAGGGTGTGGAGGTGACCCTGAGCTTCTGAGGAGCTAAATCCATCCCCCCAATCCCCCCCACACACAGGCTGAAAGCCTCCAACATTCTTGGCTCCTTCGGGTCTGACTCCAGAGGGTGGTGGTGGTATTGGCTGTGCTGAAAGGAAGGAGGGAGTGGGTACAACAGAACAAGCACTCACAGGACGCAATGAAGTGTCCCCAAGAGGTAAAACCAATTAAGCAAGACTCCCCGGGTACTTTTAATTGACATATCAACAAACAACTATATAATCAAGCTCTCCAGGTCTAACGAGACTCCCGAAATTAAAGAGAAAGGTACACTTCAACATCTATGCCCTAAACTATGTTGTAAAGTCTGTCCCTGATTTGGCTTTTAGTTACATTAACTAATAGATAAATTATGTTTTCATTTATTTCAAGTGAAAGTTTTCTGCTTCTGGAGGCTTGAGACTCCAGGGACCACAATAAGATCCATCATACCCAAATGGGGAAAAAAAAGAACAGGCAACAGTGGCAAACTTTCCCAGGAAAGTAAAAGTTTAATTGCCATTTTTCTCAAATTGTATCTTTTTTTTTCTCCAAGAGTGGCACATTCGGTTTTCATGAAGAGCCCTTTTGGTGTTAGCAAGTCTTTTTCACTTAATAAATAAGATTACCAATTAAAAACTACATTATGTATTTAGTTATGTTGTCTTCTTTTGGTATATTTTCAATTACTTTCACAATACACAAATTAAATCACTATCAGTTTTTAAAAAATAATGTTCTTGGTTTAATGTATAAAAAGCTGTTTGAAATGCAGTTCCAGCTACTTTACCATTTAATTTCAAATGATTTAGTCACTTCAGTTTTATTTTGAAATGTCGTTGGTATACGTACGTGCATATAGATATCTTATTGAAGCCAATTCTGTGAATGACATTCTGGGAGTTCCTGTGGGAATACATTTACCTCCCTCCAAGTTGTCACATCTCTCAGTTTGTGACACTGAGGTTATGCTCTTGGATGTTTCCTGCATCATTCATATTCAGTGGAATATAGGCAAGACTCTGACAGGGTTTCAACAATTGTTGATTTGACTTTTCACGCGTGAGTGCACACTTATAATACCTACACATATATGTCCCACACACAAACACGTATGAATTCCTCTTCGACGTGGCGTAATCATATTTAAGGAATTATTTGTCTGTTTATTTTCTCCTGGGACAGTTACTTAGGAATCTCACTAGAAGAAGTCACTGTTCAATATGGTCCCCAAATGTGGTGGGGGGGAAATCCCTGGATGTTTTACAAGCTTGCTAATGAACATTTCAGCCACACAGCAGTTAACATTGTTTGATCGTATTTATTTCTTCCAGTAGTTGTTGTTGTGCATGGTGTGGCAGTGATGTCTTCATCAGGCTGTCAGAAAGGAAGTGCCTGCAGCTGTGGCGGATCCCCCCGGAGCCTGTCACACTCCTTGTTTCCATGGCAGTCCTTCAGGCAGCACCACAGGCAGGCTGTGTGCAAGGACCCGTACAACCTGTTTTTTCAGCAGCCGCTCCTCTGATGTTGAGCCCCGGAGCGGGCGTCAAACTACCAAGCGCAGAACAGGAGAGAGAGAGGGAGAACGCTGTGCTCTTTCTCTTTGTCGCAGCTCTGCATGGCTTTACGAGGAGATGCACAGCAAAAAGAAGAAGAGAAAAAAAAGTTCCTCATTTAAATAAGCTTGTGTTCTCAACACCTCGTTAGTAATTGCTACATGTGCGTTGCTGTTAAGGTTCTCTGACCTCCTCTCTGAGAGGCATAATGCACACAGTGGGACAAAGTAACAAAAGCAGCTCTCATAGTTGACTTACAAGTGTTAGAGATCTACTTGTACCACCTGAGAAGCGGGCCAGGAAGATCAGAACTCCCAACTGGCCAAAAAAAAAGAAGTATTTGAGGTTCTGTGATGACACGTTATGATCCGAAAATCTTCTCCTGTATGGAGCAAGATAGCTCCATCCTCTTGCAGAAAGACTGTTATAGTGTGTTTATAGGAAAGTGAAGAAATCCAAACAGCTAGTTTTGTTGGTTGTTGACGTTTTAGCTCAGTTAAGCTACTAGAAAACAACTGAAACTGAAACTGTTCACATCCAGGGGATACAACTCTATATTTACCAAAGACCGATGTTAACTTTGACACTGCTTCCTCAAGATACATGTTAATGCGCAAAGTTTCACTGGAGTAAGATCCCAGCTGTCTCATTTCGCCTCATTATCTGATTGTGAGTCTGTGGGATGGCTTCAAAATAACAAGATGTGCAGAAGCACAGGAACCATCCTTGATGAGACCTTGTTGTAAAAACAAAAGTTTAGTCCAATCTTTGTGGATTTAAAGCAGACTGATGAGTTGTTGCTGAAGAGAAGTGATACAGCTGGCAGCGATAGTAACTAGTAACACGGATGTTGTTTGGCTGAAGAAACAGCGACACTCTTAACAAGACTCTGGCAAAAGTGTAGACCAGTTGTCTGTAGCAGGCAGTTGTGAAGCTCTGTTTGCTTTGCAGATCTTTCACAGTTGCTCTTCAAAACTTTAGCAAAAAGTGATGAAGACCTGATCAGAATTTTGAAATACAGAGGGCACATAAAAGCAAAATGTAACTATTTTTCTGTGTTTTAAACCAATATCTGGATAGAATTGCTAGTTAATGATATCAGTGGAACAATCAATACATAAAAATCAAATGTGGACAAAGAACCACAGCCCTGTATAAAAATGAAGATTTTTTTTTTACGTGGCCTAGTAAGAACCTGGACTTGGTGGTGTGGCATGACCTTAAACAAGCTATTCTTGTTCAAAAATGAGTGCGCCAAGGTTTCACTGTTCATTTTTCCCAAATCAGTTTTTTATTTTAAAAAAATGTATTAATTTTTCTTATTCAACCTACTAACAGAAATTATTTAAATTATTTCTAATCTAAACAGTAAAGAGACATTTGATATGTCAGATGCTGACCTTGATTTAAGACAAGGTTTTATAAATACAGTATACACAGAAATAAACTACACTAGTGCAGCAGCTAGATATTGTTTTGCCCTGCATGAGTACATCTACGCAAGGATTGTTTGTCCATCCTCCTAATAGCAGATATAAATCATAATAACCAGGCATGATGGTCCTTGTGAGAGTAGGTGTGGGAATATGACAGAGATAACAACTGAGAGAAAAAACAGTCACTAAAAGCAGCTGTTTTCACTGGCTCCCGTTTACTAATAATTCATTCTGCTGCCCACAGTACACAATGGTGTTAAAACATGGCAAAAGCCATAATTCTTCATACTATTAAGACCAGAAGATGGCCTTTAAGAGTTGAAATTAAATCATTGGCCTTTAAAAGCATCTCTCCAAGGAGCGAGCTGCCTTAATAAATTCAACTGATTCTGCTTTAATATTATTCAGAGTGCATTAAAATGAAGGAAACAGCTGGGATCGTGTCCAGTCTCCAGAGCATTGCTTGGGCCAGTGAGCGCAGACAAGATGCAAAGCATGTCTACGTGCGGCCGTCCAAAAGGTGACTGCAGGTCTCTGTGTTACAGGTGCAGGCCTGACAGTCACTGTTCCCAGATCAGAGGTTATTTGATTCTGACACTGGCAGCAGCAAAGCCACGTGACATTCAAAAGCCAGTCAGTCCGGACTGGTGTGCTGCCAAAATCATGACAACAATACTTAAACCGAAACAATAGGAGCAGCCAGTCTAATATAAACTCAGCTTTTATTGTTCCCTCTTGGAATAATATGTTGAAAAATAGAACTGTGAAAGGTAACAAAAAACAAACCCACAGATGCTTTGAAAGAAAAAAAATGAGAGGAAATAAACTGTTAAGCTTTCTAACATTTGGTGTTAAATCAGTGCTCTATAGTTAGCATGAGCACATCCGTCAGGAAACAATACAAAGAATAAGCGACCTGCATATTTCATTATAATTAACAGTGATATAATGCAACGTGACTCCAAGCCTCCTGAGGAAAGAGCGCCATATTTTGTTTGATGAATCTACTAAAGCCATGGCTAGTCCTGCCACCAGCCCCTGGGGAATCAGCTATCATTAGAGATACGAACAGACCCACGCTTTTCTTTTCCTTTTTCTTTTTTTTTCGTCTCTGTAAAAAAAGAAAACATATTTCCTCTGTGACGGCACACACACGGGAATGTTAAAGTGTTCAGTATTAAGAGGCTTTCATCAAGGACACAATTAGGACACCTCTATTTGACACATTCTATAGGGTCAGGATGAATATGGATATTTGGTCCCTTGGATGGGACCACTGGCTGAATTACAAAGTGAAAACCTGAACAATGTGCAGCGTGACATTAAAGCACAAGTGACCGATACATTAAAGTGGAATTTGAAGGTGTTCGTTTAGTCTTTTTGCAAAAGTATTTACTCTCTTTGAAGCATTTCACAATTACATAACAATCACAAACTTCCTTGAAATAAAATAAAATAATTTCTAAAAAGTCCATGGGTTTGCCATCTAATCTCAGGATAAATAAAACTGTCCCCTGAAGAAATATGATGTTTGTTAGAGAACCTTAGTAAACAAACAGTATCAGGAAGACCAAGAAACACAGCAGACAGATCTGGGAGGAAGTTGTGAAGAATTGTAAAGAGTTTGGTTAGAACATTTCTCTGAGCTCTTTTCAGTTTGGAATCTGAAAACAGAAAAAAACAGTTATGCCTAACAGTAATGTTAGGCATAACTGTAAGCCTAACAAGACATCCTAATCCAATTAAATTGACAGCATGGGCAAGGACAGCATTAATTAGGGAAGCAGGTAAGAGCCCCATTGTGACTCTGGGGACATTGCAGAGACTTATGACATGACACCTTTTAGTTTTGTACTCAACAAATCTGGCCTTTACATATGTGCAAAAAGAAGTAAGGTGCTAAAATAAAGCCATAAGTCCAGTTTGCATTTCTCACATTCTTTCTATTGGTCCTAAGTATTACTAATTCAAAATATGCAGCTGGAACTATAGTTTAGGTCAAGTTTAGCATGTTGTTGATTCTGATGGCTTTGTGAAAGTCCAGGCCTAAATCCATTTAAAATAATTGTGGCCGACGTTCAAGATTGTCATTCACTGACTTTCTGCAGTCTGCCAAAGGATGAGCAATTTGAAAGTTTCAGCCTCTGGATTTGCAAAGCCAGTAGACAATAGGTTCTTTAAAATATTATGTCAAGAGTGCTAAATGCTAATGTACGCTACAGTTTTTAAATCTCCTGTTTCAAATATACTCACTATGAGCAACTTTTTGTGTTTTTCTATTACTTAAAGTCACAATAAATATATTGTAGTTTCTGGTTGTCAGTTGGAAACTATTAAAAAGTTCAAGTGCTATGAATACTTTTGTCATTAAGCTGATTTATGTCCTTATATATGTTTTCATCTTATAATATATGACTTTCAACAGAAATTCAAGTGCAGCAGACTTTTTCTCATCAATATGATTTAGTTTCCTTTTTGGATAGGTAAACAGCAACATTGGTCATAGATCAGTCAGAGGTTTCGATTTGATTAGGGAGTACAGTTTCATATATGTAATTTTTCACACCAGAGGTTCGCAGTGCTATCCACAAAGCTAAGGTGTGAGGAGGGCAAGGGCGAAGTGAGGAGACTAATCACAAATATGTCACCCCCGAGCACCGTCTCCTCCGAGCTCTGTCGCGCCACGACACCGCCGAGCCATGTACAACATAAGCACAGTCAGGCCCATTAACCACAGCAGCTAATTATCGACTCCTGCAAGGTCTTCAGGCTCCCAGGCATCGCATACACTCTTGTTTCTGATTAAAAGCATAAATGCATTCGGGGGGGAAGGAAAAAAAAAGGATCAATTACAGCGAGGCAGAAAAGATAACAGCCCTGCACCAGAGTAATTAGGCTGGGTGTTTCATCGGAACCGCTTATTCTGTGATGAAGGTTTAAAGAGTCCAGTGGCAGGAACTCCACAACTGTGTTTGTTTTATTTATGATGATGCACTGTCACCCACCGGGGCCTAATTAGCCTGCGACTGATGCCTTGGAAAGCTTCTCCCGGCTCCTCTTTGACAGGAAATGAAAGCTCCTCTTGCTTCTGTCCTTCCACTGACCTGTGGGCTGCAAACATGTGATGGGCAGACTTGAACGTGTCCCCAAACCTTCTCATTTCTCCTTTCTCTCTTTTTTTTTGGCCACTTGCCTCTTGTAGCTATATCATATCATTTAATTGCATCAGCAAAAGAGCCAGTGATGATGATGTGCCAAAAGTATTTAGGCTAAATATTCACCTCCATCCCCTTCCTTACTGATGGTGATGTTCCGTGATTTATGCTGCAGGAGCATAAGGGAACATCAAAGTAGGTGCTCTCAGACTTACTAATGTTTTGAGGCTTTTACTTAATAGATGCACCAAAATTAAACCACTGTTTTACACTCAAATGTGCATTATTCAATAAATTAACATATAACTGCATGCATTTAAGAGTTTCTTTACATAGATCCCATGGTCCATATAAAGAGAGGGGTGCAAATACTTGAACAATGCAATGTAAGCTATCGTTGCTACGTGCTCGTCCAGGAGGAATGAATGCGCCAATTCAATGGTTTGATGCAATGTTCTAAGTTTAATTATATACAAACTTTTTTTATTTTATTTATTTATTTTTTTGAATAATGAATTTAGCATTCTGTGCTGTTTGATAACTAGGACCAAATGACATTTGGATCAACTGGATCAGTTGGTGTGATTAAATTCAAATTATTTTTTTTAAAGTGCTTTGTGACATTTGTTGTGAATTGGCTCTACATAAATAAACTGAGTTGAGCTTAATTGAACTGTGTTTATAGTTAATCAGGGGAAAAGACTGTTGTTCCTTTGGTTGAGAGAGTTTCGGCATAAGTGTGGCACTCCAGCTCCAAAATAAGAGAAAATATCACCCTGCAGACGATAGTGGAGGGAGCTGAGCTGAGAATGTCTTTGGAGTGTCCAGAAACTGTTTCAGAGTTTCTGTAATTCCAATGAGACTTTGCAACTTCTACTCCAGAAAAAAAAACAAACAAACAAACAAACAAACAAAAAAACATCTGCTACCCAACTTCTGGGTAGCAGAAATATTAACTTATGTTAATATTTTGGAGATGTTTTGGTTTCTGTTTTCTATTCTTTATTTTTATTTAGTTATTTATTTTTTTGTTTATGTGTATTTTCAGTATAACCCATATGAATACAGATTTTTGTTTGAAAAATATATTATAGATTCCAGAATATATATATATATATATATATATATATATATATATATTATATATTATATATATATATATACTTTTAAGTCGTGACTCATTGTTTATTTTATGAATAGAACATTCCAAAGTTAGCTATTCACCTTTTTAATTCAGACCTATCTACTGCTGCAGAGGTCTGTTTGAAAGAGGACAAGAAAAACAATTCCTCTTAAAACTTTTCCGCCTGCATAAAAAAAATTAAGCACTTCTCAATTAAATTAACATAAGAAAATTTGACATTCTTTTTGTTATAAATGGTCAAGAAATTGTTCATCAGTAGTTTTAAATAGTCAATATCTTTAACTAATAACTGTCTAAAATTTATTATGTTATGAAAGGCAGAAGCTCTTTGAAATTTCAATATCCAAATCTAAAATACAAAACAATTCTAATCATTTTTTCAATCTCATTTTATAAGGACACATGCAAATAAATTCATCTGTAACCATGGACATTATGTGTCCTAATAAAACACATAAAAAAAATTTGTTTTATTAGGACAAAACACTAAGTGCACAATTCTGCAGGAAAATTTTTGTTTTTTAAATTTATCAAATGTTTCTCTTGGCGCTGTTGAGTGTCATAGAAACTCCTATTGGAATGCATTGTCATGTATGCATTTGTGGCAAATACAAGCATTGCAATGAAGATACGAATGAACATTATTGTAAAATACTGTGCAGAATAACACCTCATACTTCATGATGAGTCACTGTCTATAAAATGTTTTGTTTTTTGTAAATCAGAAAAGCAACGCGTGACTTATAAACATTCATATGTGCCAAACAACTTGGGGGTTAACAAACAACAAATCTGTTCTTGCAACACTTTTAACTGTCAACATAATTTTCATCATTATCCATGATGTGCTCTGATTACGATAGTATTGAACAACCTGCAACATATGAAGCAGTACAGTGTTTAAGATGACATGCTTATGTCAGCGCTGATATGTTATAAACAAACGTGTCTTCGTATTTTTAAGAACCTGTGCATTTCAGGGAGCTCAGCCTCTTCTCTCTGTCTTAATAACAACCACACCTAAAACCACTGTAATAGGAGCCATTCACACCTTCCTCTTTTTCTCAACAGCGCAGTGCTTTTTATAGGCCCCGAATTACTACACACACATTCACAAATACACACGCACACTCAGGGAGAAAGACATAGTTTATTAGTTTCAATAGACAAATGAAAAAGAATGTCCATGGTCATTTAGGCAAGCAGCAAGAGACCAATTAGCAACTATCTCTATTCAATTTCTCCATATCTCTACTTAGCGAGTGTGAGGAAAGAGCAAGGTCTGGGAGGAGGAGTTTGAGCTGTGCAGACAGGAAGAGAGGGAAAAACAAAGCCATCATCTCCCAGCGCTTGCCTCCCCTCCCCTTCTCTCCCCTTCTCCTCTACAGCTCCAATTACTGGCTCCTTTCTCTGCCATCAGTATGCAGCAGGACCACTCCTCTCCTCCACTCGCCCCAGGCCATTGAATACGTTACCTCTGCTATGGGGCTCGGGGCTCAGGGGCACGGTGCCCCCTAACCCCCTGGATAATTTGGGATTCCTGCTCCTGCCTTGGAGAGCCGAAAACAAATAAAACACAGAGACAAATAAAGAAATAAGGTTGCCTCACCAAATATCCAGAGATCTACTGATTTATTGATTTGTTCATTCCTCCACTTACTATTTGTAAATCATTACTGATCCGCAGCCACCCACACCTTCATCCCAAACCTGCTTCGAAAGGAGAGGAATGCGCTCCAGCCAGACAAAAAGTTTTGGGCTGTGCCAAGTTAATGAAAAATACTTGAAAAAGTAGATTTTGCTTCAATGCCTGAATAAGTTCCAGACTAGAAAAATATGTGGGTTATTTTGCAGAGTGATGATGGGTCCAGTTGTGTCAAGTGTCTTACAAACACAAAGCTGAAGTTTATCAAATATTTCTCATTTATATTGTCTGTATTTGTGTTTGTAGATCACAAAACAAATATTTAGATAAAAAGAGGGACACTTACAAGTATTTGACAGTTTTGAAAGAGCACAATTATCTAGTTTTAACAACCTTGCTATGTAAGAATCCTATTTCTCTCCCCACTGTTTTTACATCTCCAAATGTGAACTATGCACTTGAAGCAAGTCTGTAGAGCTTCACAAACTTAACTGCCTTTGGCGTTGGATTTCTTCCCCATCTCACTTTGAGGCCTGAGATTGCTACAAACATCAGGCTTTAGATTCTTATAGAAGCATTTTCGGTTTCTTGCACATCATATAAAGTTTGTCTGTTTCAGATAAATGCGCTACTGACGTGAAATAACATAAAGCTAGTCCCCTTGTGAATATAGGATCTTAGAGTTGTGAAACAGGATCGCTGTCTGTCCAGAGCCTTGTAATCTTGACCAACACCTACGCTGCAGTTCTCATGCAGTCTGTGTTTACAGCTGCTCTTTCCACTTGCCTGCGAGCTGATGCACGATTTGCTCTTTTGAGCGGAGCCTGGCGACTGAATGGATTGTTTCGGAGTACAGGATTGCAATGAACTGCGAAGAAATGAGGTGGAAATTGTGCCTTGAAAGAGGAGATCTTCCACTCCGTTGTATCGCTCCAGGAGGTAACCGAGAGCCAGACTCCAGCATGTGCTGTCCAAGTCGGACAGAGGCTCCCATCGCACCCAACCCGCCCGGCTATCCCCGTAGTGACATCTACGCCCGTTTGATGTGCTCCCTCCGAAAAACATTTGGTGTAAATGATTACTTGATTACTTAATGTAGCGCTGAATCAATTCCCAACCGTGCCTGTCTTTGTTACGCCGAGCAGGCTGGGTGGGAGAGCATTACAGAGCCAAAGGGGGAATTATGAGAGTATGAGGAGACATTGTCTTGGCTTTTTGTGGGACTTGGCCAGTGGATGTTCCGGCTGGAAGCGACGGGGCGGCATTGTTAAGGCCACGAGAAATTCTCTTTGCGACAGTCTTGCATCTTATGTTCGCAGAATCTGCCATGATGTAATGTAGGTGAGGTAATCCACTTACAATGATTAAGAGGCCCTGTTTTCCCTCTTTCCGTCATCGCAGTGCACCAGATTATTGCACCAACTTCAAGGCTTGTTGAATGTAATGAAGCGCAGCTTCATAATGGCCCATGCATAGGAAATTCTGCATTTGAAACAAACCACATACGAGGGGGGGATTTGACAAGCTCATAAAGTATCATCTGCTTAAATGCCTTATGACAATGTAAGATTAATGACCGTCCATTCAGCGCTAAAGAGGAGAGGTGGAGGAGGCACCTGCTCCTCAAAGGGCAACTCTAATCGTTCTCATCTGGACTCCCCGCTGACATACTAACCTGCTGTTCCTAAAGAAAGGCGATCTTGCCTCCCCAATCCTCAAACAGTTCTCTGGGCCCTCTGTATTACTTTTCTAATTCGGCCCAGATGTGACGTCCCCACATTGCCATCCTGTTTTCTTTCTCTTTTTTTTTTCCACCCCGCTCTGCTTCATCTCATTCCCACCTGCTCGCTGACCTAGGGACCCAACTCCCAGACTCTCATTTGGTTTGCCTCTCCGAGTAAAGTCCTGTTCTTTGAATTGCAGCATTTTTTTCTTACCTCAGCCTGGAGGGTCTGCAGTGAAGTCAGCATACAATAGGGATCACAGGAATCTTGCCAAAGACACATCCTCACTTTTCTTTTGTTGTAGAAAAAAAATAAATAAAAAATCAGTCCTCCCGTTTGAAACAAAGTAGTCACGCTGCTTTGCAAAAAAGTATTCACATCCCTTGAACTTTCACGTATTATGAGATTACATTCACAATTTAAATGCATTGTGGATGATTTTATGTGATGAAGCAACACAAAATTATGAATAATTGTGAAGTAAAAGTAAAAGGATGTATGGTTTCATATCTTTTTGCAAATAAAATAAAATAAATCAGAAAAAAATAAGGCCTTGGGAACATCAGTGAACAGCAATTATGAGTAGTTGAGCAGAGTAGTTACCATTAACTCTGATCACCATCTCTATCCTGGTTGAAAAAAACTATTTCCAACAGGATGATGCTGCCACTGCCATGTTTCATTGCAGGGATTTGAGCCAGAATGTGTGATGTGCTGGAGCGCCTTCTTCCTACTGTTTGCTGGGCGTTCATGTTGTCTGAGGAGTGGCTTGTGGCAAACTATAAAAGGGACTTTAAATGGCTTTATTCCAACAAAAGGCTTTCTTCTTCCCACTTTTTCATAAAGGAGAGATTTGGTAGTTGTCTTGCCAACAGAGTCTCCCACCTGAACTGCAGATCTCTGCAGTTCCTCCAGAGTTACTGTGTTCCTGCTGGCTCTTCCTTTGATGATTCCTCCCCTTGCTTGCATTGTCAGTTTAGGTGGGCGGCCATGTCTGAATTGTTTTTACTGAATTTACAGCAGTGTGTGTTCACTCTGCAGGGCTTCATGTATGCCGTAAGTGGGAGGCATGTCTAATGCCGTGCAAAACACAATCCTGTGTTTTGCACATCTCCTTAAATATTGGAGGCGTTGATCTTTTTGTGCATTTTGTTGCATCCAAAAACACAATAAATTACAGTAAAATAAGAAAAAAAAAATCAAAGGCCAACACTGACCTCCTAAAAGGCTGCTACTTTAATTGGATTGTTGGTCTTCCACAAGCTGATGGACATGCTCGTCTCCCAGGACCGCTGAGCGTCTGTCTCCACTGGATGAGCCTCAGTAAATAATCTCTCTCTACTAAACGCTTACCGTTAATTGTGTGTTTTTTTTTTTCCATTCTTTTTGAGATGTGGTTGCACAGGGAGGGGTTTTGGTGGTGGATAATTAAGACAATGCTTTTGTGCTACACTTTGTAGGGGGGGGTGGGCTGGGGAGGATCCCACAAGAATTGAAAGGCAGGTGCCTCTTACTGGAAGAGACTCACTGACAAAAACCTGCCAATCAACTGTGTTGAGCTCTCAGCATCTTCTCAGCTCTTAGGTACTCTATTCCCTTTAAATTGTTTATTTCAAACACAGTTTTAAAATGCTGGGGATTAAGCAGATAGTCAAAGAGGCCTTGGATGTTAGAAGGACTCAGAATATGTGAAAATCATCTGTGATAGCTTGTCTTCAGCTATTCTTTTATTCTTTTAAGGCTTTATGTAGTATTGATTAAATAGGTCATATTTCTGAATGATATGCAAGAAATAAAAGCAGTGCAAATAAATATCTGTGCTTCATGCACATTTGGTTTCACATTTCTTTGGCACCTTTGACTATTTACGTGTAAAATGCCACACAAATTCTCTTTTTTCTTGAATGGTGAATGGTAGTATGCATTTCCTATATAGACAGCGTTTGAGAGCCACAGAAAAGGATGGCAGTTTTTGCGAATGAACCCAGAGGGCATTGTCAAAATGTTCAAAAGCTGGGCAGAGACAGCATATATAATAATAACATAATCAAAGCAAAAATGTAATGGCACCAAAAAAAATGTTTTATCCCTTTAAACTTGCGCTTCATCTAGCAGACAGGCTGTAGAGAGGTGCCAGCAGCTATTCACGATGGAGCGGAAAAGCAGGTCACAGAGTCACGGCCACTAAGAGCTGCTATGCTATAGAGTGCCACTGACAGGCTTGTGCAAGGCCACACAGCCTCATCTGGCTGCAAAGCCAGAATTTAGACTCTGAATGTGCTTGATTGCTTAGGAGCAGAATAAGTATCATCACACAACAAATCCATCATGGAAACATGGCCATACAAACAAATAAAAAAATCTCTGCATGTAAAATCCCTGCAATTTGTCTGCTTTAAAAGTATGTTTGGCTCACTCTCACATGATTACTTTTTTATATGTTTTTTTTATTGAATTGCTTTAGACTTTGGACTAAATG
Source organism: Poeciliopsis prolifica (assembly GCF_027474105.1). NCBI lineage: Eukaryota > Metazoa > Chordata > Actinopteri > Cyprinodontiformes > Poeciliidae > Poeciliopsis > Poeciliopsis prolifica. The sequence continues at coordinate 9,772,646 of NW_026562376.1, read as the reverse complement.
TAATATGGGAGTTAAGTAAACGCGAGAGTGAGTCTGAATTCCCCCAGCAGCTTTGGCCACTCGTCACACGGAGACAGGAAATGGACAGCCACTTTGGGGAAATTCAATTCAGTTGTCGTCCGCTGTGGAAAAAAATTGAATCATGTGGACATTTTGAGGTGATTTAATGGCGTTAACATAGGCACGCTGGAAACTGCGCGACTGGTACTGCGCAGGGTTTGGATTATTAGGTTTGGTGTAGAATCAGTCACTCCTCCAGAGTCCATTTGACTGGGAGAAATGGATGAACATTAGCAGAAATTCTGAAAGCGCACCATTTTCCCTAGAAGAAACAAATGATGGATTTCACTTGCCCCCAAATCCTCTGGATTTTACTTGTACTTACTTTGTCTTTCTTCAAAAGGTTTTAAAAGTTTCAATGCAAGTTCTTGAATTTGTTTGGAAAAAAGGAGAGACGGCTAATAAAACCCTGTGAATAACCGCGGTAGAGGTTATTCACAAAAAAACAAACAAAAAACACTAAAAAACAGAGATTATTACTGAGATATAAAATTATTGTAAAAAGCAAACATTTTGTGGCAGTTTAAGTAAACACTATTTTTAAATGGAAATACCTTACATGTCCTATTTTCTGCTTGTGTTTCACACAGGAAGATCATTGATGCCACACTGCCTCCAAATCCCATTTCCTGTCTGAATAATCACTGGCTTCTGAGTAAATAACTGCTCAGTGCTTGTGTGATGATAGTTTAGAGGCTCATAAAATAATACTAGCATAAATCACCATGATGCTTTTCAGACTAGTGTTGATTTAAGGCAGTGAAACAGTGCCTTTGATTTTTGGCAGCCTCGTATAGCATAAATCTAGATTAGCTGGTCTGACAGTCTAAAGCTAACAACTATCTTCAAAGGCCGAGACTAAAGTGGACTTTTACATTAAGTTCTGTTGTCCAAAACATCACATCAGTGTTTGCAATTTCTCTGATGTTTACACTGCAGTGTTACACAAAGACTGATAATAATTTAAATGAGAAATGAAGGAAGGTGGTGGTCCACACCCAACAATCTTCTAATGAGATATATAAACTGAGAAGGGATCATGTAAAGCTTTACTTACTACAATTAAAGTAGACAACTGTTTTGATTTATCCTTCAGGATCTCACATCACAAATTCTAAAATGTATTTTATAAAATAATGTGTAAAATGAAATTCTACATATAAATAAGAAAATAAATTGCAGATGGCTTTGTTACTTTCACATACAGTTCTTATGGCCATTTTCTGTGCTGTTTTATGAAGGTAATTGAATACATATGTGTAATTGCAAATTTTGAAATCACAATTAGCTAATTTACTTTAATGATCTAAACTTTCTACCATAACACAGTCTCTAGTTGCAGACTAAGAAGGGGGGGGGGAATCAAATACATCTTTAAAGATAAAAATTCATAGGATTTGAGTTGATTAATTTCTGTTAGATATTAATTACTCCTCATACAAATATTTTCAGACACCACACAGACATCTGTATCAGTTTATCATGACAGTAATGTGCAAATCAAGCCCTTCTTTAAATCTGCCAGATTTGTTGTTCTTCAAAAAAGAATTGCTTTGATATATCAAGCTAAGATGCCAAATTATTTTCTGTTATTTTCCATCGTACATGATATACTTTTTTCATTACAAATTCAAGTCTTTTGCAATCAAAAACATCTTTTTAAAGACATAGAACAAACAATCAACACAATGTCGTGAGATTTAAGAGCAAATAATCTGCTGCCTTAGATGTTCCCAGTGTAGGCTTGCAAAGGAGAAAACTTGAAAGAAATGAAGAAAATCTTCGCTATCTACTTGAGTTATTGTCAGTTTAAGGTTGACAAGTGTTTAAGATTCACTGGTTTTGTCCTCCTCTCTTGCAGAGATAGGAACAATGTCCATTCCTAAAGACTTCCTCATTAGCTGCAGAGAGCGTGGGAGTGCTGGTATCTGGAAACAAGCTTTAGCTGACTTTTTTTTTTTTCTCAGACTACAACAACATCCTCCTCCCTGCGCGCTGTGCACATGTCCTCTCACTCCATGCATTATAACCCTGATGAGCTGACCACATCCTTGGAACACTTCACAAGATAAATAATTGAACTCTCAATAGCCCTTGATGGACAAAAATTGCTCCTCCAGCTGCCACTTCTTTTCTTTTTGCTTTGTTCTCAAGAGCAACAACAACAAATGGGCCTTTACAGAATCCCACACTAAGAAAACACATTTCACAGTGATAACACATAAGAGCTGGGGTTGCATTACTCTCCTGCTCAGAAGATTTCTGCCATTAGAGGTAGCCCATGTGTTGTACAAATAGTAATAAAGAAGCCTTCAAAAGAGATATGTGATCTTAAAAGACATGACTGATGTCACTATCATCAGTTATCTATTACCAGCTAACTTGTCTTTTCAGCAATCAAGAGAGAAGGAGAAGACAATGGCTTCAGAGGCAAAGCAGGGTGCTTTGAACAATAGGTGGCAGTGTGCTACCATAGAAAGGAGCTACATCAACGCTCAAACTGTCTGATTCCAGTTTTGGCAGAGGCAGGCTTGAGGCTGTTCTGTGGATTTAATTAGACAGAAACAGATACTCACATGTTCATTTCTCAGCTGCCTCCCATCCATTTCTTTAGTCTGTTGAGGGGAGGAAAAAATGCTTCATGGTCCAATTGTAACTTTAACTGTGAGCACAGAAAGAGGCATGCATTCATTGTGAAAAGCCAAGACCTTGTTTCACACTTTCTAAAGGCAACCATTACAGCAGGTAGAGCTGTGAGCATCACAGGCCAACTGATTTTGTTCTTTTTTTGTAGACAAAAGAAAAGTGTTTCCCAAAAAGTCTGGATGTTTCCAGACCACATCCATGCCCCTCATTGAAGCATGTAAACATACCTTTATATGAGCTAATACAGAATCAATTGTTTTATATTAATTCATCTGCGCCGAGAACATTGCCAAAAAACACACCACTGTGAAAAGTAGATTACCTCGTATAGATTTCCCCTGTTTTTGCTCTTTTTTTTCTTTTTTCTTTTTTTTTTTTACCAGGGTTCCGATCATAAAACAAAGTTTAGTTTGAGACAAAGCTAATATGAGTAAATGCAAAAAGCAGTTAACTTATGATTAAATTTTCCTGGATTAAAACTATGGGGAAACAAAAAATAGTCTCCCCTCCACCAGCCACAAAAGTTTTACTCAAGAACTCTAGCCAAACTCTGGCCTCACTCAAGACTCAAGACTGACAGGATGAAGTAGGCTAATCAAGGTCAAAAAGCAACACGTCTAAAGAAATAAGAAGAAATGAAAGAACTGACGTCAGTATGGAAATGACTAAACAGCCATTTCTAAAACTTAGAAATTTCAGTGAACTGCAGTGAGAGACACTGTTCACAAATGAAAAATAAAAAATAAAAAACAAAAAGAAATCATGATTGGTAAACTTTCCACAGAGGTACTTGCCTTCTAAATTTAGTCCAAGAGAGCTTTGAGGATTATCACAAAAAACATAGGAAAACATGTCAAGACTATTAACTTCACCAGCCTCAGTTAAGTTTGGTCAATCAAAAACTGCATTCATGGCAAAGTTCACAGGTCAGAACCCCTGCTGGAATGCAGAAAAAACCCATTTCATATTTGCCTAAAACAATTTTTAAAAATGCTCAAGACTTTTGTAAAAATATTTGGTTGACAACATTTGTTGTAAAACTTTCAGGAAAGAGAAAAAATCATTCCAACAGACACTTATGGCACCGGTAGTGTGATCATCTGGGACTGATTTGGTGCTTTGGAAGCTGGATTACTTTGCTATAATCAACGGAATCTCAAAATATGCTCTTTATCGAAAAAAACCTTCAGGAGAATGTTTGACCATCAGTTTGACATTAAAATCAAACATGTTACAGTTGTGCAACAAAATACTCATCCAAAAATCAACAACAAATCCACCTCTGAGTAACAAGCTAAGTAAAGTTTTTGAAATTTGGCTTTGTAATTATCCAGACCCCTACAAATCAACTTTGCACAGGAAAAACCTCCTCTTTTGGTGCTTTTCCAATTCACTTAGGTTGAATTTAATGGCTTCAAGTCTTCAGTACAGCATTGCTGTAATTTACAGTATTTGTCAGGTTCTGTGTTTTTCTGTGTTTTAATTCTGAGTTTCTGTGTCCTGAGTCTCCTCGTTGTCCTGTCTTCCCCTTGATTGTTCCCAGGTGTGTCTTGTTCCCCTGATTGCCCTCAGTGTATTAGTCCCTCCTGTGTCCTTTGTTCCTGGTCGGGTTATTGTCGTTGTTTGTCAGATTGTCGTTGTTTGTCAGATTGTCGTTGTTTTTTTGTGCCGCCCTTAAGACCAGTTGCTACCGGTGTGAGCCCTGGCTTCTGCTCAGCCGTGCTGCCTGGCCGCGGACTCCGTTTATTGACTGTGTTTTTGTGGACTATTTTGTTATTAAATTACACCACCGTTCACTTACCTGGGTCTCCAGCGTCTGCCTCACCACCTCACCACCACCACTTCCTGATAGAAGGACCCGACCAAGAATACGGTGAGGCTAGCTGAATTCAGCATGGACCCAGAGGGTTTAGAGGAGCTACTCCGTACTATCCAGGAGTATGAGGAGTCAAAGAGCACGTCCACGTTCGCCCTGAGACGGCCAGGGTTCGCGATACGCCTGGGCCTGCTATTGGACTATTGGGTTCCTCGTCTCCCGCACCCCGCGCTGGTGGAGCTGCAGCGGGAGGCAGAGGAGATACGCCGGACAGCCTTCGCGGCGTGGGATGCAAAACCTCTGCCTCCCAGGCCAGACATCTGCTCCGCCAGCCCAGTCCCAGCTCCAGCCTCTGCTCCTCGTGCTGCTCCGCCGGACCCCGCTCCGGCTGCCGTTCCTGCTCCGCCGGACCCCGCTCCGGCTGCCGTTCCTGCTCCGCCGGACCCCGCTCCGGCTGCCGTTCCTGCTCCGCCGGACCCCGCTCCGGCTGCCGCTCCTGCTCCGCCGGACCCCGCTCCGGCTTCGGCTCCTGCTCCGCCGGACCCCGCTCCGGCTGCCGCTCCTGCTCCGCCGGACCCCGCTCCGGCTGCCGCCGGATTCCGCTCCGGCTTCGGCTCCTGCTCCGCCGGACCCCGCTCCGCCGGATTCCGCTCCGGCTTCGGCTCCTGCTCCGCCGGATTCCGTTCCGGCTCCTGCTCCTGCTCCGCCGGATTCCGCTCCGGCCTCCGTGGACTGCTCCTCGTGCCGCTGCTCCGGCAGCCTCTATCCCTAGTGCTCCTTCCGAGATCCCTAGTGCTCCTTCCGAGATCCCTAGTGCTCCTTCCGAGATCCCTAGTGCTCCTTCCGAGATCCCTAGTGCTTTTCCCGTGCCCCCTAGTGCTCCTTCCGAGATCCCTAGTGCTCCTCCCGAGACTCCCAGTGCTCCTCCCGAGACTCCCAGTGCTCCTCCCGAGACTCCCAGTGCTCCTCCCGAGACTCCCAGTGCTCCTCCCGAGACTCCCAGTGCTCCTCCCGTGCCCCCCAGTGCTCCTCCCGTGCCTCCCAGTGTTCCTCCAGTGCCCCCCAGTGTTCCTCCAGTGCCCCCCAGTGTTCCTCCAGTGCCCCCCAGTGTTCCTCCAATGCCCCCTAGTGTTCCTCCAGTGCCCCCTAGTGTTCCTCCAGTGCCCCCTAGTGTTCCTCCAGTGCCCCCTAGTGTTTCCTCCAGTGCCCCCTAGTGTTCCTCCAGTGCCCCTAGTGTTCCTCCAGTGCCCCCTAGTGTTCCTCCAGTGCCCCCTAGTGTTCCTCGGCACCATGGACGCCCTCCGGACCTCCCCTGTGGGGTCTGCCGCGGGCGCCGAGGACGCCCTCCGGACCTCCCCTGTGGGGTCTGCCGCGGGCGCCGAGGACGCCCACCGGATCCCCCTCGACGCCTCTGCCCACTTTCTGTTTAGTTTTGGACTCTTGGCCCCTCCGTTTCCGCCCACCTTTTGTGGGTAGTTTTTTGTTTTCTGGACTCTGGCCCTCCTCCGCCCACCCTGGTTTTTGGGTTTGAATTTTGTTTTTGGGCGTCTGGTAGCCGCCCTTTAAGGGGGGGGGGGTACTGTCAGGTTCTGTGTTTTTCTGTGTTTTAATTCCGAGTTTCTGTGTCCTGAGTCTCCTCGTTGTCCTGTCTTCCCCTTGATTGTTCCCAGGTGTGTCTTGTTCCCCTGATTACCCTCAGTGTATTTAGTCCCTCCTGTGTCCTTTGTTCCTCGTCGGGTCCTTGTCGTTGTTTGTCAGATTGTCGTTGTTTGTCAGATTGTCGTATTGTTGTCAGATTGTCGTTGTTTGTCAGATTGTCGTTGTTTGTCAGATTGTCGTTGTTTGTCAGATTGTCGTTGTTTGTCAGATTGTCGTTGTTTGTCAGATTGTCGTATTGTTGTCAGATTGTCGTTGTTTTTTGTGTGCCGCCCTTAAGACCAGTTGCTACCGGTGTGAGCCCTGGCTTCTGCTCAGCCGTGCTGCCTGGCCGCGGACTCCGTCTATTGACTGTGTTTTGTGGACTTATTTTGTTATTAAATTACACCACCGTTCACTTACCTGGGTCTCCAGCGTGCTGCCTCACCACCGCAAACACCACCATTTCATGACAGTATTATTCCCATTTAGAATTTAAAAACTTTTATGGTGCATTTGTAAACAAAACTTGCTTTATAACGCTGTCTCACTTAAAACAGAAGGCTACTATGTCTAAAGCTTTTCATCTTTCCTTTATTTTTTATTTCCAGTAGTCAGTTTTTTTCACTTATTCTCTGCACTGTGCCGTTATTTCTGTTATCAGATTAGTAATTAGATGAGAATATGGAATTAAGTTTTACTTCAACTAGCAACAGCAGATAAACAGAAACAAAAATGTGTTCAGTTTAATCAGAATAAACATGTCTAAAATATTGCTGTAGTGATGCACTTGGACTGCTGCAGTTTAGAAAGAGCCATGGCCTCACACTAACCTTCACATCCATATTAAAAGCAAGGTGTCAGTGCATGCAAATTAGAAGTAGCCGGGTAGAGCACCGTTAATGAACCCCAAGCCATTCAACTCCACACAGCCGACTTGTAGTTAGATAGGTGTGCCATAAATAGTCCATTTGGAAACGAGCCAGAAGGAGAAGCTCAGGCAGAGTAACTAGCAGCGGGATAAGGCCTTTTATTGTGTTATGACAGACAGAGGGGACGATCAGACAGGATAGAGATATGGGCTTTCCTTTCCAGATTAATTAAAGAAAGGATCAATTAACAGTGATGAAAACCATGGCAGCATACTGACTAGCTGATAGGCCAATCAAGCCTTGAAATGCAGAGTAGTTGGCATGTTTTATCTCTCCAAACTTAATTGCAATTTTCCAGAGGGAATGACGTGATCAAAATGGAGGGGAGAAAGCAGCTCCACATGAATAAAGTATTTATTTGATGCATTTTGTTCTGTGATTTTAGGACTAAGCATACACAGAGTTTATATGGAGCAGGAGAGGGGGGAGGGGCTAACCAAAGTTTCCCTTTTGCATGCCGTGTCCTTCCTCAGCTTCATTAATGTAACTGGGAATCCATCTTCCCTCAACATTAGCTTCTGCTGAGTATCAAAATGCTTTGACTGTGGACATTTTGTCCCACATTGTCCAATCACGACAGATGCATGCCGCTATACAATATGGAGCGCTTTTGAATAAATTTGCATATCAGGACATAGATTTCCTGCGCCCACCCCACACACCCCAATCACCGTCACGAATGCTCCTTTATGGCAGATTTGAAGCAATAATGACCTTACAGCAGCTGAAAAGCACAAAGATAAGACGTCTCACTTGTCTCACATGTAAATGCGAGCGTGTGCATGAAATTGAATTTCATCAGGAGGAGGCGAGGAAGTTTACTTAAAACTAGCATCTTATCGACCTTTGACCTTTTTCAGGTGTTACATCGTCATCCTGACAAGAAAGCGGACAACTCCGTTACACAAAAGCTTCTGTTTAGCGTAAAAGACTGCAAAATAACAACAAAATCAAGTCACATTGGTGGTCATTAGAGTGTTGCCATTTGCTTGTTTTTAATAATTCATCCGGTTATTATAACAATATTAGCTGAGATTAAACACACACACATTGTTCATTACCTTGGGAACACAGCCCACCAAAAGCTCATTTCCTGTCGAGGAAGACTGCGTAACCCCGATTGACCCTGAGATATTCCCATTACCATGGGCCAATGTTTAAGGGAAAGCTTATTGAGCTACCTCAGCTGGAACACCCACCACTGATTTATGAGCAGGAGATTTCTCTGCTTTTAATGATTTTCTGTTTATTTTTTTTCCCGTCTCTCACTCTTTCTCACACACAAATCAAATTGGAAACAAGGAAATATTATCATCAAATGTGCCAAAAAAATAAAAATCCCATGAATAGTAGGATTTTTAAACCTGTGCCTTTTTAGAGGGAACACATGTTAGAAATAAAGTTAAACTGAGAAAATATATTTGAATCTCTGGAAGGGATGATTTTTGATAGGTTTATTTAGAAGCTGATTTCTTACTGTTGTTTTTATTCCTTTTAAAGTTCTAGAGGCCAGATTTTTAATTTTTTTTAATAGAAAGAGTCTGCAATGTACTTGACTCCCCCGCCAAGTCTTTGACTAATTAATCTAATCCCCAAACAGGATTCCTGTGGATTGAATTCAGCCCACCTTGCAATGTTTCTTGTATTTTTACTTTGGTTTGTATGCAGCTATATGTACCATAAGGTTCCTAGCAGTTCTTGTCTGTAAGCTGCGAGATGGAAAAGAATCTTAAATGAGTCTGTCATGGTAATTATGGTGGATAGTTAAGGACTATCAGGTCCTTATCCTGGGTACGGTCAGTCTGATTTATCCCGGGCATAAAGAGTCTCCTGTGTGTTTGAGGGAAATTGAAAAGATGCACTTATCACAATCGCTGAGACAAATCATGGGTATATACGTCATGGGATAATTGCACAAGACTCAATGGTAGTAGCTTAATTTCTGATTTTGACACCTGTGCTTAATTAGCCATTGAATAGAGAATAATAGAGTCTGCACACATTTTTCGGTACACAGCTCAATACTTTTCAAAATTCAAACGAATAGACTTTTTACAGTGTTTTTAGTTTAGTTTTTTTTTTTTTTTTAAAGAAATTATGACCACATAAGTAAAAAAAAAGCAACCTTTTTATCTAGGTAATAAAACAATAAGAAGTTTTGGTTGTTTACAAAAATAAATAAATAAAATGTGGAGCCAAATTATTAGTAACATTACAAGTTTAAATTTTTTAACAAATGCTTGTACTGTTTATGTGGATTTCTTCTACAAACATCTTACCAAATGTAGTTCATGCGATGTCAGAAAACTCTGTCAGTTTCTAAATCCATATCCAGCAGAAGTTATGCATGTTTTCTTCTTTCTGCCCTTCTGGTGAAAGCTTTCAGAGCAGCATAAAAACATTCTACATTAACTTAGTTTTACCTGCAGTAAGACAGGGATTTGGGGATTTTGCATTTTGATTTTAAATGATGAGACAATATTTCTTCCATGTCCATGCAGTTTGTGGCTAAGAGATGCTTTTTTAATTCACACTGATGGCTCTTATAGCACATTATCTCCAGTGTATAAGTTACCAAAATGAGACAGTGGGACTGTGTGAAACCAGAGTAAGCCAGTAAATATAATGTGCTTCTGCGTCAGACATCAGTGCCGAGGCGTTTTACAGTCATTTATCTGAAAATGGCAACATAATGTAATAACGTTTGGGAAGCAACTGTTTTGATTAGGATGGGACTGTCTGCCGAGCTGCAGTTACATGCTGAAAACACAATATTAGCGTCCAAAAATTGAGGTAACTAACTGGCTTCCAGTTTCAGGGATTTTTGGGAAATCAAATTAGTCTGCCAGACATCCAATTTACGTTTTGGTTTAGTCAAATGTGGCAGTGGAGGAATATTCTGGAGGCCACAAAATGACAGGAAAGTGGCTCATTTGTGTTACATAACACAAAACGGGCAGCTACCGATGTGAAATAAAAACTTTACCCTGAGGATCTTGTAATCCAAATGTTCAGTCAGCATGGTCTGTGCTCAGTTACCTCCAGGCTTTGGTTGTCGTATCAAAGCAAAATATTAGTAATATCGATCCCAAGTATTAGTATCGGATTGATGCTAGAATGGAAAGATTAATACGTTAGCTACAGATTCCCTCTTGAAATTTCACACTCAACTCTACTAGTGTATTTTGTTGTGATTTGCTCTCAAATTATAATTTATTGTACTTTTTATTCGGGAAAAAGTGCACAATTTAGTTTTTTTTTCCTCTGTTGTTTCTGTTTGTCATGATAACATGTTATTAAATTATTTTGTGGATATCCATAAACTTTGTCCCATTTCCACTTCAGGTTTTAACAAAATATATCAAAAGAAAAACTACAAAAACTATTATTATTGTTACCATTGTATTGTCATTACAACTGTCTTCTTCCACCCCTTTTCTCTCCTCTTGTAATTCTATAATTTTGACAGACTGAAGCAGATGCTGTTCGTGGTACATTTTCTTTTTTAAAGTGTAATAGGTCTTTTTCTGCCTGTTGCAGAACAAATTTTCCCCAACATTGTAGGACAATTACCCCCACCATAAGTCAGCCAAGGGTGTCAGAACAGAAAAATACTTAGACATATAACTGTATATCAAAATATTTTTCTTTGTCACTAAACTGCCCTGCACAGAAGTGCGTCTCTTAACATTCAGCAGAATTGTCAAGTGTCTGTGGTGATCACACTGTTCCTCGATATCTAAATCATATCAGATGGATTATTGACAACATCCTGTCAATAGCTAAGCCCTGGGAGGTTTAGCTATTTGCAAATTGACTGATTGACTGTTTCTTAATAGACATGTAATTGGTGACAAAGACCTTCCAATGAAGTGTCATTTGCCAAAGCATTTGTGATAATTCACAGCCTGTCCCATTTGCTGTTGGACACAGTCCCAAAGTAAGGAGCTGTGATGAGCAACATGAACCTCTAGACGGTGTCACACTGACAAGGGAGAATCATAATAAAGCAGTGGAAGCACGGGGATGCAGCTCGGCAGAAATCACAATGGATTCCAGACAAACAAAGCAGTTAGCCAGAATGAAATCTATAGACGCAGATATTGAGGATGCAATATGGAACATCTCCAACTTTGACCTGATGTAACATTATTCATTGGCTGTAATACAGCATGCTATTTCCTCTCAATCAAGAATGTGGACAATGTGGAGAGAAAGTAATTTTTACATGACACCATTGTTTACCTTGTTTATCTGTTCATCTGTCTGATACAGGCATCAGTGCTTCCATCAGAGGAATTGGCATTTTACAGATGGCTGCTGTGATTGCATTGTAGTGCCTAAAAAATGGCTGAAAAAAAAAAAAAAAAAAAAAAAAAAAAACGCCCCCATGGTCTTGCAGCATTTCATGAGGGCATTGCTTTTCAAATCTGCTGCTTGGAGGATTTTTAACATCTATTAATGCAGAATTACTCCAATTACAACCCGTCTTTGCGCCAAGCACCACCCCCACCCCATCCACCTCCTCTTCCACTGCCTGTGTTAGATAGTGCACACCTCTGGGAGCCAATCACAGCCTTCACAGCCACTGGCAGCAGATGTAAGCAATTTACTTCTGATTTCTTCATATTCAGTGTGAGACGAGCTCCTGGTGACCCACGACCCTCGAGCCTGCAGGATTCTAACCCTATCAAATTAAAGCTCTCTGCTCACTTATTCCCCAGCGCTCCTCCGGTGCTAAGCAGCCATCTCGCTGCATAGCAACACCAGTCGGGCGTGCTCGCTCATACGCCCTGCCTCATCAGCTGCTATTAGGGAAAATATACAGTGCTCTAATTGGATGAGATTCAGCTAAGGAAGTGCAGTTAAAGGTCATTTTCCACCGTGTGCCTCCTGCTCTTCAGAATAATTTCTGTGTCCTCCGTCTTTGTGAGCTGTTAAACAATAGGGCCAAAGTTACAATCCTTTCTCTCTCTTTCTAACAGAGAGCCATGGGCTGTGATAAGCAGCAAGTCGTCTGTATCATGTAAACAACAGAGCCAGGCACTGACTGATGAGCTCTGTGTCAACTGCACATATCATCTTCGGGATCCTCTCAAAGACACCTGGAACCTGTGCTCTAACCTTGCCGTTTGCCAGTTTTGGAAAATTTACAAAAGGTTGAGAAAGATCACCCACAATTCTAATTAGTAATCATTTAGTTGTATTTTTGCGCTACTCCTTGGAGATGGAATAAGTTGCAGAAAAAAAAGGTGAACAAGCATTTGCAATGTATTTTATCTTAATTAACATGATGAACCTGTTGGTTAGTAGCAAGAGAGACATACATACTTCTAAACTGTCAGCATCTTGACAACTTATAATGACATACCTGGATCAGACTCAACTGGATCGAGTCATTGACTTGCAGCACTGACTCCTCCTGGACGAGCTCACAGAGAAGCACTAGCGTAGTGTTGTTGACTTTCCAGTAACATACTGAGCAAGTATGTAGCAACAGTGGAGAGAAAAATCTCATCTATATCCAAAGGAAATCTCCAGCAGAACCTGGCCTCTGCCAAACCTACTGGAGTTCTGAGAAGACAGAGACAAGAAGACAATAAAAGAATGCAACCCCATTTTTTGGGTAGTTCAGGTGTGTTGGAGCAGTGATGCATCCAAACGTTGCAGGACTGTGGCACCCGAGGACTGGACTTACAGATCCCTGTTATATAATAGGACCCCTGTTATATTATGACTCATATGACATTTATTATGACTATATTATGACATTTACTGCAAAATGCTGTTGATATATTCAAAATGAGGGGGACACAGCAAGCATGTCATATAAAGAATACAATTAAACTTTCTGGACCACAATACTTTGTGCATAACACCCTGAACACACCATTCCCACAGTGAAACACGGTGGTGAATGGATCATGCTTTGAAGGTAGTTTTCTTCAGCAGATCATGGAAGATTTACAGCATTTCTGGGAAGTTGGACACAGCTAAATACAGGGCCATCAATGCTAGAAGCAGCAGAAGACTGGAGCATAATAATGAGGTTCACCTTCCAGAAGGACACCGACTTTAAACAAGAAACCAGTTTGAGAATCTGTGGCAAAACTTCTAAATTTCTGTTCACAGATGATCTCCATCTATTCAGGATATTTCCATGTGTATCCAAGCATCTAGTAGTATTTACAGCATGCAAAGAGAGAAGCTACAAGATGTTTGGATGTAAGTCTTGAACACATTTTTCAAGCTCAATCCCTCTTATGCTTTTGTTTCAATACAAACTAAAAAACTCAGGAATTTAAAATGTTAGTTCCTTATTTGAGCCAGGTTCCTCAATGAAAACATTTTGTGTGTGTGTGTGTAAAATATTTAGTTTTCTGTTCTCTTCGCAATCCAATGTTTTCCACGACAGCGGTTGGTTGGCTCCTTCACAGTAAACGCTGTAGTTTTGTGTGGATTCACAGAAGTGGGTAATTGTAGAGGCTCCCTGTCTACCAATTTTACAGCTGGAAGGGCAAAGGCCTTTTGAGCTCCACTGGAAAGCTAAGACACATTCATGGAATGAGAGGGCTGGGTCTTGAGTCCCACTGGTTCTCCCACCTTTTGTCCTGCCTGAAAGGCTCGCTGCCTGAAACGCATCACTTCACGCCCAGTGTTTGCGGTTGGAAAACCTGATTAAAGGGGGGGACAAGACGTACACATACACAGCTTAAGCCTATCAATGACTCCCACAGACCCTCCCCCATGATACTGTATTTGTTCTTGCAGCTTGGGTGCTCAGAGTGAATACTGCCGTCCATTGATCTTTGTTTGATAAAGCCGCTGGTGTAGTGTGCGTGGTGCCTTATGGGTTTCATTCCACTCAGGCGAGTCCATTTCAGTGAGCTGCGGTTGAGCTAATGTGGGACATGCTGTGCCAGTCACGGCCTTTGGGATTTGGCCTAAGTGCTGTGTGTTGCCATGCTTTGCTCTGAAATTCTCAAGCATAGACAGCTTTGAAAGTATTTTACACTTCTTTAACAATCTCATCAAGATTTCTGGTAAATATGAAGATGGTGCTATCCAAAAAAAATCCAAAATGTAGACTTTTACATCAGTTCTTGTTTGGATACTTCCAAGTGAATTTAAGACATAAAACATAAAAATCCACAGGGTACTCGTGTCTCTTTACAATGAAAGGTGTCTAGCTGCTGAGCAAACACTCCTGTCGAAGACATCTGACAGATGCTCTTTGAGTTCTATTGGCTTAGATCCTGCTTGCCTGTCACCTTTCACATCTCGACGGACCCAAAGGTGACCTCTCTGTTGCCTTGGAGCACCACGCTTTATTGGCCCTAACACAATCAAATGCACGTTCAGCATTTAGGGGTCGAAGCCATGGCAGCTACAGAGATGCCCCCATCCACGCTCTGGGCCAGCTCATATGACCTCCTGCACCTGAACCATGACCCTCATTTACAAGCAGGTCACCTCTGCAACAACTGCATTTACAAAGGGTCAGCTTAGATCTGTGTACACCAAACAGGTCTAAGAAGTTTACAGATCTTAATCATTTTGTGTTTCCTGGGAATTGAGTACGTATGTAGCTTCTGCAAGCAAGAAGCAGTACGCATGACATGCCCTTTGTATGCTTTTTTCTGATGTTTAAGTTAAGATATACAAATAGATAAGTGTTTTAAAAGATGCAATTTTTTAAATTATATATATATATATATATATATATATATATATATATATATATATATATATATATATATATATATATATATAATAAAACACAAACAGACTAATGATAAATCTCAGATGGTGCTGAGATCGAGTGTTGAGTTTTCTATGACTGAAAAAGTGACTTTTTTTACAGAGGGTGAACTACAGTATGCTACCTGAGCTTGACTAATTTTCTAGTTGTTTTGCTATTTTATAGTAAATTACAACTTAACTAGAAAACATTTGTTCCTGCAAGAAGTTAGTGTTCCTACTCAGTACATATTATGCAGCAGAAATAGTCTGCTGAAAATTGAGTGTCCTACAGTGAGCACAGCAGTTATGCAGTTGGTTTAGCATTTCATGTGTGTAAGAGTGAATTTGATTGTCATTTTCATGACTCCCATGTTGTTGTGACAAATTATTGAATGACAGGTTATCCATCTGACAAGAGTCAATCATACCTCATTTTTATGAGATTGCACTGCAAGTTGTATTTTTTAAGAATTTGGTGTAATGACATAAAACAGAAATACACAAAATAGCAGCCATTGTTTATTTATATTCTTGTCCTATTTTCAAATATAAACTGGAATCTTTTATTTTAAAAGAAAAACATTGTAAACTGAATATATTTCTGTTTCAAGAAGAACGTTTAATGTTTCATGGAAAATATTTATTTTTATATTTAAAATGAACAATTCTTTTGTGATTTTGTCTTTCAGCCTTTCAGTGTAAATTGATAGACATAAATTAGACAGAATTTTGGCATGGAGCAAATCTGCCTATTCGCAGACTCACCGATTTCTAGATTTTACAGTGGAACATGACTCAGAAATACTGATTTTTACATAGAGCATGACTTAAGAAATAAAATAAAGGAAATGCAACTTGAGAAGTTGAAATATCTAGGATTAATGCCACTGGATGTATTATGGACTGGCGTTTTGTATAGAGTGAATCAAGGAGCTCAATTAATTTTCCTTTGTGCTGATTGACTGAACTAGCAGAGATAACAAAGATTGTTGAGTTTGCTTCTGCTTTGGTGCTAAGATATTTTCTACTGTGCATATTAATACATACAAGGTATTTGCTAATAAAAATGGGCAGTCAGTTGTCAGTGTATTTGAGGGGGTCTCAATATTTGCAAATGTTAGTCTTTGTGGGCAGTTGTGGTCTTAATCCCCACAAATGCCAGGAATCCACTGTGTACCATGAAAGATATAATATGTGCTACTCTTCACTGGCCAATTTCATTAAACATTACCAATGAGGTAACTTTTGAAGATTATTTTATACAATTATATTTTAGGATATCAGATTAAGAGGGGTTTAATACGAATGCATACTATACGCTTTACATTATATATTTGTAAAGCATTATAAAAGATACTGTATGCATGATTTCCTTTCACTAAGTTGGCCTATGGTGGGTTTTGAAAAGAACCATATGGCAGGGAGGAGCTATATTTGGGAAAAACACAATTTCTTGGATTTATAATTTCCATAATGGAAAAAAAGTCTTCCTATGTTTTCTTGTCCTTTCTTCTTCATAATTTATACTCTCTCCACCTTTCTGAGTTTATGGCTGTAGCTTTATGTGGGAAAGCAGAACACATTCACAAATATCAAAGTGTAAGCCCATAGCAACAATTAAACACCTATTTTTGTTTTGTCTCACTGCATACTGTGAAAAGTGAATTCTAAATAGCACAGACTGATAGTAATTAGATTCCCACAAGAAAAAAAACCAAACAAACAAAAAACTTGAACATAAAATTAAAGTATTACCCTCATAACACATGAAGTTATTAGAAAAAACTTTGTAATATTTTCGTAAAACTTACAAAAGCCTTCAGAACACTTTCTAAGCACAATATTGATGCTAGACACTCTGAAAGAGGGAAAAAATTGGGTTTGGAAATTGAATTGAGAAGGAAATGCGTTTTGCTCAAAATCTGTTTAAAGAGAGTTTCACCTGTCATCTGCAACTCTGTCATGACACATTTCTAAGGCAGACAGCCTAAATGGAACCAAAGAAAAGAGGGATATATGGTGGGAGAGGAAAGGAAAATGAATTGAGGGTGAGGGAGAGAAAGGGAGAGGGAGGTCACAGCGACCGTGTGATGGTCGCTGACACAGGAGTTCAGTCTGCGGTCAAGGGAAGCAGTTGAAGATGAAGCAGACACACAGGCAGGGCTCTGTGTGCAGGTGCCCCCTCACTGCCCCGCTCCCTTTCATCCCCCATCCACTCCCACATTGCCCCTGCCAGCCCCGCCTGCTATCCACCAATCAGGGCACAAGGGGGCGGCGGCACAGTGGGGACACATCAAAGCCTTCCCTCAGTGAGAGGCTCAGGGCTGATGCTGGCACAACACAGAGGAGCACAGAAGAAAGCAGGGACGTCCAGTTAGAAAAAAGGAGTCCAAATGGAATGGAAAAAAGGAGTCCAACCAGAACAAAACATTTCATTCTCTTCACAAACCAGCATTACCCCAGCCAAGCATCCCCAAAAACCCAGACACATTTTTCTCACTGCCTTGAGCCAATGGCCCCCTTGAGTATGTGAACAAGGGGGATAATTTAATTAAGAAAATCCAATCTTCCAGTTTGAAAGAACAAAGTTAGATTTAAATGAGAGCAATATGTTCCCTCCTTTCTTTTTTTAAATTAAAATTTCATAGCTGAAATCAAAGAGTCGCTGAGGTGCCCCGTCTCACTTGCTTTCAGAAAGGACACCATGACAAGAAAAAGAAATGTTGGATTTCTAGTGTCCTTGAATCTAATTAAAAATTGTTGCAACATTTGCTCCTCAGAAATAAGAAAATGGTGTGTAGACTGTATAAAAATCCCTCCCTTATCCAAGAATAAAGAATTTAAGGTTGCACTTTATATTGTTGTTTCCAAATGTATTTGTACCCATGTACCCATGAACCTTTTCACATTTTTGTCTTATTCCAACAACAAAATTGGACATGCCTGGGCTTAATTTAATAGATCAACACAAAGTAAGGCATGGTTTTGAATTTGAAAATACATTATGATGTCTATCACAATGTTTCACAAAAAAAAAATCTAAACATGTGTCTTTCAGTTGTATTCAACCTACCTGAATTAATACTTAATACTGATATTAATAACAACCTTACACTATGAGACAATTAAACTATTTTGGATTATGTCTACACATTTTACACATTGAAAGTCTGAAATTTTTGCTAATTTCTCATCACCAGGTTTGGAGACACATAATACATTTTTTTTATCTAAGAGATTTTAGTTTCATCCATCTTCTTTCTGTTCCTGCTGAAGAACAACATCCCCACATCATGAAGCTGCCACCACCATGGGGATAATTCTTTCAGGCCTCAAGTTTTATTTGTGGTCTGATGTATTCCTGTTTTTTTTTTATGTTACTGTTCCATCATGACTGTAAGAACAAATTACACAGAGGTAGAGTTTATTTGCTAATCTGCAATTCTAGAGGCAATGGTATCACTAGATTAATGGGGGATGGGAACATTTAGTCTTGATTAGTATTTGTAAAACATTTGGGAAGCCCTGTCATCTTTTCCTTTCACATTGCTGTCACATGCTACTTTGTGTGGATGTTCCAAAGGGTTTTAACAACTTGTAAACGTGGCGTTGCAAGACTCTCTGCACAAACTTGAGAGAGGTAATGAATGGTTTTTAAAAAGTAATGGGAGAAAAACACATTTTTCTTTGTGTTTCAATGCATATACTTTTCACTTTTCCTTGCACAGGGACATTTAGTAGTGCAATGAATTTTTTAATAACGCGTTAAAATGTCATTATGATTCATTGTAAACGCTGGACATTTTACAGAAGAAAATATATAACCATTCTCTTTCTGTAAACATTTTTATATTTTGAAAATGGAAATTGTAATAACTTAACTTAAAAACTGTTTTAAAAATTCCAGCTGTAGATATTTGTAAAAATGCATCATTCTCCTTTTTCTTCCTTTTGTTTTTTTTTTGAGGGTTTCTGTTGCAGCTCTAATCAAACTCTGCAGAGGCCAAAAATGATTCGTTGTATTGTAAAGATGGCTGTTCCATACTCAATCAGATAAAATTCCAATTATATGCAATAGAGGTAATGAAAGGAATGGACGTTCTGCAGGTTGCTGTACAAGTTTAAATTAAAGAAAAGTAAAATTAAAAACATAAACTCTTGAGCAGTTATCAATTGCTTTTTTATGCTGGAGTTTACAAGAAGCTCAGACTTATAACAGGGAACAATAAGGCCTCCTCTCAGATGTATGGTCCTTCATGTTCTCTCAGAGTTCATGATGACTTTTTTGATGAAAGCCCTCAACGTGAAGAGAGCGAAAGCTTTCTAAATAAGAAGCACCCCCACCGAAATGCTAAACAGGCCGCAAAGAACCCTGAGCATCACGCTACGAGTGTGTCAAGTCCCTAAGTGAGTATGATGCACAATCCAGCAGGTTTTTGCATATGTTAAGAAGGATAATAGGCTCCTATGGGAAAAGAGGCTGAGGCCCAAAAGTGAGCATGACTATAAAAGTGTTGTGAAGAAGACACACCCTACATGGTAAAGTGTGGAAGGAGCAAAGATGAACAAACAGTGCTTTGAATTTTCAAGTGCGGCTCTTGTATATGCTTGTCTAACAACTTAAAGGTTCAGCAAGCAACTTCCCTAAAGGCGCTGTCAATAATTTGCTCAAAACGGCTCCCGAAATACAAAAGAGTGGGAAGGAGGGGAAGAAAGAACTGGGATGCCCCCGCTCCAAAGAGGATCCTCTGATTTAATAAAGGCTCTCTTTGCTCATCTTTTTTTCCCCGATGGAAGTCAGATATGAAGTGCAACATTAAGATCAATACTTAACAAAAAACAACAACCAAAAAAAAAAAAAAAAACATAAAACCCTTGTGAATTTGCTGAATCAAGCTGTGGAGAGGCCCTACTTTTACCAACCCCACACAGCTCATGTTCTCAAGCGCATCAAAAACATGAGCAAATCCTCAAATACAAAATGCTTGAGTTTAACCTTTTTGTAGTGAATGGTAAGGGGGGGAAGAATGAGTAACTGGGTTTGTTGAAGTATTTCGATGACTGGAGGCACAGGTTGGAGACAATGCTTTTATCAAATCTTGCCCTGGGAAGAAGCTGTAATACTCTATTGACTGAAGGCAACCCCTTGTTGATCATTACAGCAGAGAGGACATACAGGTGTGGAAACATAAAGCCTTATTGATAAAATATCAAAGCTTTAGACAGGCTATGCTGACCCTTTCATAATGTCAGCACTCAACTCTTGCTGCTGGGCACTGTTTAAGTCATGGTATACACACAGCTTCTCAACATA